>NC_134313.1:32912111-33512111 GCF_964195595.1 Calonectris borealis | reverse complement strand
AACAGAAAGACCACAGAGAGAGACGGGATCCCCAAAGGCTCTCCAACAAATCTTCAGCCTCAAAGCAGGACCCAGACATTGCATCCAATCATTTAAAACAGGCATGGACAAATGCTGGGAACACACTTCCAAGAGGAAAATCCAGAATATACTTTGTCTTATTTCTCATTAATGTGTTTAATCGTGTGAAAAGAAATGTGTTCTTTGAGGTTATCTTAAGCACGTGCCAGTGGGTTGACACATGGCATTAAAGATGAAATTAGAGGGGAGTTTCTTCAGAAACTCCCATCTGAATTCCTGTCCCAGATCTGAAAGGTTGCATAATTCCGAGCTGTTGGGCTGATGTAACCAAATATGTAAAATTACCTGTAACATTGACTCTCCCCTGTGCAATGATGACTTTCAGTATGACAATGGGGAATAAAAAAAGTTGAACTTCCGTGCATCTTCTGGGTCTCAGAAAAGTCTGCATTGTCATTTGTGCCTTGAAATGAAACTCAAAGCAAGTTATTCACAGCATCAGCAGCTCTGTTCTCCCTGATCATTGTAATTGTGCATTGTGCTCAGAAGCATACAAGAGTTCTCTTCAGTATATCATTTTCACTGAAAATATTTGCCAGATAAAAAGGACAGATTACTATGAGAATAAGTGCCACTTTTCCTAGCAATAAAAGCCTCTAATTTTTGCATATCTCAGAATTTCCAGGGCTTGGCAGTTTTGACTCTCTGACTTCCCAGCACATTCTAAACAGGTCTTTCATTGATCCCATTTTCTGCAATCCTTAAAAATCAAATATTGCTAGTGAGGATAATTTTAAAATGCACGGCGTTTCTCTACAAATCACTCTGATATCCAAGGGGCAGGGCAAGAACACTCAGAGGAATCCAGGTTCCTTCAAACATATTTATTTTGCTAAAATCTCAAAGAGCATCACAAGAAATAATGCAGTAAATTGTTCTCAGTAATGCAGTACACAGTTCTCTACCTCTTCTGAGAATCCAGCTGATAAATAGGAACTATAAAATAAATACTCATAGGGTTAAAAGATGAGCATCATGCAAAGAAGGAGTAAACAAAAATATGTGTGTTCAGCAGGATCAAGACAAATTTCATATGCTGCATGATCTAGGGAAAGTAAGTGAATTCAAAATTCAACTTTGATTATATCTATGTATGTGTATCTATCTGTGTGTTTCTGTGTGTGAGGCCAGCTATGCCTTCCTTATTTACTCCGCATCTGATTTTTCCTTTCTGAGACTCTATTTATCACTACATACAATGGTTGAACTGTACTTTGAGATCCTTGAGAGATGCCATCTATTGCTATCTGGTTAACTGTGTGTTGGTTAAATGTTAAAACTTGCAAGTCACTAACCTTTTGGCTAAGCACGTGTGTGGTTCCTCAGGCTGTGTCTGTGTATTTTTCAGTAACATAAAAGGGAAACTAGGGCAGTTTGATGGATGTTTCATTGTGAGCATATGCAAACCTCTCCTAGAAACCAACTACAAAACAAACGGGCAAGGTAGAGTCTTTTTGGTTGGGATCTTTGACATTTCTCTTTACTACAAACTTAGCTGAAGTACATCAAACAAAGTCCTGAGAGCAGATATAGACTACCTAATGTCAGAAAAAGGGCAGGTCTGAGTGTGTGGAAATGGTGAGTCTGGTTTTGAAATGGAGCTAAGTGTAGGCAGTGCAGCGTGCACGTTCTGTGAGAAAAACCTGAATAGACACATCCACCACCTCAGAGAGCTGCCTAAACCGCGCCATCAGCAGCTGAAGCAATAGTCCACCTGCCTGATCAAACTGTGTATGAGGACAAACATTTATACCGTTTGTCTGACTTGACACAGGACAACTGACACACTTAGCAAGCAACAGGCATCAAATGACATATCTTGGTTGCACCACATTCTTGTGCAAGAACTTATTTACCTAGGAGAAGAAACTAAGTGCAGAGATGGAGGACACTTTTGGCAGTTAGCTCTGTTTCCAAAAAGCAGGAATGCAACTAAAGAATCTAAAGGAACTGCTTTTGAAGAACATAAATTATTTGCTTAAAAATAAAATTTGCAGTTGCCTTCGGTCTTTGACAAAATGTCAGCAACAGCAAATATGTTTCCAGCTTCACTAGCCAATCCATACTGACAAAGGACAGCACAGCTGTATTACTCATGTTCAGCCTTCTGGTCACCAGTACACTTTTGTCTCCTCAGTCTGTAGCAGAACATAATTGCAATAGCAGGAGGTAGATGAAAAGTGTGTGAAAACAATGTTAAGCATAACAGTTAAACACATACTTTACTCGTTGCATGTGAGGAAACTGTTTTGAGATCTGCTAAAGATCTAAAAATCTTTAACTCCACTTTATACTAACTAGCAGAGTACATGAATACCAGTTTTGATGTGTGATCCTGCCTTCTTTTTGTCTTGAAACAAGTTGAGATTTAATCCCTCTCTCACTCCTTTTTCTCAGACATTGTTGATTGGGTTGCAATTATGGGAAAGCCAACACAAATGTGAATTTTACCTCACCTTCGTTGGAAGTGCCACCAAATGATTCCATCTTAATGTCCACAGTCCTGAGCCAGTTAGTAGTAAAGCTCTCTCTCCACTGAAATTGCCTTTTAGTAGTGATCTCGTGACTCCTGAGGAACATAAGTTATGAGAAAACTGAAATCTGTAGTGAGAAAAAGCATCTGAGACCTACTGTATGGGTGTCTTAGGGAATCACTAATGGTGTCTTGATTTAAACCTAGTGTTGCAGGAGGACTGTGCATGTGTTCCCAGTAACTGATGCTTTTGATGCAGCGAATTTTGCTTTCTGGGAAACTGGAAGATATCACGTCTGTATTTGCATTTGCCAGTCTGGAGATGCTTGGCAAGCCAGCTTCATTCCTCACCACTGTTTCAGATGCAGACCAGGTTCAGCCCAGGTTCACTTTAAATTTAATTAGGATTCTGGTAACATTAAGCTGCTGCCACAGGCAGTGATTAGAGAGTGGTGCAGAATCAGCCGTTGTGAGCATCTCTCTGTAATTGTGATTAGAAAGGGATGACTGTATTCCTAAAATGAATGCCCCAGAAACCAAAGTTAGACAATGCAAGTGTGTCCTCTGGTTTCATAGCAGCCACAAATAGTTAATTGAATACCTAGCAGCATTCCCGATGACAATAATCCTAGCACAGAACAGCCTGACTCGATTAAGGCTCTGTTTCCAGTTAAAATTCAGGAATACGCATAAAACCTATGAAGCCCTTCTGTGAACTCTCCTTTAACAATCTATAAGGTGACACTGGCCTGAGTATTTTTAATAGAATCCATCCAGCCCCTCTCATCAGACAGGATAGGTGTGCTACACATGGAGAAAAAAAGGGCTTCCAATGTCCAAAGAAAGACTGATTTCTAGGCAGAAAGAGGTCAGGGAAGCCTGGGTTGGATTTCAGTTAGAGTACAGAAGAAAACGTTCTATATAGTACCATCCATCACTGTAATCAGGGCCTTAAGTAATAATGCTTGTATTTTCACTGCCTAGCTCCAGGTTCAGAACATGTGCAGCAAATTCCTCTTTCTCCCTCTCTCTCCTAGCAGAACAGCTGATACTAGCATGTGAAGTTTATTCTTCTCATGAATCCTTATCAGAGATGCTTTCCCTGCCAAACCCAGGGGAAATCCAAGTGCAATTCAATTAGTGAAAGCAAATGGGGTCACCTGTCACCTGCAACCTGATGGGATTGTCTGACAGAGCCTTGGAAACATCTGTGTACCCCAAAGCATCACATAGTTAAGATTTTCTAGAGGACAGATATACTCGCCCCCGAGTATTTCACAGATGGTTGTGAGGATCTTCCTTATTAATGAATTCAGACTTCACAACAACTTGTCTTGACAAAAGGATAACATTTAAAGATTCAAAGACAGTAAGTAGCAAAAGAGGTTGTCTGAAATAGTTTAGATGAATGATGTTCTTTAATTAATTTCAAGGTCCATTGAGCAGAGGCCTGTTAAATATAAAACCTGTGCATAAGAGTATAAACATTTTTAAAATATCTATTTAAGCAATATCAAGAGTCTGATATAAACTTAATCATGAAAGTAAATAATATCAAAGCTAGGACCTTGGTGCTGTTTCTTACTGACATCCACATTCAGTTTTGTTGTGGTTTATGACTGGCAATTTAAGAACAAAAATTCTGAGGACTTCTCTGGGAACAGAGTAAAATTTAAGATTCTGGCTATAGCTATGACTTTCATCATTTTCAGTGGTGTAAACCAATACTCATGCTTTGTTTCATTGTAGTTTTCAGGTTTGAACACACTGTCTTTTTTCAAAGCTTCCCTCACATTATGAAGAGAGGATTATGACCAGCCATCAGCCTCTGTTCAGAGGATGAAACGATCTCCATGAGAACAATAAGGAGAGTGGCCAGCGTGTGGTTCAGCGTCGCTGGTGTGCACAAGGCTGCAGCACTGTACAAGGGAGAAGAATCTCCTCTTAACAGCTCTCTGCAAAAAGATCTTCAGAAATATATATCTCTGAAACATTATAACAAAGTAAAATGGAGTCTTAAATGCACTGGGTAAATGCTGCTGATACTCACATTTTAAGGGAGGAAAGTTGTTAACAAGAGATAGAGCATTTCAAAGAACACGGATGGACTTTGCTAGCTGGACAGGACACAGTCTAATGAATAGAGATCCGAGGCTCTTGTAGTTGTGGCATGGAAAGTTTAGACAGTTACAACACAATAATCTTGATTTATTTAGTTAAGTTCTTCTTGTACCATTAAGAACAGGTGGTTGCACCTGTAGAAATGAGGGCCAGACCATTACAGCCTCCCCACCTCCAGCACCTTCAGCCATTACTCTGAGCAGAGAAAGGGTTTATTCTTCCTAATGAATTGTTGGAAAATTTTCCAAAGTAGCCAAAAAGAGACCAAAAGCATCTGTAAATCATCTCTCTTATCCTCAGAATAACCTGGTAGCACTGAAGACAGAGGAACTATGGTCTCCACCTGTTCCCAAGCTACCTAGGGAGAGACTGTGCTGCCAGAGCAGCATGCTAACTAAAAATAAACGAGTAAAGAAGAAGAATTTGCTCAAGAATTTGCCTAGATTGTTAAAACCAGTGGGAAGTGTTGCTTCAGGGAGATACTCTGACAAGGAAAGCCACTTATGCAAAAGCATCAGAATTTTCTAGGGGAAATGTCATTTTCTGCCAGGAAAAAGAGATGCAATTTTCTGTCAGGGAAATAAAAATGATAGTTTTGTGATTGCCCACCCTGGAGGGACCCTATCCATTAAACTCATTACTCACAGGAAAAAAGCAAATAGGTAAGAGCAATCCCTCAGGAAGCTGCTACCTGCTGCAGACATTGTTGTCTCCCACACAGATATTGATTAAGACCCTAGGTTTTCTTTCACATTTTCCCGCTTTCCTAATTTTTTTTAATTATTATTATTTTCATTTCAGACAAAAATTTTCTAGATGCACGGATAACATTTCATAAAATCTTAAAAGCCATGCTGACTCAGTACAGCAAGAACTTGCAAGAGCACAGCTTTAGGAAAGGAACTTCTATTATAGAAAGCATGGTAAATTAGTTTTTACTCAATATCTTCCAGCATCTGCTCAAAAGCCTCTAGTTACTGGGCAATATACAAACCACATCATTTCCGCCCACACGGATTTGCACCAATGTGAAAGGTTAATTTTCATGTAAATTGCATGGGAAATGGAATGCCACCCCCAGAGCCAAGGAGGAGGTATGTAAAAGAAAATGCACTGAATGGTATCGTCTGAGATAAAATAAAGGGGAGAAATGAAGGAGGATGATGTAGTTTATAAAAATATCCTGGAGATCATTGGACTTCTCTCTCCTTTGCATAATTTCTCTTCTACACGAACATCAAGGTCCAGATTCTGATCCCCATAATTTACCTTCTTCCAAGAGCAATTCCCAATTCCCTGAGCATTTCTTTTTCTTCCCTTGGACATACTTGTCCATAACTTACAAAAGTGTAGTAGAATGTAGCACATTTTCTGTGTCTTCTACAGCAAAATGATGACATGATTGTTATAAGGGAAACTGCACTGTCCATGACCTCAAATACTTAGTCTTTGAAATGAAATTCAAAGAAGAGGAAAGTAGGTTGTGATATTTATCTTTTTTAACTCTGTACATCCAGGACCCAAGTGTATCCCAGCAGAGTCTGCAGAAGATCTTCATTTCAGACAGAAAATCTATACCTCCAAGATACCAAAACTTGGTATTCTGAACCTAGGAAGAAATAATTATAAGGAGAGTTCCAGACACTAGTATATTTGCAATGATAGCTACCTCTGCAGAAAGAATTGAGACAAATGGCAAAGTGAGAGCTGTGCAAGGCAAAAGGAGGAACCGGGACTAAGGGAATTAAGTAGTAGTAAATAGCGAACATCTGCAAGAAAACTGCTGATTTGTGGCTGAACAACCTCTCTTGCTAAGCCAGATGGTTCATTAGCAAAAAAGCATGGGTAGATGCCAAAGCAGCTTTAACTCTGCAGTGACCACACCTGTATCTAGTGCTTTCAGGAGCATAACAGCGACAGGGCACTCCAGAGCTGTTTCACATAGTTTAATGTTAAGTACTGGCAGTACTGGATCATGGGTCTCCACTGCAAATTCTAGCCTGTAAATAGCCCTGTCACGCATGGAGCCTGGGAAATGAGGCAGCAGATTATTTTTAAAGGAATAGTAGATCTGTTGCTTTGTAGCAGCATCTTGCTGCCCTTTGCTGTTACCTCTCCTTTTATGACCTCTTCCCACCACCCATCATGGTCCAGGGCAAATGTGGTTTTGCACAATGTCCAGTTTGTTTCTTTTTCATCTCTCAAGGCACCAGACATTCTCTTTTCATCTGTGCCTTTACCTTTCTCTATGACACTCGTATCGGCTATGAGGAATGCTCTGTTATTCTTGTGCCCAAGGCAGAGACTTATTTTTAGCTTTGTAAATATACTACACGCCGTGGCCAAATTTCCAGTTGCTCTTTGCTCTCACTTTAGTCTCAACTGTGGGTGAATGAGCACGTTTGAAAATCAGGCCCGCCCAGGCTCATACAAATACTCTGTGACAGTATTTGGGCATCTGCCTTACAGCAAGCATAGAGTGGGCAGAGAGATTTCTGACCTTTTTCACCTCAAGAACATCAGCATTGTAGATTGCCTGTGAAAGGAGGCCTCTGAGAACACCTGGGGTTTGTATCTGCAGGACCATCTCTGTGGGACTCAGCTGATACTTCACGCCACTGCCACTGAATGTTTTCTTAACATCACACATAGCTGAGCCCATGACAGGCATTTTTGGTTGTCTTTTTCAGGCTTTCTTCCCCAGGAGGCTGCCTCTTGTGTCTGCCTAGCCATCTCTGTCCTTTTGCTTCTTGGCCATGGCCAGCTTTTAGGAGATATCTACTTTCCCCTTCTCCCAGAGGTCCTTTGTCACTTCAGGCCAGAGCCTGCCTTGCCCTGGCTGGAGGGGCTACTGGAGGGGCTACTTCAGTGGGCAGTGCTCCCCGGGGACAGATCAAAGGGATACTCAGTTCCACTGGAAGTACTATGAGCACTAATATAGGTTTCTTAATCTCTCACTGCAACTTTCCCCCATGTCCCAAAAACATGGCGAGGGTCCTCCTTGTGAGGAAAAGAAATCTCTGTTTGTACTTTCCCAAGGCCATGTTCAAATGAAAAGAAAAAGAGTTGTGGAGTGAGGGACGATGGCAGTCATTTATAATTACAACGCTTTACCCAGGATGATGGGGTACATAGTATCCATCAAAGACAAGTAAGTGCTTACTAGATACTGAGTCAGGCTTGTAATTTCCCACCAGTGGCAAGGACACCCTCTCAATGGCTGAATATGCTTTCTCTCACGCTGATAGCTTTGTGCTTAAGGCTAATATTATATTTAAAAGTATACTTACCATTATATCAATATAATGCAGTTCCTTCCCCTTGCTGGAGGAATCTGTCTGGAATATAAATGGCTCAGAAAATCTGGCACCATAAGCAGTGGTGCTGTTCTCTTTCTTTATTCTGGAAGCGGTGATACCACTTCCAAGAACCTAGATACAAACCACCCAATATAGCTAGCCAAACACAAAAAAATGCATACATCTGCCTTCTTTCTCCATTTGTGATTATCTGCCTGCATTGCACCTGGACATTATTCCATCATGTGTTTTATATGCCTCTTGCCTAGAAGCCCGAAGGACAAAACTCACTTATAGTCTGCACACACTACCCAGGGATTGCTTTCAATCTTTCTTCCTAATCAAATTCCATATTCAGAAAAAAAATCCTGATCACATGTAGCTGGTCTTCCCATTGTTCACTGAAAATCACAGTGTCACTTGAATATGTCTTTATACATTCCCGATGGGGCCAGAGAAACTAAATGCTGAAAAACAACTCTATCCACTGACCAGATGACATTATTCTGAACTCCAGGTGTGGAAAGGCCAGATTCCTGCTGCCCCACCTTCACCCTTCTGGTCAGAGGGATACACCAAGGTCCCTTGGTTAAAAACAGTGAGAAAATAGACATGGCAAATTAGCAAATTTAGCACTTCATCAAATATGCCTTAGATTTGGATTCACATTTACCTACCAGAAAGCCATCTGGGTTAGGACATCACTACCTGTCCTTCCCTCAGGATATGGGATTCCTTTGTCATTTCCTATTTTTACATCTCACACAGCTCTTGGTTTTGACTAGCAGCTTCTCTGGGTTTTGACCTTAATTCAAGGACCTTTTTTTTTTTTTTGTGATGTGATAATAGATGCATTTGCTTCATCCTGGAGAGAACACATCCCTTAACTTCTGTACCACATAATCTAAAGGTTTACAGTGTTGTACTGTCCTTTGATTTCCTATTTGCACTTCCTCTGATAACTTGTGTGATTAGGCTCAGCTTGGGTTTACAGAGATAAGGTGCTACTTAAAAGCCTTGCTTTTCCTCCCTCCCCATGCAAAACTATTTCTTGCACCTGTGGCTCAACCAGCCTCTATTTCAAAGTATTTCACATGGATCTTTGCCATTTTGCAAATAGCTTGTTCTCCAAACCTGCCTGCGATACTTGAAGTTTGTTGGAATTCTGTCCCCTGTTCTTTGACTATACCCTCCAGGTATAGTCTCCGTTTCAGCAAGGCCACCTGGAAATTTCTCTTCTTCCTCCTCACCCCAGTCTTACAACCCAAATATTCTTGTTGGCTGCAGGCGTTACAACCTTGCTGCTGCCTCCTAGACAAAGAGAAGGGTGTCAATATATGACCCAATGGTTGTGGTCTAATTAAGAAGTGCTCTATCATGTCCTCTGATATCTTGACTAAAACACGCTACCCACTCATCAGCTGTGCATGACAGGTTGACATCCTTGGCACATAAAGAGTCGGATGCTCTTTAGAATAGCAGACACCTCTTTTATTAGGCATGATACACAGTTAGTGCATCAATCAGTAAACATTTCTTTGTGCAATCAAACTCAGGAAATAGCTGAGTTTTGCTATTCATATTTTGGGATAGCACGCAGCATAATTTATCAGCCCCTGCATTCACGGTCACGTATCTGACAACTGATTCGCAGCTCTGAACCCCTCAATACACACCTAAAGATAATCACCAGTAGCTGTCATGTTATTGTTCCCCTGGCTTCTCAAGGATGTTTATTCATGGGCCTCCGCCTGTCTTCCTATCACTTTGGCCCTGCTCTCAAGTCAGTAGATCTGAGCCTGTGTCATCAACTGTATTTCTCATTGTCATTGTAGAATAATAATTTGTATTTCCACCCATTTTCACTGAGCCTTGATCAAAACTAAAGTCACTGTCTAGAGCTGTCATAGCTTTCATGCACCAGTTTTTTTTCCATTGTGGAGACAAACAATAAAAAGCCGACACACTACTATGGAATAGCAGCTCTCTGGGACCCTATTTTTGTGCCCCGCTTCATGACTATGATATTTCAACCACATCTGTATAACTTTGGCTCTTTGGCCCTCTACTTGTCCCATTCTTGTCTACACTTTCACTCTTCCAACATACTCTCCATTAGCTTCATGCCACAATCTGTTTCACAGTTTCTCACATCTGCTTCACTGCATTCAAAAGCTGAAGTGCTAATCCTCTCCTGCTCCTTGCTCATACAGTCAGCATCAGGGAGCAGAGCCAGAAGAGTCGTTTCTCTTTAAAATGCCATTACTACTGTTGTGGGATTTTTCATTCCATCATTTTTAGAAATATAGGACACCTGATGCAGCACTGGAGCTGGCCACAGTAGAAGCACCTTAAGTGTTGAGATGTCAGGGAGACTGATGCAATCCTCCAATCATACATTAAGGTTCACATTGCATCTTTAACCTTTGGCTCTCTCATAGGTACAAGGAAAGAAAGAAGCACACAATTCATTTATGTATTTCTATACGTAATTTTTCTTAGGAGATGGGACAATGAAAAAATACAAAAGCAACCTAAGAAACTACAGTCTTATGTCTGCTCAATCAACATTAGCATAGAGATTTCATATATATAGAGAACATACAGTTATTTCCTCTATTTTAACCAGTAAATCAGATCAAAATTAATCTATTTACAACCAATGTGCAAAATATTTCATAATTCTACAAAATTAATTACAAGTCTGTGTATCACAGCAAAGATAAATTCAATTGATTGAGAAACCAACCATGATGCAAGAAGGTCTTACACTAAGTAGTGAGTATATAAGCATGCAGAATTAGGTATAACCTGATCAACAGTACCTTTATCAACAGTACCTATTAGAATACAGAGTTGAGATCCTGACAGGTATATAACATACATGTCTGGGGACTTGATTTGGCTGTCTATAGTAGCTGACAAATATTTTCAGCAAAGTGTCCTTTGCACATACCTCTACTGCCCTTCAACTGCACAGTACAGAGATAAAAACTACTGGTAGAAGGACGTTTAACCATATATAACATTTATATTATACTGTATAGTGAGACTCTAATTGTAACTCTTCTTTTCACTAGGATGCTAATGTCCCCGACACGTTCACTGTATGCAGTGCAACAAAATATAGTGAAAAATGCCATTCATGTGCAGACAGGTAGAAATTGGCTGAACTCTTTAAATATAAAGACCCCCTTGTGTTGTATTTCCCTTTGCTAATAAGCCATATTTGAGTAGATAACAAAGGCAAATTTGTCAAAACTCAAAGCGTATTTGATGACCAAACCCACTAGCCTAACATTTCAACGGCTATGCTCTATAACAGAGCAACTTCTATTGACACTTCAAGCACAAATGCAGAAGATCTTTTTGCAACATCTGCAAGAACATTTTTTCTGGTAGCAGCAGAAGTTAGACAGGCATTGAGGTAACATTAAACTTTTCTAAGGTTCAGCTTCAGATGCAAAGATGGTTTTGCTCTTTAAACAATCTCAGACTAAAAAGCCAAAGCCTCAAAGACTGGAGCCCGGAACAGATTCCACAGAAGAAATAAGGGCATAACTTTCTCTTTAAATCTGACAACTGTAAGCAAATCACATCACTTTTTGGTTTCACAGATAAGCAAAATCAGCCAGTCTATCTGAAAATATCTCTTGATTCTAAAAGTAGCTGGACAACTGTCACTAGTACTGAGCCAGGGAAAAGCCAAGTTCCTAAAAGGCTTTGTCAGTGAATAAATGGGAGATTTGTCCTTTAGTCTGATAAAACCAACAAGACTGACAAGACCCCTACCAACATAACACACACAAGTGTCACAACCTGTTTTAGAGTGGAGACTGTATGCATATTTAATATTCCTATAAAATACTATATGCTTTGACCTATCTTTTTTTAAAGCTACATGATGAAGAAATGGGGTCATTAGCATTGCTGAAACATTGGAGCAATACAGGAGGTCAGGATGTCACTGTCCAGTTTTCTTCAGATTCTTTCTCTTTCTTCAAGATTCTTAATGGGAATTTCAGTCATATTACCAGGTTCAAAGGACACCTCGCTATCTCGTTCAACAAGTTTGCTTTTCCAGGAGACATCTTTCCATTTTTGTAATGGCCTGCGGCATTGTATGAGGCCGAAATGGCAAATGGTCTCACAGTTATATTTCTACTGTGTTCTAAAACTCACAAAACCTGCTTTGCTTTAACCAAGATTTTTATACTCTTTGCTCATAGTATCTATCTTGGGCTAGCTTTGCCTTACTATTCAAATTTCATTCCCCTTATTGTGTGAGAGTCTGAGAGTGAGCTGACTTCATGAGGCATGTCTTTGCACCTGTACACAGGAGAGCACAAAGTTGATCCCACGTGGTGCATGGCAAAAACAAAATTTTGTCTTGCTCAATGTCACATGCATTTGGAAAGACTGTTCTCATTACAATGTATTTCCTAGTTTAGGAAAGAAATATGCTTGATTGTCACGTCCTTAGTGTTTTAAAATTTCCCGTGATCTAAATGTTGCTCTTGTAACCATTTGTCAAAGATAGATTGTCACTTGGAATGATTTTATGTATCACAAAACAACTAGAGGTAAGAGGCAAAATATCTCTTAGGTTAATTATTTATACCTAAAGCAAAGGCAATAACAATGTATTATTTTAAAAAGAAGTAAAAATGCTTGTGTGTTTAAGAAAAAGAAATGGCACAACAGGGATCCTGCCTTCTTGGCTGGGTTCTTAGTGACTCTTTCAAGTGCGGTTTTAGTCAGGTTGCTTGTGCACTGCGCTGTGGACTTGCTCCCTGCAGGGGCATTGGCAACCCTCAGCAGTTCACCTGTTCTGTATAAAGTGTGATGACAGCTAAGTGTTGGTACTTGTGAAGACTGGCAAGAGCTACTAAACCCTAACCGGGAGGCAAAGTTGAGTGACTTCCAAATTCTACCACTCCCCAGGGACTGCAAAGCATCTGAAGTGCTATGAGGAGGTGGATCCTTTCGTTCAGGGTTCTCAAGCCTACATCTTCTTCTGCAGGTAGTTTTGCTCCAAGATCAAGACAAAAGTCATCATTTATGGATTTAATGTTAAATAGTCATTAAATAAAATGCACAATGGAGCATCAATGGAGCTAGCACTGGAGCTCCAGTTTGCTTTTAATCAGGCAAATGTCCTAACTATGGCCAGAGAACCCGATTTCTTCTGGAAACTCAGAAACAGCCCAGCAGTTTTATGAGGACCACCAAGAACTTTGGATGTAGGTGCTGAGTACCCCTTTAGGCTTCCAATTATGTTTATGAACCATGTTCTGACCCTTTGAGGAAACTAAGGAAAAAAGAATAAAAGCAAGGTCCATAAAGGTACTTGAAAGCTTAGTTCCCTCATTTCTAAAATGCTCCCAGTGATCTATACTATGTATTTATGTGTTGCTGTGTCACTGCTAACTGTATTATTTTCTTGCTCGTGCCACTTACAGACACACTGTGTTATGCAGTGCGTTGCCTGTTTTGATATATTGCTCCATAGAAACTGAGTCATTAGCTAATCATATGTGCAGACATCCAGAAACACTCTTGAAAGGATTTTGGCTCTTTGACTTCTGCAAATATTCCCTTCAGATGACAATTACAATTTTTCCACTCTACTCATCCAGTGCTCTAAATGTTAAGTTATATATAATGTTTTCCACAGGGGCTGAGGCTTTAGCTGGTATTCACGGGCTCCTAAAGCTGTTTCTGAGAGATGTTGATGGTAAAGTGGAGCTTCCTTGCCTAAGTCTCATTATATATACATACATTTATGTACATGCAAGAGAAACAGCCCTGCAGACTCCAGGCTCAGAGAAGAAGGAAGGGGGGGAGGTGCTCCAGGCACCTGAGCAGAGATTCCCCTGCAGCCTGTGGAGGAGACCATGGTGAAGCAGGTTGTCCCCCTGCAGCCCATACAGGACCACGGTGGAGTAGATATCCATGCTGCAGCCTATGGAGGACCCCATGGGTTATCCCACCCCATTCTTCAGCTTCTCTCACTTTTCCCTGGCTTACAGCCATACGGGGATAACTATAAGCTACCAAACCTCTGCTTCCACACACCACCATACATTTTCAATGAGTTCCTAGCTAATAACAACGAAGCTAAGGAGAATTCAAAGCAGGTTTGCCTTTGGCTTCATTGTCTTGAGCAATAGTTTCCTCCTACTTCCAGCAGCAACTAGTAGCTATGGCAGCTACATAGATACCTATGTAACGTACCATTACATAAAATCAGCACCTTGCTGCTCTGCTGTAGTTGTCTGGTTGTTTTTTTCACTCTGGCAAAGGGATGATTAAAAACCCCTTCAGCTTTTGCCTTGAGAGGACATGTCTTCCCACCAGTACCACTAGCATACGTGTGACATCCCAAACTCTGCTCTCTTGATTTCCATTTCTGGAACTAACTCCTACGAGAGTTTCCCTCTGCCTTAGGAAGTTTGTAGCATGGGGGTGTTTTTCTACTATTGTTCACTCAGTCAGCCAAAATGTTTATGAAAATTGTGATCTTACAGAAATGATGGATCCTAAAGTAATGGGGTATACTGCAAAGCAGAATCAGATTTCACTCTTTATACTAAAAATGCTTAAATCTCAGCTCTGACCTTGCAGTTTACATGACCCCATCAGCAATGAAGCCAACAACTGGAAAAGTGGAAGGGCTTTCATGGGAAGAGTCAGAGGGCTGTGGTCTCTACACCCTCATGTTAGCTGCCGGCACGCAGATCAAGCAGCTTTCGACCAAGTCATTGCAAGACAGAGTTCTGCCAGTTCCCAAAGGAAAACGACAACGATGTTAGACAGCTAATTCTGCTTGTTTACATTATCAGCATCAGAAAACATATGTATCAGAACAACTTTAAGACCAGAGATTAAATGAAAGATTAGGCTCTGGACATAGCAAACAGCTCCAACAAGCATCAGTACAACTGTTTCACAAAGCTGAAGATCATGTTTAGACAACATGATCTAGTTGTCTAAAAAACATCAGCTAGTCAGTAATTGATTTGGGGTAATTTTCTATCCAAAGCAAGTTTACTGCCCACCTGCTGTTCTTTTCAGGCACAGAAAGCTACCATTATGCAAAAGGAGGGCATCCGCCCAGATCAGTAATCACAGCCTGCTGGAAATGTGCTCCTGAACAAATCACCACCAGCTGGCACTCATGGGACTGCATCAGCAGCATACCCTGTACTGTAGATCCGATGGGCCCCAGGATTTCCCCGAGACACATATCCTCAGACACAGATGCTTTTTGAGGGAGTTGTTCAGCTTTGGGAATCTTTTCAGCCTCAATCTCCTCTTAAGAGTTGCTAGCAGTACAAAAATAAGTATGTTTCAGTAAGGTAACTCACACATAACAGACTCATCAGTCTGTAAATAGAAGACAGCCACCCAAAGTAACTGGCGATATCTCTCTGACTCCCTCCTATAGTATTACCCAGGTAGCCACACTTCTTCATAGCTTTATTTCTAGGAAACACTTCATAGCATTACAGGAATTTTCAGCTATTGATGATATAATTCAGTTCTCCCATATTCTGTCTTCTTTTTCCCAGCACTGCTGGGAAAGAGAAGAAATACAGGTATATTACATTCTTACCGGCATTTTTACAGGCAGAAATGCCTATATAGTTTCAATATTCATAAATTAATAATTAATAATAAGGTTTTTAAGTATTCAGGTACACTCTGGACCACTCAGAATTCTAGCACTAATGGTATGTCACACTTCAGCACCAAAAATTGTCATGTAATTTACCAAAAAACATTCTCAATTTTAACTAAACCATCTTTTTAGCACCAATTTTAGTGTTTGCCACAAGTTTCTAGTTCTCAGATGAAGCAATCTGCAGGAATTGGTGCAAAATCCAGACATTTTCTCATGAAATTACTAAAATACTCCATTTCAACTTTATCAATAGAACTTTTCAGTTAGCTATAGGATTGTCAAAAGTGTGTGGTTAATCAGAGCAAGGCTGCAGAATATTCAGATTTGTGAAGAGTTCCAAAATGTTGATTTTTCATCCTAATTCAAGGTGGGGCCAAATTTCTGAAATTTCAGCATCTCCTATAGGGCAGGATTTCAATGCTTTGACTATTCTACAGATTTGACATTTCTCAGAAACTACACTCTCATGTACAGCTCCACCACTGTGTGGAGTGCTATAGTGTGCATTGGGTCTAAAGGGTGTAAGCATTTTAAAAGTATTTGGGAAATGCCATTGCTCCTGTAAGATATATGTAGAACATTGCTGGTCAAAATTAACAAGTATTTCTACAAGCAGCTATGTGACACTGCGTATTAGAGGCCAGAAAGAATGACAGTATGTGGGCTCTTCTATCTGAGAATGGTAGTAACAGATTAGTAACAAAATCATAGAATAAGCCCCAGGATAAATTCTTTTAGAGAGGTTCATCATTGTGGTACCGCGATTCATTTTTTTGCAGTGCCCCTTTCCATTGTACTGATTCAATAAAGCATTTCAGCATGGGGGCATGTATGTGAATTCTGTTCAAAATCAAGCATAAGCTTAAACCATTTAAGATCCCAAAAGGTCTGAATTCAGAAGAAAAAACATGTTGCCAGGACCTCAGCAGAAATTACTATGAATCCTACTTCTGGGTAATGTCCCTGGAGTTGACAGGTTAAATTCCCCGCTTCATTCACGAAATAAGGCAGTGGAGGGAGGTCTGTCCCTCTAACAGAGACGTTCAGAAAAACTGTGCAGATGGAAACTGATAGTGCTTACCTGCTACCTTCCCACTACAGCCCTCCAAGTATAAGCAGCTATGTGACCAGGGAGCTGGGAGACAATATAGCAAAGAAATTAATTACAAACTGCTTACACATAGCATTAGTTTCATGCCTTCTCACCATATCACCGGGAGACTTGGACACACATCAGCAGATCTCAGTTCCTGCATACGTGCTTTTCTGGTAACAGCTACCATGATGCTACATTACACTAGGAACACTTTTCTTCTCTCTCTCTCTCTTTTTGTGTTTTTTTTTTTTTAGTTTAAAAAGAGTACAGAAGCACTTGAAGCTGACCTAAAAAGGTAGGGTTAATGAAAATCATGCAGATGGTGAATGTCAGAAGAATGGGTCGAGGATTTGCATGCATCATAGTGGAGCCAATGCATACATTTCCATAACAGTAAGTGATGAATAATAAAATGTACAAGTTTTATGTTTTTATCATGTCATCATGTCTGATTTAATGTTCTTTTTGGTGCATTGTTTTTCTTCCTTGTCCACAGTGATCCTTCCTTCATTATTTAGTTCAAGTGATGAGTCTTTGTCCAGCTTTGGGAGTTTTATTTATACTTTTTTCCCTTCCTGATGCAAAATAGAAATATGCATTAAAAAGCCATCCCAGAGGTGATTAGAGTAATTCATATGTAAAGCAAATGGAGTAATATCTGGGGAGGACTACTAAGAGCGTATCACTGTTCAAGAATCTCTTGTTTTCATCTTTTTTTCCACCATTGTGCCCCAAAAAAAGAAAACTCACATGTGTCAAAATAGATGATAAAAAAATTGATGGTGCTATTTGGTCAAAGTCTTGGAAAGCTGTTCTCTTTAGGGAATGGTGGTAATTTATATTTTACTGTTTACCAGGCAGATGGGCAATCCTCAGGACAACCTGATCCTGTAGCTGCTGAGTGCTAGCAGAATTGCTATTAAGCCTGATCCTTCCACATGGAACCCAAAGGGAATGTTTACATTTCATTTCAAAGCAAACACGACCAAGGTTTTTACTGGAGATTATTATCTCTGATTTACAAATAAAGACCAGTGTAAGAAAGCCTCAGAATAGGACATGGTTGCCTGGCTGTCTTTTGGACCAAATTTTACATTCTCCATTAACCACTGCGTGCAAAGTGGACAGGGGAGCTGAACTGCACCTAGCTGTCGTCTAACCAGAGAGGCATCCAAATTTCCTTTGGCAAGAAATTTCATCTTTTCAGTTTGTGGAGCCCAAGACTTTTTTCAGTGAACGTCGCAAACATGACTGTGTGATTGTTGTATGGCCACTGTCAACTTGCTTTATTTTAAGACCCTGAGAATAATGCAGGGGTTCCCCGGGGTCTGCGGAGCGGAGCTGGAAAATGTCAGCATTGGGTGCTTAATTTTCTAACTGAAAAATTCTCTTGTTGCCTGACTGTCTCTGGCTAGGATCACCTAAGTGTCAATAATACCGAATTATTTAATACCCAACCTTTACACCTGCTTATTTCTTAGAAGGTTTCAGAGACCCAGTGCTCCTCCATCAGGTCCGCCTATGGAGCTCTTCCCAACACATTTTTTTTAGAGTTTACTTGAGCAGATCTGAGCAGATCGAGGTAAACATTCAAATATTTTGAGTTAGACCAAGGCTATTTAAACATACCCTTCCTGGAAGACTTTCAGCATCCTTCAGGTGCCACCTTAGTCTTTGCTAACTTATTCTCTTATTTTATTCTAAATACATTAAGATACTAATGTTGTTGATGAACAAGCTATATTTGCCAAATGTGACTAATTTACTTTAAATGAATTTTAATCCTGTAGTTTTGACAGCCTTCAACAAAGGCTTAAACAATTCTGACAGCTGCCAATTGTAACAATAGCTGGGACTGGAGACTAAAGAAAGAAAAATAGGTGGAAAGAGAAACAACTAATACAGATTTTTATGAGGGACACTGAAATGATTTGCACATTAAAAATTCATTTGATAAATAATTTTACGTTCCCAAATGCATTTTGCTCAACCTTTCCGAAAGGGATCATTTAGACTTCTTATGACAAAAAAAAAATCTTTCTTTTTCAGCATTTAAAAAGGGGGATAAAAAGAGCTAAAAACTAAATCCATGGCTGAAATGTTCTGTTTGATTTATTTGATCTGCTTTATGTTTTTTTGTTTAAAAACAAACAAAGCACCCTAAAATATTGTCAATTAGGGATGACCTGAATTACCTCTTCCTTCCATTTTTTCAACTCAACTGAAATCAGAAGAAAAAAAAATCAATTACTTGCACAGACATGTTACAGCCCTCAAAAAGCTAGAAGCCACAGCTCCCACAGTTTGAGGTAAAGATAAAAGGCAGGCAGCAACCTGCCTGTATCATCCATTAGATGGGAGGGAAAAGACCTACTCCACCTATGAATGGGGGTCACACTCTTTCTCCCGCTCCTGCTGACTGGCTGGATCCTGAGCTTGACCTGATCTTTCGGTACATGTCTCTCACCTCCACCATTCAGTTCCTTCTCTACAGGTTCCATTTCCACTGGTCAGGGTTTGGGGGAGGAGGGGAGGCAAAGAGAATGTAGGGCAGAATAAGGAAGAGCCTGACTTTGCCTTTCAACATGGTTAGCATAGTTATTCCCATGAAAAAGTGAAATCTGGTAAAAAAGAAAAAAGTCACCAGAAGAGATCTATAGTAGTTTGCACCCCTTTTTTTTCCTCAGCTTAAATGAAAATACAGGCAGAAAATTGAGAATAATATGCCAGAAATTAACTTTTCCCTGTTCAAAGTGCAAAATTCTCACTGGGATTGGAATTTCACCCCAGATGGCTTGGCCAAGGAACATATGCCAATAGTGTGAACCTCATTGTATATGATTTGACTTCTTAGCAAACTTAGAAAATGTTATTAAAAGAGACATAGATACTGTAAAGATGAGCCTTACTAATACCAATACACCTATTTTCTGTCACTGTTTTCCTGGAGCATCTGGCAGCGTGGAAGGTAGCTCAAACTGTAAGCAAAACATGTAAATTCTTACAGTACTGCACCCTCACTAACAAGTTTTGCCCAGTCCTGGGCATTTCTGCAACTCACTTTACCCAATCCAGCCCCTGGTAAAAAATGCTTTCGGGAATTGCAGCCTATGATAGGAGGCAGGAGAGCTCAGAAAACTCACATAATAGAGCAAATATCTATCTGCACCTCTTGAAGGCTTCTCTATCCTCTGACAGAGATGAGGCTGAACCAGACTAGTCAGCTAGAGTAGACAGTAACAAGGAATTGATCCAAAGCAAAGATGGCAAATACCGAGGAACAAAACCCCTTATGGCGTGACACCCGCCCCTATGCTGCATACCCTCTCGGCACAACACGCTTTCTGGAAGTGATGGTAGACCTGAAATGGTACCTTATTACCTTACTGACTACCTTAGTGTTTCAGTTCAGGAGCGTGCTTCTAATAGCAAATGTCTTGATATCTCACTTTGGCTTGCACCACAGAGGGGTTTTGGAGCTGAAATTCTGAATTTAAACTGAAATGGTTTTGAATTTAATTTTTTCTGGTGAAACTAAACAAGAAGGTATACTCCAGAAAAGCAGCTGAATCAAATTAATTATTCTTCTGCTCTCAGAAACATAATTTCAGTGCTCACAACCAGATAAGAATTAATCCAAAGTAAAAACTCTTGAAATGTATTCAGTGTGGACATCGGGTCTCATGGCATTTCACCGTACAGATCTTGCTCCCTCTGGGCCACAGTATTGGCTAATGTAGACATGTTAGCTAGCGCGTCAAGGGAAACAGAAATTCTTAGCGTCCCTCAAGTGCTTCGTGTAAGTGTCTGAGCCATCTTACAATCAGATTTCAAAGCACTGAATATTCATTACAATGAATTCAATCAATCTTTATTGTATACAGAAGTGCAACTGCAAAGTATTCTACAGGCAATTTCTGTAAGTAATTTTTATTGTAATTTCCATTACAACTGCAAATAGAAACTTGCTCTTAATGTTTTCATAGCAGTCTCCCACTTGAGCTGTTATCATGAAATATGTTTTCTGGCACGAAGTACTGAGGACAGCATAGCACAAATGGGACGGACAATATAAAATTATTTAGGAAATGGATCCTATTATCAAATGGTTGACACGTTAAAAATTAGGAGAAAGGGTGACAAGATTATCTTACAAAAAGGATGCAGAGGAAGATGGATTACTTCTAATGAGATTTATTCACTGATTTTTTTTTGCTTAGAGTTGAGACCTAAAAGACCATTAAAAATAAGACAATAAATTTTAATTATAGAGATGGTTTCCCTTTTCCTGAGATTCTGTAGAACTTAGGGAAATACCAAAGGGAAGTATCCAAAGATTGCTCTGTGCAACACTCTATCAAACTGCAGTTGAATACATATTTATCTAATGATCATATTAATTATTGTTCTGCTCTCAGAAACATAATTTTTGAAGGAATTCCTAACAATGTCTTTTTGCTTTCTAATGTGACTCATGGAGGATGCTAGTTTAGGCCACAGCTGGCAACATAATCAGTTGATTAAGCAAAGTGACTCTGGAGTGTGCACTGATCTGATGCATGTGATCTAAACAATGAAACATTTTGTCCCTCCAAACAGGAACGCTTCTCAAGCACATGCCCAAATCAAAAAACATGTGGTCCTGCTGTGGCAATGTTCCAGGGATGCACCAATGGTTACAAGATGCACCTTGTACCTAGCACTGGCACAAAATTGGACTTCATATGACTTCTGAATCAGAAGACAGTCTGCAGAAAAGGCATAAAAATGCCTTACAAGACAAAAAGATAATAGTCTATCACATTACATTTTAACAAAGGGTGACCATCCTCAGTGGGAACAAATAAAGCATTAAAATGTTACTGCAGTTGGCAGAAAAAGAAATCACTTCACAGGCACCTTTATTCTATGAAATCAAATGCTACTGAACCAACTAAACTTTCCAAATAAACTGTATACGCTCATTTTTGTTTTAATTGATACAATAATTTTATTTTTATAGTAAAATTAAAGCAGTTGTGTATTTTCCCCCCTTGAATAGGGAATTGGTTCCCTGGAAATGCTGAGAAAGAATTTTCTACAAAATCCAATCCCATCTGACAAGTTCATTGGAAAATTTCATATTGGGTATGGCAAAGACGACTGTTTTTGTATCTGCCTTCTCTTGCTCCATCAGGAATAGTGAATAAATGACCTGAATGACATCCCACAGCCCACCAGCAGTAGCAAGAGTTTTAAAATAGAAAATGCGACTATTCTAAAGTTAAAGATTTTCACTCCAGATAAAGCCTCTGCTTTGTTATTAACAGTTCTGGAGAAATGCATTAAAGTTTTTCTGGTAATCCATAATTCCAATTTACTGATAGTTGAAAATTACCATAGGGTTCTCCTCTGGGATGTTAATTTACTTCTAATGTTAATGTGAAAAAATTGCATGTCTATTTATCAGTCCACATGGTAAACAGCCAGTGTTTAGTCAACAGTCCCTAATTAATGTTCACAACATTTCTGTGAGGTTTTGTTTATTCCATCTTACCATCAAAAATGAATCCAAGACAGAAAAAAGGAAATGAATGGATCAAGATTTCAACCGATTCAGTATTAAAGCTACAATTGTAAGTTGCAGTTTCCTGACATTCACGGCTATATACATTTTTACAGATCCCCAAGAGAGGGCTAATATCTATTACCTCCCTCCTTGTCAAATGGCTAATGAGGACCCAAGGAGGACCTAAAAATCAGAAGTTTTCTATGTTGTTTTGGAAAAACTAAGCATTATTCCTCCTGTTTCCCTACTTAGCAATGAAAGATTAACTTCATTCATTGCTCTATACAAGTATACGTGAAGGCTAACCCCCCATGTCCTTCTGCAGAGACATTTTTGACTAAACTACAAGGATCATAGTCTTCCGTAGAAGAATAACGAATAAGGGTCCAAATCAGGGAAATTATGTTTAATTTGATGTCAGCAAGAAGCTTCCTAACTTCCTACATTCTGGCAGCACCACATGTTCACATTCCGCAAAATTATTCAAGAACAACCTCCTGGAAGCACAGGAACAGCCCATCCCCTACAAAGGGAAAGGAAGAAGGCAGAACAACTCGGGCTGTTCTATGATTCTATGAAAATCAAGATCCCATTGCAACATTAGGAGAAAAACTGAACACAGACAGAGGCTGAACCTGTAAAGAGATGAGCCATCTGAATTTATAACATTATTGACATCAAATAGGGAAAAAAAGAAAACAGAAAATCAGAAGTATTGGTAAGCCCTTGAAAATGTTTCAAAATAAGCTTGAAAGTAATCTTGAAAGCCATTTGCACAGATTATACAGTGAAGAAGTTCCCAAAATGCAATAATGGGCACCATGTTGTAAAATAATGAAAAAGACTAAGAACACAAGCAGAATAAAGGAAAGATTTAATAAACAGGAAAGTGCAGCAGAAACCAAGCTAAAAACAGCTAGCTCACATGATGAGCTACAAAATATCTGACAAAGATTTGATGGTGATGCTATACTCAGGACTCTCGGCTTTTACTCAACCCCTGCCTTGCCAAAAGGGTTTTATTTTGTAGTTATGGGTTTATTGCTATTAAAACCCACGTAACAAGTATATTTACATTGTACTTGGTGACTTACAGCAAAACATCCCTTGTCGCAATGGTCTCACAGGTGAGAGGAGACATCCTTATGTGCGCATGAGGGCCTATGAAGCATTTGCACTGAAAATGTCGTTATGTTTACAGCAATGAGGAATCCTTAGTACAGCTGAAGGGGTTTGGCTGGGGGGGAAGGGAACAAGATAAGTCATTCTTGAAAGACCTTGGAAGGAAGGCAAAATCCTGAGAATGGCACACTGACTTGAAGAGCAATAGGGCTAATTTACTGATGGTTTAGTAATTGTCAGGCTTCAGTGAAAGCCACAGAAAACCTTTAAAATCTCTATAAAAGGGGCCTGTTTTAAAGAGGCTGTCATTGCTGAAAGGAAAAATAATAGACTAATGGGACTAATTCTAAACCCAGCAGGTCTGGGGGTGAGTCCCCGCAGAATAGAAAGGGAAAGCAATCATGTCAGATGAAAGAGAACTTGTAAGGGAAGAATATTCTGCTGGGTACCATCAAGCCAATTGTGGACTAATGCACATCTCTCATTGCTGTCACTAATTTAAATAGGCTGAACATTCAATCACTATTATTATGTTATCTTTTTAGCTGAAGGTCGAACACATGGGCATTGAAACCTTACCATTTCTCCTGTACATGGAAAAAATGTATGCCCCTACATTTGGTATGTAATATTGCACTTTGTAACTAGAATGTTTACTAGTAACTAGAACTGAAGGATGTATCTGAGCAAAAGAAATCAGAAAATGCTTTGGCTGGGTGGCAATCTCTGTCCAATGAGTAGGGATACCTATCTGCAAGGAATGACATGCTCCCTCTCATAGAGCTTCCCAGCATGGACATACATGTATGATATGCTGTACCAGTGCTGTGGTTGCCAGTGAGCAGTTCTTTTTATTGTGGCTCCTATGATTATTTCTCATAAAACTGTATGATGGAAAACAACAGAAGTCCCTACAGGGCTTTTCCTTTATTTATGTACTCCATGATGCAGATATTGAAAAAAAAAAAAATCACAGAGCAGAGTTATTAGCAGGAAACCTAGACATAATTCTGTAACTCCAAACCAAGAAGTATTCCTGCTCTATAAGTTTTCTAAAGAATCATACAATAATTTAGGTTGGAAGGAATTTAGGTCATCTAAGCAGACCTCCCAGAGCAGCGCCAGCTTCCAGTTTAATGTGTCCAAGAAAGTTTCAAGTATCTCCAAGGATGGCAACTCACCAACTTTCCTAGGTAACTATTCCAGTGTTTCCCATCCTCATTGTGCAGAAATATTTCCTTTATATCTATCTGGAAGATTTAATGTTTCTATATTGAAAGTAAAAATTGCTAAGTATGGTCTTTTCAGCATGCCAGATAAATATATTTAAATAAACAAATATCCAGCTCTTTGCTAGAACTTGCAGTGTAACGTGGAATACAATAATACATTTTTAATAGTATATGCCTTGCAAAAAAAAAAAAAAATTCAATGACTCTTACAATTTTCGAGTTAGTACTCTCCCGATTTGAACAATGGGAACAGAGATGACAGATCATACTTTTCCATCCTGCTTTTTAAACTAAAAAAAAAAAAAAAATCACTGAAGTAGATTCAGATAATGTGTTAGAAATTATTAAAGTTATAGTTATTTTTATATGTATCCCAGTGTCTTAAAAGACACAGTTCTGCTATGGACTATGCAGCACAGAACAGCACAAGGGTTTCTGTCAAATTTAAGCAATAATACAGAACCCTCACAGGCATGGACTGGTCAAGGAGGAAGAGAGGAGGTAAGAGGACTTCAGATCTTCATCTCTTGACTTCTGTCCCAGCACTGGGCTATCCAAATCACAGTCCCAGGTGCACTGGGTAGAGACCCGCTGTGGGGAGCTGAAGGCTGCAGAGGAGGTGTGCCTCCTCGTCCCAGCAGCACGAAGGGAAGAGGTCCCCCCACCACACACTGGGATCGCCTTGCCCTCCTTCTCCCCTGCCACCCGACCTGGGGCTGCAGTGACCTCAGAGTGAGGTACCACTGGTGGACAACCAAATAGATGAAAGGGCAGAGAGAGACAGCCCTGGCACAACAAAGTGCTACACAGCAAACAATAATTATTGTGGATCCAGGCAGCACATAGAAATGTCCTTCTCTATGTGACTGGTTTTAACTAAGTGAGTCATGGCATGGCAGAGTTTAGAGCGACCATATACAAGTCAATGCACGTAATGTCATGTGCCTTTTGTAGTCAAAAACTGTGAGTGATTCAGCAATTGTCAAGCAAGTTGAGAGTACTGGGATAAAGTAACATGATCTTCTCTATGACTGTAGGTGTTTCCTGAATTAATTTCTGTTTGGATAAGAGCATACCTCTAAGAAAACATTGACTTGATGCCAGTGACAGTAAAACCTTCAGAACCTTTGACAAATAATTGAGATGATTAGTAACCTCCATGGATAAAAATGTAAACTATACTTACAGGCTGAAATCATCTTCTTCCAACTTCCAGTCTCTACCTTTTTTTACATCTGAATCTGCTAAAATGAAGGTCCCATTATCTAACTTTTGTTCCTCATGTAAAACTACCCTGAAGTCATTTTTCTTCCTCCTCAGGGAGCTCAATGGATTAGTCGACCTTATTTTCTTAGTAAGTGGGTCCTGTCCTTATAGCTGTTGATGTTTTCACCACTTGATGTTTCCTCAAGGACATTTACATAATAGTTCACTTGAATTGTGCTTATTACTGCAGCAGCTGAAGCAGGGCACACCATGGTAACAGGCCCACAATTACTCCTGCGATCTCTGGGAGTGCTACAGCAATCATTGCTGTGTGAATAGGATGAAGACATTTACTGACAATCTCAGGGAGAAAACCTGGAAAATGATTGTATAAACACACATCACGGTCTTCCATCTTAAATTCAAAACCATCTGAGACAAAACATTAAATGAACCAAATATTTGTATTTTACTTCACTGTTGAGGTCATATGTGTATACAAAGATGTAATCTGTTTTTACCCCATAAAAAGAATGATGCGATTCAGGTCCAGGGATATAAAAGTGTAAAAGCAGATGTTTTCAGCCTGAAACAGTATTCTTTTTTCCTCTATTTCTCCCTCTCACTCATGCACAAATGCTGCTCTGGGATAGAGTTAATTTTCTTCACAGTAGCTAGTATGGGCTATATTTTGGATTTGTGCTGAAAACAGTGTTGATAACACAGGGGTGTTTTCGTCACTGCTGAGCAGTGCTTACACAGAGTCAAGGCCTTTTCTGCTCTTCACCACACCCCACCAGCGAGGCGGCTGGGGGTGCACAAGAAGTTGGGAGGGGACACAGCTGGGACAGCTGACCCCAACTGACCGAAGGGATATTCCATACCATATGACGTCATGCTCAGCATATAAAGCTGGGGGAAGAAGAAGGAAGGGGAGGACGTTTGGAGTGATGGCGTTTGTCTTCCCAAGTAACTGTTACACGTGATGGAGCCCTGCTTTCCTGGAGATGGCTGAACACCTGCCTGCCCATGGGAAGTAGTGAATGAATTCCTTGTTTTGCTTTGCTTGTGCGTGCAGCTTTTGCTTTACCTATTAACCTCTCTCAACCCATGAGTTTTCTCACTTTTACGCTTCCGATTCTCTCCCTCATCCCACCAGCAGGGATTGAGTATTCACTCAATGGCTGTGTGGTTCTTAGTTAGCTGGGGTTAAACCATGACAGTCCTTTTTGGCACCCAACGTGGGGCCTCTTCATCACACGTCACCTCCTCCTCTGGGGATGTTCCGAAATCTTTGCCTTCTGGCCAGTCCATGATCACCTCCAAGATTCCTGGGCGACTGGGGTTTCCTATTCGGGCCCGTTGTGTGATCAGTGCGACCCACTTACTCCACGTAGCATCGGTTGCATGATGTGTAGAGGGGACGCTCCCTTTGAACATCCAGCCCAGCACCGGCAGTCGGGGTGCCAGGAGGAGCTGTGCTTCAGTACCAACCACTTCCGAAGCAGCTCGAACCCCTTCATATGCTGCCAATATCTCCTTCTCAGTTGGAGTGTAGCGGGCCTCGGATCCTCTGTATCCCCAACTCCAGAACCCTAAGAGTCAACCTCGAGTCTCCCCTGGTGCTTTCTGCCAGAGGCTCCAGGTAGGACCATTCTCCCCGGCTGCGGTGTAGAGCACATTCTTTACATCTTGTCCTGCCCAGACTGGCCCAAGGGCTACTGCCTGAACTATCTCCCATTTAATTTGTTCAAAGGCTTGTCGTTGCTCAGGGCCCCATCTGAAGTCGTTCTTCTTCCTGGTCATGTGATAGAGAGGGCTTACAATCAGGCTGTAATCTGGAATATGCATTCTCCAAAAGCCCACAACACCTAAGAAAGCTTGTGTTTCTTTTTTGCTAGTTGGTGGAGATATAGCTGCTATCTTCTTGATCCCATCCATTGGGATCTGACGATGTCCATCTTGCCATTTTATTCCTAAAAACTGGATCTCCTGTGCAGTTTTGACTTTGTTTTATGGCAAAACCGGCCTTCAGAAGGATTTGGACTGTTCTCTCCCCTGTCTCAAAAACTTCTTCTGCTGTGTTGCCCCACACGATGATGTCATCAATGTATTGCAGGTGTTCTGGAGCCTCACCCTGTTCCAGTGCGGTGTGGATCAGTCCATGGCAAATGGTAGGGCTGTGTTTCCACCCCTGGGGCAGTCGGTTCCAGGTGGACTGGACGCCCCTCCAAGTAAAAGCAAACTGTGGCCTGCACTCTGCTGCCAAAGGGATGGAGAAGAACGCATTAGCGATATCAGTTGTGGCGTACCACTTGGCTGCCTTTGATTCCAGTTCGTATTGGAGTTCTAGCATGTCCGGCCCGGCAGCACTCAGTGGCGGCGTGACTTCATCCAGGCCACAATAGTCTACTGTAAGTCTCCACTCTCCATTAGACTTTTGCACTGGCCATATGGGACTGTTAAAGGGTGAGCGAGTCTTGCTGATCACTCCTTGGCTCTCCAGTCAACGAACCAGCTCATGGATAGAAATCAGGGAGTCTCGATCGGTGCAATATTGCCAATATTGGTAGCGATCAGCACCCGTTGTTCTTTGACCCTCAGCAACCCCACAACAGAAGAGTCCTCCGAGAGACCAGGCAAGGTGGACAGCTGTTTAATTTCCTACGTCTCCAGGGCAGCTATACCAAAAGCCCACCGGTACCCTTTTGAGTCCTTGAAATACTCTCTCCTGAGGTAGTCTATGCCGAGGATGCACAGAGCCTCTGGGCCAGTCACAATGGGGTGCTTCTGCCACTCATTCCCGGTTAGGCTCACGTCGGCCTCCAATACAGTTAACTCTTGGGATCCCCCTGTCACTCCAGAAATACAAATGGGTTCTGCCCCTTTATAGCTTGATGGCATCAGGGTACACTGTGCACCGGTGTCTACGAGAGCCTTATACTCCTGTGGATCTGATGTGCCAGGCCATCGAATCCACGCAGTCCAGTAAACCCGGTTGTCCCTTTCCTCCACCTGGCCGGAGGCAGGGCCCCCTCTAGTCCTGGTCATAGTACTCATTACTCAATTCTTGTAAGTACGAATCAGAAGTCCCTTTATTAAGACCAGGAGTAAGATCAGCCCTTTTACTCTATCTGAAGAACTTCCCACTAGAGACTGGAGCTTTTCCTGGAAGAACCCCCTTTTGTGATTGTTTTTCCTTGCAACTCACATACCCGTTGCCTCTAGGGTCGAGGTAGGTTTTCTACCCACTTCCTCATGTCCTCTCCGAGGTCACGCAGGTAAAACCACAGGGTGCCCCGGGGTGTGTACCCACTATATCCTCTCTCTTGAGCAGAGAGACACTTACTCCTAATGGCTGAGATACTGGTCCATACAGGTGGGGAGTAGGATCTATCCTCTTTGAGTTGCTGGACCAGTTTCTCCACAGCTGAGACGAGGGAGGAAGACAGGCTTTGTTTGTATTGCTGGAGTTGGCCAGCCAATTCATCCACCGTTTGTCCCTCTCCATCTTTTCAGGTCATTACTGTCAATGAGTTGGCATATGATGATGGTGCATTCCATACAAATTTCTACCACATGGGTCATGTGCACTTCACTTCATCTGGATCTTTGGGTAACCGCTCGCTGTCCAGGTCATCATAAATCACCTCCAGCATGCCTAATTCCCTCAGGTACTGGATACCTCTCTCCATGGTGCTCCACCTGCCCGGGTGACATATAACATGTTCCTTGAAGGGATACCTCTCCTTCACACCTGACAGGAGTCGCCTCCAGAGGCTGAGGACTTGTGCCCCTTTTCCAATCACTTTGTCAATGCCCCCTTCCCTAGAAAGGGATCCCAGCTGCTTGGCTTGCCATAATTCAGATGGGTTTGCCTCTGCGCTGCCAGTTGTTCTGCTTCCATTGCTGCACCACCCCCACAGGGCATTTGCCACCATCCATGAGTCAGTATAAAGCTAGAGCACTGGCTATTTTTCTCATTCAGCAATGTCCAAGGCCAGCTGGATGGCTTTCACCTCTGCAAACTGACTCGATTCACCTTCTCCTTCAGCAGTTTCTGCGACTTGTGTAGGACTCCACACAGCCGCTTCGCACCTTCAATGTTTTCCTACAATACAACAGGACCCATCAGTGAACAGGGCATATTGCTTCTCATTTTCTGGTAGTTTATTATACAGTACAGCAAAGCGGTAACTTCAATCCAACTCACAGAGGTGATAAACAGCACTGCAGGGAGTCCATACGGCAAGTTACATAGCACAACTCTGAGAACAAGCACAACAACTCTGAGAGCAATAAATCAATGTTTCGACCAGCGACTATTAACCTAATCACAAATTTGTTTTAACATGCTCTGGTCAGATCTGTCATTATCTCAACACTTCGAGCCCCATGTTAGGCACCAAAAAGAACCTTCACATTTCAAAGCGATACCCAGAGGGAGGCACTGAATTTCATATGGGTTTGCTTTGAAGCAAAGACCTTCAGGCATGAACCCCAGAGTTTTGTAAACTTGTGTGAAGCTTTCAGGAAAGCTGACTGAAGTTAGTAATAAAAACCAACGTTAGGCAAGCTTTCAGTTTCAGAAACCACTGTAAGTAGTTCACAACATCGATATCACAGTGCTCTAACCTAAAAGTAAAATACCCCTGTAAAAGTGTAATCCTTGGTATAAATCCAGAGCAAATCCATGGAAATGTGTCTGCTGACTGCAGCTGGTCAGAACCATCATATATGACTCTATATGACTCCCTTTATTCAAGGAGTCAACAAAGTGACTAAAAAAAACTCTACTGAGAAACCAGTGGAGCTGCTGAGCATGACAATTAATTGTTTCCAGTTCAATAAGATGAGGGACACAAACGCAGGAGACTTGTGAAAGCTGCACCTAGCATTCATCTTGGGATGTTCAGCAGCTAGGTTTTTGGGATGCTGTTGCCAAAATCCTTCTAAGCCAAAATTCTTCACCAATCAGCTCTGCAAGCCTTGGCCAAGGAGGCTGCTACCTCCACCTCCTACTGGGGGTGAAATCAAGTCCTGGGGGCTGGCAAGTGTGCTCATCAACTGCAGTGAATGAACTGCAGTGTAGCCAGGTCTCTCCTCCTCCCCGGCCCCTGCTGCCTGTTACTGCTTGCTCATGGACTCCTGCTGAGGCTGTGTGTGTTTCCAGTTCTTCTGCAGAGCGCAGAAACGCAGCTTCACTCATGCTAAGCAAATAATACACGCTCTCTGCTCAGGCCTTGACTCTTTGTACTAATATCTGCAGGACTCAACCCAAGCTTATTCACAGTGTGCAATACTTTGGCTTGAAAGTTGACACCCTAACGTGCAGGGGATTTACAGCACATGAGTGTGCATAACTGAATCAGATTGTTATTCCAAGAAATTGGACCCATTCTCATGCTGACAAAGCTAGTAGTAATTTTCCTAATTAATGCATTGGGAGCAGTCCTCAGGAACTATACTGAAATGCAGTTTTCCATTAGCCTCCGCAGGGCTGCAGTTATACGTGACAATTATTCAAATATCATTTTGTTGTAAAAATTATAGTTTTAAGCTGTGTCATGGGTTTTGACATTTGATAAATTCATGATACATTTTACTACATGTTCCTGCTCAGGTGTTAATGTGCAAAATCCCACAAATGCAACAACATACAATAAAACTTCTAACTTAAGATATTAATTAGGTGATTAAACTGTCACACAAGATTTGTTTGTCCTTTGTAAATTAGTAGCTCAATTCTCACAATTTATAAGCAGAACAAATCATAAAACAAAAGGCTTGGTTCACTATAAAAACCACTAAGCTTTTGCACAAGGCCAAAGCAGCCACGGAAAATTGATTTTCCACAGCTTACTCAGTCTTGAATAGGCTCTGCTTTGTAGAAGATTTTTTATTGAGTGAAGCCAAAACTCATTATAGCTAAGACCTTTAGGAACAACGTGTGTTTGCTCCATTATTTTTAATGTCATCAACACCACATTTAATCTCATGTATTAAGGTGGGAAGAGCACAAAGATACATTTGCATTTTATTACCAGGCTAAAAGAAGGAGACTGTGCTAGATCTTTAGTAAAATGTGGACCGTGTGAGAAGAAAAATGATTATTCATTATTTCTCACAGGATAAGCCATGGTAAAGAGCAGGTGTAGGAAGGTAAAGGGAAGCAGGGCTTTTTGTCCAGTGTACTATTAAATTATGGAACTCGTTATCACTGGATCTCAGGGCAGTCGACACATAAATAGCCGTAGACAAATTTGGGGGACAGGACATTGAACACAGCATTCCAGGTGCTGCTTAAGACACCTCTCAACCAGTGATCGCCAGAAGCTGGAAAGCCCTGAGCATCCTGGTCTCTCCTCAGAGTCTGGCCTTGCTGTGGGCAGCAGATTGGACCAGAGACCTCCTGAGGTGTCTTCCAACCTGAATTGTGCTGCGTCCCTCTATACATGCTCTTTTCTTACACTGTTAACATCCTAGACGCTCTCAGAAACAAGTTAGAGGGCTACATGGGCATTTGATTTCAGTTGGTATGGAAGGTTTTATATGGTGTTAATAGACAATATTGTGTCACCTGATCCAAGATATATTAAAGTCAACAGTCTTCAGTAGCTTCTCTGGTCATTGGATTGGTCTAGTTAATTTTGCCAGGATTATCACAAAGAAATTTTTCTAGAGCATACTCGACACACTGAATAATAATAGTGTAGGGGCTGGGCAACCTGCATTGTACAAGTGGTACAATTTATGATCCACGCAAAAAACCACCAGCTGCTCACTCAGCTCTTGGCAGAGATGTGATCTCATGGAGTCACAGTGTTTAAATCCAGAAGTGCCATTTGTGATCATCTGATCTGATCTACTTATCACAGGCCATTACCTTTGTACTGAGCTCAATAACTTTGTGTTTGACTTAAATACATCTTCCAGAATGTCATCCCGTCTTAATTTGAAAATGAGAGATGGGGAATCCATCTCTTCCCTTCATCATGTATATCAATGATTAATCACTCTTTCTGTTAAAAACGGGTACAGAAATTCTAATTTGAATTTGGCTGGTGACAGCTTCCAACCATTGCTTCTTTAGTAGTCAGAATTTTCCTATTGTGAATATGCTCACGCATTTTAATGAGGTCACCTCTGAGTCTTGTTTTTAATTCACTAACATGCCAATTTCTTTATTTCTCATGGGATGAGGTATTTCTTACAGCTCATGAATCATTTTGGTAGTTCTTTCCTTTGCTCTCTCAAATCTTTCAACAGTTTTTTAAATATGAATATCAGCTGGATACAATATTCCCTTTCTGTGCAAAGAAGACATCTCCACAATCCTATCATGAATCTGTTTATCAATGGACATCCTACTATTGATTGGAGCATGCAAACTGGATTCCTTTGGATGAAATAAAATCATATTACGAAACTGACAGTTACTATATGAAAGGATCTTTGATATATGAAGGTTTAGTTGAAAACCCAGATTCCTGAGTAAAGAAAACAAATTTCTTAGTGAAACATGCTGACTGTCAAGCTGTGGCCTTTCAAAAGTCACATTACCACCTGACCTCAGCTTCCATAACTATAAAATCAGAATGAAATCTTGTTAACCCTGACACACCAGGAAAAAGAAAAGCTGGCTTGCTGTATTACTGTCATAGCAATTCTGTTCTTCACCACAACTGAAATTTTCATATAATTATGCCACCTTAATGTTAAAAAATTAATTTTATGCTATAGTCCTTTCTTCTCCAGCGGCTCTTCAAAGCAAATTCTTAGCCCCTATTACCACCATAAATATAGGAAAAACTATTATCCTACTGCTACAATGGTGAGATAGATGACTATTGAGATAAAAAAGGGCATGGGTTATACTATGGTAGTTCAAACCTACTGAATTTTGCAAACTTTTAACTGATGATTCTCACTTTAGAATCACTGCTGCCATTATTGGTGTTTAATAATGCCAATTTAAATGCATTACTGAATTGAAAATTTGAGCTCTCCAAAATGTGCCTTATTTACTTTTGAAATTATTCCTTTTTAGCAATAGAGATACATGGTTTCTCAGAAGTGATGGATGTTGCATTCCTTTTGCTGCTCAGGATTCTTAACATCCTTTCAGACAATTGAATTTCTTCCATTTGTAAAATCCATTATCAGAGGAAGGATTGCAAGTAAAATCCAACGACTGGAATCAGAACTGTTTTGGCAATGCAGGAATACTTCATTGATCCATATTAATATCTAGGAATCCCATTTAAAAAAATGTATTTATTTAGTCTTAGGAATTAGAACTTGAGTAATATCATAAAAAAGCTCACGAGGGATATAAATTCATTGTATTCATATAACAGATTTCTGTAAGATAGACTTCAGCTTGAACTAATTTCCTGTTTTGATTTTTGGAAATGCCCTAAATAAATGTGACCACATTAAATGTCTAAAGGCTGATTAACCAGAGAGCCTGAAGAACACAATAGCAAGCACAGCATCTTTATCCAAAGTTGTATTTTCTAAACAGGTTCCTCAAAAAGGATCTACTTTAAATCAGATGTGAAGCAGCATTTGTCAGTAATCTAAATGTGACTATTAAACTGATGCTAATAGATATGCAAATACTAATAAAATTTGTGACTTCATAAATAATTATTTGCAGAATGACTCAAAGAAAGTAATAGCCCTTTCCAGACTTAAAAATTTATGAACTGATGACATTCTATTGATTGGAGCATTTACTGCACCTTCAATAGATCTAATTAATGAAACTGTTCACAGAATTAAACATAGTACTTAGCAGGACGACACTATGCCCCAGTTCTTTGCAAACATCTCCACATTCAACCACTTTCATGTTCATGGAGTGGCCTACTGAGGAGCCTACTGCTTGTCCTAGTGAGGTCAGGGAATGTTTCACAGTAGCTTCAGGTATCTTATGCTTACCTACATATGAATATAAAGCTACTTATGAGACATGTAAATTGCAGGATCTGATACTTGATGAAACAACACTGTCAAAAATGAGATGTAAAAGAATACTTGGTTTGTTTCTCTTAGTTAACTTTAAATCGTTACTATAGTGATGAAGATGTAGATGGTCACTGCAACACACTGGAACCTGTGTCACAGATCTGGAAAAATAAATTTGTTATATTTTGCAAATAATATAAATTTGTATTTTAATATGTTCCAATACAAAGGTATAGATCCAGAAATAGGTAGTCTAACATAACAGAGAACAATAACCTGGAAAGCGGAGTCTCGAAGGGATCTGCAGGTCCCAGTGGAGAAATGGCACGAACTCTTAAGCAGCTACATTACAGCAAGAAATGTTAATACAATTTTTGAAAAAAATTTTACGTTAAAAGAAAAGAAATAAGCAAAAGCAGAGAGGCAGTTTTTGCTTGTTGATGAGATCATTTTAGAATAACATGTTCCTGTCTACTACCCTTTTTTTTTTAAAAGATGTTAAAACAGAAGGACAGAAATGGAATAAGAAGAGCCATAAAGCTCAGGCCTAAGATAATGCCTTAAAGCAAGAAACTTCAGGGGCCAGATCATCTTGGTTTTTCTGGAAGAGGACTGAGAAGAGACTGGAAACTAAAACAGAAAAAGACAAAAAGAAAACCAGAAGATGGACTCAGAAGGCAGAGAAATTCAAATTAAAAACTAGACATCATTTTTCACAGAGATTAGTGGATTTTTCATCTCTCAGTGGCTTCAGGTAAAGACTAGATACCTTCCTAGAAAATATTTAGGAAAATATGAGTCATTTTGCCAAATAGTTCTTAGAAAGTAAAAGTAACTGCGTATTTGTTCAATACATGAAAGAAAAGACTTTATGATTTACTATTCTGTTCTGTCCATCTGCAAAGGTAGAAGGGTAATTGGAGCAAGGGTTTCAGCTAAAGGAGATGAAAGTTTTCTGGCTCAATGAGTCCTGTTGCCAGAATTTCACTGCTAACCAGGCATCTAACAAGCAATTTCCAGAAGATCCACATCTTGAAAGAATGGAATTTGATCCTTGCCTAACTGTTCAATGTATAAATCCAAGACCTTAAAGTTGTCATCCTGAAAGTCAAATTGTTACATTTGTAGTACCCTCCTCATATTACATGATCTCATGTTACATGTACACTGCTATATTTTAATGCAACAGCCTCAAAAGAAGTGGAGTTTACAGCCTTTTCTTGGTTTTGTGAGCTTCAGTCAGCACCAAAATGTTACTTATGCTTTAGAGATGTGTTAGAATACCAAGGACAGCAAAAAGATTTGGGTTAGCAGCTGGATTTTCTACTGCAAACCATCATATAAATGTGATATTCTAAATTCTGAAATTTTGGGTATGAAATATTTCTAATTCTAAAATTGACTTAATTCTAAAAGCCATGGAAGCTGATATCCTAAAGTAGTGCACAGAATACAACTGTGGCTAGCAATAGCAGTACATATTCATCTGCCAGTGTAGACTCCTATTTGAATCTTCCCTAGAAAGGGAGTGCTTCACTCTTCGGCTTACAACCTCATTTGTTCCCCAGGAACTTCCCTCAATCATCTCTCCTTTTCACCCTTCAGATAAAAACAGCTTTCATGTGTTGAGTGAAGCAGTAATCTGTAGGTTACCAACACTATGACCCACCCAGACTTCTCTACCTACCAGCTTCTCTAGAGGAATACAAGAAGGCTACTCCAAAATCCCAGAACTTTTGAACAATTTGAATTTAAGTTTAAAAAACAGTATGAAAATGCACTCCTAGCCAGTCCCATCCAGCTGCTGAACTGGAAGTTTTAATCTAATGTGATTTTCCATGTTTGGTTATTACAATGGCTACATACTATGGAGCCATTGACAAAGGCAGGCAGGCAACTTTTGCTCTTTTTTTTCATTTTCTGGCTAAAGTTAGAGCCCTTACATGACTTGAATCTAATAGCATTTGACTGAATAGGAAATCAGAAGTCAGACAGAAATTTTTCACCCCTAGAAAAGATAAAAGTGAGTTACTGCTTTAATTGGCTGTTGAATTAGCTCATATGAATAATAGCTCACGGTCTTTTCAAGTTCTGTGGTTTAATAAGACTCCCTTATACTTCTTTGTCTGAAGATTTACTGAAAAGATTCATTCCTTCTGGACATAGTGATTACATTCAAACTCCAGACATGAAAAAAAGAAACAGCTATGCAAAGCAAAAAGCATAAATAGTATAGGCTGCTGGTAGCACTGTTTTTTTACCATCTTCTCCATGTGGCAAACACATAGGTATGTTTTAATTATGCTACAGGACAAAAACTGAGGGGGCACTTCATGACATGGGACTGCACCATACAGGCTTTGCAGAGCTGCATATAAAATTAAAAACAAGAAAAGGCAAAAAGGGACAGAACAGATGTATGCCAGTAAGCAGAACCATCACCCATGTCACAGAGCTGGAACTCAGGTGGGACATGGGCTTTTGTAAGTTCAGAGCTGAACCAACAAACATGCGGAGAAATTTTATGTGATCCAAAAAGTAGATTCCTATTGAGCCCCATACCTACAGTACCTGCAAGCAGACACTACCAAAAAGCCACTTTGTGTATATCAATAATCAGAACAAAAGGTCAATACAAAAGGAAACAATCCTTTATTCTCTTTGAACAATTTTTGTTGTGAGTTACTAAGCCTGTAGCTCTCTGCCTGCATGAACTCTTACTGTAACACCCTTTTCCTTGCATTAAAGATGTTTATCTAATCTCCAACCAGGCACAAGCTGTTAATGCACTGTAACTATCTTCCACAGGACCAATTAAATATCTACCTAAGCCCTATTTACCCTTAGTGTGCCCAACCATACTACTCGGAGGCAGTGACCATGTGGGGCATAGTGTGGAGCAAATTCCCACAAGAGACAAGAACCTCCAAGAACTCCATCACCTTGTACTCTCAGCACAAAGTGCATTCATGAACCCTACACATTTAAAATAGGAGTATAGCCATTAAAGTACTCATCACAAACCTGAAACCCCATACTATCCAAACAACCAACCTTGCCCTAGAGACAGAAAAAGGCACATGAGGCATCAGTACATTGTTTAATCCCCCTCTTGGAAATCTCTCCTGTACAAGGGTGATAATAACATCTTACATCTATGTATTCTGACACAATCTTTAATCACTATTTTTGCATAGGACCACAGCTTCATTCACCAAACAGCTAATCAATATTTTGTTTTCACCTCATAACTCACTGTGTGGCCCATGCTTTGTTTACTGCCCATTATTCAATCGTGTTATGATGGCAGAATTATTAATTTTCTCCAGGGCTTCTCAATGGTGCTCATCACTTCAATATCTGAGTGCTGCACAAATGCAAATTAATTTAGCATCACAAAAATCCACGGTGGCAAAGAAAAGGTACTACTGCTGTCTAAAATATAGGGTGTGGAGGCACAGAAAAATTAAACGCAGAGGTATTCACTGATTTTAGATGTCTGGTCTGAGGCATCATAGAGATAATTTTAAAGTATTTAACAAAATTTCAAACACAGAGGTTGAAGCGTCAGTCGCAGATGTGACTGCTGAGCAAATTGGATTTAGGATTCTAAAGGTGGTCATTAAAAATTAGATAATTAGAAGCTATTAGACTGTTAGAGCTTCCACATACAGCGATCACAGAACTTATTTAAGTGGTTATATTAGCACCAGATAGGAAAAGTCCAGTGCAACAGTGCATTATTTCAGTCACATGACTGTCCTTTACCCTCCCTTGCTTCACTCGTTAATGACTTCCCAGCTCAAGCAATAAACGAGGCAGGAGTCACACGCGGGCATCACTCGTCAATCCTGCACAGCCCTAGTACATCCCTAGAGCAGGTCCATCCTGCACAGCGCTTGAGGCAGAAATCCTGCATAAAAACAATATGTGATCACACATGTATCGTAAGGGGACCGAATTAAGGTTGCCAAGCAACCATCTCCCCACATTATGCCACAAATCCTTGTCCTTCATCTCTTCAGCAAACAAACGCCAGGCCCTGCCTCACAACCCTGCTCTTCCCCTAGCCTGCTTCTGCGACCCTAATTACCCATGCTCCCAAAGGCTTCTTCATTGCAGTTTCTTTGTCCAGCCAGTACCAGCTTTCCCTCATTACTCCAGTTGTTATTCTCTTTGTGTTCGTCATAATTAGCATTTAGTCCATCCCATTTCCTATTTCCCTGACCAGCTCTCAATCCCAAAAGATGAGACAGACACTGTTAAAAAAAATAAAGCATGCTCAGTGAGGAGAGAAACTTCAGAGATTTTAGCAAGTGTCTCCAAAAGCAATATAAAGCACAGTTTTTTCTAAAGCATTAAAATGTTGCCAAGTTCAAGTGGATTTTTACAGTGAAAAGACAGTCCACCTCTGCTACCAAAACAATTGCCTGCCAGATTTCAATTATCTATTGCAGAATAGGGCATGCTACCGCATTTCCAAGAAAAGATCACCAGAATGAGCAAAACATTGTCATATTGCATAAAGTTTATCCTCAAAATCAGCTAAGACATCTCAGCTGACTTTTTTCAAACACAAACAATAATCAATGGGCATGCAACACTGAAAATGTCAGATGAAGATAATGAAATCTGGCAAAGCTGTGAGCAAAAACAGTTGTTAAATGAAATTTTCTTTAGACTTTTTAATGGGCTAAGAGCAAGACTAGAAATAAAAAAGTTCTCCTACACTTCATTCTCAAAGTGGTTTTCTGCCACTGTTTCCCTCTAAGTGTGAATTTCACCCAAATGCAACTAATATCTTCAAAGTCTATTTTATCTATCCTCAGCATATTTTTCCTTTATCATCGTCTGTTGTCTTTACTGTGATAAATCACCGAGTAAGTCAAAATAAATTTTAGTTCCAAAAAGAATAGATGATGAGCCTGATATCAGGAACTAGATCCTTGTTTGAGAGACAGCAATAACGTAACACTTACTGTCCTAAACCACACATATTTATGGATATGCCTGACTACATAGAGAAAAATGGTCTAGAATACACTTGGAGCATCAAATGGTCTGTTGGTCTTCTCCAAGGGGTGTGAGACAAAAGCCATGATGAAACAGCTGACAATCAGCAAATAGTCACAATAAATTTAGTCAATCCAAAGAAGAGCAAAAATAGCAAAAGAAAGTTAAAATAATCGTGTACATGTCACTGCAAACAGTAAGGGAGACAGAGCAAAGTGAATTAGGCACTTCGCAGCATACTTTTGTTGCCTATTTCTTGTTACACAAGACATTTTGCGTTCAGAAGACTGCAGTCAGCAAACCAAATCAGAAACCAGTATACACCTCATTTCCACAGGACATTTGGAGGACACATTCAAACTAGGCCTCCTGGTTTTGGAATGACTTGTGATTTAGACCTGCTGAATATTGGCACTTTTAATTTTCTAAGAAAATTTCATTGTGAACCTCTGAGGTGCAGCGGATGGTGTTGTCCCCCATCTGTCTAATTAACTCCTTCTGCATCATCTACTTGACTCCTCCCATTTTAAAAGGAGAATTGGATCTGGTATTCTTCCCTCCATTACTTTTTACTTTAAAGAGTGAAGAACCCTGATTCTGGGATTGAAAGCAAGTACTTAGTATCCCACACCTAGATAAACATAATAGGTCTTGGTAGGACAGATGCTTAAAATAAGCAAAAGAAGATGCGTCTTTACACAGCAAGGATCCGGCCCGTGGACATTGTAGAAGAAAGAAAGATCCATCAAGGATTACTGAGTAGGAAAACTGTATCGGGCTCAGGCATCTCCTGAGAGCAGTCAGTGGCTGGAACGATCCCTGGGGGAGTGTGGCACGTGTTGTCCTACTCTTTGTCTTCCCCCAGCGTTCAGCTACAGCCAGCGATAATAGGGAGAGGCTGGACTACGAGGGCGTTACTGAACGTGTAGAAACCACAGGAAGGTCTCAAACTGCATATGCGGGGAGAATAACAGGAGCTCTATCATACACACTTGCCCTCTGCTGCTACTCCTAGACCTGTGTTTATGGCTGCTCTTCCTACATGGTTTCCCATCTCAGAGACAGGTGTCAGCTCTTCCCTAAAAAAAAAAACCTTAAAACTTTACCTGTGAACAGTGAACTGAAGAGGAAGAAAATCCGAGAAAACAAATGCAGGGGAATATGCAAGTGGAAACAAGAAGGCAGGGGAGAGTCAAAGGATTGCAAATGGAAAAAATAGGGATTCATAGGAGGACATCAAGCTGAGCATCTCTAACAGCACTGCTGTGAGCACTCTGAACATTTGCGAGGATGTGGGGAGGCTGCCCAGCGGTGGCCTACCGGAGATGGGTCAGGGTGAGAAAACTGAAGTAGGCCCACAGGCACTGTGGGGGATTGCCCTGCCAGTTGCCTTCTCTAAGAGCCGCTGATGACAGGTTGACCCAAGGCAAGAACGTTACTGACAAGAAAATCCTGTTATCTGCTGGGGCCTTGGAAGGGGAGGGTATACAATTTACAGGCGACTGGACGGATGGCCCCTTGGACTGATCCCACATGACGGTTCTCATGGTCTCACGAACATGCTGTCCTCATTCAGAATCACACAATTGGTTCCCGCCTCAATTCCCCCCATCTTCCCCCACCAGGCCTATGGTGTTTTATGTATTTGCAGCACAGGACACAGTCTAGATGCAACCAAGTCACTCCCATCCTGCAGCCTTGCACAGCTGTAGCTCACATCTCATGGACATCTCATTATGTACAATCCCCATGTTAGCATTAAGCCGTTGCTTACAGACTTCTAGGAAAAAAAATATCCGCAAATACTGTAATACCATTATTCAGCTTCCCCACGGTGATCCTGAATGCTGCTGAAAGGAACACCATGTGCAGCCGTGCAAGTATAAAGCCTGCACGAAACCAGGCGAGCACCAAAGCTGCGCTATTCCAACGTGTGTGTGGAATGAGCAGCAACTGAAATCACTAATGGTGACATTGTTTGCAGCTGGCTTATCAAGCCACTATCAAGCTCTAACAAGATGATTTTTAGATACGCTGTGCCCAGCAAAAAGGCACAATTGCAGAAGCAGAGAAACGCAACAGCATGTTACTGCTTTATAACTCAAATGTTACACAGGAAAATGAAAGGGTAAGAAAAATATAATTCAAGAAGAAAATGGTGGCCATGCTTCAGATATAAGACAGAGTTATGCATATGTATCAGTGCTCTTTCTTTCTCTCTATGCTTTCAGTACACAGCTAATCTTTTCATCTGCTCAGTATATTTATAGCGTTCTGCAGAAAATTTCCAAAAGTTACAAAAAAAGCCAAAACATTGCAAAAATTAAAAATCACACATGCATATGTTTGTAGTCTTCTCTCTCTAAATTTCACATTAAACTGTGCAGGGTTTAGTTGCTGAAACACAAGCTATGCTAACATCTTCTAATCTATACTTAACCTGCTGTGAAGAATAAGGCTAGACAAAAGATTTTTTCACCCATGTTAGGAAAATATTCTGGCAAACATTCCTATAAGAAAATCTTTATTGTACCCATGCTTTCAAGGGCACAGAGGACTGTGTCAAGGTTCTGTTTTATGAGAACAGAATGAAAATAAAATATCAAATAGTTCTCGCCAAGGGAGTACCATCCATCTCGTTATGCATGGAGGGAGAATCTGGTAGAAAAAAATAGCATGTGAGTATATAATTAAAAACTGTATCATGATATATGTGCATAAGAAGGGTAATTAAGGTTGCATACGCACCATTCTTCCCTGGCTTTTGAGGACTCCATCATACAATCTGAATAATATCTTTTACTGTAGGTTTGAGTGAGGGTTTGGAAGCAACAGGGATGAAAACAGCTAATCATTAACTAATTACTAATTAATTTTCTAAAATTGCATAGACACAAAGAGAAATCACTCCTGGAGGCCTAAAGAAGAAGTAAGAGTGACCAAAGAAAAAAAAATCAACCACTCTAAATAAGGTCCATTACATTTCCTAATGACAAAGGCTAAGTGTAAACAAGTCACCCAAAAATCAGTAAGAAAAAGCTGAATTTCTTAAGTTATTTAAGAGAGCTAAACAAGGCTGCATGGTCTCCCAGCCTCTGCAGCAGAGACACAAAGCACAGGCAGAGAGTGAGAGATTCATGACCCACTCCCATCTCTGTTATTTGTATTATTTCAGTGCCGATGTAGTTCATTTACCTAGCAACAATAGTCTTCAAAGTGCTGCACAAACATTTATCCTTCCAGTACCACCTCCCCTTCTCCCTTGTCTGCAAGGGGGCAAAAAGTAAGATCCTTTCTAACAAATGGAGAAAAGAACAAATGGGAAAAAAGAACAAAAGCTTTTCAATGATCTGGCCAAGGCCACAGAAGAAGTATCCAACAAAAGCGGGACGACAGCCCCAGTTATATCCCACTGCTATTTAGAAGCAGTTAAGGAGTGCTTTGCTCAGCAGCACGTCCTTACAGCCCGTACGGCCACAGACCTGGAGGTAGGTTGAGCTGCAAACACATTTTAATGCCAATAAAGAGAAGGCCCAGCCTGTGAAAGAAAACAAGTCCTAGCCTTGCTAGGCCTTGCTGGAGCTTAATTCATGCTGCTCTAAAATTTATGTGAAACACACCATCAAAAGGTGGCAGCGGATCAGAAATGACATAAGTGCCTAATAAGTGCTCCCGTATATGCCAAGGGTTTGACGTGACAGCGATCGCCATGCAATTTCTTGCACCACTTCCCCGGCAGCCCCCGCCCCAGGAGCCCGGTACCCGCTGCCAGGGGAAAGCAGAGCTCCCCCTCCCACCCCCGGCCTGGCAACCCGCGCCCGCACCGCGCCGGCTCCCTCGGAAGGGGCTACGGAGGGTCCCGGCCCCGGCTGGGGCAGGGCCGGGCAGAGGAGCCGCTCCCGCACCGCCGGGAAGGGGAGCGGGAAAGGCTGCCGTCCCTGCGGCGGTGGCTGCAGGGGGGCCGAACGTGAGCTCCCTCCTGCAGAGCCTGTGGGAACCCACCGCCGACGGGAACCCTCCCGCTCTGCCGGCCGCCCTTCGCTGCTGATTAAGCTGGGAGGAGAGAAAAACCAGAATCAAATAAAAAAGACAGATGCCAGGGCGGGCTTGCTGCCTGCTGGGCGTGCCGCGGCGGGGGATGGGGAGCCAAGATGCGTTATGGCAGCGCAGCCCGGGTGTCCCCCCCGCCCCGGGCAGCTGAGGCCCGCAGAGCCAAGCCGAACCCAGCCGCTTCTCCGGTGCCGCCCCGTGCCGGGAAGGCAGCAGGGCGGCGGGGAGCGGCCGGGTCGGGCGGAGCCGGCACCGCGGCCCCTCACCCGCTCCGCGCTGCGGCTGGCGCAGGGCCCGCGGGGGAAGGGCAGCCGCCCCGCGCACCGCGCCCAAACCCTGCCTGTCCCCGCCCTGCCCGCCTCCTGCCCTGCCTGCCCCTCCTCGTTCCATCCCTGCCTCTCCCTGCCTGCCTCCTGCCCCCAGTCCGGCTCCCTGCCTGCCCCCTCCTTGCCTGTCCGGCCCCCACCCCGCCTGCCCGCCCTGCCCGGCACGTAGCCGCCCCGGGGAGCGCCGCCGCCTCCAGCACCACGGAGAGCGCCCGGGCACCCTCCGCGCCGCGCAGGGCCGGGCCGGGCCGGGCTCGCCGCCCGCTGCCCCGCCGGGCCAGCCCCCCACCACGGCATGCTTCGCCCGAGCCCGGGGTAGGGCCATCCCTGCCGGGGTGCTGGGGGCCGGGGGGTGTCTCTCGGTTAGGGCGAGGCTCCCCAGCCCTGTGAGGCGTCCCCTCCCTCCGCCCATATAGGCGCAGCACTCAGTCGTTTCTGACCTTTTCCTTTCACGAATAAGCTTCTCTCACTACAGACATCCCGGCACAATTCGATCTTTTCCCCCTGCTCACCCCACCCCACAGGCAGCCACACAGCTGACGGCCCAGAAGTGTTTCACCCCGAAAGGCCGCAGGGCCCCCGGGGCCGCCTTCCTGCTCCCGGTGAGGGCAGGGCCTTCCAGGAAGGCAGCTCGCTCCCTGCATCCCAGCAAACCTGCCTCAGCCCCCCCCCCCCGCACCGAGCCAAAGCTGCCTCAGCAGGGAGTCATCACAGCATCTGCCGTGCTGCAGCTCACACGCTGGTGAATCACACACGTCTCTGTGGACGCTGTACAGTTTGGGGATGTTTCTCTCCCCAAACTCACTTCCAGACTTTAAATTTAAAGAAAAAAACTAGTTCCTGCAATTCAGAAATCATCAACAGTGACTCTAAAGAGAAAGCTGCCCTCAGACTCGTGCTCTGGGCCCTGCTTTACTCAAAGATGCTGTTCACTGACCTCAGGGAAGCTTGAAAAGCATAATCCCGTGTTACCTGTTCTAGGGAAGCGCACGCGGAGGAAGAGCATCGCAGTTAGTGCTGGCAGACTGCGTGGACTGTGCAGCTGCAAATGGCACTGCTGAGGGAAGGAGAACGGTGCCAATGCTCTGCCTGCTCTGGGAGAACACAACTCCACCCTGGAGACCTCTGCCCGCTCTCCTACTTTTCTCACCCACCCATACGCACCATGAAACAACTCCACAAGTAGCGTCCTCCAGATTCCAAGCTGAACATCTGCCCTATGCCCTGCCTGTCTGCAAGCAGCGCGGGAGTCTGTTATCACTGCAAGCTTTTGACAATAACGCTGATTTTCCCCTGGGAGAGGCAAATGAGCTCCAATTGGACAGCATAAGGATGAGAAGGTAAAGATGGAGTGTCCTCCTCTTTGTACCACCGTCTTGGATACTGTCTCCTCTAGGCCAGCAACTGCTTCCAGCTCTAGGAGGTGTACAAATAGGTCCCATCACTGCCATGTTTCTAGCAAGAATTTCAATTAACCACCCACATTTGTCTAGTGGCTGTCAGTCATGTCACTGGCTTTCCTCTTGCTGGGGATAGAGAAACCTTAAAATTAATGTAGAGAATCCTTAGAATGTGTCCATCCCGTTTCATGTAATATCATATCAGGTCCCATTCTGCACACTTTATCAAGCGAATCAAGCTTGCAAGTTCCCAGTGGCTCTTGTTATAGCACATCAGGGAAGCAGTTATTGACTTCTTTTCACATTTATCCTGTTTTTGGCTTTCCTCCGAGAGTGTGAGCAGGTCCAGCTGCCATTCCCTAAGTTTTAGCAGTTTGAGATGTCCAGGGTTAGGTCTGGGAATACTAAAACAAATAATGAAATGCAGAAACATTCAGTATAAAACAATTGCATATGGTATCTGTATACATTTGTAGGAAATGGGATGCAGAGGTAAAAGTCATCTGAGCAGCTGTTTTACCGAAATGGTTTAGAAAATCCCTTGCATTGGTCCCTTTTTTGTCATATCTTTGGAATAAAATCTGTTAAAATGAATTTGTGCATGTTTTGCAGGTAGCAACAGCAGAGCCTTCAACACCAATAGGCTTTTTTCATGTCAGACATAGAACATTTGACATGGAATGTACTATTAAAGCCAGACCGAGGGGGGAGAGGCATTCAAGGACTGATTTCCATTTCAAACTGCATTCTGGCACTTTGTACTCCAGCACCATTGGTGGATCAATATTTAATGCCCGGAGATTCTGGCTCTGCAGGAGTCATGTCAGGGGACCTCTAGAGCCAATCTGCTTGGGTAGAGGAGTGATAATTATTCATGGGCTCCTGCCTCTTGCTCCTTCTCTTGCACAGCCCCACTCTGCTGACTCAGTGCCTTATTCAGTCTTCTCTCCCTCTCTCCACTGCTGTAGCTGGACCCCTTTGCCTTCACCACTTCCGAGAGCCTGCACATCTCACCATGGCTAAAACAGCAATGGGTAAGAAACCACATCTCTTTTTCTTCAGCCACTATTACAACGGCTACTATTTCCTAGGACCGCTGCCTACACTGGGTGCTCTTCTCAGTGTCCCTAAAGTTTAGAAAAAATCAAGGCAACACTAAAGATATTTTTGATTCCTTTGATCGGAAAAAAAAAGGGAGGGGGTGTGGGATCCCGGGGCTCTTTTAACGTCCTAACCTGAGATCAGATTAATTATTTACTGAGGGGTGAGGTCGGCACATGAGCACAGCCTAATTTTGAAACGGCTCCCATTATTTTAAAGATGAATATATATATTATGGCATTAAAAAAAAAAAAAAAGAAAAAAAGAGAAAACGAACCGAAAAGTTACCCCGCTATAAATATGCCTCCCACCGCCCCGCAGCCCCCCTCGGCCGGGGCCAGCGCTGCCCTCTGCTTCTGAAACGGACCGCGAACCGCCTGGGGAGAAGAAAGGAGGGCAGGAGGAAAGGCACCGCCGGCCGAAACCCAGCACCGCGGCGGCGGGGGCGGGGGGCTGCGGGCGGCTGCGGGCGGCGGCCCCGGGGGGCCAGGCCGGGCCGGCAGCGGGGGGCGCGGGGACCCGTGGTGCCGGGGCGGGGGGCGGGGGGGGGGGGGCTGCAGCGGGGCGGGCACCTGCGGCGGCGCGCACTGCGGGCCGGCCGCGCCCAGCCCGGCGCAAGGGGCTGCGGGGGGGCGAGGAGAAGGAGCCGCCGCTTGCCTGCTGCCCCGGCGCTGCCCGCACCTGCAGTCTGCCGGGGGGGGACGGGGACGGGGGGGGCTGAAGTAGGTCACTGCATCATGGATAGCTGGTATTTGCTAGCAGCTCCCACCCTGTTTTTCTCTCCCGGGGGGCAGCTTCCCGGGCTGTTGTTATCTGGCATTTTTTCAGCTGCAAGCAAAGCATCCTCCCACCCGCTCCGCTTCCCCCCCCCCCCCCCCCCCGGCCGGGAGCCGCACCCCGCGCCCTGCCGCCGCGGCGCACCGCCTCCCCCTCCTCGGCCCCGGGGAGCGGCCGGGCGGGGCCGGGCGGGGCGCGGCCGCGGGAGTTGCGCGCTCCCCGCCGCAGCCCCGGCCCCGCCGCAGCCCTCGGGTCTCCCGGAGCCCCTTGCCGTCGGGTCCCCTCTGGCCACGGGGCGCTTGTCCTGTCGCCAGCGGCGGGAGCGAAAGGCGGCAGCCCGGCCCCGGCCCCTTTGTTCGAGGGAGGCTGCTGAAGTGGGTGGGGGAGCGGAAAATCGCAGCGGAGGGTGTGGGAGCGAGAGAAGGAGAACAACCGAGGGGTCAGGCTGCTGAAAGCATCCAAACCCTACTACTCCTTGATTTTTCGTTTTTGGGGGGGGTAAATGAGGCAGGACCTACGTTTGACGCATTCAAATTTAAGTTTTCACAATCGTTCACCATTAAAGTCATGCACACACAAATCCCACAGAATAAGGATGGAGAGCCCCAACGCAATTATTATCCTTCCCCAAGAAGCAAATCCCATTCAAATTTCCATTCTGTGCAGACTCTGTTACCACTCTTAATCATGTTGCACAAACTTACACGGAATCCTCCTGGCACTGGCTGTAACCGATGCATTATACATTTATTTATTTGAATGCTGATGTTCTGCTCCCGAGGAATAATCGGTGTGGGTTGAAAGCTTTTTAACCTGGCTGTGGCACCCCTGGGAACAAGGCATGAGGCAGCTGTAGATGCAAATAGAAGAGGGAGACAAGGGCTGTGGGAGTCTGGCCAGCCCTGCAGTGCCGAGCACGCCATCCCCTCCCCACTGCAGCAATCTGGTAATCGGTATTGATAATTTGTAGTCAGTCGGAGACTTATCACTGCAGAAGGCCCTGTTAGGAATTCTGTCACTAGGGAAGAAAGGGCTCTTCAGCCTTTGATTAATGATCTCGCAGCACACAAATACAACGGTTTCCGCAGCAAGAGAGATGCCTGGAATCATTAGGTTTGCCCAGAGTCGGATTGGCTGTGCCACGCCAGTTTGCCTATTAATACCTGGTTAACAAGCTACATACACAAGCAATAAAAAGCACTGTGTAACTACCTAGGTTTCTAAAAATACCGATTACCACAGCATTCAATTAAAAAATGAAAGAAACGTTATTAAAAGCATCTTCCCTCTTTAAACTCACAAAGGTTAAGGATTCTCTTCACCATTTCTTTGAACCTTATTTTTCCTTGCTGTATTTATTTGTAGAGAAAATCTGGATCTAGACAGCATATTAGAATAAGCCACTTCATTTCGAGAGTTTCTTCAAGGCAACAAATTTTATTTTCATGTGGAAAAATAGATGCATTCTCAGTCATACACATTTCCAGTTAGTGCTAAATAAGCTACATTTGTTTTGTACTCAAGCTTTACCCAACAGACCACTGAGAGAACTACAGAGTGCCTGATTTTTTTCCCCTGTTGAGCACCATATTTCGCAAAGTGGCAATAAAGGCTGGATCCTGCTGCCACTGGAGCCAACAGAACATTTCTAATCAGCTTAAGCTGGCCCACTATTATGTTTCTGGCCCTGGTCCAGCAAGGCACTTAAGCAGGTGTCTGAGTTTGAGCATGTGAATAGTTCTACTGGCTTTGGACAGAACTCTTCACATTATTCAGATTAGGCAGATGCTAAATACCTTGATAAGCCTGTGTTTATATTCTGCCATAGAAGGCAAAAATAAGGCTTATTTTCTCTTAGGCGCTGTTAAATAAAAGGTTTTCAAGGAAAGCTCCTTTGACTTACATAGGGATTTCAACAGCTGCAAGAACTTCTCAAGCTCAGTACACCCTGAATGCCCATGAAGTTCGTCTTTGTGTTTCGTTTACATAGTATATGAATGATGCACACCAGGCACACATACACATCTATTTATTTATTTATTTATATTTAAGCATGTCTTATTTTAAAATATCATATACGACGACGGTACAGAAATTCTGGAGGCTTTTAAATTGCATCCTCCCCTTGACGCCACCTTCCAAATGAAATCTGGATTGTGTGGATGGACTCCTTCATACGTTATGCTCCCGACTGCACAGGATGTGTGTTACATAAATCAGCAGCTTTTGCAGGGGGGGTCACTACAGACCTGGCAGGCCACGTACCTGGATGGGTAAACTTCCTTAGGGTATGCACGTGGCAGCGTGAGGGTGAAGCAGTCAGTGATGCCACTGGAACTAAAAAAGGTGTCTGAAACCATTATTTCATTGTTCCCTTGTGGTGTTTAATTTAAAGAATACTTATTATGAAAACATCTTCAGCCAATTATCATACAGAAAGTCTCAGTCCTGATTGTGGTTCTTGTTTATTTTATAGGAATTTGTCTAACAGAAATACATGACATATGTGTGAATAATGTGTCAAAGAAGTGTTTTAATTTAGATTCCTTTTGAGATAGTCAGGAACTGTGTGAGGTGATAAATGTGTGGGCTTATGAGGGTACGGAGATTCGGGCAGCTCCGCGCTGCCTCCTTTGCATATCTCAGTAAGACTGATTAAACTGTTGCAAAAGTGCTTCAGAGTTGTTTTTCTATTTTGTCATTTGCATTTTAGTTGCAAGCTCAGACCTCGATACTTAGCTTGATGGATGCAATGTCACTGCTAAGTTTGTCTGTTAACTGAGTACTACATTATTGTTTTATCTGGTCTGTAAACATACATACAAAGTCATAAATATGTGTATGGTTGTTGAGTTTAACTGGTTCAATTATTTTAATAACTAGGCTTTTTTACTGCAAAGGGGTAAGCATTCTGCCGCTGATCTGCCAGTACACTTAAACAATTGCTTGATCTTCAACAATTGCACATGAATAGTCATCTGGACATCAATGGCAGCGACAAGCTTCAAATTAAACAACATATGGCTAAGCGCCAGGCTGAATTTGGACTGAACATGCTCCTTTCCGTATTATGCAGTTTTTAGCAGAAGGTTTTAACCTTCTCGTTTCGTAAATAAATAGGGTTCTTCCTCTTTTATGAAGAAATGAACACAAGTCAGGACTGAATTATTTTCAACTGTCAGAAAATTACGTATCTGAATAGACAAACAGGAAATTACTTTAAGATGAGAATGAATGTAGACAAGATTCAGAAAAGAGTTTATTGTCTCATAATGTTAGCAGAAATGTGATTTGACTGAGACACCATTATTCCAAATTTTGTCAAGATCTAGCAGAAGAAACATTTCAATTAGTTTATTTTTCTGAGAATTTTGATTACTAAACTAATACAAAGTTGCTGGTGAGTACAGTTCACTGGAGAACTGAAAGTTAACACCTATTCACATTCTTTTCCTGTTTTTAAAGAGTGGATTACTCTTCCTGCTATTGAGAATTCAGGCAGTAATAATTTAAAAAACAGTCCATATGGCTAAGAACTTATATTGCCTCATAGCAGTTCTTTACTTACCCTGTGAAGTGTACAAGCAGGAGGATGGAGCGTCATCTATTCCATCATCTTATAGAAGAGATCCCAATAACATGCTGAGGAAATAAAAATAAAATTCAGCAGCTCTAACACTTCCGAAATGTTCTCTCACCTCCACCTCTTTGTCCCAATATAAGCTCTATTTAGACTAAAGGCTTCCCTGTTTAATAATGGATTCCTGTAATTCATTCACATTGATTTTGGCAATTTGCATTTCCTTTAATTAATTAATTAAGCCTGGAAATTTTTTTTTCCCCCATTTCTTTGGTATTTGTGCTACAATAGTACATTTCTCTAGATCACAATTTGCACACCTATTTTTTACTATAAATATATGTGTAATCTAACTTATGGTTAGCTTTTTCTCAGGTGACATTTATATTCATTCCTTTAGAAAATAAATCTCCATTTTCAAATAAATAGCATTAATTAAAAAAGCTCATTACAGAAGAGAGATCATAGAATTATAGAATCATAGAATAGTTTGGGTTGGAAGGGACTTTTAAAGATCATCTAGTCCAACCCCCCTGCTGTGGGCAGGGACATCTTCACTAATCAGATTGCTCAGAGGCTCGTCCAACCTGACCTTGAATGTTTCCATGGATGGGGCATCTACCACCTCTCTGGGCAACCTGTGCCATTGTTTCACCACCCTCACAGTAAAGAATTTCTTCCTTGGATCTAGTCTGAATCTATCCTCTTTTAGTTTAAAACCATTCCCCCTTATCCTATCACTCATATCCAGCAATATGTTTAGATAACATTTTAGCCTTCAAAGACTGTACAAAATTAACTAATTAATTCTCCTAAGAGCTGTCTTTGAGAAGTAGGCATTATTACGTAGTCTGAAACACAGAGATCAGTCTGAAACACAGTGACAGGTAGATCTAGGCAATACTTGACCTGTGCAGCATTTTCACGTAGGTCTAATTTAACTACCTTAGTTCATAGTCAAAAGGAATAAGAGATGTTCAGCACTTGATGTCTGAGAAACATCAAGCCCTGGGTGTCTTAAACTAGGCATTCTAAAATGGTGTCATGCCAAATAATTGATGTAGTTGGAAAATGAACTCACTAAAAGCTTTGCTAAAGATTATGCAGCAAGAAAGCCACCACTTGAACATAAGGGACTGAGGGCGGCTCCTAGCCCACTGACCAGCAGGCAGCAACACAGCTGGAAGTGAAGTCCTCCAACAAGTCTTCTCAGAGAGTGTGCTCGCCCCAGGCTATATATATATTGAGTACATTTGTCTTTCAACTTAGGTTATCAGGCTTCAAAACTCTTTATCCTGGCACTCTCAGTAGTTCTGCCCAATGCTCTAAGGAGAAAAAGATGTCACATCATGAACCCGCAGTGCTTACTTACTTCTGTAGTAATACCTTCAAAAATCCAATGTTAATTCTCCATACAAGCCACCTTTATAAACAAAACCTGTTGCTGTCGTCAGGTGGCTTGTAGAGAACATGTCTTCTTCAGCAGTATCCATAAAATGGTTGGTAGATGAACCAACTTTGCAAATGAGTCTTGCCTCATTGGAATCAATGGAGTTCAGCCACTGGCCTCAGCACAATCGGCTGATCCTTAGCCCATGGGGACACAGAAATTGGTAGCTGATTTGGAGGAATGGCTGCTATTCACAGTTCTCCCTAGGGTACACATAATCCTCAGGCTATGGATTCTGTGGATACAGTCTGAGGTGTTGTTGATTTTCATTGTTTAAAAATACTGTTGATCCCACTTGGATGTGTGAGTCCCCCTGTGAACATCAGCCAGCAATTCTACCTGGGACACATTATCTCGACCCTGGAAGGTGCTGGGCACCCATGGCTACAGTGCAGGCAGTATCTGTAGCTCTAGTTGCTCAGCACTTTTCAGAAACAGAAAAAATTGCTTTCGAGACCTCAGTCTGCAGAGACGTGCATCCTCAGTCGAAAAAATGGACTAATGCAGAAATGCTGGCCCCTGGGAACAAAATGTTCAAGACATCGTGTGTCTGAGCAATACCAGCATACAAAGCTGCTCTGTAATTATTTCATTTTCTCTTCCACTTACTATGTTTTTCTTTTTCCTGTCTGCTAATACATAATTTAACAAATGAAGCGAATTTAAGCTCTTTCTGCCAGGATGTGCCGTTAAACTGATGCACAGCGTCTACACGGAACATTAGGCTTTGCTGAATACATTTAGCAATGTTATTTTTTGTAGGTGTAGCTGTCTAATCCAAGAAGTTAATAAATAAATTATAATTTATGCATTCATTCTAATACACAAAACTCATCACTGTTGTAGCAGTTATTATGTGGAGAAATTGTGATCTTTCACGCACACAATCACAAAACAGGGTTGTTGGGGTTTGGTGGGTGTTTTTTCACCAGTTTTGCCCCAAGAAGGGTGTTAGTTTAGGGAGGTGACTGAGGATAGAGTTAGTAAAGCTCTAAGGCACCTGTGGTGGGATAGAGGTGTGACTGTACCTCCACAACACGTGGGGAGAGGTCAGCACCTCTGGCCATGGTTGAACAGCACGTCGGTGAGGTCTGCCCAGAGTGGATGTACTCATCACTCAGGGACCGGAGGGGAACACAGGGGGGAATGGTGACACTTCAGCCATCCCTTGGGCACTTCACCCACAGCCACAGAGAAGCCCTGATTTGGTCTTCGCCGTCGTGGTGGGAGGAAGAAGAGGTGGCAACGGGTGCAGGCCTCCCCCTCAGCCAAACAGCTGGTGTTTGACCTCGGAGTGTGGCACTGGGATGTGGTGGCCCTTGTCCCTGCATGTCCTCCCTCCCCGGACAACAGCAGAGCCACCAAGCTGTGGCCCCTTCCCACCCTCCCATGGGAATGGCATCATGCTGGAGAGAGGACAGGAGAGCACACAGGAGGCAGCATGACCTCCACCTAGTAACTGGGAAGCCCTGGTGTATAGGACCATCGCTGGATTTTGTGTGATACAGCCACTGGATAAAAAACAGAAACAGCTGTGGGAGCAGAAAATAAAACTCGAGTTTCTTTGGGTGACAGTCAGGACCCTTCAGCTTGAATCCCCTCATTTCTGAAAGAGGTTGAACCCAGCTCTGGCATTTCCCAGTCCAAGGTGCTCACTGTAGACAGTTGTACCAAAGGGCAGGAGTAAGAGAGCCAGCAACATGTCTCCTCAGCTGCATTTTGAAAGAAAGCAGTGCCTGCCCCTGCATTTATGAAGGACCCTGTCCTATCTATGTGTGCGACATCCTCTCAGAAAATAGGCTACACAGATTTCGTCAGAGGACGGAGACTGGTTTGGAAGAACACCCAATGCCCAATATTAGGGGATTAAACCTTTCAAGTCTGAGGCACCCTTGCTTGTAGAAAAAAGTAGCACCCTACAATAAACCACCAATTTGAAGAGCACAAATTGTGGTATTTATGGATTTTCATGACCTCTCTGCAGCTGTGCGGGAATTTGCAGAATCCACATTTTGAATTTAGAAGCCTGATTTTTTCTTAAATATCATTTTAGGTGCCTAGCTCCTCTATTGTCCCTTAATCATCTTATGACCTGACTTTCTCTTCATTAAGATGGGGATAATCTTATATACTTACCTCAGAGTTGTGGTGTGAGGTTATTTTCCATACTGCATGAAAATACGTAACAATGCTCTAATGTTGTAGAAGTTGCAAAAATCCATACTGATCAGATTAGGAAACAGAGCAACTTACCTTCTAAAGCTGTATTAGCATTCTGTGCTATTCAGGTACTTTTTATAATCCTTAGGGAATTTCTTAGGTAAAGAAAAAATAATGATGCATATATTTTTTACTACTGATTGGCATAGAAGTCTACAAATTGAGAATTTAACTTAAGCTAAGATATGCTTTACCTGAAGCTAGCTAAAGTGCCTTCTAATGTTTCAGTTTTTTATGTTAAATTTAAATATTTTCACTAGTCATTAAGTGACTACTTAACTATAACTTCTGATCTTGATACCATTTTTGGTCCTTTCTAACGTTGTTGAAAACACGAATTGTCCTCTTGGCCTAAGGTTTCTGATACACACATGTTCAGATTCATCCTCTGGTTTCCACTAGGGTGGGTCCTGATGGGATATCATTGGCAGGGCTCCCTGAACTGTCTAATATTATTACGATTATTATTTTTTCCATTTCAAAACACTGTAGAGATCACAGCCAGGTCAAAGATGCACAAAAATTTTTACCTACATTCATATATAAAACTGCAGCAAAAATTAAATTTTTTGGTTTACTAGTATTTTTCTACTGCAAATCCTCCAGTTACCTGAATGGAGCTGTAAGAAATGTTTGCACGCACCTAGGAAATCTTTTAAATTCAAATGAATGCATGAATCAAGCTCTATGATTTTTCAAAGACATTTTTTGGAAGTGAAAGTCACTTCTGTAACTCATTTTATTAGCCTTTACTAAATATCACTTTTAACTATTTTGATATATTTGTTTTTTACATCATTCATGTGAAAAGAAAGAGCAACTGATGTCACTCAGCCATCATGTTTATAGTCACTTGGGTATACAGTCTTTGTCTCCAGCTACTGGCATTTATTCAATTTATTACGTAGATGTAATACAAAAGACTATTTCTAGGCTAATATCTTTTCTATGTTTTTAGACATTTTTTGACGCTGTCAAGACTGCAGTCAGGGAGCTTTCAATATTATATGTTGTAGATAGGAAAGAAACCCATACTCTTTGTGGTTTAAAAAAAGAAATATATAATATTTGTCAACAAAACACTTGTTCTCAAGGCAAATAGTTTCTTGCTGGGGAAACAATGTTCTCCCTCTAAACATCACTATTTTCTAAGTGAAATATCAATAAGGACTTCTTAAGAAAAGTAATAGTAAGATACTTATTTTAATCTGCATTGAGGATTCAAATTATTCCCTTTTGAAGTGCATTCACATTTTTTTGCAGTGAAACATTAAGAAGGGAAATACCTTACTTAGAGAATCATACTGCATTAGATTAACAGTGTAAAGAATTTCACCTTCTAGTGGTGGGAGGCCTGAAAAACAGGATTAAATATGATAGAGGTACTTTTAAGTGCTCTGCAAAATTGTAATTATTAGTTTGCATAGCTTGCCAATGCCATTCTAGAGATCTCAGTTCTGCTGCCATCCTGGTCTCTTCTGCACGAAAGATGTGAACAGTATCGTAAAGGGTAGAAAATTGCAATAGTAAGAATAAATACTGAACCCTGGCAGAAAATTCAAGGCATTTAGAGAAGCAAATAGGAGTAATCTGCAATACAAAGGTTACAAAATTGCATTTAGTACCTTTCTATATGGTTATATGCATATAGTTTCCTAGATTAAAACAAAAATTAAGAAAAGTATCCTAGAAACAGAATATTATATCAGGTGGACCTCAGTCTGTCCCTGAACTGCTACTCTATTTTCATAGTCTTTTACTGTCATTTACATAGTAGAGGAAAGTCTGAACTAGCAGTCAGGAAGATTTCAGATGACTCTGATCTTTCTTGTGAACAATCTGCCATCCTAATCAGAGTTTCCCATCTGCTCCATCCCTACCACCTACTGATTTCCAGTCCCAATCCATTTCCTTGGTACCCTTTCCCTCATTTTCTTAACACAGCCTCATTATCCAGCAAGTCATAGTGTCACCCTCATTCTTGGTCCAGTTTCAATCGTCCCATCCCCTGACTGACTTTATCTTTTTTTTTTTTACTTCTTTTTTTTAATTCGTCTGCTCTCAGCAATTTTTTCCACCAGGCAGATTCAACTCTCGTCCCTCCATGCAGCCCATTCCTTCTAATAATCCTCCACACTTCTACAGGGCCAGAAGGGGAGGAATTAAGATTACAGGATAGTTGTTTCCTCTTCTTTTTCCAATTTCCAGCACTCCTCTGGTCCACAGCGACCAGGAGGAGCAGTGCTTGAAGCATCACTTTCAGCCTATGTGGAATCAGTCATGTCCAGCACAAAGCGTCTTCAGAGAAATTGGCTGCAAAGCTTGGACGTGTCTCTCCCAGCCACGGTTGAAGCCTGAAATCAGATATTTCCATGACTTATTCCATGGCCAGGCCTGGGCAGATTTTTCAGATGAGGAATGATTTCCTGGCACAAAGTGCTAGAGCCTTTCAAATAAATACAATAAGCACCTCTTTAGTTTACCACATGCAAGCTATGTATTTTTCCCTAGTCATCTTCCCGGAAATAGTGAAATTATTTTTGCTAAAAGCTTCTCCAAAATTCAGCAAGAGGCAGCCCTCCAGCCAAGAAAACTGTAGGCCAAATCGTTGTAGTTTAACAAGGTGATACTCACTTGAAGAAGGACTCCCGTATTTTCTAATGCAGTGGAAGTAAAAAAAGTGGCCCTAAATGGGAAATAGCAATGGCTCGTGGTGGTGTATGGGTCACACATTTGAGTGACTAAGATGTGCAAAGGCCAGGAACACCAATTTTGCTGGAATTAGATACTAAACTAGTGCAAATCTATGGTAGTAGACCCATGTTGATTTATGTCTGATGAATCCATTTTTTCCCCTTTAAATCTCCCAAAGCAGCAGTTTAGGAAGGAAACATCTCCTTTATTATTTTGAAAAGTCATATAAAAGCCAGCTACACTAATAAAGGAGAATTTGATTATACAGGAAAAGAGACTTCTTTATATGGGAAAAAGAATTTGATTATACAACAAAAGAGAAAAAACAGGCCGTTATAAGTTGACATTTGGATATCTCCAGCTCCCATTACTTTTAGAACATACTGAAAAATGTGACAGCCAAGCCAGTCCTGGAAGTTTGGTAAGTCTGCTATAAAGGACAGGCTGAACAACACAGAAGTTGTTCTGATTTGCCTTTAATGACAGACTGTTGATGCTGGGATATGCTGGTGCACAGTGCCCTGAAAATCTCGCTATTGCAGGTGAAGATCCTTTTTTATTTGAAATGAGCCAAGCACCCTCACACCAGAGCCCCACAGAAATCAATCTCTGCAGGGATCGACTCCTCCTGTGGTTGATTTAGTAGCAGAGCGGTGTCTCTGAATTCATCAGGATCCTCTTCTGTGTAAGTGGAGGCCACTACTGCAGAAAAATAGAGACAGAGACAGATAGAGGGATAGCCACAGAGAGATAAATAGACTGACAGAGCAAATGAATTCTAGAAATCTTCAGTGATATTTCAGAGCAGGAAAAAAAATCACTAAATTGAAAAACAGTATAAAAGAGGGAAGGAGAAGAGAAAGATGAAAAACAGAGGTGGATCATGAAAGACTTAATTGGGAGCAGTCACATTACTGAAAGTCCATATAAATTGTTATAGTGTAGACATTTATGCATTAATTTTACATCTTCAGAAATCAATGTATTTCTATTATGCAAATCTGAGTGAAGATACTTAAAACACAAGTCACTTTCTCTGACCAGTGGTTCTTGTTCTAGTTTTATTGTAGCGTCAATTGTAACAAAAATATCCCACCAGCAATTGTTCTCTCTCAGCCAGTTTAATCAATTCTGAATAATATACTAATTTTTTTGAACCATCAGCATGGTTTCAAAGAAGAGGCTGTCATTCTTTATTTTTCTTGTTTTCTCATTCATTTTATGCATGTTCTGATTAAAGTACTCAATAATATTTATAATCTATGCCTAACTATGATAAATTTTAGCAATATACTGTTGAGTGGTATCATTACTTTCTTAATGGAGGCAATCAAATGTTTGAATATATGCATAAAGACATGCCAGGATACAATAGTAGAAGTATAAATCAGGTAATTAGTAATAATAGCTGCATAGATAGTTTAGTTAATGATCATACAGAAAAATCTGAAAGCCACAGAACAACAGACTTGTGACGAATAGCGCAAAAATTTCATCTTGACCCCCCACAAAGCATCTATTGGATAAAACTTAAATGCATCAAAGTCAAAGAGAACTTTGTGGTTGACTTAAAACAAGGCTGGGATTTCATCCACGAATTATCTGATTGCTAGTAAACCAATATTAATCAGCTCAAGATCAGGACTGACAAAAACTTCAAACTATTGTAATTAATTTTACTGGGAGTTAGGAGAAGTTTACGACAGTAGAATGATGTAGGACATGGGCTATATCTTCTAGATGGGCTTGTAGAGGACCACTAATAAATAGCCACAGCTCAGTGGGTGCTCAAGTTGAAGCTTTATTTTAGCATACATGCTTTGCATGTATTTTTTCTCACGCTAAGAAAGGATGTGACAAGTTGGAAAATGCTTGTCCCTAACAGGAGTCAAGATTATTGAAGATTTCATCCCATCACTTCACACAAGTCACTTCACGGATTGTTGTCACTGCCCAAATCAGTTTTACTAAAAAAAGCAAAGAATGTCCAATTAAATAAATCTCTTGGATTAATTTTATGGTCTGGATTAGGTCTTAAGTTTGACCTATATTAATGTTTTCAGTTGTGCCAATTTCTGCTTAAAATGGGCATGTTTATGTCCACATGCTCCGTTTCCAATACGATTTTATGGTTTTGCTCAATAACAAAACTTGCAGAGACCCCAGAGTTGTTGTGCTACATAAGTTAATACTCACTGATGACCAGACTGCTATTTTATTTGCAACAGTTCCAAGAATGGCATGATCATTTAGTCTCTGCAAGCTATACAAAATCTTCCTAGTGAGGCAAAGCCAAAATTTAAAAGAATACTGACACTAATTCTCTTTATTTGCTTTTATGTATCTTTTTTATTGCCTGTGTCTATTCTGTATGGCTTATTGCTTGCTTTGGAAGCAAGCTTAAGTGCTGAGAGAGTTTTTACCAAATCTGAAAGAGTACTTGGAAGACTGCATTTCAAAAAAGAGGTAGGATGACTGGGGAAGTGGCCTATGGTGATGGCCACATCTGAAGCCCAGCAGCTGAACAGCTGGGGTCTCTTCCTGGTACTACCCCAGGTGCTAACCCTGGTGCTCTTGGAACGTGGAAAAACGAAACTCTGAGATTCTTTGGCAAGAAAGGAGTTAGGATGGAGGGCAGCGAGCGAGTGAGTGGTTGGGGGAAGAGCCAGGAAAAGAACCTGAGGGATTTGGTTCTTTAATGTGCTGGGGATGAGCTCACCGAGAGTCTGCAGCTAATGAACAAATCCTGAATGATAGCAATAGTGCAGAGGTCCAGTGAGATGAGATGCATTTTGTTGGGATAGCAAGCACTGAAAGATGTGAATAACAAAGAGGAGTGGAGCTGGGGCTGTAAGTTGCTAGCGAGCCCTCCCTCCCCCAACAGCACACATAAAATTGAGCTCACTCTGGGAACTGAACCATGGAGAAACTGGTTGGAAGGACATCTAGAGGTTATCTAGCCTGTCTTCCTGCTTGAAGAAGGAGCATCACCACTTTGTCTAGCCAGCCTCTGAATGGATGATCTCACAACTTCCCAAGCCATGATTTGTGGCTGTTATTCCTTCTTCTGTTACCTGGAAGAGTTTGGGTCTGTCATTTCATTGGTCTTTCCTTCCTAGTATATTGTCCCTTAGCCACCTCTTTGCCCACCTAAACAAACCTGGTCCCCTCCACCACCCTTCACAGGCCACATGCTTCAGGTCCCTCGCCTTCCTGGTAGCCCTCCACTGGACTTTCACCTGTTCCTCCACGTCCCTCTTAAATTGGGGGGCCTACAACTGGGTGCAGTGCCTCAGGTGCAGTTCCACAGCACCAAATACCTTCAACCACTGGTGAACACAACCTCCCCTCCTGTTGATTCACACACACACCTCTGCTTCTGGCCTGCTTCCTCTCTCCTTTTTCCCATTCTGACCCCTTTAAAAGAAAGGTGGAAGAAATAGCAAAAAAAACCTCTTCCTTGTGAAACCTTCAGAGCCAACTACATATGTTGAATTTATTTCTGTAAATTTATTTTAAAAAGAAGTTACTGCCCCAGTATCCGTTCCTATTTTGATGCTTAGACTTCATCTTTCGCGTTGACAGTTACAGGTTTACGTAGCCACACACTGAAACATCATCTGAAATCTCACTAGGGCGTTTGTACTCTCTTTAGGACTGTGTAGAAGTCTAGCAGAAAATTATCTTATGTCTTTAAATGCTGTGAAAATAGATTTTCACGGTGAACATGTTGAACACTGAAATGTCTAGAAGTAGCCCAAGTTTCAAGATCTGGGGACCTGCCAAAAGATATTTTTCCTAGTCATTCTGCTGCCCACTTGTTAGGAGATAACAACAAAGGAAAAGTTTTACAGAATCTGCTTTGTATCAATATGGTTGATCAGGGAGTTGCTGTCATTTTTGCTTAGTCTGTGCAGTGCTTTCAAAGTCCTTCAAAACCTAAAGAAATTATTTTTGAACCAAAGGATTTCTCCAAGGATAAACACACTCTTGATGGGCTTCCTACATAGGGAGACTTTCTTAAATTAGGGACTAAATTTCTCTAAATCCAGAAATTCAGTCCTTTGGATTATCTTGTAATTAAAGAGATACAGCCCCTTGCTCCCACATATACCCAATTGAGTAGACTCTTACATTTGTACAAAAGCATTTAAATTTCTATAGTCTTTGTTATGAAAAAAGGGAATTAAGCCATAGGATATAAAGCACCAGAGTATAAACCAGAGTATCAGGGCATCTGCAACACAATTTCCATTATCACACCTCCTTGGGTTTAAAGCAAAATCCTCCACAAATACAAGTTACGTCGACAGGCAAACTCTAATACCAAACAGTTTTATACAGAAACTTAAAAGTCATTTACTAAGAGCTTATTTTGTTCTGCTATTCAAATTTAAAATGCTATTGTAAATTAACACAATTATAATGTGTATGCCATTGTTTGTGTTATTGCAAGGAGAGGAACCCTTCATTTTTAAGTAATCGACTTACATATGTCATTTGCAATTGTGTACAGAAAGCAAACTAATGCCTTTATTCAAACTGATGAGACAACCTTATTTTAAAATGTCCCACGAAATTAAAATTCCATTCAAAACCCAAAAGAAAATTGGATTTTTCAAACTGTCTGCTTTCATTGTCTTTTGCATTTTGACATTTAGTTGGTAGTCATGGCAGCCAGAAAGAGTGATTGTGTAGCATAAAGATGCAGTTACACATATTTGGCTCTGGGTTAAATACATTAAATACATGCAGATTGCTCAAAATCAACCAATAAACTTATGTAAAAAAAGCTTTATACATATACAATTCTATGTATACACATATATAAAAACTAAATAATGAATGCTTCTATGTGTTTCCTGTTCAGACACTATAAAATGGGTTTTCTAGGCTATATGAAATTATTAGTTTGAGGGGTACCTTCCATAGCCCTCACAGCAGCATATTGTCTCTAAAAAAAAAAACATGGATTCTCCTGATAATTATGGTGTGAAAATAATTGCAGTAGGTCCTGCACTCAGTGAAATGACTCAGCAAGCAAGGAATATGTTTATTTACTGCAATATAAAGACGAAGAGTCCAAGCCTACTGCAAATTATAATTGCATTTATCCCATATAATATAAACAAATTTCTACTTAGCTGATTGCCCTCAGTATTTTCTTTGCCTAAAGCAAAAAAAAAATGGACCTTGCAATTGAATTTGCTTATTGTTTTCTGAGCCCTAAGTTATGACTAACTAATATTTTGGCTTTCATCAGTTCAAAGCACAATTTTTAAAATATTGGAAGACATCAAAGATATCTGCATTTGGAATGGCACAAGATGTGTACTAATGAGGGTTGTGGTTACAACCCCTATATGAGTTATAAAAAAAAGTCACATTTTATATCTGACTTACAGTTCTATTAAAACCACATGTATATCTGATCCCAGAAAAATGGCAAGGACCAGACTCTCTGTGGTAGCAATGCAGCTCTGTTCCCTTGATGGAGGAATTCCACAACAGCTGAGGCTCCCTGAATGATGAAAACAGAAAAAGTTGGGTTCTTTACCCATTCTTTCTTAATTGCCTTCTTTGCTGAAGCATTTTGGCCTATTCCTTTGCTTGATGTTGTATCAATGGCTTGCTTTCAGAACATGGAATTAATTCCTAAAACTTGCTCTGCTGAGAAGCTCAGTATGGCTCTTAAAACAATTTGACTGTAACCTCAGTCCAAAGATGATGAGGAGGGATTTCATAACATAATTGAAATAATATCATTACAAGTCTAGAAAAGATCTACTGTGTCCAGATGAAAAGAAACAATAACAGAACTCATATTTCAACTGCGAAGACTGACAATATGCCAGGATTATGTCATTACTCTCTAAGCATGATATTACACAGCCACCATGGACTAAAATGACATCCAGTGTCAGTGGATGACACGTGCCCGGGTGATGCAAGACCAGGAAGAGTTTGTTGAGCCTACATAAAGGGATCAGGGTGATGCAAAATTAAGTCAGTGGAAGCCTCTGAAGAGATCATTAGGAAAAACTGAATAAATGCCACCATTCCAAACACACATGGCTGAGGGCGAGATTCAGAAAAATAAACGAAATGCTGGCAGCCACCTCTGTCACACCCTGCTCTAGTAACCCAGTCTTACTGTGCTAAAACAGAACCCGCAGCACGATTCATACCTTGGGAAGATGCTGTTTGATCATAGCAGGCTGTCATGAAACCGTTGCCGTCCTATTTCATCATACTTGATTTGCATCCTCACTCTAGGGGCTGTTTCAGCAGCCAGCGCCCGTGTTGTCTGCAGCACTCTCAATTTGAGACAGCCTGTACCCACGGAGGTGTCACTCATCCAGAAATCAGGAGACCTGTGCTCTCCACGAAGCTTTCCTACAGAGCGGGTCTGTGACCTGAGGCAGTTTTTTTCACCTCTGGGTCATTTCCCACCCCCCAGCATCCCTTGCCTGTCTTTCTCACTTACACCATAAGCTCTTTGGCACAGGGTGTTCATATCCGACATGTTTGTACAGAAAGTAGTGCAGATCTCAGCTGGGCCTCCGTGTCATCCAGCAATACAATAACGAGATGACCTTAAGAGCGTGCTGGGAGACGGTAGCCATATCCGATAGCCTAGTCCCTGACTGCTGGGTGCTCCAGGGAGAATTAGTGTGCTCAACACAAGGATTCAAAATCGCACTTCCCACCAGTGCCTGGATCACCAGCAAGCAGAAAGCTGTAGGCACGCTGCCATTGTGGTGGCTGATACCTGCACGCCAGGGCTCTCGGGGGAAAGCAGGCTCCTGCAGGCTCTGCAACGTCTGTCCTTCCAAGCTGTGACTCAGTCCACCCCACACCTCACTTGTTATCTGTTACGAGGACACTGAAGAAGTACCACCTCCTTTGCACATCCTTCCCTGGTGCTTCAGCCACCAGCGTGGACCCAGGACCAAGCCAAGACCGCAGCTTTGCACCCAGGAAACAGCGTGGCTCGGCGGGCTCATAAGCACTACATAGCCACTTCTGAGGGAAGATCATAAATCTGGGGGTTGTCCTGCTGCAGGGAAGTCCTGAAGAAAACTGCACTACGCTGCTGTTAAAGCAGGCTGGTAGAGGTGGTAGCCCCAATGTCCGAAATGCTGAGACAAGATAACCTGTGTGCAGCAGGGCTGTGCTGAGTGTGCTGAGGAGAGTCTCTGAGAAGCCGCCTGCTTCTCTGTCCTTCACACGTGAACATTAGCATTCCTGAAAACACTCCTTTTCGCCTCTGTGGAGACTGAGATTCTGGTTCAGTGCTGCCTACCAGGGGGGATCTTCAAAATCATGTTGGTGGAAATTTTGGAGTGAAATATCTGGGTTTTTAAGCCGTTTTATATGTAACTTGTCTCAGAAGTAAAAGAGTTTAATGGCTTTGTGTGCTGGCAAAAGGCTATGTCACAACCCTTGACGCATACAATGCGAAGGAAATACATTACACACAGTGAACATTAAATCATGGAAAGCAAATCCGCCCATTCAGAAATTCCAGGGCTTAAGGTTTTGATCCTTAAATCATTCATGTAAGTCTCCGCGTGATAGCTCAGGGGATAGGGATTTTTCTTGAGAACGGGAAAATTAATGATAGGATCAGACCGAGAATGATAACGTGCAGAGTCATTACTACTACTCTATCAGTAGTCCTAAACTAAAAGTAAAATTGAGGATTTTCTGTAAGACATGACAGAATCAAGCTTGCTACAATACCAATCAAAAGAGACTGTTTTCCCCGTGTGCAGGTATGTAACAAAACCAACAGCAGTTCTCAAGCAGGTAAGGTGAGCCAAATAAGGAGGGGCGCAGCTCCTCCTGGTGCAGCTGCTACCGCCTATTTCCTTTTTCCATCCAGTTCACTTTCAGGAAAATCTCTTCTGTTTACATCATCCCATAGCTGAATTTCCACAATCTTTTGTGCTTCCACAGAATACAGGAGACAGCAGATAGCAGAATGGTTGCTGGATGAGGCTGCCTTAAAGACTTGCAAACTATTGATGCTTACATGACTTTCACACTTAGGTGATAATAGTGTATCGGGAACTATCTGTGGCTGTGATGGCCTCTTAGGAAGGTAGGCATAAGTTCAGCGTCTTAAACACCAGCAGCCTGCCAAAGCATCTGAAGAACAGGGGTAGAACTTCTCACCACAAAAAATTAAACAGTTGTTTTCACTTAACCAGCAGGAACTAAAGCTATGTTAGGAGTACTGTAGCTTTTGAGTTCATTCCTCACTGTTCATCCTCTCCATTGTCTTCAAAGTCTGTTTTAATAACTCCCATCCTCTCCTACATAAAAACCTCTATGGGAAGAAAACTGGGGGAAGGGAGGTGGGGTGTGGAGGTAGGGAGGGAAATATACGGGGGATGCCTTGAAAAAAATTGCAAAGACAAGACAGACCTTAAAGAAGGAGGTGTTCTCCCCCTGGGAAAAAAAATCTCTGGAATTTTTGCTTTTGCCCTGGCTGAAGTTCCCTGAAGTTCAAATGGATTTCAGGAGGGCTGCAGACCTCTGTATTAGCATTGGGCTCCATTGCCTTCCCCTCAGTCCCGGAGGACTGCTGGAACTGAACCACCGAGAGCTTCCTCAAGCTGATGTGATGCACTGGCTCTCCAAAGGGTTGGCTCACAAGAGAGAGTGCAGCATCTGGCTCTGCCACTGCTACGGACTAGTTTCTGCAGAGCTGGAGAAGGAGGAGAAGCTTACCCATAGCTTTCTTGTCTGGCTTACTTCTGTTCTTCCCATGTTTCCACCAGCATGTGATGTGGTGAGGCTATCAGGTCCCTGAGTGCACTGACAGGCTCTGGACAGGCACAGGTTCTGTATTCCTTCCACACGGGAAGGAAATGCGTGTGTTTACATTTCTGTAAACAGACAGTACAATCTGGCCCAAGACTCTCTAATAGTGACTATGGCAAAGCATCTGCATCTGCTTGTTTCGAGTAACCATGACAAGATTTTTTTTTCCACAAATTAAAAAAAAAAACTTTCCATTAAAATCTCATTTTGACAATGCGGTTTCATTAGCCTGACAAAATAGTCCCATTAACTCATGTCACAGATGACCATAACAGCCAGGGTTCAGTAAATGGATTTTCTCATTGCTTCAGCAGTGAAAATTACATAAATTGAAATAATACAGAATAGTAACTTCACATCTTAACATTCTGACATCAGAAAATAAAGTGAGCAAAGACATTTGAATCCAATCATCACACACATTAAGTAAAAATCATAGACACAGCATCTGGAGTAGTCCATTTTAGTCCAAAAACCCATGATCAGTGATTAAGCTGTAAATTTAGGGGCAATTTTCAGTCAGACTTGTGCCAGCCTCCAATTTGCATGTTTGCATGTGTTTGCATCGACACACCGTAGATGCAAGAAAATCATTATTGGGCAGTCTTTGCATAAGAAAACAGCTGCTTGTGTATTCCTTGGGATGGGTTTTCCAGCCAGATCCTGTGCTATCACCTGAACTATGCTGTAGAAGTGGCATGCAAGGGCTTGCACTCGAGGACAGGGTTTATTGGTGCAATTTGACACAGTCTTAATAGGAAGCTGAAGGATCAGATCTGTCGCTTGCATCTTTTTTTGTGTTTTGAAGAATTGATGCTACAGTGCTCCCTGATTTCACTCTGTACTTTTATGAATGACACTAATGCTTGATTCCATCCCAAGCCATTTCAAAGCCGTTTGTTAAAAGGATCTCTTGTTGGAGAGAATAAAGTTGCTAATACTCCTGCCAAAACCTAGGTAGCTTTAGTGACTTCAGAATGGTCATGAGGGCTACAGAAATTAATGCCTAAAACTACTTTTTAAAACTCTGAGTTGCCAGCGGATTAGATCTGTCCAAGTTTGTTCTTTCTCATTTTCTGGACATATAGTAGGAAATGCTAGAGTCGCTATTGACAGAGGAAACGCAGCAATTCACAATTTCTTTTCCTCATTTTCTGTTTCCCATTTCCTTTTCATAGTACCTGCTTACTCTATGGCCTAGATTCAGAAATATCACAAAATTCAGGGGCAGGGGACGTGACCAAAACTCTATACCTGTCCCTATATACTGCATTGCAGTATATGAAGAGTGCAATTTTAGAGACTTGGTCACCAAAGAATGGCCCCAAGTGAATGAGGGTACTGTGCCACCTATCCCACCAGTGAAACATGAGCACTAAAGGGCATTAAAGGGGCAGTTCTGTCCAGCTCATCTCGAGTGCCTTTGCTCTGAGCCCACGAGCCATTAGTACAATTTAAAGCAAATCTAATTTTTCTTGGGGAAACTGAACAAGTACACATGTACATGAAGTTACGAGATGGACTCACATCAAATACTCTGTTGAACAGTGTTTTGCACTCGGAGAGACAGTCCCAAAATAAGGCCCACCTGTGTGAACCACCAAAATGAGATGTCACTCATGACTGAGCATAAGGGATGGATAAGATGGATTCACTGCAGGGGCTTTTGCTTTCATTCCCTTCATTACTGGCAACTCCATAAGCCTATAAACATCATTAGGTTTTCTGACAATGGAGGGACATTCATTGGCCTTAAGACAACCTAATTCGTTTATCTTCGACATGTCACTTGGAATGGGACCAGTCACTCTCTAGTGGTGCTTATCTCTCCATGACTAAAAAGAAAGCTTTTGTGACTGCTGCAGACTAGCTGTCTTAGATATTAGATGGCCAGCATTAATTAAAGTGAATCCCAGACTCGTACATCTCAGACGAATGCCAAAAATTAAATTAGATGAAGAATCCCTATCACTCATGCACCATCTTGAGTTTTACTTCCCCCAGTCCCATGTACTAGTCCCAATACTAGTTCAGCACTTTACCAGCACTCATCTGCAGCCTTCTTCAAATACCCCACCAGCTATGGGGAAGAAATTGCAGTTATGGTCATATAACAGCATTTCATTTGACAGAAAAGGATGCAGAACACTACTAAAATGGATTATAAAAAAAAAAAAATACTGGCCAACAGAGTGTGCCTGTTGGTGTTCACAAAATTACATGGCTTTTCGTGACTTAAAGCATTGTCTTGACAAACCAAAAACTCTAGCACTTCAAAAGGAGCATTAACAAAGTGAAATTTGTAACAAACTGCTTTGTCAATAACAACCGTGAGAAATGGATGTAAAGGATGGCTCTGGTAGGTCTTCTGTACCTTGCGTTTCATGCTTCACCTAATCTTACTTCTCACTCCTGCAGTCTATTCCAAAGCAGAAGACAAAGCAGGATTTCAGTTCAGTCTCAGAAAGCTGACGGTCTCACAGGCACCTGGCAAGGGAACACGGGGCTGAGCCATGTGATGGGTTGCCCATTTTGACGATGGGCAACGTGCCAGTTTCTGTTTCCTTCCAGGTGTGCAGAACTTCAAGAAGTAGTTGGCTAGTGGGACTTGAAGTGTCAAAAATCAGTAACACTTTATTCTATGCAGACTAGATTCAGTAAGGCAAAAGGAATCAACAGATTTGCCTTCATCAGATGTTAATTGTAAGCATCATTTACACTTATGTCTCTGCTTTCATGTGTTAAAAATAGTCTTGCTTATGAATAATGGTCTCTGCTGTGACACAGCAATCTGTCCTGGCTGTGCTTTGCCAAGGAACAAAATGTGACCCAAATTGCTCATGGCCCGTCAGTCAGGACAGACCTTAATTTTACAGTGTAAACTGTAAAAAATTCCTTATAGCTATTGGATAACAGATGAGAACAGACAGGGTGGTTTTCCAGTGTTTTCCCTAATCTTCCTATTTCTCCCAGCAACAAATACGCAGTTGCTGACTTCTAATGGCAGCCATAGCACTCCTCCTTATTAGGTTCACTCAATGGGCAAGTGAGCTGCAGGACTGGCGATGGACTAATTTTCTGTCATTAGTGGAGGAATATGGGATGTATCTGAATAAGCATATTATTTGAGATCAGGAGAACACTTTTGAAGTGAATCATCAAAACACCCCAGCTGACCGTGCTTTGGTTCACACTGCAGAGCAATCTCGGAGTGCACAAACTGGTTTACTTGATAGGTAATGAAACTGGAATATGTGCTTTATTAGTACGTCTGCTATCCTCCAGGCACTAATGCTTGTTCAAACCACGGGACCAAACTAGTCTAAAGAAAAGAACCCCAAAATATATACAGCATGGGCATGGAGTCCTTAGAATTGTTTCCCTCCAGAGATCCAGTCCTGCTGTGCTTCCCTACTTGCTCGTGCAGACGTAGCACTGGCGCCTTGAAAGCCTCCGGGAGATCTTACCTGGACCAGCAAAGAAAGAGCATGGAAATGTTCACCCAACACAGGGAGTGGTTTCACTGTTTCTAAACATAGCTGTTAAAAATAATGCCTGAAGTTTGAGAAAATGGTGAGATGGTCTTAAAACAATGATATTAAGGTGCATTTGGGACTCATTCAGAAAAAAATCATGCGTTCTTGAGTTTCAAAGCTGTCTGAGTTTCATCTTCTCTGAAGCTGTCAAAGCTTTTAGGGGCATTAGATAATATTTCTAAGGCTTTCTCTGCAACTCTGAAGATGAGGATTTATTTTAAAAGAAGTAGATGAGGTTCTGAAATAATCTCATAGCTTCGGAAATTAAGACAACCTGTAAACACTAGGATATTCACAGCAAAATTGCAAGAATTGCAATACTGAAATCACTTCTGGTTTTAGCAAAAATCAGTGTTCTGCTCTTGCTCAACTTTGAAGGTTTTAATGCATCTAAGCATTTAAATCTTGCTGCATATAACTAAGAAGATTCTGTTGCTGTCTTTTGTCAACATTGTTCTTTCCTAGCAATTTCCCTATCAAAGCTTTTGTAGTATTACGATTACCATCATTTACTTTCCTTCATTTAACTTGCACAGTAATGGAATGATATGTACCCTACATGACTGCACAAGGAGCTATATAATTAGCAAGCCAGTTGAAACACATTTGGAAAATAAACTTTGTTGCAATCACTGCTTGTCTTCAAGGGTTTTTAAGAGCTCCACTATAAGACAGATAATTTTTGTGCCTATTTCGGTTAACACAAGAGGTCCTGTGCAGATTGCATAAATGCTGTGCTGTTGGCTTTCTGGCCTAAGTGTGCTGCCTTTTTAATAGAAAAACGTTTCTTTTTGAGAGAACAGGCTTCCATGGCTAAACACTAACTGCTCAGGATTTGGGAAAGCACAGTACCTCCCTGTTCAACCTGTGTGACATGGTCCAGCCACTCTAATCAGACCGCTAACTGGACTAACATTACTGCTTTTTTTTTTCTTTTAATGTATGGCAGTTTAAGGAAAAGACAGCTGGGCAAAGCAGGGCTCCTGCTACTCAGTGCTGCCAAATAAGCTGTTCTTTGCCTGGTCAAGGGGGACAAGTCATCACAACGCTGATGTTGGATGCCTGAGGAGGTGTGTAGGTCTTCAGTTCCTTTGAGGGCCTCAGCCCTTAAGTCTCCAAGAGGCAAAACAGTACTTGTCAACACAGCAGGTTGTTTGGTTCCCAGGGTCGCAGCAGCCTCCAGAACTTGCTGGGACTATTCAAGCCAAGTTCCAACTATAGTTGAAGGACTTTCTAGGGCAAATGGAGACTAGACCAATACCATGAAGAAAGAAAATGCAATGCTTTTAAAGCATAAAAAGTCATCCTAATTCTGTCAGTGGCCAGAATGAAACAGGAAATCATTTCGCCAGCGTGCTTTCAGTGCAGCTATTGTGCGGACAGGAAAGAGAGCTGAGCGCGTTCTTATCTTTTTCCAGCCATGGTTTGCAGATGACAAGCTGGGAGAACAAACACCTTTTTCTAATTGTTTTAAATGCTGTTAGAAAACAAGACATATTCAATGTCAAGCAAAGATAAGGAATAATAACAAAGGCCCCAAAAGGCAGGATTCCCAGGATGCTGCTTTGCCTGCCTCTTTCTAAAAAGAAATTTCAAGTTATACATTGTAGCAGTGATTCAGCAGACCTTGTATAAGAACGTTTAGCTTTCAGCCTGTGTCGTCAATGGCCATGTCTTTAACACGCAACCCAGCATCCATTTTCTGTGTAGAACACACAGCCTCCCAGGCAGCATGCAGGGTCTCGCGTGCGCCCACTCCACAGCCTCCCTCCTGAAAAAGATGCAATTTTGGTGGTGCGGGCAAGCTCACCTCAAAGGACAGTCTGGACAACCACACCTGTGTGCTTAGAATTATGCATGTGGTTAAATGCTTTGTTGGATGGAGGCCTAATGAACATATCATTATGTTTGACTATTAACAGACATCAGTTAGACATGATTTGTTTCTTCAGAGGATTTTTGAGTTATTCCTTGAAAGTTGGTACTTATGTTTCAAACTAAAAAACTTGTCAAGTCCAAGCTGACGACCTCAGTTCACAGAAAGCAAAATCTTCAGTACACTTTTGACGTGAGATGCTGGCTTTCACCAATGGTTTCCGAAAAGTTGTATGTTCTTTAGGTGGGTTACTTAGTGTCCATTATTAGAGGCCCCCATGCAAAGCTTAATTAGATTAATTAATCATCCACTGGCAGTTAGAAATCCATTCCTGAACTGATGGATCATTCAAATCCCACCATTTTGAAAAGCGCCCAAAGGCTCTCAAGCCCTCATCAACCTCGGGGGCCTTTCTGAGTAGGAAAATCAAATTCAAAAAGCACAAGAGCATCCATGAGAAAGACTGAATGACAATTTCATATGTATCCACAATTTGAAGATCAAAGGCCTGTCTGATTTGCCTTTAGTAAGATCAAGGATTAATTTGGTCTAATTGGTTAAGTACAATCTTTCAGCCACAGTTATATTTTAAGCCATCTTTTCACATGCTGGCAGCAAATGTGTGTCTGCCTCTGTAGATATGATTTTGATAGTAGCAGGGACTTGTCTGTGCCAAGATGAATTTTGAAGCAACCTCCCCTCAACATATATACTTCATGCGGTGTGGGCAGTGGCGAGGGTATTGCCCTGGGACTCAGGAGCTGGCTCTAGTCTGAGCTCTGTCATTGACCTGCCAAGCGACCAGATACAAGACTATTTTCCTATGGATGATAGCAATTAGAAGGGGTGAATGCAGGACATCATTGTTTAATGGTTGGGTATTGGTACCACCATTTCTAGACCAACTCCTCAGTCCATGACTGGGACCTATAGGAATTACAAATTCAGTAAAGGTAACACCGTAAAGGTAAATTACAAGGGTATTTGTTGCATCAGTTGATATACACTAGACCTGAGTATGCAAGCAACATATTTTGGCCAGTAAGTGAGGAAGGAAAAGCTTTGTTTCAAGTAGTTGTGCATATTAAGGACATTATGCAAAGGATTTGATAAATGTATCCCCATTTCTGGTTTTATTTTTAATTATCTGGTTGACATTTTCATTTGTAACAGATAATGTCTTTAGCATCTGCCTATGGCAACACACAGGCAGCGTTTCAGAGCTGTTCTCAATTGCATTTGGATACGTCAGAGAATTTGTAAAAGCTTCATGTCTCTCCACCTGCCAGGAGAGAGTGGAGTCATGGCACTCTTCCAATGCTAAATAGAGTTCCTGGTAGCCAGATTAACTTTCTGTAAACCAGAGAGAACTGTCTGCGTTACACCCAAGGCTGAGGTCATGTAGGAGATAAGAAGCAATCTCTGCAGTACTGAGCATCTCGTGTGATTTGATAAAGGCTCAATGCAGAAGAAATAGTTGAAAGTAAATATTCTAGAGAAATCTGCCAGGTGGGTGATGGAGCAGATTTGCTGGTCCCCAGCCAGTCACCTCAGTCAGAGATTCACTAAGATTCGCTAAGAAGGAGCTAACAAAGTCTCTCGTTTCAGCTTACAAGGAAAAGATGAAGGAGCTGTCCATGCTCTCTCTGATCTGCTCCTGTTTTTACCCTGAACCTCGCAACATGAACATCTATAAATATGATGGTGAGTGACTTTCACTGGAAATCATCCTGCAGGTCAGATAATGTGCTACTGCTGGGAAATGACTCAGTTCACCGTCCCAGTCCCTAATGTTAGTCAGTGGATGTTTTGCTGATTTAACAATTCATTTGCTGGTTTTGGCTATTACGTTCTATTGATTGTGCATTACCCGTGATGCTGGATATTGTTCCTAATAGCAGCTAACTAAACTCTTAAAGCTAGCCCTCTCATACTGAGCTGTACTTTTCCTGCTACCCATTTGAAAATTACAGCTCTTCACAGCTGACATAATTCCCAAGGAAACCAAGAAAAGATGAAAGCATGCTTAAAAAATTAATCAGCTTGGGCACTGCTGGCAGGGGGTGTGAAATGACACAGAACCCCAATAAGCTTCCAAAACTGCTGTACATTTTTATCTTTATGAGATTAAGGTATAATTAAGCTATTACAGATAAAATGGAATGTACTTCTCCTAAGAACAGTTTTCAGCCCATAATCTGCCATTGCATTTAAAATGCCCAAGGCAAAGATGCTAAATCTTTTGTCTGTACTTCTGATCCTACACTAACGTCTCTGCTGCTTCTCTCCTCAATACCGCTGAGGTATTGAAGGACTTACCATTTCTCACTTTATTGCGCAGACATGGAAGTGAAACAAATCAACAAACGTGCCTCGGGCCAGGCCTTTGAACTGATCCTAAAGCCGCCATCTCCGGTCTCAGAAGCACCACGAACTTTAGCTTCTCCAAAGAAGAAAGAACTCTCTCTTGAGGAGATCCAGAAAAAGCTGGAGGCTGCAGAGGAGAGGAGAAAGGTATCTTTCCTTAAAAAAATGCTAGTAATTAGACCTGACTTAGTGTACAGAATAACAGCCAAGTGTCCTGTCCGTTGGTATGTTTTCCATTGCCATCACTGACTCACAGTGGCCTGCATGGACAAAAATTACTAACATGTTTAAAGAAACAAATGAGTTTATTTTCTTTCAGCAGCTTGCAGACAAACCTCACTGGCTTTGATGCTTGGGAAGTATGCGTCACAAAACACAGATAGCTTTGGACAGGAGGCCCAAGTGGGTTCAAATATGCATGCTTACTGTGTGAGTGTAAGTAAGTGATTCATTCAGAGCATCTGTAACAGTTGCTGAAAACCAGTGCAATTCTTCTGGTGTCTAAGTTTAAAAGATGGATGTGCAATTCAAACAGCTACTGTCTGGGCTACCAGATCTTGACTCCTTGTAGTGCCCATGGAAATTACTCAAAAGGCCTGCCTGAGGCAGCTAAAATGTCTTATTTATGCAGTATAGAGGCATGTCAGCCCTGAATAAAGAGCGTTCTGGATCATTCACCACACACTTGGATGAAGACGCTAGCATAGCACAGCTGCTAAGGAGAGGCATTTCTAGCAGACAGTCTCAATAGTGCTGGAAGTTGGCCTTGTAGGGTTATCTACAGACTAAGTCTTCCCTTCTTTACGACCTTACCCATAATGGTAAAACCCTGTTTCATAATCAGTAAGTTTGTCACATAGGGTTTGGAAGGGTTGTTACACCTTCTTCACAAAGAAGCACATCTTAGCACAAATGCAGGGAGCATGCAGCAGGAAGACCACATTAACTGTTTATTTGGCTTTCATCATGACTGATGTGTTGAAGAGATCTTTATTTGCTCTAAGTCAGAGCTAGCTGAGATACTGCTTTTTTTTTCCCCCAGAAGATAAAGGGCCAAATTCCAGATCAGCTAAGTCGGAGTATGACAGGCAAAGCCAATGAGACACTCATCATTGCCAGCCTGAATTGCCAGTCTGAAAATTAGCAGTGTTCTCTATAGGCCCAGTGTTTATGCTGTGTTGCACCATTTCAGAAAAGTCATGACTGGCTGCAATGGCCACAGAAAAACTCAAGATGTGGTAATATATTGTCCTGGTTAATCCATGTTTCCTTTTGCTGTGGCACAAAAGGAGAGCCACAGAAGCCAGAGAAGCCTCAGGAGCCATAGAAGGACTTTCTGTGTCCTTCAACCAGGCGATCAATGTTATTTTGTGGCAAATCTGCCTGCACCAGTTAAATTGGAGTTAGAAACCCCTTCCACCTGCTCATGGAGTCCCTGGTAGAGTGTATCTGAAAATGAAACAAGCTTAGATGTCTCTAAGCCTTTCATTTATCTCGTAAACCATGTGATTTGTTTCTAAAATTGACATTTACATAATCATTTCCAGCTATGGACAAAAATGTATTCAGAAGTCCAGGGACAGCAGATACGCCAGATGATAGCACATGGAGCAGCTCCAACAGAAGCAGCTCTATTCTCCTTTCACTCCTGTCAGACCAGATCAGGGTCACTTCGAAGAAACCCAATGGAGTGGTGACACTGGTGTGTGGTGAGATATGAGTCCATTAAAGTCAGTAGATCTGGATTACTGACAGGTCTTAAAACCTGTCCCTCAGTTTTGATTTGCAGTGAAACCTGACTATTCTGGACCTCACTAATTTGAACAATTCATTTAGGTGAACACTGAAGTGTTGCCACATTTGCCATTTCTGCTGCCTTGCTAAGACAAGACTCTGTGCTTCTAACGCGCATACATTAGCACTATTGCTTCTTTCAAATATTTCTGCCAGAGTATTCGTTTCAGTAAAAGGACATGACTCTATGTGAAAGGAATATACATTTGCACTAGGACCTGCCCAGAAGTGTGAGTTTTCACACACCCAAATGATGATATGCCCCGAAGACTCGATCTGTGAACTGCCTTTGTACCAAGTACAAATACTCAAGTAAAGATATGGACACAGAATGAAATGGCAGCAATTAAGAAGCCTGATATTATGCATATACTTAGTGGGAAATATAAATTGAATGTCCCAGAGATTTCATTTCATTGATTTCATTACTGTTCATTTCTTCCTAAAGAAAAACTCATTATGCAATAAACTGGTAATCAGTGATAGCAATACAGACACCTGCCATTTCTTCCCCTTGGTACTATATTCATTTTAAGTGAACATATAACTGAGTTATTTTAATAGACAAGATACTCCACATTAGCATTGCAGCAGAAATTGCTGGGAAAGGAACAAAGACCAGAGCAGAAAACTTCATTACCTCACTGTTAAAGTCGCTGGTGCTCCCACATGTCAACTATTGCTTTCATTTTTGGCCTGAAAAAGAGTATATTGCAGAGAAGGATAAAAAAGCAATCAGAGAAACAGAACATCTTCCATAAGAAGATAAATTAAATAGTCCACTTTTCAGCTTGGAAAGAGACAACAGATGGAAGATAAGATAGAAGGCTACAAAGTCATGAATGGTAATGAGAAGATGAATAGGAACGATTATATTCTGTTTCACGCAATCCAAAGGGGAAAAACCACTCAATGAAATCATCAGACAGCAATTGCAAAACAGAAAGAGGGAATCACCTTTTCATGTATTGTTTAATCAAGCTGTGTTTGTTATCACAGACTATTTAGAGATTATTAAAATATTATTTATTTCAAAAAGATAATAGCAAAATTTATAGAGCACTACTTTGTAGGAGATGATTATATGAATGCAGCTGCTGGCTCAGAAAATACATAACTTGGTGACTGCTGAAAGCTAGGGAGATATATAGATGTAGATATAGGTATAGATTAGATATAGATATAGATATCAAGGAAAGGACCAAGCAAATTTGCCCAACTTCATCTACACTTTCTGCTGCTAGACAAACCAGGCAGACTTTCTGACATCCAGCATGGCGTTTGTTATCATACTTTTCAATCTATGCACAACAGCTGTCAGGCATGACGGTTCTAGATCATGTCTTTCCAGCACAGTTCCAATTAAAATCAAGTATAACTAATGGATGAGAATTGCCTTTTCAGAAAAAATACTGATTGATTTCACACTGTTTAGGAATTAGGTTCTGCTCTGTTAATTAGGCAGTGTTCATTAATAAATTTTCAAACTCATGAGAACATCTACAGCAATACATGCCCTTCAGCAGTCTCCTCTTTATCATTCTTGTTTATTCTCTTATAAGCTTTTGCAGGGCTCTTTCCTTTTCTCCCCCTTTTTCTCTACCTCACTTGATAGTCACTGTGACCTCATACTCTCAGACCAAACCGAGCGTTTCACCTGAGGCATTTTTCCCTTTTGCACCACACAGCAAGACCCATTTGGGCTAGTTACAGATTTGTCCTTTCCATTTATAGAATCCTCTTTACAGCATGTCGTTATTATCCCATTATTTTTTTGGCATATGTGTGCTATATTTTCCCACCTCGGTGGATAATCAGAAAGATCTTTTCATCCTTCCCACTCAAGAAATTAGAGCACAGTGACATTATAAGCAGCAGAAATTTATTTCTTAGAGAACCTTTAACATTTATCAATTTTTATCCATTGGCCTTGAATGTTCAGCTATTATTACACTTGATGTACAGACTTCAAGAGCCATATGTTGAATTATATATCTTTATTGCCCATGTTCAACTTACTAGCATAAAAATGAAACACTAAAGGGATGCACATTTCTACTAGACTTTGGATTATGGGAGAGAAATCGTATGTAATTAAATCCTTTTAATGGCTTTGTATTGGGACGAAATTGAATCTGGCTCATCCCTAGTGCTTAGCGCCACGAAGAATGCAGGAGAACAGTCATAATTTTTAACTTTCATGCTGTTGGATGTAGACTTATAGCTACATGAGTTTTTAATACTATTACTATGAAGTGCTGCAAGATAAGCCCCCCGTACAGCCTAGCCTGGGCAAGGCTTGCTGTTCTCCCTGCAGCAGGCAGGCAGCCCGGGGCTCCTCTGCCAGCATCACGGCCGCACTCTGCATCGGGCTTCAGCACCCCACTCGCTGCCCCTCTGAGCCAGCCCCGCAGCCTACCCAGAGGCACTTCTTAATACTCTTGATCCATCTCTCCTTTGGCACTGAAAACGCCACCCGTGCTTTATGGCACAGTACAGCAGGCTGTTGGGGGAAGAGGCTTCACCAAGGCGTGGAAGACGGCGGAGCTGGGGGACAAATGCCCCCTCCTAGAAATTGTGCGGGACCTATAAAACTGCTGCTCCAGGCAAGAGGAGAGGCAAAGAAGGGATCAGCACCTTCCCTGGTGTCTATGAGGCACTGGCAAAAGTGGAGGTTTCTTTGTTCTTCCAACTCATTCCTATTCCCCTCCTTGGTTTCCTGTAATTTCTAAGCGAGCAGGCTGGGAGGGAGGACAGGCACTGCCCGAGATATTTGCCTCCCGTCTTGCCCATCTACTGATACCCCTTTCTGTTACTGCTGGCCCTCAGCTGTGCACATGTGCTTGTGCAGAGCAGGGATACAGCATGAAATGCTTTTCCATGTAAAGGTCCCAGCAACACGTGTGGAATCGGCACCGCAACCAGGTGTTTCTGCCCCATCTTGATTTACACCATAGCGTTTCCATACGTGGTGCTTCATCCCTAATTTTTACCGAAGATAGCCAAAATCACAAGCCACTCTGCAGCTCCTCCTCCAAAAAGTGTAAGCCTATGGGATATGTGCCCACAGGAGGATGTTTGCTACCAGCTAGGAGAGGGTTTGCTGTTAGAATCATAGAATAGTTTGGGTTAGAAAGGGACCTTCAGAGGTCATCCAGTCCAACCCCCTTGCCATGGACAGGCACCAGGGTCTGTCTCCGAGCATGTGGGATCATGAGCAGAGACAGATGTATCCCAATGCTGGCAAAGCTTCTCCCCACAGTTTACCATGGGCTTTGCTGCTAATGAGCAATCATAAAACAAACTGACATTGATCTTCATTAACTTTCAGACTGCAGCAGATCAAGAAATGCCTCATGAGCAGGTAGGGGAACATCAGGTAGAGAGCTCAGGTGATACCGCTTCATCAGAGCTCAGGTGATACCACTTGACCAGAGCTCAGGTGATGCATTGTTCACCCCCATGGGTCACAACCCTGAGAGCAGCAATTTTGTGCCAGCTGAGGAAAAGACAGTGAGTTTTCTTGAATCACATTGTGGATGGGCTCTTTAGTTTTTTTTAGTCTACGTTACATTCTTAGTAGCCCTGACCCAAAGGTCCCTTGGCAGACCGGACAAGAAAAAGGATTCTCATCTAAATTCAAGCAAAGTTGTGCACCATCTGGTTTCAGTAGAAGGAGGACCTCACCTACGGTTACAGTTCAGATGTCTCTGGCTCTCCTGCCATATAGCCATTTCACCCCTCTGCTCTGTGACCCCATGGAGCAGGATCATACTCCTCTTCTTCGTGTCTCTCTAGACTGTCATCACTTTGGGAGAGGAACTGCCTCTCCCTGTGTATTTGCACACTGCCTGGGACAGCGAGTCCTCACAACAGCCAGAACAAGTGCTAATGGATGAGAGGAAATGGCCTCAAGTTGCGCCAAGGGAGGTTTAGTTTGGACATTAGGAGAAATTTCTTTACTGAAGGAGTGGTGAGGCCTTGGAACAGGCTGCCCAGGGAAGTGGTTGAGTCACCATCCCTGGAAGTATTTAAAAGACGTGTAGATGAGGCGCTTAGGGACCTGGTGTAGTGGGTATGGTGGTGTTGGGTTGACGGTTGGACTCGATGATCTTAGAGGTCTTTTCCAACCTTTTCTATGATTCTATGATTCTATGATTCTATGATTCTAATGTAATACAAATGATTCACATCATTCCCAGTGATGAATAGGATGTAACCATACAGAGGTTTGAGGAAGCAAGTATCATGAGTGAGGTCTAACTTGAGTCCATTCCCTTGCTTTTACATGGAAAAAGTCCCAACCTCAATTACTTCCTCTGAAAACATCATTACTTCAACTCACCATTTCCTTCTGACTAATACCTAGGCTTCACCTTGGCATTTACATTTCAGTAGGAGCCTTTAATCCTGTCTTCACGTTCTGCTCCGTTAGTAGTATCTCTTAAATACACAATACACTGAAGAATACCAAGGTTAGTGCAGCTTCTGCTGAACATTTTAATTCTAAAAAATCCAGCCAGTGAATGAATGTGTTATGAAGGTGGAGCTCTCATGACTGGTAGTGTGCCTCATACATCCTAGTAACTACGATGGTCGGGTGAAGGCATTCAAGCTGAAATTCCCAGTTTAAAAGCAGTTGTCTGAGCCCATTTCTTGCTTAAAACTAATCCTTTAATTTTATCTCCGCATAAATGACTTCAATATTTGGATGTTGGAATCCTGTATCAAGACCACGAGAGTCCAAACGCAGCAGTTAAAAGCCAACACAAACAACAAAGGGAGTCTATTAATCCCAGCCCCACTAGGTATCTGGGGTCATTCATTTAGCCGTTTCTGGATGTGTAGTCGATGTTGAGCAGACAGGGTGGCCAAGTTCTTTTGCCAAATGTGTTGGAAACAGAAAATTGTTTGACAATCCAGTACAAAAACATACCAACCGCCTCCCAAAATTGTCGTAAGGGGATTTCAAAAATGGCCTGAACACCAGGGAAACGGGCGAGACTTACAGCTGGGGTACAACGGCATCAGAAGAGGGACTTCAGTCTAAATGAGACTACCCCATGGATGTTTTGTGGCGGGGTGGGGGGGGGTGTCCCTTTATTTTGAACCAGTCCTGGGTTCCTGAACATTTTGAGTAAGGAAAAGGAATGCCATTTAAGGCATATTGTAAAGGAAAATCACATTAGGGCTGTGCAGTCGGTTCCTGAGGCCTGGTTTAGCGTTCATTCAGGGCCTACTGGTGCCAATGCAATTTGCATCCAGTAAATACTGAATTCGAGTATAAAGATTTTCTTCCTTATCATGTGTTAGTGGACAAATTACTTTGAATGTGTTGTCTGTCAGCATAGCCTCCAGAACTGTGTGTACTTTGATATGGAACTTTAATTTTTCACTATTCTCCTGGATTTATGATAATAAGTAGTTCCAGAAGGCAAGTGGTTGGAATGGAAAAAAAACAAATCCTGAAAAATGGGCAAGTGCCCCGAAGTCTCAAAGGCATTTTCCTACCTCCTATTGAAAGCCAATGTTCTTTTCAAAAATGCTGCTTGTAGGCACAGTCCAAATCTTACTTTTTATTAAAGTATCTCCATGGGCCCTGGATATGTCCTTGGAAATGTCTGTTTTCCAAATCTGAAAATGCTTGATTTTATAACACATTATATATACATATTTAAACACCATGAAATGTTAGCTGTCCAAATGAACAAGTCACTTCTTAAACATTTCTTGGGAAAGGACATTACAATTAGTATCATAGTATCTTTTCTATTCAAACTCCCAACAGGAAGGGAAATAGATTCTTAGATTATCAAAGTTACTTTTAGATCACTTAAGCAAAGGGTTCACAAAATTCATATCAGCAACCAAAATTTAATGGCAATAACTTTTCCAAAATTAGGTGAAAGGTTGCCACTGAACAGTAAATTAAACAGAAAATGCAGAATAACTTCACAAGCACTGGTCAAACTGAGCTACTCAAGTTGGTCCAAAAATGGTAAAGCAAGATGAAGATGTTAAATTATTTCAGTTTTACATTGTACCAAATCTTTCAAAATAACTTTTTTATATTTTGAAATAGCCTACAGTTAAAGAAATGTTAAATGCTAAGTATCTGAACTCAAATATTTTGCTTCAAAATAACCTATTTTTACTATATGATTATTAAAATTATTGATGTTTTTGCTAAACTTATGGGGCTTTTATGATTTTTCAATTAGTCTACAAAATTCCGTCTTTGCCCAGCTCTTTTTCCCTTTGGCTTATTGTCCTTCAATTCTCCACCAGTGAAACTCCCTCTGCTCTTGGCTGCGCCTGTCTGGGGACTTCTTGCTCCCATTTGCAACATCTTTTGGCCTGCACAACAGTTATTTTCTCTGAGTCAAAAATCTGAAAAATGCTTGCTCTATTACTCTCTGTTCAGCATATGCTATAATGGAGGTAAGAGCAAGGAAGAGCCTTTGTAAGGTACCGACCATTTCAGTAGACCATTCCCATGAGCAAGTGCTCCAGGGATTACAGTTTGAGAAATGAACTCTTAACTGCAGCCAGGCCAGAGGTGAAAGCAAATACATTAAGTGGCCAAGATTGACAAAAGTAGCTTTTTCCTCTGATCTCAAGCAAGCCATTACAGCCTTTCAAAGCCAGATATGTTTTACTCCAGTGACTGGCTGCAAGATGTTCTGCCTGGCTTTTGCAGCCTTTTCTAGAACCTGTTTAATTTGCCTCATCAGTGCATTTGGCTTTATGTGTATCTTTACCTTCGTTAAAATACTTGTTTTCTCCTCCTACTTGGACCTCACTCATGTAAAAGAATTGCAGCCTTTTTCACTCCATTTAAAGCCACACAATAGAATTTAATAGGATTCATTATCACTAACTGTAATTATTGGTTAAACCCCTTAATTTAGGCCTTAAACTAATTCGTTTTTATGGATAACAATGGCAACAGTGTATTGTGATCTGCACTGAAATACACACTTAGCTTCCTGGAGCCATATTTCATTCCCTGTTTTCTGTTTGCTTCTCATGCTCCCTCTAATTTATTTTATCCAAAAGCGTACAATGTTGTTTATCATTTCTAAATAACCCCTCTGAAACATATTGCCTTTTCGACTAGACTTGCCTGGAGGGTGGGCCCAATGCTGTAAGTTCTTTGGCTTCTCTCCTAGGATTAGTGGTTTCATGTTAGTAATTCGATTTAAAATAAATAACAAAGCTTATGCTTCTGAGCAGTGAGTTTACAAAGAAGAATAACATAGTATTGTGCATAAGCTGCATCCATTTAATTCCTATCTGCAGTTTTCACCTTCCTTGCAAAATGTGAATTTTTAACTAAAAATATCTCTTTCGTTGTTTTCTGTAGAATAAAACCCTTTTCTCCCTTCCTAATCAGCGAGATGAAGCCAAACATAAATATCACGGGAAAAAAAAAACGTTGTCTGAATTGATTCCTCTGTCTTTCACAACAGTAATCTTCAGAGCCTGTTATTAACTATTCAAGCGCATTAAAGGATAGTCCAACCTAGGTGAAAAAAGCACCTCTCCTGTGTCAGCAACCTCCTTTTTAACACTGTACATAGCTTCAGCCCCCAATCCCATATCTCTATAAATAAAATGCTCATAGCTAAAAGAGTGCAGCTGTCAGAGGTTGAGCAACCACTGCAGTAACCCAGACAACCCAGGGCAGTAACACATGACAGCATTTCTTGTTAACAGAAGTGCTTCGGACACTTCTCTGCTGCTGCCTCAGGCACATACCTCACATTTAGCCAGTGCCTTTAAGCCCCTGTTATGGAAGCTAATCTGTTTTATGCACAGAAGTGATCTTTCCAAACAGTGCATGTCACAACAAAGCAACAACTTTACGCAGTTTCCAAACTCGGTGAACTGAGTTGCCCTATGGGTGTTTTTTTGCTCCACATGAGTATTTCATTTCAGCTGCATGTCTCTCTGTTTCCAGTCCCAGGAGGCCCAGGTGCTGAAACATCTGGCAGAGAAGAGAGAACATGAGCGAGAAGTGCTTCAAAAGGCTTTGGAGGAGAACAATAACTTCAGCAAAATGGCAGAGGAAAAGCTGATACTGAAAATGGAACAGATCAAAGAAAACCGTGAAGCTAATTTAGCTGCTCTTATTGAACGTCTCCAAGAAAAGGTAACCACACCATCACTCCTCACCCTAGACTAGAGAGGAAAATCTAATCAGTATTTTGAAGAGAGATTGTGGGTAGCTCCTGTCTCAGTTGCTACACTTGAGCAATTTTTAAGTCAGAGCCCCTGGTGCCTATCTAAACCACCACTCACTTTTGAAAAAGACTAAAAATCTATAATCACACAATCATAGAATGGTTGAGGATGGAAGGGTCCTCGAGGTCATCTCATCCAACCCCCCAGCTCAAGCAGGGCCACCCAGAGTAGGCTGTCCAGGACCGTGTCTAGACAGCTTTTGAATATCTCCAGGGATGAAGACTCCACAACATCCCTTGGCAACCTGTGCCAGTGCTCAGTCATCCTCACACTGAAAAAGTGTTTCCTGGTGTTCAGAGGGAACCTCCTGTGCTTCAGTTTGTGCCCATTGCCTCTGGTCCTGTCATTTGCCACCACTGAGAAGAGCCTGGCTCTGTCCTCCTTGCACCCTCCTTCAGGTATTTCTACACATTGATGAGATCCCCCTGAGCCCTCTCTTCTCCAGACTGAACAGTCCCAGCTCTCTCAGCTTTTCCTTATAGGAGAGGCTGAGAGATGCTCCAGTTCCTTAATCTTCATGGCCCTTCACTGGACTGTCTCCAGAGAAAGGCTGATTTTCTAGCTTTTAAGAAGTGCTGTGAACAAATGAAAGGTCACTTGTGTTTAGATTTCGACTGCTAAGAAAAGTCATTGAACAAATCAAACGGTTATCCTGTGTCTGTAGTTCTTGGTTTCTCAGAGGAGAAAGACGAAAAATACGGGAAAAAAATCTTTCCTGTACATCAAAAGGGTCCTGTTCTTCCATCAGTCTTGCAACTAAAAGAGAGTAAATTTTCTTTTGGAGATCTTTGGTACAGTCAGAGGAAACAGGTAAATCACAACCCCCACCATGCAGGACCAAGTGTGCCCTTCTCCAAAATAACCCTTCCACACAAGAGAGGGAAACATGCGAATAAAGATTTAGAAGTGTTAAGAAAAAATTAATTAGTTCTGCATGAGTGATCACTTGTTTCTCTCAATGATGAACTTTCTAACATGTTAGTAAATTGACTAACAGAAAGAAAATAGCTCTCAGTAGTTTTCAGTGAGACCTTCTCCATAAGCACCTCTGCTTCTTTGTTGGAGAAAAAAGTCTCAGAGAGCAGGAAAGAAACAACAGAAACCAAAGGATGATGTTACAAGTGACTACACAAACGGGATAATTCTTGAGCTTAAGAACTGTACCCAGATACTTGACATTTTTGCATTAGATTGGTTTGCAGGCACATATCCCAAAGCTTATGAAAACAAAGAGAAAAGCCAATTAGCCATTCTTGAAGCCCAAAAGCAAATGGGAAGAACAGCTGAAGCATCTCTCTGTCCTAGGTTAATGTTAACAGACTGTTAAGCTCCATTTCCACAGCAGTATGATGGCATATGTGCATGAAATCCAAAGAAGGCTTCTGAACAAGGATGAAAATAACTCATTTGCGAACGTTTGTACAGAGCAGTAATTAAGAATTGCATGACTATACAGTTTTGCCAACACAAAAGTGAACCCTGAATATGCAGAAAAAGAAGTAATGAGATATCTGGGTCCAAATCTTCAAAAGTTACACAAAACTGTGGACGCCCTGAGGTTTTGGTATCTAGAAGTACCTACAATCAAAGATAACTTCTGTATACTGCAGTTAATGGGAGCAAGGAACAAGTCCCATATAAAATCTAGCATTCAGAATTATAAGAAACTGTGATTTACAGAGTCAGTTGATGCAATAAGCTGTCTTAGCCTGTGATCCATAGTCCAACTCAGACAATAAAAAGATAACTGTTGACTTTGGTGAATTTTTGACCATAAGTCAGCTAGGGATGGATGTTTGCTTCTGTAGTCACCGTGTGCTTGTCATTTGGTTGTCTGGGATTTTTTTCAGTGATCAGACACAAGAGGTAAAAGTCTGATAGTTTGACAGCCGAAAGGAGAGAGGCATAAACCACAAACCCTAAAACCCAGAAGCTGCCAAAAATAATCGTTTCATAAACACCCCAAGTAGAACATTCCTAAATTCATTTGACAGCTGTTGTTCCTGACCACAGGCCCATTTCCACAGAAGTGCCTCAAATAAGTCTAAATTAATTATGACTGCTTTTGTAAAAGCTGGCTGAAAGTGGACAGAAGGGCCTAGCATTGACTTTGGTAACTGCGTCCCTCCTCCATCACAGCCAGAGAAAGAATGGAGGGGACAGCTAGCTTCATTGTTCGGTCTAAGGCGATGTTTGAGATTTTCAGATTGACCCATCTTGGTGGAACTAAATTCTTGGACCTTTATTTATAGTTCCTAAATGCTACAGATAACACAGTAACTAACACTTCTGCATACAGTGTGCAAGGAATTAATTCAACTCCACTCCTCCTTCCCTATATTTAGTTTAACATCTAGAAATTCAAAGGGCAAATGGGAGCACATGGCACATTTTGTGCTGCAAGGAGCACCTCTCTATGTGGGCCTTTAACATGAAACTCTGTGAGGTGCTGAGGATTATAAGGCCATATCAGGTAAAAGGCTGAACTCCAGAGCATAAGTAGAATGTAAGCATCAAACATGCCTCAGGCTGGTCTGGTGGATGACACCTCTCCTGAGTTGCAGCCTTTAAAGATAGTTGTGCTGTGAAACACATTTTGCATAAGCATCAAATGCACAACCTAAACAGGTTGTCATCAGGAGCCTCCCTGGGCAGGCGGAATGAGAAAGAGGTTTGATTTTTCCTTTCTTGATATTTTCCAGGAGAGGCATGCTGCAGAGGTCCGTAGAAACAAGGAGCTCCAGGTGGAACTGTCTGGCTGAAAACAGCAATGGTGGATGTGACCCATCCCCACCATTAGTAAACTTCCCCTGCCTATATTATTATGGATCATGCGATATCAGTATGGGAAATGTATGACATGGTTTAAAAAAAAAAAAATCAAGAACTCAATAAAAAACTTTAAAAAAGAAACAAAAATAAAAACAAAAACAATGCGGTCTCTTTGCAGAATGATTTGCTTGATGTTTAAAAAACTTGGATCTTACTTTGTAAATACTTACATTTTTGTTAAAAAATACAAGTATTGCATTATGCAAGTTATTTCATAATCTTACATGTCCTGTAACAGGCTTCTGATGTTGTCTATTTCCACTCAGTTGAATTTGCTGGGTCTGTTCATTTGAAGCACCTCACGTCTACTTCCATTCCCTGCGACTTTCATTCCAACCACCATGAGGTCAGTAGTAGTTCTATGGTGCTAGAGACCAGTCATTGCCTAATAACCTAGACCGCTTTGCCATCAATAAGCTTTGTTGAAACAGTGACTAGATCACAGGTATCGTGACTTCACGTACAGCTCAAGGCAAAAGCCTCTTAAAATGTAATTTCTTCAAATGCAACTTAACGCTACAGGACTCTGTAGTGGGCTATATAGTTGGGGTTAAATCGCCACGTGCAGTACTTGTTGCTTCTGCTTTTCGAGGTGAGAGGCAACAAAGACAGCTGTGCAACAGAATGAGAGCAAGTGGGATCAGTTTGAGGCAAATTTAAGAGGCACATTGTAACCATCAAGCTATGACAAATTCTGGATGATGCCAAACAGCCATACAAATGCTAATTGTAAAGTGAGCTTAATTCACCACTTGAAAATTTACTGGTGGAGCAACTAAAAGCATCAAGTGGCTTTATCTGTAGATGCCATGATCTATGATACTTATCTGATGCTACCACATGACATGTGTAATAGTACAAGAGGCTACCGAATATTTCACCTGGAACCCATGAGCCAGTTGTTACCTTCTTTTTTGACACTGCTGACTTCCATTCATCATGACCTTTACTCTTCAGTGTTAGCCAACCCTACCTAGTGACAGACATCTAGGACTAAGAGGGCTGAAGCAGGAGGAATGACTAGACAGGGTGCTTGTGCCAAGTACAGTATCACCAAACCTAACACATCGTCCCCAAAATAGCTGCAGTTTTGAAGTTGTCCCTACCCCCCTGGAGGTTGCTGCCTGCATATTCTACTCTTCATTAGTGCTATTTTCCTGTATGTCATTGTGAGCAAGCTGTGATTAATAAAGAATTGGGGTTCTGTGAACTGAAAAAGGGCTTGTCTCTTCTCTTGCTCCCATTACTTCTCGGACATGTGCCCATGTGAGGTGAAAATCTAATGTAGTCCTAAAAGCATGGAAATGAGACTTAAATAAGACCTATTAATAAACCAAGCCTATTTCTCTGCTAATACAGGACTAACCCCTGCTATGTGTTTTCCAGTGCTTAGGCTGGTTGTTTTTAAAGATTACAGCAATACAGGCCTATAAATGTGGCCTCTAGCACTGAGTTTATTAAAAAAGAGAGCTAGCTACACACACATGCACATGCACCCCGTAATCCTGACTCAATACTGGGGAAAAAAAAGGAATTTGGGGAAAGAAAAGTGAATAATGTAGCCCTGGGTACATACGTCAATAGCTGCAGCAAGATTCTGGCTGTTAACACACTGATTTTCAGAGTAAAAGGGATTCACTTACAGGATTTATTGAAAAACATAAAATCGCTAGGGAAGCTGCTGAGTTGCAGAGCTAAGATATAAAATTGGATCTGACCCCATTTAGAACTGGACAGGTGATCGAAAATTACCTCTAGGATTAGTTTTCTGATTTAAAGTTATGAAGGTGGAATCATTTACTTGCTCTTTCGGAGAGATGGGCCAAAAGGTCCAGATCTGCAACAGTCCATTTCTGACCCATGCGGCCTAGTTTCTTTCAGAGCCAAGTTCTGTCCCTGGAAGACTTGGGCTGCAGTCAAAAAGCAGCAGAAGCTGATCCAGGCGCAAGGCTGCAAGCTCAGATCTCTGTGAGCAATGAGCTCTGTACCACAGAATGAGAGGAGCACTCCAACTTGTTATGGCAGCTGGGTTTCCTTGCCTAAATTCCTTGTCTTTCTAGCAAAATTACCAGAAGTAGACCTGGCAGAGAAGCCAAATAGCAAACTTTGAATCTGGATGTCATGAGCTTCAACGTTGCCAAGCCTTCAAAGTTTGTATGTTGCTCTAAACCCCGGTAAAAAAGGTCATTCAGCCAAGCTTGTATTTCAATTTAAGGTCCAGGATCTTGGTTTGAGGGCTCCTGGATTTTGGTTTCATTTCCCAATGGCAAGTCACTTACAGTTTTCCCTGTCCATTGACTTAACAAGCTCTGATCAAGCCCTTTTCCTGTTTGTCCTGCTGGCTACGCTTGCTTGGAGAACAGGCCGAGGACAAAGCTCTGATGTGAGGCCAAGCAGGGCAGCCTGCCTTGCCTCCATGGAGCTAAACTCTCTTCCCCCCACAAACAAGGGTGTTGTCCACAGGCAAAGGGCCGGTTGGGATGGTCCCTGGCACGTGTTCACCCCAGCACGCACCTGGGCATTGCCTGGGAAATGCTTCTCCACAGGTACCAAGACTGCACCAGGGAAATGAGTGAAGAACAAGGCAGGGTGAGCGCTGTAGGCCCATGTCAGAGCCCATGCTCTGCTCCTGTTCACGTGGATCTTTTAACAGTTGTAGGTCTAGAGTTCATTTTATTAAGTTATAGCTATATTTTGAAAGCCTGTTTGCAATCACATTGCGTATTTAATCTACAATAGCAAAAAGAAGTATCTGCAGAGCTGCAGCATGGCCGTTTCTTTATATTACTCCTGTTCCCTTATATTCTTCCCTTATATTTCGCTTTAGTACTGCCTTCCTAGCTCCTCCCTGCTTGTGCTAGCAAAAGCGTATTGGCGCCATTGGTCTCTCATGCGGAGTTACAGATTAAAGATCTCCTTGAAAAGTAATAAAATATTCAAAACATCCATTTTTAAAGTATTAGCATTCTGGATACTTAAAATATCTCAGTTTATTTTTTAATTCAATGACAAGCGGAGTGCTAAGGACTTTTAGATTAAAAAAATTGGGCCCCGTCTTTGATTGACTGTAGATGCCCAACTACATGCCCTGAGCTTTGAGCAGCTGACGCTGAGATGCAGAGCATTTTCCATAGGCTGCCTGAAACCTCCCGAAGGACAGGAGGGAGCTTGGAGCGCCGGCCTTGCACCAGGCAGATGCTCCCTCCTCTCGCTGAGGCGTGTGATGGCTCAGCAGCAGGGCAGAGCTGTGCGGCACACCAAGAAAGGCGCTTCCGAGCTGTGGCCGACGCAGGTCCCAGGGCTGCCCCTCTGAGGGTGGGTAGGGCTTGGTTTTCTGTTAGCTAACCCATCGGTTGTGCCAAGGCTGCCACGAGGAGACTGCCCGAGTAATCAAACAGGAACGACTCAAAACAGGTCACGTAGTCCTACTGAAGCCACAAAATTTATGCTCAAACAAAGTCAAGCATTTCCAAAGTCAGGAGGCTTGGATGTAGAGTTTAAAGTCATCACTGATTCAGAACTTGAAAACAATGCCTTTTTTCCCTTTGTTATCATGCTTCTTGTCACGTGGAGGTGGTTTTTTTGAATGACTGGAGCAAAATCCTAACCCTTCCATAGCCAAATAGCAATGTCTGTCTGTTCCTTCACTCCAGAATCCCCAAACACGTCACTGACGTACAGCAACGTGCTACGTACACACGCACAGAGTTGTCTGTCTGCCTTTCAGCAGTCCTTTCGGAGGGACAGGCTCTGTGAGCAGTGTAGGAAAGAACTTTACTCCCAGCACCCTAAACCTTACAAAGAAGAGAAGTACTTCTCACTCGTCTCCCAGAAGGAGAGGGACAGGTTTAAAACCTAAATTTAGGGCAGCACAAACACTTTCTTTCTCATCCAACAGTTGCCAGATCCCATCATGTCGAATGAAACCCTCTCATCAGGTTTTTGGTGGAGAGAAGAGAGGATTGCACGGGAAGAGGCAGGTCCTACTTCCATCTTGCAGCACATGCCCCATTCTGAGCATATTTCAGCGGTGGAAGGAGGAAGCTGTTCACACAGCAGAAGGGATATTGCGAGGAAGGTAATGGGAGAATTTTAGATAATCTTTCCCATGCCCCAGGGCCGGTGCCGGAGTGATGCTGGTGCAATAGTGCCATGCAGTGGTCAATCTTAATAATGGGGATCATCTCCAAATACACCAGGGATCGCAAGGATTTCCTCTGAAGGATATCCATCTAGTCTGCTGCACAGTTTACACAGTAGGTCTTTGTATAAGGTAGCTGGTGCCTCTGAAATCTGAAGACTGAGTCCAGACATTTTCAGGTTTAACTCCACTGTAACACGAGTGGCACCACTACAGATAGCTGTAAGACCAAAAAGGGCTGGTATTTTTGCGTGGAACAAGGAGTAGCCAGAATTACAACTATTGCAACACCACCCTCAGAAACTCTCATGACTATGAGAATATCTGCATTATTGAAACTTCAAACATGTCGAGAAAGCAACAGATAATACACAGCAGCCAGATCAGAAGAAAGACCGAGGACATGATAAAAGCATCGTCAGAAGTATAGGGAAGAGCAAGAAAAGCTAGCATCAAAAACCATCAGCAGATCAGGGGCTAAATGAACCATGAAACAACTCTCACATTTGAAAAGTAGACTTCATCTCCCAGCAGAGGAGAGAGGATGGTCACCCCTGAAGCTGTCTCCCTTGAAAAACACTGAACTCTTTCTCCACACCCACCCCAATACTTGGAACTAGGGCACAAGACAGAGGACCCTAAAATCCAGCCTACAGTATATATGTAAATGTAACCCATAGCTCTGTGGGCAGCAGAAACCAGAGTATGCTGTGGACTCCCCATGGATTAGGGGGTTCTCCAATGTACAATAAAATGCCTGTGCTTCAGCCGTTCATAACTGTTACACTGATGCTCTGATAGCATCTGAGCTTTAACTTTTCCTCTGGGGAAATAAATGGAGATTCCTTTTTCTATTCAAATGTCCACAAAGACCATAGGAATGCATATAATTGATAATCTGTGTAGGGAAACATCCACCTTCTTCATGTTTACAATGTGATGCCATGCTCCCTTTCTTTCGGGTGGTAGTAAATGGCTGGTGGAAAATGTCTTCCTAGTGTAACAGGTTGGCTTTAGTCAAATGGGTTCCAGAAAAGGCAGCTCCTGGGCAGCTCCTGAAGATGGAGGATGTGAAAGGCATTATCCATACAGCCCAGACAAGCATGATATAAGGAAACAGCCGAGGTTCAAGTTAAATTTCTTTTAGCTATTATAGTTGCAGCAGACTTTTAAACAAACTTTGGAATACAAGTACACCATAATAAAATACATTTTAAAAACATGAACTGTGAAAATATACAATTTGCTAAAGAGTCTTTTAGGTAGTAATTTCCACAGGTTCACAGTTGTTCACAAAAAATCCCCGTGTACAACTGCTTGTGACCAGAAGAGGGCAAGCTCTGATTATTTAGCAGGCAACAGCTCGTAAGTTTTACTTAGAAAAGCCTGTCAAGCTGTGCTCTATCCTGAAATCCTGCTTTAGAGCATGTTCTGTATTTGCCTTAAAATCTGGATTTGGGTTTATATGCAACATAAAAGATAGTACTTTTTCTCTGGCAAAATTCATTACTTTGGCTAGATTTCCTTAAGAATACTGCACTGGGCAGGCATTCTATAAGCTAAAGGATAAGGTAGCCATATGAATAAACAGATTAAAATTAGCTGCTCTGTTAGTCTGGAGTTTAGGAGCTGGTTCCTACCCCCCAGGGAGTCTGAACCAACCCTCCTGAGCGCAGGATGGAAGTAGGAAAACCTCACTGCTTTTCAGCTGGATTTCGAGCAGACTAGGAAAGGGTAATGCTCAGAGCAGAAGCAACCAGACTCATCAGCTGGGACTTCCCTTCCTGCACTGTGTTTTACACCTACACGTTTGCAAATGATGAAGAAAACTGGTGGAGCACTGTGGCATATGAACAGCGCTCAGTGAACCATGAACCAGTTACCCGGATTGCAGATTATCCCTGACATAGGTATTAGCTCGGGAGCAGCACCAGATGAATGTATGTCTTCTGCCTCCAGAGACAGGTTTGGAAGCAGCATAGCTGCTTGCTCACAAAACACAGCCTGTGCCTGAATTAACAATCTCTGTTAGACCTTCAGATGTCGCCGTGAAGGGATAGCTCAGTTTTCCTTGTACTCCTAGGACACGCTACCAATGCTGGAGGGGGCCTGACGCGACCCAGCCTGGTATGTCAGTTCGGGTCCCTGCCTGCCCAGCCACAGCCTGCAACAGAGCTCTAGGGGAAGGAGAAGACATCCCCTGGGTGCTGCGGAGAAGGAGGACGCTGCCAGCTGCCACTGGGAGACAGCAGAAAATGTGGCAGCAGCACCCGAGTTGGGGGAAGATAAGGGCGATGTTGGGGATGCTGCTTCTGCTTTGAGTTCCCCCCCAGCCCTGGGACCTCAGGAGAGGTCCTGTGGGAAGGACTGCTGTGCACGGGGTCACGGGGCGTCCTGGGAGCTGCATTCTGGAACCATCCAAGATGCTCTCCAGCACTGACACCGCTGCACGGGTGTGTGGCCCTGTGCACCCCAGCTGACAGCAGGTCATCAGCCTCAGACATTATCTGCATGTCCTGGCCAGGTGTTGGCTCCATATTAGAGCTGACTGTAGAAATTATACTACTTTTTTATTTTTCAGTGCATTTTTACCCTCCTGCTTTATGCAATAATCAAATGCTTGGACTAGTTTTAAAAAAGTTAGTATTTTTCTATGAAAGGATTTATGATGACCTTTGAAGGCAGGTAGGCATCTCTCTTCTCTCAGGAGGCTACCTCCATAGCTTTATTACAGCTCATCAGCAAACCAAGCTGAAATGTACAACATTGAAATTAGAGAGATTCTTCCTCATTATTTCCCATTATTTTTATAATTATCCAACATTGCCAATCTCTCCACATCAAGGCCGAAGAGAGATTTTTTTTCTTTCAAACCTACCTAGTTGTGGAGGACTAGGAGGAGACAATAAAAATAAAAGAGCCTAATATCATCTTCCCTACCTTATCGTTTTACCAAGAAGTGGATAACTCAAACATCTTCTTCCACAGCTCTGGAACATGGAGAGTTTACAGTGTTGCCAGGGACCCTTTTGGCCAACATGAGCTGCTGCTGTGCCTGGCAGGTCCCAGGCAGGGTTGGGGAGCCCCTCATTCCTACCAGGCAGCCTGCACACAACTGCGCTGTTTGGACGCTATGGTTGTTTGCTGAGACATGGGCTGTTTCCACCATTTGGCCTCCGTGCCAAGGCATGTTTAATGCTCATAGATGTAGCAAGCAGTCTTGGCTATACAAAGTCCTTTGCAATGCCCAAGGCATCTGCTGGCTCTTGCAGCACATGTGCAAGGATGTATCCAAACAGCCCTAAGCTTCTTGGCCTGGGCTCAGGGCCGGCTGAGCTCAGCCAGCTTGAAAACAGGATCTCCCCAGCCAAGCAACTCCATGCTGGGAGTCCCAGGACACGCTCGGCTGCTGTAGCACAGCTACGGGGGCTCCAGCTCGCTGCCAGCTTGGCTCAGCCGGTGCGGAGGGCAGGCAGAGCCACCACCGCAGACCCCGGAGTCGAGGCAAAGCTGGCACTTAGTCCTCCACCAAACTCTGGCTTTTTTTCCCCCAGCACAGCAGGTTCCTCTGGTCAAGGCTTCCCATGTCGTGGTTCCCCACTCTTCCTGCAGCCAGGCTGGCTCCTGTCTTTTCCTACTACAGCCCAATTAGTCCTTGGGATTTTTTGCGAGTATTAAAGTGGACTTGATTCCCTCTCTCCTCCAGGAGGCACTGGATAAGTCCAGTCCGCTGCTGCGATGCTGTGGCTGACTCCCAGAGCCACTCGGCCACCTCTTTCCCTTCACTGCATCTCTGCACCGAGACCTCCACCAAAGGCGGATAGGAAGGGAAGGGTGCGAGCAGGACTTGTGGGCCTGTCCTGTAGCTCTGAGCAGGGCTCCCCAACACATTGACTGATTTTTCAAGCTTTTCTAGACTCCTCCTACTGTTTCCCTCTGAATTAAGCAAGTACTTAACTGCAAAAATGATGTCTTGCAGGTTTGATTAATTCTGCATCTTTTGAACCTTGCAAGAGCAAGCTGCACTGAGACCAAGTACCCATTTGGCCCAGTACTTGGGCATTGCTGGTGGGCAGTGACAGATGCTCAAAAATTAGTCTAAGAACAGTATGGGCACGTGGCAATGCTTTTCCAGCCTCCAACAATATGCACTTCTGAAGCTTCCTGAGCAAGAATTACATAGTACTTTTAACAAGCCTGATGGATATTTTCTTTTATTAGTATGTCTAATCCCTTTCTGAGGCCAATGCAAACTTCTGGTATCCGTAGCATCCCATGACTGTGAGCCCCACAGGTCTTTGATTTCACCTGGTAGTGGTGTCTGCGATCTGCTACATCTTCAAGAAGCTCATCAGTTCTTTCAGAAAAAGAGAGGCAGGCAAGAAACTTTGAATTTGTTGGCAAAGAAGAGAAATTTCCTGGACAAAGTTCTTCTATTCCTCCAGACCAGCAGCTCCACAACTCTCTGAACCCTACTCACCCACCCCTACTCAAACACCAGCATGAAGGCAGAGTCATCCTTCAAAAGTACCGTTTGCTTGTCTATATGTTCCCAAGTTATTCTATTTCTTCCCAGTTCAAGCAGCATAACTCTTGAGGATCGGTCTGGTTTAACAGACATGGTCCACAGTATTACACGACGGACATACAGATGTGCCTTCCTGGCCTGCACAAGCCAGCTCCTGTTCTTGGCACTCAGCAGCCAAAGAGTAGTCCTTCCTCTAAGGAGAGGGTCTTTCTCCATACGGGGTCTCAGAAGTGGAATGGCTCTTCTGACTCACTGGAAATGGATACTCACGCACACTTCATATTTTCAAAGCTTCTGGCCCGGGGTGAAAAGCTGCCACATGGAAACCCTCCTAGCTAGCACAGGTCACCCAGAGATGCTACTGCTTACTACTGTAAGTATGGAGCACTGTCTCAAATTATATGGAAAACTGGAATTTTTTTCTATATTTTAATACTGGAAAAATTCCTCTCTTTTTATTTGGACCAATAAAATATAGGGAATATTTTTTCATCTTCCCATTTTACTCCTTTCTGAGAGAAATTAGATTTTTCTTAGTCTGGAGGAGAATAATTCCCTATACTGGAAGGGAATCTCTGCTTTCCCTGTAACACAGGGGGACCACCATGCAGTCAGATACTATTTTACCTGTAGCCTTCTAAGGATTCTCCAGGCAAAGACAGAAAGGCAAGGGGTTTCTAAATGGAAGGTAATTGCTTCCTAGGGGAATAAAGCACATAGGTGTAGCCTGTATCTCTCCTTTTTTCCACCACATTTCAGACTATTTTCCAGTGGACTTAAAGGCAGGACAGAAACAAGAAATCAACTAAGTATTCCAGCTTGCTAAAGAGCTCTGTATGCATTTTGTAGCCCTAAAGTCCTATGCCCAGCATAAGATGATGTACAGATCTGCAGTGTAAACAAAAATGAATTATTAAAAAAGAAACACACCATGTTTCTAAGCATATATTGATTTCTGCAGTGGAAATCAAACACAAGTACTCTGATACTGAATCCCAGCATGGCTATACCCATAAATTTAATCTTTCTTGGTTTGTGTAACATGGGAAAACACGATCTTTCTCCTTATTCTGCTCAGTGATTTATTCATTATTCTGGTGTTAACAATGATTTATTTCTTGCCACTAGCCTTTTAGTAGAAGCTATAGTTGACTGAAAGCACAGAAAAACTTTTGCACAGTGCATATTATCTCACTAAGAAAAAGGCTTAAAACACGCTTTTGCATCTTTCCATCACTATGAAGACAGTATTGTTCTTCAAATGACCACTACATTTACAGTGGTTTTAAAACAAAGCAAACAGAAATGAAATACGAAATTGTCTCCATTATACTTGGCCAGAAAAGGGCCGGCTGAAAATACAGCTGCAAGTAGCTAGAGGAGTCGCAGTTTTATTCAGCAGCTGGTCTTAGAGAAAGACTATGAATTTGAGATACCAAAACGCCTAAAGAAGAGTTGGAACAGCTCCACAATTTTCTCAGAATTAGGTAAGACTCATGAATCTTACCATCTTGAGGGCTATTTCTGAGAAAATGGCTGGAGATGGAGCTAAACAGCATCAGTGAAGCAACAGACTTTGGGAAGACAAAAGCAAGTGGGTACGTGGGTGATACTATGAATATTCACGGTGTTCATTGCATTGCATGAGGTAGCTACTACACATCAACAGAGGTAACCATGTCAGTAACTGCAGATACTTTATTACATCTACATCTGAGGAACAACTCCGTTATGAAATTATAAATATGGCACTTTCAATAGCAAGTGTAGCAATCAGACTGCTACTGGAGAAACCATTAACTACATGTCTTCATAGGCTTTGGGTATGATAAGCCACTAAAGTAATTCAATCTATGAAGCATTAACAACTCCATATGAAATCATAAAATTATTTTCACGTAATTATCAAAAAAATTGCAGAAAAAAAAAACCTCTGACAAGGGACCAGCAAGGAGGATTCTTCTTGCAGAAGAAAGAGAAATAGTCTACAGTCCTGCACAGAAACAGCCTCCTCATGAAGGCGGGGCCACCTGCGAGACACAGAATGGCCGCTCCTGCAAACCGTGGGCCAGATAGATACATGGTTCTGGTGAAAATGTCCTGCATTCAGGTAGCTGCAATTACCTGGCCATCACTGACAGATTTTAAACTGCCTTTGGAAAGTTGCTGGAAGCACAGACACTGTTCCTATAAATAGTATTAAATTCGAGGCAACTCACAGCAGAAATTAAAGCCTCTCTAACTTTGTCCTCTCACCCACGCTTTGGATGACTCACATATTACCTACCTAAGTGGGTCTCTCTCATGACCCAAGTCCTCCGGGCAACTGCCCCAGTTCCCTTACAAGCTACCCATCCTCGGAGTAAGCCTGAGCATGGCACTGGGCTTCATTTGGTATAGCAGTCATAAGAGAATGTGAAGCCGTGAACTTCTCAAGTGCTACTGAATGTCTTAGAAAGAACACCCCCCCTTACTACAAACTGCTTAATATTTTCTGGCAAAAGAGGTCTCGAGGCCATGGTAGAGAAAAATATGTAAAGGAGAAGGCAGACAGTTTCTAAAATATGTCTGGTTTACCCCACCTTATATATTTTGTCCATCATAGCATAAAATAAGATAATACTCACAAGTCCTGGTAAAAGTGTTTCATGGCAAATGCAGGTCATTCTTTGGGATTTGAACGAGGGGATGAAACAACATAAAAAATAAGGTAACACATCATTTTGAGTGTTTGGACCTCATCAATTCATGTGCACTTCTTGAAACAGTCCAATGCTTACCCATGGAAACCTGTTTAAGTCACACACAAGAAACTGCACAGAATCCAATACTTGTTGTCAAACTGAAGTGTGGTACTTTGTGAAGAATTAACTTTGCGTCTCAAAAACCAGATGTGGATCTGCAAAATTACTTAAGGATAAATTTATTTCCTTTTCTTTCCCATTAATCACAATCTGATTTACTTAATTTACTTAAACCTGGACCATTTTCATGGATTCTTAAAAGAGAATGGATTATAATGAAATGGCTGTGGCATTCTGAACATATATGGAATTCTTTAACTGGACATCAGTAGTAAGTGCTCCAAATGTTTTGTATTACGTTAGCATTTAATTGATTTTGATCATTCATGTTTTCATCCCTGAGAGAATACTGAATAAATTTTTGGTGTTGAAACATTATCTCATTTTTTATTATTCTAAAGAATAACTGATGGTGCTATAACAGTCACAAATAAATACATCCTCAAAGTAAAATCTTTTTAGTTATAGACTTAAACCTTTGTATTTTGACCATACTTTAAAAAACCCAAAATTTAAAATTAACTGTAAACTTCATAGAAAAGGACAAAATAACACTTAAGAGGTGTGGTCATTCATTTGCTCTTTGCACGGCTAATAAAGGATCTGACCTCAATATTCACTAATACCAACAGAAATTTGTTCCACAATGTCAGTAAATGTTGAACCAGGCTGCAAATAGGTCATTCAAAATCTCATAGCTGAAAAGCCAAGTCATTGTAAAAAGGAAACATTTAGAGTCACTTGAGTAGATAAGAAAAGGCACATACTATGGCCCTATCTTTTTATCTAGATACCATGGCATAATTTTCCCTAAAATGGAAAGTACATTGCTGTTGATCTGGAACTATGGCAATCATTCATTCATTCATCACGTGTATCCAAACAGTACCTGTATCTGACCGCAAACTGAAAAAAAGCAATATCAGGAGAGGAAATACTGTCTTTGGCTTCCCACAAAGAAACAAAAAGTTACCTGGTTAAGTACCTGTGACCCCATGTGGGACTCAGCTCAGGAGTCATCTCTCCATTCTCTGACACAGATGAATTTCTGGTTGGGCTACCTTCCTACCTTCCTGCTTGCCAGAGCTCTCACGAGTTTATACATCCTTGTTGGGTTATTAATGAAGCCATCAGAATAGTAGACTTGGTACAAGACGTACAAACAATAATAGACTCCGCATCTCAACAAAGTACCTAAGCAGTGACAAGTATTAAGAGCAAGTCCTCGTGTGCCGGATGCAGGCAACACTGGTCTCATGTTGACAGTAAGAAGAAATGAATGGAGGAGCTTGCCTGCTTTCCCATAACTCCCAGTCACAAACCAACTTATCCTCAAAGTAAAAAGTCAGGCCACAGCCCTATGCATCCTACCTAATCCTCCCATCAAGTTAAGTGCAAAACCTAAAGTCAAGGACACATTGTGTGGTTGTAGTTAGGCATCTGTGAAGATGGCTGCAAAGATTACTTATATCTATTTTAATCCACCTCAGAGAGGAGTTTCTTTATCAGCCCTTTTGGAGAGAGATGTAAATGATAGAACCTTTACGCTCACTTGATTTAATGATATAGGGTTTTGGGCGTGCTCCCAGTGGCCCGTCACCCAGAACATTTGAGGGAAACAGAAGAAACTGCTAGGAGTAGGAGAGCTCAATAGTGATCCCACGTCATTTAGGAATATTTAGGATTCTTGCAGGATACCCCAAGTGAGCAGAGCACCATGTAGGAGCCAAGAGAACATGTTTCATCTCAGTGTTAAAAAATGACTGACCTTTCAGCAAATCCACTGGTAGTTGTATGGATCAGAGCAGGCCCGAAGTAAAGATAACAACAAATGATGGCTGGTGATGACAGCTAAAACCAGAGTCCTAAAACATATATCTGCTGAACAGAGCCAAGCAAATAATGAGCTTGTGCCTCTGATCAAAGGCCACCAAGAAAGAGCTGCAGCATTCCTTGGCACGTTCAGGAGATCCCATAGCTATTTTTGACAGCTACCATGTGGTGGCCAGCCAATATATGCTGCAGATGGGCAGATGATCACATCTTGTTGCCAAAAAGCTTTAAGAGATTTACTCTTTTAAAGAGATCCACAGTATTTCTAAGCTCTCTCCCAGACAGTAGCATCTCAGCACAGGGTGAGCTGCGATAAAGTGTCCAGCAGGTGATGGGGCACTTCAGCTCACTTCTCAAAAGAGCTTGTGGTGGGTGCTCTTTTAAAAAACTCAGGGAACACCTCAAAGTCACCCATACGCCCAGAGGAAGGATGGTGTCAAGGCCGTGAAGGTGCCTTTGTCCAGATGAAGTCTGTTTCTGGGCGCAGACATGCTGTTTTGCAGTGCGTCTCAGGCAACCAGCGCAAACATAAATCTGTTCAAATTTGAGGGGTGCTTTATACTGAGCTGAAGCCCCTTTGAGTAACACTCTTCTGTCAGCAGAAAATAAATCACGTGGATATTATGCCGATGGAGCATCCCTTTTAGCATTTTCAAACACAATGTCACGTAGGACGATGCCAGAGAAGTAGTGAGAAAACAAAAGAAACTGCAAGCCAGGGTCTTGCAAGTCTCCAGTGGAAATGGCTTTCATGTCAAATGACGTAAGTGTCAAACATGAGTCACTGCTGCCATTTCTCCCTGCCCAGAAGAGGGAAATGTATACTCTATGATCAAGGCAGAGCAGGACAGGATGATAGATATTATGCAGTTTGACTCCAGTGCAAATGAGCTGTGAGGGTTTAATAAAGGTATCTCTCTATAATGCACATTACATTTCCATAGCACTCCATGAAGGACTGGAAACAGAGCCTACCAGCCAGTGTGAGTTTACCAACATTTCAGTGACAGAAAGCAATACTCTTGGAAAGCTCTCCTGAACCACTGCCCGCATTTGGTAGCTGTGGTGACTAATATGAAGCTGTCGTTTTAAAAATGGCATTGGAACAAGAAAACTGTAGTTCTGCTTCATTTTCATCCCTGATTATATGCCAAGTGGCAGTGATGACTGACAGTTTGATGCAAAGAAAATTTTAGGTTGGGGTGTTATTATTTAGACATTAAAAAGACAAAGCACCTGCAGAAGTATGTACGCATAAAACATGTCTCTTCTTTTTGAGAGGATGGTCCTATATAAAGGGGGCTGCTTAAATTAAGAGCAAAGTGGGCCAATCCTCAGCCACTACAATGTTTTGAGCAAAGCTCCAGGAGCTCACCAATGCAAGAACCTGACCTATTGTCTGCCTTTCAACCCCACTTCACTGTCTGTGAGGTTCATCTTCAGTTTACCCAAGTTTAGTGTACTTCAGTAATTCAGTCAACAGAGGGAAGTAGATGGCAACCGTTCCCTCCCAGAAGCATGGGCTTACTTTCTGGCAGTTTAGCGACACGAGAGCCATCGCTGATGCAAATCCTCTGGCCAGCACCACTGTGCTTTGCCATCAGGCTTCCTCCCTAGTCAAGGCATCACTGCCTCCTAAAAGTCAAAGTGACATAGTTCATTTTCGATACCAGCAGTGTACGTGGTTTGAATCATATCTCACTTCTTCAATGATTTGTCCAGAATGAAGCATCTGTTAGGAAAAGAATTGTAACACTGATCCTTCCCTGCTCATCTGGACACCTTAGAGGCATGTGTGTCATTCAGGTCACACTGTGTCATCCCTTGCATGTGATGCACAGGCTGGGTTATCTCTGGGATTGTAGGAGGAAGTTCAGGGGCCAGAAGGGAGGATTTGCAGTGATGCCCACAACTGCTGTTACTTTTTAGGTATGCTTGTATGTGAGCCTGCGGGACTCGGACAGCTCAGCGTGCCCACCGCATTTCACTTCCCAGACCGGGCTTCTCCGTTACTATTTTCTCATTTTTTAATAACAGTTAATTCAAACCTATTAATAGTGACTATTGGATAAAGACAACCCTTCGTCTGGAATAGGCATTTGCAGGAGTGTGACACTCTCACTCCATAGAGATGCCAGTACAGCTCCAGAGCAGAAAGATATTTTCTGACACTAGATTATTTTCTGTAAGGGATCTCTCAGTGCTCACTGAAACTATTATTTTGCAGTTTTGACCACGTAACACTTGTTCCCACAGGTCCCAGGAAGAAAAGGCATTCTTGGACCGCAACAGGGATCTCATCCCCATGAAGACAGCAGGATGAAACTTTTAATTATTACCCACCATGCCAAGCCTCTGCACAGGTTTTTTGTTTGTTTGGTTTGGTTTTTTGGAGGAAATCCTCCTTCTCTTGTGCCCTACATGTTAGAACTGAGCCTAGACACAGTGGCTGACTTTAGAGGGACAGGAAGGAAAACCAAGGAGAGTCAGCCCACTGCGCCCCAATCTGCAGAAAGCCACAGAGACGTCAGGAGACAATACATACTATAAAGTCCTCTGCTGGAACAAAAACACCCTCATTGCATTCTCATTCTCTTTTAAATCAACAGAGTTGTAAAAGTTATTTCTATAGGCGCCTATTTTCTCTCGCTCATAAAATTGTATGAAAGTGTTTCCCAAACAGCTCCATTGCTATTGTGCAGCCAACATGCCCGCCCCAAACGGCACTCCTTCGTTCCCATGGGCCACGCCACTGAATACAGCAATTGCTCTGCTGCCTCACAACCTTCCTCCTCTGTCTTGTGAAAGCCAGAGCATAAACCAAAATTGTTCCAGAGACACTAATCTGTAATGTGTTTTCTGTACACTCCCTAAGACGACACATAACAGTCGTATTTTTGTATATCCTCGAGAAAAGAGTTTTCCTTCCTGCTCTAAAGAGATATAGTGTTTCTTTCCTTATGGAGGATCCCTAAACAAGCCTCCTGTCCAAACTACAATTTTTTTTCCTGACGTCATCATGAGGAGACCACTTGTCCAAGGTTATAAGGGCTTCTTGTTTATTTCTTGAATAGGTTCTTGACATCAATCCAAGGTACAAATTGGCCATTTGAAGCAACTGAGCCATACGTAGGTACAAATACTTTGCTGAAGCATCTAGTTATTTATTTAGTGCTATACGTTTGTGATTGTTCCTGATATCAGGCAGTAAAACTAGAGAGGCAACAGAAGGAAAACAAGTAATTAGGGGAAAAAAATCTACTACGGTACTGCTTATGCCCAGGGAAGACTGTAAGAGCACAGCTGTGTCTATGGCAAGTCAGGTTCTGGGCCACCTTGTGCAAAAGGAGCAATGTTTTACTGCCAGTTTCTCATCCAGGTTATTACGTTCATTTCGTTAATAGAGGCAACTTCAGTCGGAATAAAGGTCCAGCCCAACTAATGGTGATCCTGCCCCTTGTGTCGAAGTTACTGATGAGTCACGCAGGGTTGGTAACCACCGTGACATTTCTGGCAAATGAGGAGGATTGAGGGGAGTATCCTCTCCCTTCACACACAAGGTGTGTGGTTGAGGTTTCCTCAACCTTAACCTCTTTCCACAGTCCCAACCAATTTTCATTCACGCCTTTAACTCCTCCCGAAGCTGCACTCTGACTGCCAATTTTCACCTCCCAGACATTTTTGTCACTGCAAGATTTTCCACTGGGATCCCAGCTTGCACCTCCCCATGTCCCTACCACAACCCAGCGCCACACTGGCAATCTGTGCCATCTCAACAGAGCCTTCAGCTGTGCAGCCCCCCCCCATCACCCTCATGCAGAGCTCCTTGAATGGATACTTTTCTCCTCCTTAAACCCACTCTTCTCTAGGTCTGGTCCACATGAAGATAACCTAAATGCGTCACCAATTATCCCTCCCAGTCAAAGGGGTCTAAGTAGCAAAACCAAGACCTTCAGCCCCACTGATGAACCATACACTTAATGATCTGAGACATCATAAGGGAAGCTGTGCCTTCAAATAATTTATTTAAGACCTAAGACTGTGTTAAAAATACAATGTTAAGTTGTGAAGTCAAACGCACAAAAACACATCTAAGGGGAGTACTAATTTTGCCTAAGAAATCTGTTTCATTCCAACCACTGGCTGGATTTTCTTTCATCAGGGAATAGTGAAGGGGTCTAGTTGTTGCTGAAATCATCGAATGTGTTCGGAGACTTTGGAGTGTGAAATACACTCCTACAGTTAAGAGTACTGAACGGTACTGTGGGAACTGGATTCTTTGTTTTTTGCTTCCATTTACATAAAAGCTGTGGGAGACTAGGAAAAGGTTTCCTAAAGGTTCCTGGTGCTCCTCATTGCCTGAAATGCTGACATGGGAAGCAGCTCAGTCTGATGTGAAGAAGTACTCACCTTCTGTGGCTTCCAGAAAGTCAAGAGCAGCTGTGCTTTGAATCCAGGAACTGCTGCAGAAGTCCTGAAGAAAAAAAACAACCCAGTTTGAAACACCTCAGCCAAGCAACTCAATCAACTATTTGATTTTCAACTTCCTAAGTCCCAACTCTCTACGCAGAACGTACTGCTACACCTCCACGGGACATTGCAAATATCACCTAACTTTGCAGGAGCGAATGTAATAGTGTTGAGAATGAAAAGCCCTGGGGATAGGGAGAAGGAAGCTTATTAATAAAAACCTCCTCTTTAGAGTCAGGCTTCAATATAAAAGGGGTCTCAACTTTTCCCCTGTACCCTACCCACTCCCCTGGAATACATTTCTTTCTGCAGTTCTGCGATCTTGGAACAAAGTGGGACTAGATGCTGGGTACAAGTACTGCATACAAATTTATCTTCATCGTCTCTCACTGTCCCATAGGATTAACAGCGCTGTTGCAACCGTTCTGCCAGTACAAATGAGTGAGGAGCAGGCGCTGTCGCCAAAAAATTAAATCTGAGGTGGCACTAGCCCCTGGCAAAGTCTTCTCTAGCCTTTTTCAGTTAGTCAGACATAGTTGTTAAAGGAACCTTGTTTGGGATGTGTCAAATACAATCTCATAAAAATCTCCTTTCTGATGGGAGTTTTGGGTTATAAAAGTTAATGCAATGCAGATAGCTGAGCTGAACAGGCTGTTTCCCAATAGGCTCTGGTATAAAAAGTATTTCATTATATAAAGCTTGAATCACAGCTTTCTTAGCAACTGTTTGGTACAGACTGGGTTTCTATCTCACGCAGGCAATGAAAATAGTATGGAGGGAAGGCTGCACTTCCTAGCAGAGGAACTGGCAATGAGAAAGGATTTTGAACCTTTCTTTTTTCATTAGAAAGTATACAGCCAAAATGAAAGCTAAAGAATAATTTCATTATTGCTCCCTTTTTGCTTAAAAAATGCATAAAGTCAGACTGTCTGGCTAGCACATTATGAGGCTACTGATGCTGTTAAAAAAAAAAGCAAAGCAGGGATTTTTCTACCCAGAAACCTGATGTGTCACTCCTTCAGCTTTGTCCCCAGGGGCAGACCATGGGAATTCCCAGTCTTGGGCCCCTGTGGCTCTCAGCCAGTCCTGCCGATGGAGCTGTGCTTTCAGCCTGGGATGTTGCCATGCTGCAGGGGCAGAAAATGAGGCTTCAGGCTGTTAACTGGCAGGATGGGGTTGGGCCTGAGGGGGCTGTGTGAGGAGTCCTGCAGACCTCTGTCAGCACCATGAAGAAGCAGGGACCCTTCTTACTTCCCAGAGAGGAGATAAATATTAGACAAACGTTGCCTAAAATAACAACAACCCAAAGATTTTTCAAGGCCCCGTAACAGATTTTGCTTGAACTTCTTTCAATGAATATCTGACCCATTGAGGGCTCTTGCAGCTTCGTGGCTGGCTGGGCTGGGGCGGGGGGTGCGTTGGATTTCAATCTTCTCTTCTGAAACAGGCTCGGATTTGTCAGGTGAGGGAGTGACAACCATTTAGCTTTAGATCTACAATCACACCTCTCAGTGTGCTTGTTTGATTTGATGCTCCAAATCTTGGGACAAGGTTGTGGCCATGTGGCGGTTCAGCCTCTGGCTTCAGGTGGGGGCTGCACCTGCCCCTTGCTCAGCCCATTCTGGTTTATGTGGTCTGTGCAGCTGGAACTGAAGTACAGAGGGCCAGATCTAGGACACCTAAGGGAAGGGAAGGGTTTATCTTCCAAAGAGCTGCTCTTTCTGCTTGCATGGCCTTTACAACACACCGCTGACTAATGCGTCTTACCCCTGCCCGCACCAACCGAATGGTCCAACATGTATGTGCACCATTCGCATCTCCACCTATTCCAATTCTTAATGGGGTAAAGTTTAATCATTATTACTCCTGGTGCTATTCTGGGGAAGAAAAAGAGTAATTTTGTCATTGCGTGCTCCAGAAAACATGAAAGTCTCTCAGGAGCCCAAACTTCCTGTTACCAATGCCTTCAACTTTGCCCCACCTTTGGGAAGCACAGGCAGCTCGTGGAAGAATGTCATCCACTCTAACAATTGATTTTCTTATGTACAATAACGTCAGACCTTTTAAATAAAAGGCTGAGCCGTCTCCTTCTAAAATAATTTGTCCGTTTTATGGAGTGTTGTTCTGATTATATGCAATTCCCACAAGAAGGGAAGTACCTTTAAAATAAGGACTATTCAGTACTAGTACAGGATTTCCTCTTGTTGTTGATAATTTCCTCTTAATAGAAGACGCAATGAATCCCCGAGAAATTCAAAGGGGCAATTTACAGACAGTTAGGCATCTACATTATACAGGGAACATTGTTCAATCGAACTGATGTTTTCCTGATGAAGTAAAAAATAGATCTACCTGCTGTGTAGCATGTAAGAGTTCCTACAGCACATACTTCAGTTCCCTTTGCTACATTTTTAATCCCTTTCCAATCCCACAAACTTTTACATAACCATCGTTGAACAACAGATGACAATTATTCTCATTTCATCTTTTGATATTGCAATTCAGCCTCTGAAATGGCCTCTCTGTTAAAGAAGACAGGCTTGGTGATAATAAGAAACAGTATTACCAAGTTATTACCTGCACTATCAATAGCATATATATAATACGAAGCAAGTTAGCAACTCTACGTTCTCTCTACCAGATATTCCTTATCTCAGAAGCAGGCTCCATACTCCCTTTCACTAGAAGAGCTAGTTTTCCACTCCTGGTCTGAACATGCACCTGCCCCACTCACCTGATGGCGAGGGAGACCTCATACCTACGTAGATGGCTAACACGTGCCCAAAACCACCATACCAAAACTCAGGAGCAAAGCGGCTGCACCAGCAGCTAGGTGGTAGCTGCTGATAAAGGCTGAGTGATTTGTGGAAACAGCTGCCAGTCATTAGGAGCTCATATCGGTTATCCTGATGTTTCAAATTCTCTGTCAAGTAGGGTCACAAGCCCCCTCTCGTGCACCGACCATGCTTTAATTCCTTGACCTCCTTACACTCACTTGACCAGATCGTACAAATGCAATCAGTAAATCATGCTGTGATGCATTCTTATAGCCGGCGATAGTCCATCTGAGCCCTGGTTCCTCCCTGGCCAGTGACATGACCCATCAAATTTGATGAAGACATTCACACACATTTGATTCAGCACCTTACTGGTTTTAAATTATGTGCCTCAGTCTTTGTATGTTGCTCATCTGATTCTGGCTTACTGAGCAAAATTATGAATACTAAGAGTACTACCTTCCCCACTCTGAATCCTTTACATACTTGCATGCAGCTTATTTTGTCATCTGACATCACTTATTTCCGTATCTTTGCAACAGGCAATGCAAACAATGCAACTCTTCGTTCATCTGTTCACAGCCTCAGTTTTCCTCTGATCCTGCACATCAGCCTTCCTTCCTGCTCTCTCCCTGCCATTCTCTCACAAAGCTGTTCCACCAACTTTTCTACTCCCAACATCCTTTCCTCTGCAAAAGCAGCGCAAAACAGAGAAACGCACGTACCGTCAGTGCTTAACCTGTTACTACTGTCTGTGCCTAGATTTTAGAGCTTACCTTGGAGAAATACAAGCCACCTGGAAAGCTCCAAGAGGCCTTTCCAATGCAGAGAGAAAAGAGTGGTCTGCAGAGGTCTTCCTGTGCTGAGGCTGCCCAGACAAGCAGCAGTGCAGAAGACGTACAGAACTGGCTCCAGCTATGCCCCCTTCCTTTCCAGGAGGCTTCACCTGAAGAAAGCAGCCTGGTAAAAGTCTCTGAAAAGGTCCAAGCAATGTAATGTGGTTAAGGGCTCCATAAGCAGGGCAGAATGCCCCTAGTGCTCAGCTGTTTTGAGCACTTAGATAAGCCCCTCCTGCATTATACAGCTGTGTTACATGATGTATTGAAGAAAAAAGAAAAAACAGCTGGAAGAGAACCTCTGTCTATGAACTTTGCTCTGCTGGGAAGGCTTGGGCAGGCTGCACACAGCATGGGTCAAAACAAAGCAGTTTGGTCCACTCCTTCGAGCTGCATGAATAGTTAATAGAATTTGCTAGAGAAAAAATTGTGTGGGACTAGCTGGAATAAGAGAGAACAACATATAATACCCAAGCACTTCCTTAATAAAAGCTTTCACCAAATGAACACTTCAGACTCCCAAAAGACACCTTCAAGTATCTGTATCTTACTAGGCATTGGCATTTCAACGTTTATTACTGCAGTCAAGCTACTATATTGCAAGTATGAGTCAATGCCTGCATCTTCTGGCTCCAGAAGAAAGGGACTGTTCTAATTTTTATTTATAAGCTGGGCAAGTGGAGAGGCATTCAGTTACAGGCAAAGCACACACTGCTCTATGAGGCTGGGTAGGCTGGTTAATACATGGACATATTCGTGCCTTAGCGTCCTGAGTCACAAGTACCACAACCCATCTCTGCAACCTTTCATGTAAAGCCTTTGTAAATCATTTTTGCTGCCTTCCAGCACAAAGCCCATGACCTCCACATTATTCACTACAGACTTCCAGCTCCGTGTAGAGTATGTTACGATCCAAACTGGGAGTTTCTGACAAGAAGCGCTTGTGAATATGCCCACAGTATAAAACAGGAAGAAGGATTTCAGTTTATCTGTGCTCACTTGGTCTCGTTTGTTGCTTGGAAAAAAACGTGGCAGGCTTCCCACTGCTATGGAATAGTCTAGGAAGGCTCCTGTCACCTGGGGACTCACATGCTGATGTGTGAGTGAAGAGAGCAGTAGCCAGGATTCATGGGGTTTTCAGCATGATCCTAATAAACTCCGTCATGCTACCAGTGTTAAGACAGGAGTGCTGAGCAGAAACTGTCTTAAGAACTACTGACAGCTTCTTTCCAAAAGCTAAAAAATATCACTTTCATGAGTTATTCCTTTACACTTAAGCACAGAACGGATTTCCAGAGGTTTGTATCTGGTTTTATGCAGCATTTACCAGCCTCTTAAATTTATTCTGCACTCAAATCCAGCTTCCTTGATAAAGGAAGATAATATTAGCTTATATGAAATACCACATCATCTTACATCCCACACAAAGCTTTAGCCTGAGGATTTCCGGACAGACACAGTTCATCCAAAGCCATTGAAGGTAGCTGGGGGGTCATGGGATCAAGTCACATATGCATTTCCTTTCTTCTCCAGCATCCCTCTGGTTAAGCTTGTGCTCCCGAATTGCTCTTTTGCAATAGGGTCAACAAGTAAATGTTTTGGGCTCAGGAGATATCCGTTGTCTATAGAAGCAAGCTTATTTTGCCTTTCTCAGTTTGTCTTTAGAAACCTAGCATCCTATAAAGGATGAAATAAAGAAAAATAGCAGAACATCTCAGAACTGTAGTTTTGGAGAAACAACAGCAGTTGTCATTCATTTAGAAAATTTCCAACTACCACTGTCTCTTGATGAAAGAAGAACAAGCACTGCCATCCCTTTTCACAGCTGACAAAACAGATATGGATTAAGTGATTGCCAAACATGATTTACTAAGTTAGCAGCACAAGTAGTAATACAGCCCTGGTGCTTCAGCTTCTGGGCCATGCTTTTCCCATTTGAATTACTAGTTTTTGTGTGTTCCTAGAATTCGTTCATCTCTTTCTATGATAACAATCAGTAGATTCTGAGTCTCTAAAAATTAATATAGACTTACTGCAAAAGTTGAATAAAGTTAGTAGCTTTCATTAATACCTTTGCCATTGGTAATGGAAAGAGAAGACAGAGGATACAAACACCAGCAGCTAAACTTTTATTGCACTCTCCACTTCTGAAGTCCATTCAAGAGTAGGACAGTGGGACAAAAATAATTATAGGGGTCTTTCTACACAAAAGAGCCAGCTATTTAGAGGCAGGCAAAGTCATTTGAATGTCAATGAAATAACCATTAAAAGGCTGAGAAGCATTGCCATTTATTAAAAGATCTAAAGAATAGTTGCATGCACTATAGCAATCTTCTAGGTAGGAGTTGTTAATTTGGTATAAAAACCCATTAGGGACAGGGCAGAGCATAATTAAACAGGAGACAATACACACTGTGAAAGGGAAACTGGATTTGGAATTTTACAGCCTCTTATTTCATGTTTCTACATGAAATACTATGCTCTATAATCTCTCCTTAATAATACCTATGTATTTCTAGCTCCCACAGTGTTTTGCGTTTCATTTCTAGCAGTGGTCTCCTACAGCCCAGGGAGGAAGGTAAAACAAGGTTACGTTCTTGAATGCCCTCCCACTCTTGCCAGACTCACGGCAATCCTTCTTCCGAGAAAGCCTCTCATCAATGCCACTCCTTAATTGGCCCGAGAGCCCCTCTTTAAACAAAGCTCTCGTCTCCCACAGGGCCGAGCTCTTTCTGCTATTCTGGCAGAGCTAAATCCAGACGAGGATGTGCTATTTACCCACACAAGTGTACTATAAATTCAAATGCACAGGAAAGAAGTGAGGTACTTCCAGGAGAAGTTGTTGATGTTTGCAGGTAGGACAGACCGCATCTGGAGAAAAACTTCTATCCACGTGTAAGCCTGTGAGAAGTGTAAGACGCTAGTAATACCACTCACTAACAAATACAGGATCAGTCGGAGACCTTGTGGGTAGATTCTGCACTCATGCGCTGAACGTGAGCTAAACCAGACTGTTAGGTACAAAACTTTGCTACAGAGCTATAGGACAGATAAAGATTTCATGAGTTAGACAGGAAAGGACTCTGCATTTGTAAAGATGATCACTTTTTAGTATTAATACAAATCGGTAAGAATATTCAGGTGCAGTGCAGCTTTAACCTCTTCTTTAGCAGTAACGCTGGTCTCTTCGCCGTCTACCCACAAACTGCCGGGCAAGTAGAAATGACACACAAAATGTGTCCTAAGTTTTCATTCCCTCGACTGTTATTCTGAGGCACTGCAGTTCTTTTTCTCAGCTAGCATAGCTGAGTATACCATAATATTTGAGAAAAAAGTAAATACAAATGCCTGCAGCAAGACTAAATAGCAATTGTTCGACATCTCCCGTGATACCCAGGGGCATAGAATTCTCCACTGATATACATCAGACAAACATGTCTTGTAAAATACTTTGTTCTTTCTCCTTTATTTAGCCACAACACAAATACAAAAGCAGTCAAACCCCGTCCAGTGGAACTCACTAGATACACCTGTTCAGATTAAGATTCTCGTGAAATCAACCAAAATATACATGTACACGCACACACTTTCACGCACACAAGAATGCAGCAGAGCCCTTACAAAACGAGGAGCGGCACTGAACTGCACCTAAAAGTAAAACGCAATAGAAAAATCAACCGGTTAGGATACATCTGTTAAGCAACAAGGCTGTGCACTGAACGGGTTCCCACTGTACCATTCCATTGGCTATTTAAATACCAGCACCATTCGTTTCAGGTGCAAATTTGAAGCTCACGGAGGGAAAGAGTCTGATCGCAGTTACCCAAGAATATGGGGTAATACAACAATTACTCCACTGTAACTCAAAGCCGAATCTGGCCCCATGAAATGAATATGCATATGACTGGCTCCGGCTGGAAGACTACTGCAGGTGACAACTTTTTTTTCCCTTCCTTTCCCCAGCAACTAAACCCGTCACCAATAGAGTGTGTAATTTGGCTTTTGCTCCCCCCGCACTGTAGATTTTGCTCTAAAGCACATACTGCTCCTTTTGGTGGAAGAAATAGCGTAGTGGTTCTGTGATGTGAGTAAACGTCCACTAGGGACTAGAATAAGACCACCAAATATACCAAACCACTGTGGAAGAAATAGAAATTGGGTTCTTAGATAAAGCTGGTCCAGCTGGTCCATCTGATTTGTCAACGCTTTGTTCAGAAGTGTAAGACTCAAATATAGTTTACAAAAAGAGTAATTCTTTATAGAACATCTCAGTGTCAAAATACTAACAAAAACACAGCTTGTTAATGCCGAGAGAGTGGTCTTGGAAAAATTAATAACTAAACTAGGCCATTGCTAACAATAATAGGTGATATCTCTTCATAAAAAGGCGGTCTGACGTACTCAGGAAAAATGAAACATTTGAAACAAACTGTTTACAAAAGTGATTTAAATGCTCAGCACAGATCTAACACAAGTGTTAACAACGACTATTGTAATTTTATTTTTGGACAACTTCAGCAACTATTTTTAAAAAAAATTGCTAATACAAAAATGTAGAAAACAAAAAGAAAAACCCAAAGAGACAATTTTTTAGACAAACTTAGTTAAGGTGAAGCTGTACCTTTGTCCCAGTTATTAAGAACTTCAACTTTAAGCGTGGCATAACCCAGCTCAGCTAGGTTTGTAGGCTTCCCCACCCTTACTAAAGAGTTAGTTCTTAGAAGGCTCCAATCTCAGTCCCCCAGGGTCTGTACGGTTTGCCAAGGGTTGCTGACTGCGTTGGTGCAGACGGGCTCAGCACGTTGGGGGACAGCAGATGGAAGGAGCCAAACGAAAAGGGGAATGCAGACAGAGATGCCATGGAGGAGAGAAGAGGAGGAGACAGTTTGGTAGTAGATGTGACCACGGGGAGCACTGGTCCGACGTTGCCATTTGGGGGCACTCTGAGTGAGGAAGTTTCAGCATGTGGGGCGGCAATTCTGGTCTGGTGATGTGGTTCTGTGGAAGATGTTGTAGTACTGGTATTACCATGCCCATTTTGAGCCAGAAGCAACGGGTGAGATATGTGAGGGTGATGTCCAAAGGCACTGCCCCAAGGAATGTGTCCAATGCCAGTGTGTGCGCTACTTGCTGCTTCCCGTTGAGAGGCGTAGTTATTGAGATGAGACACAAGTCGAACTCGCAGAGGATCGGAGGCGTCCAGACCCTCTATAATACTAAGGTATCGAGCAACTTCAGCCAGGCACTCTCGAAACCCTAGACTCCGATAGTCCATAGCCAAAGCATGAGCATCAAAATAACCTAAGAGAAAAGAACAAGGAATGGAGTCTTAAGATGCTGTTTTCTAGTCATTGTCTACATGTAGCCTCCCCACTCCACCCTCCCCTATAAGCATATTTCACTTGGATGTGGTTAGTATTCCCAACCATAGATTAGCTGCCAAGCTCCCTTTTTTTTTTTCTTTTTTGGTCTAACAAGCTTTTCTTTTATATCTGTGCTGTGATGCTGCAAGTCCCAAGACCAGTCACAGACTGCCATTTTTAAACTGAAATTGCACACTGCCACTGGAGGAAAGTACTTTCGTTCTTTTCATGTTTCCCCAGTGCAAGCGAAACCACAGCACAGTGAAATTCATTAGAAACACAAGTCCTAACTTATCAGAGGGGACTTCTGCAGGCAACGTACTTTTTTTTCCTAAAAGTGCATTTCACCATTTTTGCTAATTCTCTTCACTACTCATTTCATCCTGTATTTTTTTCTAGTTTCTGTTCTGAACTTCCAGAAAGTTAGAGAAACAAATATTTGACAACAACAAAAACTTTGTGTTCTCCTTGTTGCCGAAAGCCAATTCACTTCACATAGCTGACATACTGCTACAGAGACTTGTAATCACCCTCCCCTAGAACAACCTGGAGCTAGCACTGTAAAACGTTTCAGTGCTAGCGATGCCGCAAATTCTTGTCAAGCAGAAGAAAGTCCCAAATTCCTGACGAAACGTAAGAGAGTTTCCATTCACTTTCTCCAAGCGCTGCCACAGCACGCTGCACACCAAATGCTAGGGCACGCACTCCTCTCACAGCAGCTTCTCTGCAGAGCTGCTGACCCACTGTCAGGCACGAAACTTTACCTTTCCCTCCTGCTGTATGCAGCATTTTCAGATGATCGACAGTCATCTGCAGAATCTCTGCTTTTTCCAGCTTGGCTGATCCCTAGGAGAAGGGGAAGCACGAAACTTTTTAGGCAGAACCAGAGATGTTAGAGAGGGGCGACCCTTCCCCCCGGGGGCAGGGGGGAGGCAGTGCGGGGGGGGGCTCACTGGGCGCTACCTGCTTCTCAAAGGCGCTGGGCACCAGCCTCCTCAGCTCGGACAGGCTGTTGTTGATGCGATCGCGGCGGCGCTTCTCGATGATCTAGGGCAGAAAGCGGAGGGTCAGGGGGCGGGCGGGCCGGGGCTGAGGGGAGCCGCGGCCGGCGGGCAGGCACTCACCCCTCGACGCCTCTTCCTGGCCAGGATCTGCGAGGTGGTGGAGGGAGACATGGAGCCCGCGGCCGAGCTCAGGTTCCTGCGGGGAGTAGCGGGACACCGGTCACCACTGGCACCTCCACCCCGGGGAGGGGGGGGGGGGTGTCGGGGCTCCGCGGGGCTGAGGGGAGGCAAGGGGCGCCCGGCCGCCTCACGGCGCCCACCCTGCCAGCGCTCACCCGTTCTCGTCGGCGCTCTCCTTCTCCACCTCGACGGCCTCGTCCAGCTCCTCGCTGTCCGACGAGCTGTACTCGGGGTGCGCCCGCTTCATGGCGGCGGTGCCGGCGGCGGCGGCGGGGCGCGGGCGGCCGTCGGGGAGGCGGCGGGCGGCGCGCGGGAGGAGGGCGCCCAGCGCGCGCCCCGCGCCTCGCCCGGCACCCGTCTCCCCCATGGCGTCCCCGCGCCTCGCCTCCTTCCCGCCGCGGGCCGGCGGGCAGCGGGCAGCGCGGCAAGGCAGGAGGCAGCCGGGCAGAGCACGCCCGCCGCCGCCCGCTGCCCCGCACCGCCACGCGCGGCCCCCGCCGCCCCCATTGGCCGCCGGCGCGCCGGCCTCAGCCAATCGCCGCCGGCCGGCCGCTGGGCCCCGCCCCCTCGGCGGGGAGCGGGGCGGTGGGGGAGGTGTGGCCGCGCGCCGCCGGCCGTGGGAAAGCGGCGCGGGGCGCGGCGGGTGGCGGCGCTCCGGCGCGGGGCGGCGCGCGGCAGCGGCGGGCGCCGCGTGCGGGCCCCGGCGGCGGCGGCGGCGGCGATGGCGATGGCGGGGGCGGGGGGACGGTCACGTCCCGGGCTGGGGAACCAGGTGGTGCCGCTGCCGCGCGGAGGGGAGCGGGCGCGGTGGGCAGGGCAGCTCCGGGGCGCCCTCGGGATTGCCCTCAGCCCTCACGCCAGGGTCCCCGGTAGCCCGAGCCCTGCGGGTTGATCACACCCTATGGAGGCTAATTGCCTCTTCCGGGGCCGGCGTGGCTTCGGAGCGCTTCGCCGCGGCAGGCTGCGGCAGCGGGGCCCTGGGCGTGCTGCGTGAGGAGAAGGGGAAGCCCGAGCCGGAGCAGCCTGCCCTCCTTCGAAAAAATGAGTTCAACGGGTGGCTAAAGCCCGAAAGTTGAGGAGACTGAAACTTGGGTTTTTTCTTTTGTTGGCACTGCAAAGGAAATCAAGGCGTCCCTCTTGACCGTGCCTTTCTAAATTGCAACTCTGCCAGCCAAATCCTTTCCTTGTCTCCCCCCTGTATTTTGGAGGTGGGGAGAAGCGGGAACCCTTTTTAAGCAGCTGAAAGCAAATGCGCTTTGCTATGCAGTTGCTGGCAAGGAAGAAGGGATGACAGGAAAGGTCAGCGTTGCTTGCATATGTGCAGAGTTCTGGCTGGCACGCTCGCAGTGAGTACATGCTGCTTTGCACTAAGCAGGGCCCTGAGCCTGAATGCCGTATTCCCCCAAATTGCTGTGTTCCCCAGCACAAGTCCTCTTCATTCTGCCAGCTTTCTCAGGCTGAGGTACTGGCAAAATGGGACAGGTGAAATGAGGGCGAACTCTTTGAGGTGGTTTCATAATAATTAAATTTTCATTTACATGAAGCCTTTCAACTAAGGCTCCTTTTCTAAGTTGATTCTTTCGTGTTTTGCAGTTGAAGGGGCTGGAGGATAACTAAGATGTGCACAGTGTGACAGCAAAGAATCGATGAACCCAGGTTTCCCTGTTTCAAGACCCTGGAATAACTGCTTTCAGCCTCCCACTGGTTTAGGTAGAAGCTCCTGGCACGGAGTTACTCCAGATTTCATGCAATTGCCCATATTTTTGCAAAGCATCTCTGGTGGAAAGAGAAATGGAAGCAAGGACCAGGCTAAAGGTAGTAAAAGAGCTGCAGTTAAAAAGATAGAAACAGTCCTGCAGCCACCTCTAAGTAGCTAACAGAAGATGACAGAAATTTTCTGTTCCCACATTACATTTTTCATAAATCTATCCTTTCTGCAGTGCTATAATTAAGCTTGTGTCAGCACTTCTATTACATCCATCTTTCCAGCCTCTATATTTTTGTTGTAAGACATCTCTGCCTGCACCGCTTGCTTTTACAGGACCAAAAGCCAGATCAGTGGAAGGCACAGTGACATTTATGCCTTTTTGGCCTGCAGACTACACATCAGACTTCTCCCATCCAGGCATGTATATGTCTTCTTCATACTGTGGGGAAAAAAAACCTTGTAAAAGAAATTACTTGGCATTAAGCATTCATTGCTAGTGAGCAGAGATCTGGCCACTCAGGTTCCCAGCAGTCACGTCCTGGAGCTGACCCCCATCCTTAGCTCTGTGAACCACTGGGGCCAGGCAACCTCCAAAGATGCTTTCAGAGCTTGTGTAGACACTGACTTCTCCAAATGACTTACAGAAACGGGCAGGTAGAGTGTAGCTGGGTCTCAGTGTGAGCAATTGCAGTCGGCTGTCAACTGCCGTGGGAAGATAAGAAATGTTTGCCTGTGTGTGGTTTCGATCTTCCCATCCAGCACTAGGAGGAACAGACAGCAAAACCAGCTTTAAATTACTATTGTGCTTTTCTGGTACTGGGCAGGGCCTGATCCTCAGCGTCAGTCTAATTGTTAACCATGGCCCAAAGGGCAGTTTTATTATCCAGAAATTACCAACACGTTGAGACAGCACTGTCATGCACCTCTCTTGCCAGAAGGGCAGACTGGAGAGCAGCTTTTTCCTCACCAAAGTCCAAGGAAATTAAAATGACAGTGCACAAGAAGAGGGTGGTGAAACACTGCCACAGGTTGCCCAGAGAGGTGGTAGATGCCCCATCCCTGGAAACATTCAAGGCCAGGTTGGACGGGGCTCTGAGCAACCCGATCTAATTGAAGATGTCCCTGCAGGGGGGTTGGACTAGATGACCTTTAAAGGTCCCTTCCAATCCAAACGATTCTATGATTCTATGATTCTAAGGCACTTCTAAAAAGAGCTTAATTTCAGACCCCATTGATACCTTCACAGCAATGAGACAATGAACCTTAGGAGATGACAGCCTTCTCTCCTGTCCCCTGCACCACCACGATGCCTCCCTTCTCCCTGCTTCACACAACAGTGCAAGCACCCTCTTGCCTTCTACCTGCCCACCTCTTACTACAGCCATGCCCGTGCCTCAGTCTCCCCACCATCCAAACATTTCATCCCACAGCTGCACCCCATACCCCTTCCTATCATACACACCGGCACGCTTGCCTCCCCGCCTGCTTCCCCATCGCTTCCAGGTCTGGCACAACTCAGCGTTTCCAGATGCAGGCTCCGCAACCGCATCTGGCAGGAACGCAGGACAGGGTAAAGCTGGCACGGCAAAGCAGAGACTCAGGTTTGAAACGTGCAGGAACTGTTGGTCGCAGCTGTCCCTTAGAAGGGAGTGGTGTCACTTTTTGTGTGCACCCCCCCCATTTTTCTTTGTGGAATGCCTCCTACAGCGATTTCGGTGCTAGTCAAAGTCCCACTGAAAGGGAGTTGTTTATTGCTGCTGCAGGCTTCCCTCCAGCGGAGACCTGCCACTGCTGACCCTTGCTCTAGTGTGTGCGCTAAATTAACTCCCATCCCCTTCCTTTAGGTCTTCTCTCCCAAGGGAGCAAGTGCTTTGAAGAGTAATCCCGTCAACCTGTCACCCCGAGTCCCGGAAACTCGCCGTTACTATGGTTACCATGCCAAATTCAACCGGTGGCTCTGGCACTCGCATTGCAGCCAGGCAAAAACATCAACGCTCCCCACCCCACCCCCACATATATCAAGCTGCAGCATCAGCTCCGCAAGCAAGAAGTTGCTGCTCCAAATCTTGTCTTTTTCTTTACTGACTTCTGGCTGAATGTGTCGACTGTTGGGTGCCACTGACACAGTTCTAAACTAGTTGTCACAGGTCAAATGGAAGCGCTTGAGAAGTGAACGGGAGCGACAGAAGAGTTTTTCAGACTTCTTGCGAGGCCTGCTAGCAGTACTGTGACTGTAAAGGTGTTTTCTCAGGAGCTGAACGCTGAAATTCACGTCTGCATGCTTCTGAGGTCCAGATACCCAATTCAGAAGTTAGGCTGGGGTGCGCTGTAAGCATGCTGGCCCCAACTTCTGCCATGCAGATGGGAGAACATCTTTGTGCTGGAGCAACCGCTGCAGCAGCAGAACATAAACATTACACATTCACACTCAGATGCATCTGTAGTGAGGTCATCAAGACATTTCTGTCTTCAAGCTGGCCAAGGACAGGGATAATTTTTACATCAAAGTCCTTACTGTAAGCAGAATGCCTCAGCTGCAACACTTCTGCTGCAGCATAGGTTTCAGCTCTCATTTTTTGGAAGTAGTGTATAGCTGTAAGTAAGCAAGACTAGCGCTGTCAGCATATTAGCAGCAGTGCAGAGAGATTTCCCTTCTGGATGGCTCTGAACAATGCAGGTGGACTTTGCATTTACCTGATTAGGCTTCAGCTCATCTCCAAAACCAGACCCGGGCTATAACTGTGTACAAGGCTAATCTGTGAACGCATATTCAAGCCACTGAGGCAAAGCTACCTCAGATTCAGTCAGCCCTCTGTCTGAAGTGGGGAACAGGCAGATTGGCTATTTTATCACTTGATTTCTTTTCCAATGAATCCAGGCCCTTTTCTCTTTCTATGCAAGCCTCCCTCTGAGTCAAGGCTCTTGCAGACAGCAGCTTCTTCCACTAGACATTCCTTCCTCCCTTCCCAAAGCACAGTCTGTCCTGTGCACTAGAGGAGGCCAAGATCCTACAGAAGGAATGACACCAGGTCACGTTAATTAATGGCTGTCTTATAATAGGTGCAAAAGGGGGCTGGCTTGGGGTGGCGTTGTGTAGAAAATTCTGGTTTGATTTGCAGCCACCTTTGCTCTTAATTACAGGAAAATGACCTAATGTCTATGTATGTAAGAGTGTACCTTGTGTGTAAAATCACACAAGAAATTCAGTAACATGTTATTGGCAGGACAGCCTCCACCAACATTGCCAAATGGTAGAGGGGACAATGGCCACAGATGTGTGTCACCTACAGACAGCATTCCGCCAAGGTGAAAATTTCACCATAGCTGGGCAGTTTATTTATCCCCTTGTTCATTCCTCAGTATCGCACAGTACAGTTTGCACCAGATATCACAGAGTAAAACCATGTTTTTCTTTTTGCTGACCTTTTTTTAACCAAGCCCTCTGTAGTTTGCCAAAACAGTTTTCTTCTCCAAAACAACTGGACCGAGGAATAATGATACAGAAACTTGCTCTGGTTTCCTGCTGTCGAAATCCTCGCAGTCCATCAAGGAACAGCCTGACTAGCCATTTTTCCTGTGCAATTTTGCAATTTCCATGTTTTAAGAGCAGTGTTCAAACCATGCTTCGTGTTATACAGTGATGTATGGAGGGGAAGTCCCTGCTCCAAAGACTTTACAGTCTGAGACCTGTTTTGAGTTTTCTTTGCCAGTAAGATGCAGCTTTGGGAAAAAATGTGTGTGCACTATTCACTCTTCCTAGAAAGCATAGGATAGAAAACTACTCCCAGACCTTCTGTTCCACCACGCAAATTGTTATTTAAAGGTATGTTCTTTCAAGGGGAAAACCTGACTTTATGACAAATCGAAAACCATTTTTTCCTAACAAGTTTCCTAGAACTACATTTCGTCGTGCAAAAATAAAAATGAAACTCAAGCTGTTGGTAAGTACAGTGTGGAATAAAGCAAATCAAAGTAATAGTTTATTGCTTTTGAAGGTACCAGCTATGAAAAGCTTTGATGACCATTGCACAGACAAGTTAAATGAGAACGGTGCATAATACCCATCTGACGTGGTGAGCACTGACTCCTGGAAAAGTGTCTCTTTACTTTCTCTCACGTCATAATTTGTCTTCACCTCACACCTTTCTGCCACAGCATTTACTAGACACCTGTTGTCCCTCAACGATCAGCCACCTGAGCAACAGTTAGACCTGGGGAAACAACTACTACATAAGACACCCCCCAACTGCAGAGAAATGAACTGTGAGGGGATGTTTAGCATGTGTGACAAGAGTGAGAAAGTGCCAGGGATTTTTAATTGCCACAAAGCAGTCAGGACTTTGGCTGAGGTTTCATCATGGACATCCTGGCAAAGTCACCTGATTTGTCTGCTTTAGATAAAATAAAGACTAAGCTTGACTGGTTTGAATGTGAAACCTTATTCCAACCAGGCAGAGTATTTGGACATTGGAGGATATAAAAATCAAATCCCATCATCAGTTGTCTCTTCCATTACGTTATGGAATACCAGGATAAAAATAAACAGCAGAAGAGAAGTGCTGCTCTGATTTTGCCACAAGAAAGTTAGATACTGAACCTACTTTTTGTTCGGGAAACTCTTATTTCTTAAATCATCTAAACGTCTATCAGCATCTGACCTGAGGGGTTTTTGAATCCCAACTAAGGGGTCATAAAGCAGCTAATTCTGAGATTCAAGCCGATTTTGAAGTGCCACGAAAACACAGTAACAGAATAGCAATGGTCTGTGCTGACACTGAAGACATTTTCCTGTGAGATGCCTTATTTTAGTCTTGCTCACAGTACTTAAAAACCGCAGCATTCCTACGGTTTCAGAAAAGTCAAGACTTGTGGACCCTGCAGAGCTGACCAGTACAGCAGTGCAAGACCAATACCCTGTGCAGATCCACTGTTCTCAGAATGACCTTCATTGCATCTGCTTTTAAAGAAGAAAAATTACTCCAGGAGAAATAGTTTTATTCCAAAATAGCACCCATCTGAAAGATTTATTCCAGGTAATCTCAGTTATATGGGAACAGGAGCTACCAAAGCAGCATGCCAGGACAGCTATAGCAGTAACTTCCCATGCATACCCAGGCCTCTTTTGATTCATACTGCTGTAGCTGTGATAAAAATCCCTTGTGTTTACTCGTTACAAAACCAAACCAGTAGCGCATGGTTCGCGATACATAACTGTCTAAGCACTGCGATGCCGCGATGATGAGCTCTGTATGAACATCTCCACGGTCAATATTAATGATGGTGCTCTAAAGCAAGTGCAAATAGTCACACGCTCCTAATGCTTAAACCACAGCAAATGTGTTTAATCCCACAGAATAGCTCCGTTACAATATGTCTTAAAGCTGTGGTCGGCCAGGCAAGTGGTGACCACTTCTCACATATATAACATACACCAAACATATTCAGCTTGGCAGGAAAACAAGAAGCTGGAAGTGTCACACTGGAGCCTCGCCCCCTGACAGCATGAGACATGTGCTTGTAAGCTGTCTCAAGGAGGATATTTGATTGCCCTCTTTCTTCTTCTGCCTCTCTCCCAACAAAAGGGGAGTGACCTCCCCCATGACCTGGCAAGTGCTGAAATTCCCCAAACACATTTTTCTGTTGTGCCCCAATGCTGAACAAAAGGAAACGAAGCAGCCTCGATATACTTGAAGTATGGAATGAAAATAATAGCTGGCTCTTGCTCGGCCCGCAAATGCTGATCTTCACCTCCTGCCCAGCATGGTTTGCGCTGCCTCCCACGCTTATCTGCTGTATTGTCGGCAGCTTTTTTGGATTTATGCACTTATTTATTTATTTATGCCTTTATTTATTTATTTGGAGAAGGGCAGAGTGGGGGGTGGGCGGGGGGAGGAGGGGGGGGTCTATGTAATTGCAGTTTACACTGCGTTCCCACGCTACTATTGTTTGTGACTTTGTTTCCTATTCCCATCACGTGTGCTAATTAGTTGGAGCTGCTGGCTAGCTGGGAGGCGTGTGTCTAGAGTAAAAGCAGAAAGATCACTTCCTGGAGGGATCTAGGCAATCTGAACAATTCTTTGCTTTACTTTCAGCCCTCTCCCTCCCCCCGGCTTTACCACTCAGGGAAGAGAGAAGAAGTGCTGATTGTCAAACGGGAGAGGCACAGATTTTCTCTTCTGAAAAGGAGCAACTCAGAGAGGCAAAGAAAATCGGGCTGGAAAAAACATCTCATCTGTGTTTAACAAACCTGATTTTTTATTATATTTTTTTTTCTCCAGAAATCCCCAATGTCTTTCTGTTGTGACTAAGAAGGTAAAAGCAGCATTTTAAAAAAATCCTCAGGTTATTTTAGCCTGCCCTTAGGAAGTGAGTCAGATTTTTATGGCAAGGCTAAAGCTAGCTCATGCCATGGCATGCAAAACAAAATGAGACTCAGAGGGGGAGAGAGAGAGAGGGAGAGGGAGAATTACCTGAGTCAGGGCATTTGTTTATTAGTGCAGGCATCAGACAGCAAGGCCAAGTCACATGGTGAGACCAAGTACCTGTGCATGGATCAGGTTTTAGATCAACATTTGATTTGCTGGGTTTTTTTTCATCTAGATCTCCAATTAAATCCTCCTACCCATAGCCCTGGTGCTTTTCAAATGCTGAGCACACTAGACCCTCCTCAGATCGTGCAGGCAGCACAGGCACGGGCTGGAGCCCCTCCAGCGGGAGCTGCCAGAGTCCCACCGACCCCTGGTGTCACGTCAGCAGCCTTAGCTGAAACCCGTCCTTCTCGTTCAGGCAGCAAGCCCTGGGGACGTGCTCTTCTGGCATTAATAGTCCTTGTCCCACTGGTCTAGAGTGACCTTCCACGTTCTCTGGTTTCACAGGCTGAGGAAAAATGTGGGGGCCTGAGAGTGTGACAGGCAAGGGGAGGGGGTCCTGCAGTCGGTGACCCCCTGAAGGGAGAGTCGTAGCTGGGGCTCTTATTTCAACCGCGGGCAACTGGTTTGAGTGCCTAATGCCTGGGTTATCATCGCTGTCAGGCTCAGCAAAGACACAGCCGAGCTCAGGAGGAGGCAGGTCCTGACCTATTACATTGAAGGGGGAGTGCCAAGCGCTCACCCAGAAACAGAAGAAGGTTTAAGACTGCATTTGCTTCTCTTTCACCAGGCACAAGCTTATGAAAGCAGAGGTTTTCTGACAATAACTGTAGTCAGGCTCAGCGCAAGCAAGTATAGCCTGTGCTTTCCTATACAGCTCCGCCAATGTCTAAGGAAAAGCCCAAAGTAACGGCTATAAGTCTGCCCTGCCATTGTGGGATTGCAGCTAGGTAAAAATCAAAATTTCCATCCTCTGGGAAATTCCAAATATTTCTACACTTTTGTTTTCTTTTTACTTGGGTCAGGGAGAATTGAAGAGTCTTAGGTCTGTTTGGTTTGGGGTTTTCCTGTCCTTTCTGTGGGGAAAACAAGTCCTAGGTTTTGGAAACAGTGAAACACTTCCCTGTGAGTCAGCTTAGCTTTAAAGGGCATCTCTTTGAGTGTCACATTAGTACTTGAACGTTGTCATTTATGTCATCCCCCAACCCCGTTTTTTCTTAGAGACTGGGCCCCCTTTTGGGTTACCTGTCTCATGATACCCTCTTCAGCTCAGGGTACGGGAAAATATTTTGAATTACTGAAGGTACAGGCTGGCTGGCTGGCCCAGAGCAAGGCTGGGTAATTTTCTTGCCACGGAAAGAAGTGTTTTACAGAATCACTGTGCAAGGCTTCAGAACTGGCATCCTCATACCATCATGCACATCTTGCTTTCTGTTCCTAATCACTTTTGTCATTTACAAACACTTCATATCCACGCAGTAGCTCCAGTTGCTTTGGTAGGTAAATTGGGAAAATATTTGCAATCTAGCTTTCGATGAGATAAGGAGCTAGAATTTCAGGAGAGGTGTGATCAAGTAGCTGGTGACCCAGCCCTCTGCAGATGAGCAGGCACTTCTGGTGCTCCAGTGGGTTGCAAAGCACAGTCTGCCTCGGAGTCAGGGTCACCCACTGTGAATGTGGAGAAGCTTAATGAGGCAAAGACCTGCAGAGTCCACCCTGCATCATGGCCTGCTTTACTCAGGAAACAGCAAGGAAGGCACCCTATCGAAATATGGAGGGCATTCGCATGTGCATCGTTAACTTCATTATTTCCATTAAATAACACCTGACTTGGCCCCAGGTTTATATCTTTGGCAACCATAACAAGCAAATAGTCCTGAGCAGTGTCCTGTCAGATCTTCCTTTTCCTGGTGGAAAGCATCCCTCAGTATTACCAAGGGAAAACTAGGCTTTAATGTAATACTAACAGTCTATAGACCCTGCAGCTTTTTGCACCTGTGGTCTTCCACGGGCCTTAAACATTATAATTTATTATTTATTTCCTTTATAATACAACTCACAAACTGTTCCAGCCACTGACCTCCCAGAGAGATTGCTAATCAGGCAAAATTGCACTGCAGGGAGTGATGAGTGCTGTGTTCAGGTATCTTTTAAGGATTTGTGAGGACCACCAACATCTTTGTACAAGTAACCTGAAGCAAAGGGAAAATAATCTAGCAAAGCAACGTTGTGCACAGTAACAATGACAAAACTTCATCAGGACTTAATCTAGTTAATTATTTTTTACTTCTTGCAACTCATTATTTATATTTAGAAATGAAAAAGCTCCAGCAAGGACAAAAAAAACCCAGCCCATCAGTGAGTCATTCGAAAGCTCTCTATTCTTTTTCCTGTTTTCTCACTGAATATGGAAAGTGGCTCATGATTTCTGTCCTGATATGCAAAGCCTATTTGAGACTGGTTTAGCTGCCTGAGGGATCTTCACTCAGACTTCATGGCCACAGTTGCCTACAACAGCCACTGCAATGGAAGAGTATAGCTCCAGCTAAAAGAGAGGCTTCTGGGTGCGTTGGTCACAGTAATTGCAAAATGCTCTGTGAAGATACCCACCCCTTTTGGAACTACAAATTAAGTGAACGACCTCATTTCAACTTTCTGTGTGTGTGTGTACTGGTACAGTATACTCGGTTACACACAAAAATTTTAAAAATGGTGCTTTTCCATGGTCAGCAGAATTAATCAAACCTCGTTTCCTATGGAGTGATGCTCTACATCGTGATACTGGTCCAATATCTGTACCTGCCAGTTCACTCCAGGGTGCTGCTGCCTGCGCCCACAGGCTGGCACGTGGGCAGGAGGCAGACTATGCTGCAGCGGGCACGAAGGCTTGGGCATGCTGACTACCCAGATTGACTCCTCTGGCATGGCCAACGGAAGACTAATCTAGGTCCCTCTTCTTCACCAGTTTTGCATAAAACCTGTAGGATCTTCATTAGTTTGAATCTCCCATTTGTCAAAGGCGGTGGGTGTTGTCCAACAGGCTTCAACATTATTGAGTGGGGCGTGACTGATCGATGGACGGATAAACAGCAAGGCAGATAAATGGGTGCCCAAGCTTGGTTACCAAAGGAAATCCATTTAAAAAGAGCCTCTTTGGAGTACTAAAATGTTTCCCCATGGATTAGGAGGAAGAAATTTTTTCTCTCCTTAGAGGTAGTAGTAGCAATGATATTGCTGTAGACCTGATGGTCTAAATAGATGAGATGCAGGTTTTTTAGGAAGAGTCAATATCTTTAGATCTAAGGTTTGTGTGCCCAGTTTATCCACTTTCTCAGCTACATCACCTGGTCTAGTAAAAGATATTTCCCTTTCTCTGCAAACTTTGCCTTTCTTAAGGATTTGGAAGACTTAAGACGCTGGAGTAATGGGCCTCAGAGTAGGTACACAGATTAGATAGTTAATCAGTCACTCGCCAATTGTTTCTGAGATAGGAGAGCTTTCATACGCTCTTTTGGAGAGTTCTCAGGTTTGTGATGACTGAAAATGGGGGGATGGTTTCAGTACCGCATTTACAAATACAGGAATGTAGAGTCTACCTTTAACTTGAAAATATTTGCATAAAGCATTCAGGTAATATAAAGGAAAATGATTACTTTATACCAGCTGGATTACAGCAAGCCAATATTGACTTCAGGTTTTGGTTGTCAGCAAGATTTATTTTACGCGAGGTAAATATTGACTGTGGACAGCCAAGGCCAGTATTTACTTTGGAGGAATATCAATCTTGTGGCTCAAAACTGGAAGTCGATATCTTCATTGTTATACTTTTTCATAAATACTGGGGGGGGGCGGGGCTTTGGCTAATGGGAAACATATATATACCTAATTTAAGAGAGTAGTTCTGATGCAGTGAAAAAAAAAAGAAAATATGGAAAGAAGGTTATTACCTTGGACCAGTAAAAGACAGGAGCTGCTGAAAGGAACAACACAGTTGGAATATTATAACTCCCAGGCAAACCCTCCCTGCAGACACTGGTTGTTGACCTCTTGAAAAGTAAACAGCAAGAAATGTAAGCGGTAGCTGCCGTCAGGAATGGTATAATGTATGGAACAAGAATTTCTGTTCCCAGCCTCCTTTGAACTGTCAGTTGATTTTGTCTTAATACTCTGTAAGCCCTACAAAATACAATACGCCTGCTCTGTTATGGGATAAGTTTAGAAAGCCATTGAAATTGTGCTTATTGGAATCTTTGTCGCTTGTGTCTCTGTAAAGAAATACAGCATCTAAACTTAAACCAAGAGGAAGACAGGGAGTCTGTTTGGATTTGGGGGCACTAACGCAGAAAATGCTCTATGTTGCTTTTCACTCTGTTGACAAAACTGTGGAGGAGGGCATTAAAATCGAGAACTATTATGTTATCCATTAAATCTCTTGGTACATGCACACACACATCACCTTCCTTGAGGCAACGTACAACACTTTCCCAGTTACAGTGCTACAAGTATATAAAAATAGCCTTTACCCTGCTAATGTCAGAGATAGTCCTATTAATTACAGTGATAGACAAACAGCCTGCAGGATCCCATGGAGCTGGAAGAGGAGGGGTGCTCCCCAGCATGGAGCCTAGGTGTAACGGCGTGCAGGAGGTGCTAACAGCTAACCCCAACTGTGAAGAACCAGCCACCATCTGGACAAGTCTACCAAGGGCTATGGCTGGTTTCCCAGAGGCCTCATTCATGCCACCACATCATTGCTGCTGGTAGCAGGACAAGTTTGATGCAGGCTAGCTAAAATACACCTTCTTAGATAAGAAGCCCATGGACTGATTCTTAGCCAGGTATAGCTTGCAGCTGCTGGAGCTGAGACCTTCCTGACCTGGAGCTCGGCCCCCTCCAGGTGACACAGGTGTTAATGGAGCCAGAATTGGGTCTCTGATCTGGAAATCCAGCCTTGACATGGATACTTCTTCCAAGCGGTGCCAAAGACATCCTGTCAAGAGCATGTACCAGCAAAGAAGAGCTACGTTGCCCTGGGCTGCTTCTCACCTACCAGCTGCACCAGGAGGCACAAGCAGCAGTGGGGACACTCACCGAGCCCACAAACGTGACAGGAGTCAGGTCTCTGCAGCAAGCTGTTCACTATCTCAAGAAAATCCTCAGCTGGTGGCTTACAGCTGGATTTGCCATCATCTTTGCTTGCCAGCATTACTGTTTGCCTTTCAAAAGCTCTACAGACTTAACAGCTGTTGTGGCGACTGCTGCGAAGATCCAAGCTGAGCTTGTTAGAAATGCCAGCCTCCTTGCTTCGTGTCTTATTTGTATTTGTATGTTGTAGCCCCTCAGAAATGTAGACATCAGAGCTGAGAAAACTCATACCGGCCTTCCTGCGTCTGTCCACTCCCTTGGCTTCGCTGTGCTTGTGGGAGCGCTAAGCGTCCAACGTAGGTGGGTTCCCATCTAGAAGCCTTGCTGGGGCCAGTCCTGTGCGTGACAGCTCTTCAAACAGCTTTCAGGGCACTCAAATACCATAGAGGAGTTGCCCAAGTCATCCAACAGCAACGTTAGCTTAGGACCGTCCTCTCTTGCAATAAGTGACTCTCTTATATATTTGGGATTAATAAATGTCAGTCTGTTATGAAACGACTTACTGAGATTAAGTTACTGTACATTAACAAGTTAACATCGGGGCAACGTGATCATCTATTGGCTTTGACCGGGCAGCAAACCGCTATTTTATTAATTTTTCTTCTTCCTGTATTTTTATGGTTTGGTCTAGAAGGTGGAAGAAATTTTGGCTATGGAATTTTACATTTTTGAGGTAATAGATGTGAATTTTGTCCCTCAATTCACATGAAAATAATTCACTCCTGACTGATGCAAATGCCAAGAGAAACACAATGGATTTGAAATAAGATAGTCCCCTGCATGACTGCTTCAGAATGGCAGTAGGAGGGAACTCTAGAAAGTAATGGACAGCAGTCCTTTCCTTACAGCATCTACAAGACATAGGGTTTTTTAGGAAAAGATAGTTGCCACACAGAGGCACGTGGTCCTCGAGATGAAAAACTGTCACATGCTGAAAATTCATCTGAGAGCAGCTCGTCGTGTGAAAAGCATTTGCTCTCGTAGTGGCAAGGGGCTCAGTTTCGGCTCAGATAACAGATTGTGTGTGTGTTCACCTTGATCGGCTGTAACTTACGGATCTCGCCTTTTTTTCCGTGCGGACTTCTTCCTTTCGTACAAAGTGCTGTTTCCAAGGGTGGGACACATCCAACCCCTTCCCGCATGTCAGGCCTTCAGCCCCAGTCTTAAAATAAATGTGGGTTCTCCCGGTGGGCTCATGTGAGGGGTAACCAGGCTATAATTGGGTCCCCGGGGAGGGTTTTACGTGAAGAGGAGATGAGGTTTGTGGCTTTGTCCAAGCCAAGGAGCTGAGGGAGGAAATGAAGGGGGACCCAGGAGGAGCTCTCCCTTGCTCTCACCTCCCATGCCAAGAAAGGCATAATGATGCATTTTGAAATGAATATTTGTCTTCTGTTCCTGCCGTTCAAAAATACTTCATTCCCTGTGTTTGTGTAGTTTTAAGGCTTCTTTGGCTTTATTGAAATCCCTTCCCTTGCTCAGATTCATAACATTTTTTATAACTTGCCGTGCTAGAGGTCTGGAACGCCGTCCGCCTCTTTGGGAAATAATTACCATTTGTGTGGTCTAATAAACGGTCCCAGAGGGTTCAACATGAAATAGCCAGGGTCTACAGGAAAGAAAACTATGTGGAAACTCGCGCAGCCCCACTAATCTGCAAGGAACAAAACAAAGTCGTACCCTGGGGTAAGAACCAGTAGCGACTCGCTTAATTGCTACCATGTCAGCGTGTGAAACTACTACCTCCGCACAAGCTAATGCGAACCTGATGCGGTTAGATTTCTGATTAAGACCAGCTAAATTTCACTTCAAACGAGCAGATAATCCCCGCGACAGATCTGCTGTGCAGCCAGGGCTGTGTTTGTTATCTGAGCCTGGTGAGGCGGTCGGTGGGGGGACACGGACACCCCAGGGCAGTCACCTTTAATGTGCGATGGGTATAAATAGGGCGGCCGGTGCCTCTGAATCTGCGTCCCTCCCTCACCCACCTCGCTCATCCTGCCCGTGGAGGGGAAACTCAGGCAGGGGATGATGAGAGCAGAAGGCGAAGCCACTTTGGTTAGACCACAAACGATCCTCTGCATTTCAATCCTGTTTTCTTCTTTCCCCTAAGAAGGTGTGCTTCAATGAGGGAAGCCTTACAAAGTCTCCCAAGACCAGTAGTCTCCACCATGATCGCACGAGGAGGGACCACGAGTGCAGAGGAGAACAGATTTGGACTCAGAAAGTCATAACTCAAAACCCTGCTTTGTCCCAGCTGCACAAGCCCCAGCAGGGCTGGCCAGCCAGCCCGCCCAGAGGCAGTGATGCCACGGCCGAGATGATGCCTGTCTCCCCTCCAGCACAGGACAACCTTCCCATGGTGGCTCTTCCCCAGCTCCCTGCTCCAGACCGGGCCATGCGACGGCCTCGCGCTCCTTGGCTTGGATTTTAGAGAGCAGCTCATGAGCTGCTCCGAGAGCAAGGTCCTGACCCCACAAACGCCCTGGCCGCAATCCCAGGGCATTGCTCCCGGTGTGCGCCGAGACGTGCTCACGCTGTCAGGCCCTCCAGCGCCTGCCCAGTCACACAGGAAGCCTGTGGTAAAGCCAGGAATAAAACTATCGCCAGAAAGACCTCCTGGCAGTTCTGCGCCTGCCTTAATCACTAGATTGCACTTCCTTTGCTTCACCCATTACACAAGATTTCTTCTTTTTTGGTATTTTTAGTGGGACACTCTCCAGCTTCCAGTGGGTTTCAGACATGGTAAATAACAAGGCTGCTGTTTGGTTTTTTTAGGTGTACGTGAACGCTTTCAGACACAAATTCCTCTAGTCTTTTCTTTGAAAGGAATCAAAATTCAGAAGTGAGGAAAGCTTTTCTTATAATGCTTTCGATGCTCCTGTAAATCTTTCTTTTTTTTAATTAAATCTACAGAAAAGTGCACATACAGTGATGCGGTAGCTCCCATGTTACACGCTGCAGTCACTGAAGGAGAGATCCCACGGGTGCTTGGTGGCGCACCAGGCAGCTTTTAGTACATGGCAGAGGTGTCCTCATTCATCACCAGTGGAGATGCTATGGAGAGGTTGGGTAAATGCAGCAAGGAGGGGCAGTGCCAAGACATTGCCCAACTCTGCATTCTGCATACACCATATATTTTAAAGAAAACTGGTTTTGTTTAACTGAAAATACTGAGACTTTTCATTATTAGCTCTCGTACAAGGAAACTGTTTTTAAAGGAAGTACCAGGCGGGTTGTTAGGAGGAAAGGGGCAATGAAAGAGGAGAGGAGCTGTCTGAGACTGGTCAGAGGAGGGTAACAGTACTCGGCTTCTCTTTCAGGTCCTTCAGGGTCCTGTGTCCACACCCCTTCACAGGACCCCTTGTTTGGGTGGCATGTGCAGACAGCAGAAGAGGGGCATTTATCTTCTGTGGCCAGACAACATCCTGAACAACTTCTAGAGGAATGGGTGTTGAGGACCACGGGCCATTGCTGCTGTTGCCAGCAGCAGAGGAGCTGATCCACACTTGCAGCTACTCTGAAGATGGTCTCTGAAGGCCAAGGCAGGTTAAACAGCTGACGGACCGTGCATTTGCAGATGCCCACCTTGATAAGCTGTTTCATTGGTGACCTCCTCCCCACCGCCCCTCCGAGACCCACTTTCCTCCGTCAGCAGCCCACCAGCTCTGATGGGCACACCGCCCCGTTGCTGCAGCATCTCTTTTTGCCGGCCCAGGAAACAACGTCCTGCTCCGTAACCTTATAACACACGCTAGCTAATCTCACACACCCAGCGAGCCGGTGCCGATAACAGAGTTGACATCAAAGGGCTGAATCCCACGTCTGATTCGCACTGCCCGGCCATAAATTAACTGAACTCTACCCCCGGCACCCCATCCCTATGACCTCTGAGGTGCTATATTTACCGGGCCACTCTGTGTGCTAAGTCAATGTGGAAATCGGGTTAGTCATACTTTCCTGGAAGTGTGATCTTGCCTTGCTTGGCTGCAACCTGTGAGCTTCCCTGACGCTACGAGCACTTTCAAAACCGAATGCTTTTCCAGTGGAAAGCCTTCCTGCTCCATTGTGAACCAGGGCTGAAATGATTTGCATTGGGAGCCGGCAGGAATTCAGGTTATTAAAAAAAAAAAAGAAAAGAAAGGGATGTGCTGAGGTGACTGAATCAATGTGTTTCACACGGAGGTTTGCTTTCAGCTGAGAAAGGATCAGTGGTTATGTGAGATAGGAGAGTCCTGCAGAGAAGTCACAGGACTGGGTTGTTTCCTGGCTGAACTGCTGCATCTCTCATGAAACCCGGAGCAGCCCCAACACAAACGTGATTGCCAACCCTTAAAGTATCGTGAGAATGGAAAGAGAAATTATATTGCAAGCATGCAGCAAACAAGGAGAAAAGTTACCTGCTCCAGGTAAATGAATAGCCAGGATCTCATCAAGCTGTGATAAATCCAACTTGTCTGAAGGAAAACAGCATCCTTGGTATTCCTATTTGGTGGGTCTTCTCAGAAGTTATGGGGTAACCTTTGGAGGACCCCCATGCTAAACATTCAGACTCCAAACTGAATTTTCTCAAAAATGTTGGCAAGTTGATAATATAGGAAAGATTCACAACAATTTATTTAACAGCAATTTTATTTAAATTATGTTTTAGAGTAAATTAACTAGAATACCAAAACTAAATTATATTTCAGTGACTTTGACACAGCATATTCATTTTAAACTTTGAATAAATTGAAACACTTCTCTCTCCAAAATCCTCTTCTGGAAAGAATTCTGCTTTGAAGAATTTTCGGTTGCTGGTGCAAAATGCAAAATGCACAGAAAGATCCTGATGGCCAGAGTTTGTGGATTTATACTGTTTCAGCCCTGCTAGCACTGGAAATTCAAAGAAGGTGAGTTATTTGCGCTATATACCTTGGCCATCCTCTGCTGAACTGCAAATGGACCCCGTGCTGCCTCCTGCCCTGCCACACTGCATCAGCACCTTCTCACCCAAAGGCCAAAACCTGTCAAAATGTCTGAGACTCAAATACATCTGTAGCTGTAACTTCTTACCTCATTCGATGGTTACCTCTCATAAAAGGCCATGAAAACTGCTCATAAAGCCATGAAAACATGCTCATAAAGCCTCTGACTTTAAAACTTACACTGTATAAAAGTTTGTTTTTTCATAGTCTTTGTTGCTTTGTACAAGAAAATGTCTTCTGCAATGCTCTGCTGTCAACTAGCAGATTCTTCAAAAGAATTTGTTTCTCTCTTTTCAGGACAACAAACTGCTCCGCTACATCTGTGAGGAGGTGGAAGCAATCCTGCTTCGCCCTGCAGCCCTTTCACAAGGGTGCCTGCTGGTGTAGGGTTACCCCTGAGTGACAGCAGCAGGGACCAGAATCAGTGAGTTATTCGGCAAGTGAGCTGTGACAAACCCCAAATCAGTCAACAAGCTGGAGAAGCACCTCCTCTCCTCCTTGCAGTCGAGGTTTTTGAGTAACGTAGCACTGAACCAGCTTTTCTAGTACTATGTATGGGGTCAACCCAAAAGAGTAATATCTTCCCTCCTGGGAGCCCTAGGCTGACCTGGGAGACTTCAACAAAAACCGTCTGTGTGCAAGAAGAAACATCTTCCAGTGGTTAGGGCTAGCTGGAGGAGGCCTGGCCGTTGGCCAAAGAGTGGGGCACCTGGACCCTATCGCTCTCCCACAAGGCTGTGTCAGCTTCACCAGAAAGTTGGGTTGATCTCCTCCAGCAAGGTTAGGCCTAGCAAAACGGCAAGATCAGGCAGGGATTTTGTCAGTGAGAGCACAGCCGTGCCCATGGCAGCTAGCAGAGCTTGAAGGCAGAGACCCATGCATCTTTCAAGTTCACATTTTATAAGTGTATTAGAGTATGAGTATCAAAACCACATGAATTTGGGGTCTGCTGTCTACCAAAAACTTCTGGAACAATCGTTACACTCCTTCCAAAAGTGAACAAACTATAAACAACCATGAAATGGAATGTATCCCCCTCCCCAAACGATGTAGCAGACAGCACTGTGAGGCGCTCTGGATAAGCAGTAAGAAACCCTACGTGGATGAGGCTTGCAAGCGGCCAGGGCTCAAAGCTCTCCTTACACTGAGAAACGCAGACACCTCTTACAGAGGGTGACATAAAGATCTGTCCATCTTCATGTGTCTTTCGCCGACCTTGTCTGGCCTGTCAGCAAGGGGACTGACCAGGAGATGCACTGCAGGGGACACTTTTCTTGCAGAGTCTGCTAGGCTCTGTCTTGAGATTTAATATCTTGTGACCCAAAGCAATGTCAGAGTCTGTTGTGTGGCAGGTTGTCTCTGAACTGGGAGTAGCAAACCTCTGCTGTAAAGCTCTGGGCTTCTACCTGGACTATGTCTATACCAGTAAATAAACAGACCAGGGTTCATGAGGCCAAGTGCCACAACACAGCTTATATCTGTACAGCTAAACTTTCTTCTGCGTATTGGAGACTGGACTAAAACTATGCTGGTGAGACAACCTGGATAGTCATGGTGGAGTGGCCAAGCCCAGTGCCAGCCAGCTCGAAATCCTCATGCTGAGGGACATCGTGCTGTGGACAGGGATCCTGAAGTTGGTCTGGCTGCAGCTGAGACAGCTGAAGCAGTTGCTGTTCAAAGTGTTCATCATCCCTCCACCCCACCCGCCTCAGCAGCTCTGCCACCATAGCCGTGGGCATTATTCACCCAGGCCAGGTCAACTAAACCCGGCTGAGTTTCAATGGTTTTGGTAGGAGGTTTTTTGAGGACCTGGGTCATTGCAGAGCAACAGGAATTAAGGACTAATTTTGCAAACAGCTGTGACATCTGTAGGAGGTGAAATGACCCGAAGCCGGGGAAGTCTCCCTTTGGCTGACGTGCAGGCAGAGGACACGTGGTGGCCCTCTGTGTGCCCTTCACACTGAGCACAAGACATTCGCTGCTCGCTTCAATCTGCAGCTCAGTGTGACAAAATGTGAAGGCGCCGGGGGTCTGCCTTTCCTGGGAGCATCCTACCAGTGGAGACGGTAGGGCTCCAATCCAGCCTGTAAATCTCTGGGAAGAGCAGGAGAAAAATGGCTCCGGTTTTTATATTGGCTCCGGTTTTTATATTGCAGGGCCACCCGCTACAAATCACAGCGTACATCTATGTCTTTCCCAGTTCAGGACCCACAACTGCGTGAGCTTGGCGACAGCCTCTCCCTGCTGCCAGCCGCTCCAGTTTTCAGCTGGGCTGCACAGATCAGCCTCGCAGTAAGTCTCTGAGACTTCAAGAGCTGCAAAGCGTAGGTCTGATCCTGCCCCGTAGCTGGGGGCAAGCTGCCCTCTGGATTGCGGAGTCTGCGGAGCCCCGGCTCCACTGTCAGGCATTGTCTTGCTCTTTGGCTTGCATTTTATTTATGAGAATTAGCCTGGAGGTTGAGAAATTACAAATGGACTGGCCAATGTTTGTGAGTAGAGATGGGCAGAAAAGGGATTATGCAAAGCAGGAGACACTGGAAAATCAAATACAAAATACTGTCCTGAAAAGTGGGTTGCATAATAAAAATAACAATTAAAAAAAAAAAGGAAAAAATCTGGTCTCTGGACGCAAGCCTTTATGGTCATTTTCTGACCCCTGCTCACCCAGCCCTCAGGGAGATGTGCAAACACAGGCGATTAAAGGGGAGGCAAGGAGGCTGTTTCTACCCCGGCCGAGCGAAAGCCGCCGCAGCGGATTCCTCCTGCGGCGGGGTGGCGGCGGGTGCGGAGGGGTGGCTGGCAGGCGCCGAGGTGCGATGGCCCCACAGAAGGCCACGCATTGTGCACGGCACGGCGAGCTGGCGCTTCGGTGCCAGCCAAGAAAACAAATGCTTTCCCGCTGTCTCCTGGAAATGCTTCCACCGCTCCCGCTGAGCGAGTTCATTTCAAAGCCAGCTGACTTTTTGCCCTTTCTAATAGAGCTTAAAATGTTTCTGTTTTCCAGCCCCCCCCCGCCCCGACCCTCAGCTCGGAGGCATTAATGCCGCAGGTTTGTGAAATGCCAGCGCAGTATATGGCAAATCAAAAGGATTAGGAGGGCGATTGGTATCTGAGGGGGCCGGCAGGGACTTAAGATTCTTCCCCACAGCGGTAGTGAAACGCTATAAACCCGCAAATCTTAAAAGGTATCGGTTAAAGCCAGCAAAATCCCCTTTGGAGTCTGGCCCCTCCAGCTGCGGGGCTGCCATCCCGCCTTTCCCATCCCGGCCTTTCCACTTTTTTTTTTTCCCCTTTTTTTTTTTTTTTGGCTCTTCTTTCCGGCCGCCGGCTGCGGAGGAGCGGGCCGGGCGGGCGGCGGAGCCGGGGCCCGGCGGGGTGCGGCGGGGAGCGCTCCCGGCGCGGCGGCAGCTCCGCCCGGCGCTGCCCCCGGCCCGGCCCCGCAGCTGCCCGCCCGCCGGCCGGCCGGCCCCCGCCGGGGCCGTGTGTGTGTTTAGGAGGTGCCGTTTCCCACAGCTCTGATCTAATGCAGCTGTAATTCAATCTCCGTGTGACCGACACTCCGCCGGCGCTCTCCCACCCGCCGGCAGGCTCCTCTCTCCCAGGCTGTGTGTGTTACACATTTACGCTGTCAATCTGACAGGCTCCCCTCAAACAACCCCTCTGTATAGATTTACAATGTCAATCAGGCGGGCTTCGGGGGCTGTCTGCGGCAAGAACTCCCGCCGCTCCCTCCCCTCGGCCTCCGCTGCGCCCGCAGTATAGTCACCCTATACCTGCCACTCAGCCCCGGCAAAAGGACTTTTGTTTAATGGCATTTGTGTGCAACCACAAAGAGTAAAGGCAGCTGAAGCAGATAAGGCTGAGAACCTGAAACAGATGTAAAAGAGATCAGATCGAGTTTTCTGCGGATCCTCAACTCCTCTAGAGATTTATGACCCCTTTTAACCCCATTTTAAATAGGTTAAACTGGGCTTGTTTTATACGGACGAAACGAGACCGGCGCTCATATAGAAATTTACCCAGAGGACTGGATCAGCCCCCCAACTTTGCTCTGTTCCTTATCACTAAGCCAACCCATTTGGCCTCTGCATTGCTCGTCGTTCGAATGCTTCTCTGTGATCTCATTATAACTCACATCCTCCGAAAGATCGCAAAGCTGCCAGTTGACCTTTAGCCCCTGAAAAGTCCTAATTTTGGGTTGGCAACTTACAGCTCAACGAGCGAGGCAAGGCAGGCGGACAATAGCAGCGGCCGAGGACGGGGAGCACGGCACAACAATAAGCTGTCCTTGGAAGTCCTGGGCTGCGATTGTCATCCCAGACACAATCATGGGAGACTCGGTTGGGATCGTTTTCTTTTGGCAGATGCCTTTGAACTCTGCTTTTCCCTTCCTGCTTCTCTGTTAATTATAAGTTTCTGCTTCTTCCCAATGACAGATGAATCCGCCAGGGGCGAGAAAAACCAAAGGGACAAATTCTGCTCGGTTAGCGCTGCTGAGCCTCCGTTGACTTGCACCAGCTTACTCCAGATTTACACCAGAGGGCCTGAATCAAGAGGAGACTATAGCTTAGTAGTTCGGCCCGTGGTTTGTACAAAAGGCACAAACCAGTCTTCCTTGCAGAAGGTTTGGCAAAGCGCCGTGATATTCACTACGGATAACAGCAAAACTTTTCTGCTCACTTACTGCCGCAGAACTGCCCTCCTCTTCCTCTTCCTCCTCCTCTTCCCGCGGGCACCAACAGCACCAATTTCTAGAAGATCCTGGGGGTCATTTCTTGAGGTCTACGCCAAAACCGGAGCCCCAGTAAGACCCATCCTGCATGTCGCATCCTCAGGCTGGGGCACAGGCTCAGCTGGGGCAGGGCAGTGCTGGTCCCTGGGCTGCATTTTGGGAACCACCAGCCAGCATCGCTGGGCTGAGCCTTCGGCTGGAGCCCTCCAGCTCATGCACTGCCCAATGGAAATGGTGGCCACTCTGCAGCCCCCTTACAACGCCAATACCATTGCCTTTACCTGTGAGGTGACTAAATGATTTTTTTAAACAAGAGTATCAGAGTTTCACTGATATCAAGAGGGGTGCTTTTAAAAAAGTGCTCTTCCCACTGTTCTCCTAAAATGGAGGCTCGAAACAAAGCAGACCTAGAAACACTACCATAAGAAGAACCATGTCAATTATTTTCCTTTCATGGGTATTACTGACTCATCACAGTTTTCTAGCGCGCTGAGCTTTTGAAGCCAGCTGTAAGAGATGGAACATATTTAATTTCTGTCATACAGGGCTTTTTCTGAACCCCCGTGTTTTCTCTGGTTGGGGATGGAGGTAAAAGAGGAAAGTCCTCTAACAGCGATACAAAGAGTGTTCAATTTGTGGCTGTGCCTCCACTCTCCCACGCATGCACCTGTGTCCCCAAGCCTCTAACAACAGCATCAGAGCTAAAAAAAGCTTTGCTGTGCTCAAAGGAAAATAAGAAATGTGACCATCCAGCCTGGCAGGGAAAGAGAAAAAACTTCTAACTAGAGGTCATGTCTCAAATCAGTATTCATAGGGCACGTGCTACTGGAAAGAACTCCAGAGAAGAAGAAAGAATACACAGATAAAAAATAGAAGTGTCATAAAATAGAAATGGAGGCCTCTAAATTTTCCCACTTTTAGGGTGGGTATTTTCTGCTGAACTTCTGCCCGGCACCTGACTCACACCCGTGCAGATGACCACAGATACCAGTATTTTTCCCCACATTTTGCACATACATGAGAGAATTCAACTTGCACCGAGGAGGCAGAAAACCAAGTGTTTGCCACAGCTGCCGGTGCTGTGGGTTCGTGTCCGTCAGCAAGCACCCAGAGCCGGGGAGAGGAGGCTCCGCAGGCGGGCAGCTGCAGCGCACCCACCGCAGAGCCCCGTGTCCAGCGACTGCTGCGGGGCCGGGGCTTAGCCCAAGACCTGGCCTCTCCTGTCCCCGTGTTGCTGTTGGGGTTGAAGGTCCTCTGGCTTTGTGCAGACAACATCCCAGGGCCAAGAGCAAGAGGGCACAAGGAGATGTTCTTGCTTCTTCAGCGGGAGGCCAGGTAGAGCTTAGTCTAACTCCCTATTCCCGTCATCTCTGCCTCAGCCTGCAAATTAACACCATCGCCCTAAATCCACAAGCTGAGCAGAGAGAGTTGTTTTTATTTAAAGGCAACATAAAAAGCCTATAAAAAAGGTTAAAAGCCCCATATAATTATCTTATTTTATTTTATTTTCAGTCCCGTGGTATTAATTAAAAAAACATTACCCCGCTTGAGAATTTGATTCCTCCTGCCTGATATGGGGAAGGAAAAGAATCTCTCTTGAGAAAGGTCTCCAGAGTCCTTAATCACCATTTAGGGGCCCTGCTCTTTGAAGGGCCATAGAGGAACAAAGTGGTTTGGGGATTAGCGAATGGCTTTTATTTCTTCCCTAATGATGAGAAAAGTGCAACGAATGCCTAGGGCAGATGATAAATTGAGTCAGAAAATGTTGCACGAGTGCCCTTTGCTAAGCTAGAGGATCAGTGTCAACAATATAAAAAAATGCCTCTGTTTGCTCATAAGAAATAGTGTTTGAATCATTAAACAGTAGAGACGGTATTGGCCATATTTAACCGCCTTGTACCTGCAGCCCCTTTGCAAACAACCCCTTTGAAGTGACTTCAAAGGGTCTGAGCACATAAGGAGAGGCTGCGGTATCAGTCACTTCATTGGTTGCTCACGGGACAGCGGAGCAGAGCACAACAGAGCTGAGCTGCCTCTGCCCAACAACCTCATTCAGGGATGGGAGTGAAAAGGAAGGCCATCCAAAAGCCCCTGAGAATATTTTACCCCGAAGAAGAGAAAGAAGAAAATACAGCGTGTTCCTTTTGACGTTGTCCCCTAAGCCACTTTGAGCTGGGGTTTCCTTCAGCCATGGGAAAAAAACAAAAAAATGAGTTAATTCTAGGAAAAAGAAATAATTAAATGGAGTCATGATGCTCTGTAGCATGTTTCTGAAAGCATCTGTGGTGAGGGTGAGGAATCCAGGATGGAGCCACTGTCCCCAGAAGTCACTGGAGACTCTCCCTGGTTTCAGAGAGTGCCAAGCCAGGGTTGAGTCAGGACTAGTAGGCAGCACGAGTCAGAAGCTCTGCTGGCACGAGGGGTGCAGATCAGGAGCTGACTTAATAGAAAACAACCAAATCTGCAAGCCAGACTGTAATTTTTTCCCTTTCATAAGGCTGAGAGACATCCACTCCGCCTCAGAGTGCAGACAGGAATTAACCTACTGAATGATACAGCAGGATTTGTGGAAGCGCCTTTTCTTCTTTCCTTCTTTTTATAGACAATTTCCCCCTCTTTGCACAGACACCATATGAGTCGTAGAATTCAGGCCGCCTGTGCTGTCCAGATAGGCAAAGATGGCATCATGATGCTACAACTCATTGGTTTTCAACTTGGAGGAATGATACAAGTTCCTGGAGCTCAGATCACCTTCTTTGGAAACTAGTGAGATACTGACAGGAGGTTAATTTTATGTGCTCATTTTACCTCGCCATTCATTAAAGAGGAAGTCTACGAAGATAAGATGTTCAGAAGTGCAGTGTTTTTATGTCTGGGGTTATACATTTCAGTGATATATGATGTCCTTCTCCTACTTATTATGGCCATTTAAAAGGTTCAAAAGCACTTTCTGAGGAAAGACACAATACAGATACATACTACATGATTTTATTCTGCAAGATATTCTTAGTAAGTAACCCTCACCAGAGATGTGTAAGCATTCTTCCTTTTTTAAAAATCTAAAACCAGTTTTTAGGCTTTTAAATTTAGAGGATTTCCTACGGATCTTGGGCAGGATGAGGTGTCAGGCAAGAACCTCAGGATTTCTGAGATAATTATATTTTTTAATGATGAAACAACATGAATAAAAATGCCAACAGTTTATCTCCATGGAGACAAATAAATTACCTGCTACTACAGAAAAGCAACCTGGTTAGCACCTTAGATATTTGTAAGGAATGAAAAAAATAATGATAGGGCAAGTGCTCCCCGATTAGCAGTTGGCAGACAAAGAAAATACGTTGTAATGGAGAATGAAGACTAGCAACATGCTTTACTGCACGTTACCTGAATATATAAAATAAATGCTGAGCTAGCATTATTATGTTCATTAAAATACCTATACTGCACAGGTGACATAAATGGATGAAGTGGGAAAATTACTGAGGAATTTTAAATATAAAAAGCTGGAAAGCTTGTGTTTGCCTCTCTTGTATAAAACTAAACAAATGTGGGAGCAATAGCTTTTTGTTAAGGTTGAAATCGGAAGCAAATACTTTGACTAAGCCAAGGAAGCGTAGATATTAGGAAAACATTGTGGTCAAGAAATGTAAGGATGGATGCTATACAGACCTCCAAAGATGCTGAGGAGAGAAATTTAGGAGATGGTTTTTACATATGCCAAGAATGTAACACTCCCAGCCTTTACGTCTGTGGGAAGGAGAAGTGGAAACATGTATCAGTGGTTCAAAAGGGCTTCTAGAAAAAACAAAAATGGGTTAAAAAAAGGGTTCAGGCAAACTGCCGTGGCTGGAGGGAGGAAGCGAGAAGGAAAGCTTCATGGTGAAAAGCAGTGCCACAGCTTATGAAGCCCTTAGGTCACGGACGGGCTAGGAATGGAGACTTGACTCCCAGGGACCAATTTCATCGTGGTCTCCTTACAGGCCAAAAAAAAAAGGGAATGCTGCCCTTAATCAGGAGCAAACTGGAGGACGTCTGCCTCAGACATAAGACTGATGGGGGAGTGGCTAGAGACAGCTTCAGCTTCGGAGCTAGTCTTAGGAAAAGGGATCCTTCTGCAAGATAAGAGTTAAGCCTGGAAGCATGTTTGTGATCCTGGAAACTGCAAACACATTGTGAATAGACAGAAAAGCTAAACACACAAAGAGAGAGAGGATCCATAAAGAAAGCGAAATCAGTTGTAGTGAAGTGGAGACAGGGATGAGGGCAATAGGTTCAGCATTGCAAAGTATAGGTGCAAGAGATGAGGATGAGCAATGAGCAGAAGGCCTTCCAACTATAAACCAGCTGGGAGAAGAGGAATCTGGGAAAGCTGTACAAATAAGCAGAAGTGACTTAAAAAGATATTTAGGGGAGCAACAATAAATCTTGGATAGAGTCCTTCCGAGAGTGCTTGAGGGCAGCAGCGTCATGTGGCATCAGGCGTTCAGAGGAGGACAGGCTGCCCCCTGCCCACCCCCTCTGCCAGCACTGTCCGACCAGCAAGGCCATACGCTGGCATCCCTATAGAGCAGGCTGAGGTTTGGATCTCATTTCTGCAGATGCCGGAGGTTGTGTGAGCTCTTAAGGAATAAATACTAGAAACATTTGGCTAAAGAAGGATAGCACAGGACAGAGGAGCTTCCTGGGCTGTCAGGTTTTGATTTCATCTGAATGAAAGGCAAATAGTGGAACAGAAAAAAGAGATAAGCCACATTTACTCTGTATTTTATTAATTTTTTGAAACGTTTTTTATGCTTTAATGTTGTTGAGTTGGTGAACAGGTTAATAGACGACAAGCCAGGATATAAAGCTTTAATCTGTCGGCTACCAGTGTTTCATAGACAACTTTTCAGCCCTCCCAGTCATGATATTTTATATATTTACATAAGAAAATATGAAGTAGAAAATCCTGATAATTTTAATCTTCTTATAGCCTGAATTGCTGCAGAGAAAAAAAGGGAGAAAGACACTTTTTCATTATTTCCTTTTGGGAGAAAATCAGATACCACATGGTCATAAAGCCCTGAATTGAGAGCAATAACAACTCCCCTTTCCCAAAGAGCTTACAATGTGGAGAGGGGAAAAAAAATGGTTTTGTGTGTAGAGGGGATAAATGGTCTTTTCATATCCAGAAATGCTTTATTTTCGCATGAGTCATAGCGGGTTTGAGTAAGTCCTTTAAAATGCCTCGCATTTTGGCTCTGGGCACGGAAAGCCTCTGTCAGAAGTCAAGTTTCTTAAAGTCACTCGGAGGATGTATATGAGCTAGGGAAACTCGGAGCCGCTTCTGCATCCACAGGCCCCGTCCCAGGTCACCGGCTCTGGCAGCGCTGGGGACCCCGCAGCCATTGCCACCACGGGAGCTTCAACGTGCGCATGTAAGCCTGCTTGGAGCGCACCAAGGTGATACGGCTTTCAGATGTGAGCAGGGACACGCGAGCCCATCTGTGGAGGTGGAGACTGACTGGTGCTAGCTGCCGGTTGTGGGGTGTTTGGGTGCTTTTTTTTCTTTATGTTGTGTTTCTGTCTAGAAAGCATCCCTAGGGATGGCAAGGGTGGCTCCTGTTGGGGAAGTCTTTTGTGCCAGCATTTAAACAGGATCTGTTCAGGATGCTCACACTTAATTCATACCGTTCCACATTTTCAGAGCCTTTTCCAGTCATTTTACCTAAGCCTGAAAGCTTTCAATTGTTTCCTCAGTGTTTCAAGATCGGAATCAGCTCAGGTCTCTGGGTGGAGATATCCTCTGGGCCACGGTATTGTTGCCCTGTCCCTGGCGAGCGGCCGTGTTTGCTAGGATGCCCGGCAGGCCTCTCCGGAGCCGTGCAAGTGCCGCCACAGCCGTCATGGGAGTACGTGGCCAATTTCAGTCCAAGGAGTTTGGGACGTGAAAGAAAACAGACGTGATGGGAGGCTTTGTAGCCCTCTTGGCTGACTCTCCACCAGCCGAAGGCAATTCCCCATCCATCTCCCTGGGAGAGGCGGGGGAAAGATGTGCGAAAAGCCTCCAGGAGCACGGATATCTGCCACAGCTCTTGTTACAGGGTTTCTGGGTCACTTCACATGTTTCCCTTTTATCACTAGGAGCCATGCCTGAGACAAGGGGAAGCCCTCATAGAAAACCTGCTCTGAGAGGCTTTCCTTCTGTAGTTAGAGTTGCTCTGAATTATTCTGGGGAGAGGGGGGGATTTTCAAGCAGAAACTTTGGAAACAGCACTTCAGATGATGAAAATAATTACCTTACCCACTGGAAGAGCTTTGCACCTTCCCTTTGGCCTGTTTGGCCTCTTCCAAGGCTGAAAAAGAGTCATTAAAACTTCTGACAGTTTGCTGCAAGCCAGGCCTAATGTTGAAGCAAGGCTATTCCTGAGGATTTTATTGAACTACATATAAAAATAAATTATACAGTCAGTACAATAGCCCTGCATTGCCTGTTTTATACTAAAATCAGCTTTGTCCCATCTATTCACCTTCCAGTGCACTTTGAATAGGTCTAATGAGAAATTCCCACCACGGAAATGATCAGGAGAGGCTGTCCTGTCGCTCAGACACCTTTCTCTCATTGCAGTCACCAGCCTATGGCTGGATTTGTTCCTGACATCTTGGTGCCACATCTACCACATATTCACATCCATTAATGAGGTCTCTCTCCTATTCTGAATGTTATTTGTCACGTGAGGAAGGTGAATCTATTATAAGGTGAGTCGCGAAACAGTCAAGACCAAGCAGAAAAAGCCACAGAGATTCCCTTAACAAGCAATGGCCACAGGACGCAGCCAACAGAAGACAGTCTTCAGCAATTATAATGAAAAGTCACAGCCAAGACACCAGTCAGATCTGAATTTGTCTCTTTTTATCTCACCCTATTGCTCTGCGGCCATGACATCACCTAATTTAAGTAAGTCCATCATCACCCTGCCGTTAGGCGCTGGCGAGGAGCTGCAGGTACCCTGCAGGGCTCAGCGCAGCCAGGAGGGAAGCCTCCGAGGGTGCATTTTTGCTCCATTCAGTGAAACCAATTTGCTGCCAGGCCAACATGCGTGTGACACACCCAAACCCCTTCGACCTGCAGGTCCTAAGAGGGCAGTTCCTGAGTTTATAAAGATATGGCACAGCCAAATCCTGTTGGTATTTAATTGCCAGCATCCTCGGTAGTAGGTGCCCATACCACAGCCACCGTTCCCACCTGTCAGACTGACCCCAAAACAAGCACCGGGGCTGCTCATCCCGCTGGGCACCCCACCAGGAAATGTCTGACCCGAGGAAGCAAACTGCAGTTCAAACTGGGGGCTCCTGTGGCTGCGGTCGATAAGGAGCACTGCCCAGTCTGCCTCTCTTGGCAAAGAAATTGCTCAGCCTCCAGACCTGTCAGCAGGGTCAGGTAAGTCTCTAAATTATATCAAAAAACAAAAATGTCTAATATAATTTGGAGAACAGATTTGCCAGAAATATGAGAAGAGAAAAAGCAGTAGTGAAGCCAGAACACCATCAGGTTTTAGGAATAGCCCAGCATGCCTTGGGCATCTGATGGATCCTCAACAGCACTGGTAGTTTCCAACCTGACTCCCTCAAACACCTTTTTCACAAAGATGCATGAAAATGTCTGTGCAAGCCATGACCTCAGGCCACAAATGCCACTCCTGGCATCTTGGGCCCTTGTCACAGACCTGCAAAGGGACTTGCCCATTCTTGAATTGTCTCCTGCTCGACTCACCATGCCAGAAATGAGGCTCAGGCTGGGCTGGGCTCAAAGCAGCATGGCCAGACACTTTTTTTTTAATTCCTAGGAAACATATCTTCTGATTTGAGTCCATCTTTACATCTTTGTTTTTTCCCCTGTTAAAGACAGCTTTGAAACAGATCTTGATTCAGCTTGATCAGCTCCAATCTAGAAATTTAGCAGTTTGAACTGTTCTCAGTGGGTACCTCTAAAAACTAGTCCTTGTTTTTTATCTCAAGAATAACCCTACCATGAAACCAGCATGCTGGGTTTCCTAAAACAGCACCGCTGTGCCTCTTATTTAACTCCAATGACCAGATCCAGATTTCCCTCCATGAAGACTCAAGGATATCTGTCCTCTTTCACAAAGAAAACATCAGTAGATGACTTTTCTTCCGAGAACAATGCCTACTTCCCATGTACACATTTATATCTGCTCCAGTCTGCATGTGGTACAGCAAGGGAGGGAAAGGCAGAGCCAGGAGAGACCGTGGAAGGCAGAGGAGGTCTGAGAGGATTCTTCCCCGTCGCTCCCTTATCTGACACTAACGTCATCACCTCTCTCTTACCTGCCTTAGCAGCAATACCTCGCTCTCCACTCTTAAACACCCCCTTTGAATTAGGGAAGAGACCATCAGCCAAAGCTGGAGTTCAGAGTAAAAAGCAGTGGGTGGGCTTTAGCTCCTGCTGGAGTATTGTAGTCCGTGGTGGTGGTGGTGATGGTGGCAGTGGCTGTGGTGGTGGCCATGGTGTGGAGTTGCCTGAGGTTACGCATGGTGGGATCCCAGGGGTGGTGCAAATGCCAAAGCTCAAGCCAAGAAGGGTGCCAAGAAGGGAGTGGGAAGGAGAAAGGGGCTCGGGCTGAGCCAGGTGACTGCTGGATTTTTCTGTACTTTCTCCCAACTCTTGGGCACAGCCAAGAGAAATCCTTCTCCAGACCCTGCAAGTTGATGTACCAATCAAGCTCCTTTCCATCCATCTGTTGACACGCACGATTGGAAAAAAATTTCAGAAAGATCTAGTTAAACTTGATGTAAACCACAGAGTCGTATTTTCTACAAACCTCCCACAAAGCCTTTCAAACCTAACCTAAACTTAACGTTGCCAAGTCTCCTGAGATTTTTCTCTTGATGTCTTGTGATAACGGGTGTTTTTCCTAAAGCCCCAGCTCCCGAATGGAAATCATTATGTGAGAATCTCAGCTGTCATTAAAAAGTAGATGTCTATCCCTCAGGGCCATGAAAGAAAGCTCAGAGTTGTGAAACAAGCAAATCATACTGGCTTAGAAAACAGAAGACAAATCAAAAGAAGCCTGTGTTAACTACCCTGCCCACGGCTCAGCACAGCCCCTGGTCCTGGATGGCTGGGGCAGTCACCTCAGGGCTGTGACTCCGTTCTTGGGCCAACTGCGCTGTGCCACCAAGCACTGCAAAATAAAGGTGTATAAACTTTAGTTTGGTAGTTGTCAGGTGATTGGACACCTTCATTATGTTTTGTTTTGGGGTGCATGGAGGTAGAGAGACTTAGCAGCGGCACACAGGCACATACCCACGTCAAATATCAGGTTTGCTGGTATAGACAGACATCCTTTCAGTTACACCAACATAAAACCCAGACAAATTCATCAGCCTAACAAGAGTCCCACTACAGGTGGGGACAGTTATAACAAGGCTACAAAAATAAGATCCAAAGATTCTTAGTTTTCTGATCACGGTATTGGGAATAAATGTTACACAGCAAAAAATGACAAGTGCTTACACATCGCGTCCTGACTTTTCTAACAACTAAACACCTCTGAGTACAAAAAAGGAGACAGAATGAAACAATTTAATTCTCATCCTAATGTGGAAACACATTCAAAAGGAGCAGAAAGAATAGGGCCTACCTCTTTAGCTTGGCATCTCTGACAGTTTTTGATACACACAATTCACTCCAGTGCATGCTTAAACTGTTATATTTTATTTTTGAGAACATAAATATCTTATTCTCAGTACAGAAAGAGCTGGTTGTTCCCAGCCACGAATGCTTTGGCGATTCCTCTCTGCCAGGGAAGGACAGTGTTTTTCAGAGCGAGTACATCACTGACTTTGCTGCCCAGACGCAGCGAAACACAGAGGCAGGTGCTGCGCTCCTGCACTGCTACTGTTTTCTTCGGGACCGAAGTGAACTGCTATAGAAAAAGAGCAGGAAAAGAAATTTCAAACTGATCAAAAAGGCAAAATGTTTTGTGACCTTTGAAACAGCACTGCAGAAATCCAACCATCTCACGAGCGAGCACCAGGCACAGCAGCATTAGTAAGCTTTGCATCAGGGGGCTCAGTTCGAAGGTTCGCTTGGAGGGAAAGTGCTGGTTTAAAGGTTTTTAAAAGCTCAGCTCACATGTGCGCACACCCTGCTCACCAAAATATATTCTGAGCCTTTTCTCTTAACACTTCTTATTTTCTAACTAAGATAATTGAATGACTCAGTGAACATGGCTGGCATTAAAATCTCGGGGGAGGGAAAAGCAGAGGTAGCAAGCTCTAAATCCTCTGCCAAATCCCCTTTTCATAATTTATAGTCTGTCACCAGTTTATCACCAAGAACTGTCCCTCTTTTTCTCATTCTCCAGGCTCCTTTCCCAGTGGACAGTCCATGCCAGCTGTCTCGGCAGCAGGAACGTCCTTTTTTTCCCAAGCCTCGACCTGTGGGAAAATCTTCATTGGCCAGTAATTGATTCCACCCTGCCAGCTCCATTACTTTAGTCTACAGTCAAACTGCCAGCAAGCTGGAGACAGGCAGCCTCAGCCCTCCCCTGCTCCCACTATTGAAGCCCGCTCCTACCCGGGCCGTTAGCTACCGGGGCTCTGAGTTGATGTGTCAGCCCGCCCTGCAATTAGCACTAATCTGAAAATTGGCCTTTGCTAGCAAAGCCAAGCACCTGACAGCTAATTGTTGATGTCAGATTGATGTGCATTTAATATGGAAAGGTTATTTATCAAAGGGTACTTTTTTTCTGTTGGTCTTGGTTTGTCTCCGGATTGCCACAGGCACTTACAGCCCACAAACCAATAAAGATCTTATACTTCATTTAACTCAAGGAGCCTTCTAAATACCCTTTTCAAACTCTCGGTGTAGGGCAGTGCAGTACTCATCTATTTATACTGTTTATAAAGAAACCGCTGCTAACCAAGCAGTTATTGTTTTTAGTCTCTTTTTTTGGAATCAAAATATTGGGGGGCGAAGAAAGGTTGATAACAGAATAGCGACTGCCGGCCAGCCCTGGAATTAAAAATGAATTAAGTTTTGACTCATCCCCAGAGTCTTGCCAGCCTTTCTTCACACCAGGCTACTTCAGTGTTTACAGTATTACCTACGCTTTGCCTGTCTGCGTGTGTCATAGGAAACACACAGGGAAAAATATCGGTCCTGTTGGTTTTACCACAGGTTTTGCCACTCATTACCACAGAACGGGGACTTCCCTGGTGGCTTTGCGGAGACAAAAGGACACGCTCCATCAGGTCCTGACCCTGTGATCAGATGGCAGAAGGCGAAGCATCGTGCGCACGGAAACCCCCGCACGCTGCGGTGAAGTTGGCTGACACCTACCTGCCCTAAAATGGGGTCTCTCGCTGACCAAGGCCGCATCTAAATGTTTTCCAAGAGCGTAGTGGAGTCGCTAGACTGAAAACAGGCTGCACTACGAGCATTACCATCGGGAGCATCTCCCTGATGCTGCACAGGTTACCATCTAGCACCCTTGTAAATAGCTTAAAAAAGCGAACCCACCAGGTATTTAAACAGAATCACGGTTGTTCGGATTGGACACGCACATTTCAAGTCATGCTAAAGTCCTGCTAAAAAACAGTAAGGTTTGCAATTGCTCAGAGGAAATTAGTCTGTCCTGCGGAGCCTAGGAAGACAGCAAAGATACTGGTGGCACGCATAAAACTCTGGCACGCAAGCTGCAGGAAGAAAAAAAGCTGATGGTTTTAAATGAAGCAAGAGAGAAGACGGTCTCCAGCATGGAAAGCATGTTATGAAAAGTGGTAAATCAGACAGGACACAAACACAACAACTGTTTGATACAAATCATATTCTGACAGGGAAACGAAAAGTACCAGCGTGAGTTGTATGAAGCAATTGCTCGTATTCATTCCACAGGTGGAGGAAGACATTTTCCATGTATATCAAATGTATCTCCTTTTTGAATGAAGGTGGTGAAATATTTCACAGAGTCTCTGTCCTCTAAATACTATGCTTTAAAATATAAAAGTATGTAACTTGTATTCTTCCACTGAAAAAATTTAAGTGGAAAATATCCAACTGTGCAGGATCTAAAGGACTTTCACCCAAAAAACCTTTCAAAAGAAAATACTAATTAATTCACATTTCATCATTCATTAGGCTTTGCCTGGATAACAACATCTGTGCATTACTTTCAATATTAAATTTTATCCTCTGCAGTGAGGTGTTTAATAGATTTGACAAATTAAAAATTTGGAGGTGAATTAAAAAACACAGTAGAGTTGGAGCAATGAACAGAGTGAGCAGATAAAGTGGAGGTACCGACTTACTGGGGCTGGGCGTTGTGGCGGGGAGGAGATGCTCTCAGCACCCAGCATCCAGCAGAGCTGATGGCAAAGTCCTGCACATCCCAGTGGTCACTGGACAGACGGCCAACAGGCAAAACTTTCATCAGCATAAGGGCTGCTGCTTTGCCAAGCCGGCTGCGCTCCGCTGAGTCCAGATATCATGTCAATCATGCTCTGATGGGTCCCGGGCACGCCAATCCTCTTGGGCAGAAACTCCAGGCCACTGTGGTTTCTAGGGAGAACAGCCGTGCCCAGAGCTGCAAGCCCCGGCCGCGGTGCTGTGCATGGGACGATGGGCTGCTCCACAGGCGGGGCGCATCCTGCACGCGTCCGCCTCGGCGTGTCCTCCCGCCGGGTGAGCACCTACCCCGGACACGAAACTCCCCGCCTGGCACCCTTGCAGGCAGCACGTAAGCTAAGCAAATCCTTCATTTTAAATACGTGCTTAAACCCTTCTGGGTTGGTGCTCAGCTGGGATTTAAAGATGTGTTGGAAAGTTTTGGCAGCGTTGGTTTCAACTTGGCCGGTGAGGAGATGTTGAAAGCTACACGACTGCATCCACACTGGAGTTCTGAGATGTGTTAATTAAGACATTCTGTTACCAGCCCTTTCCTTCCTACGCAAGACAAAACCCACCGGGTGATAAACGTGCCTGAAATGATTCGTATGTTTTAATGCTTTCCTGAATATGGATCAATTTTAACACTTTTTATAACACTTGTATCCTAGCCAAGACAAAGCCGATGACTCCAGTCTGGTTCGAGCACACATTTAACGCCTCCCCCTGAATAGGTCCTAGAAGAGGAGAGAGTTCAAGAAGTCATCTCACTTACTCCCCTGTTCAGGAGAGCGGCCGGGTAGATGTTTGTCTGAACTGTCCTTAAAGATTTCCAGTAACAAAAGCTGCACAAATTCCCTCAGGGAATTTATCCTACTCCTTCAGTTTCCTTACTCATAGAAATTTTTTTATGAAGTCTAATGCAACACTCCCCTACTGCAATTTAAACCATTACTTTTCTTTCCTGTCTTCCACGGACACGGAGAACACTGCTCCCCGCAGCTGACATGCACGTAGTAGAAGCCCTCTGTATTTTTGTTAGTTCAAACAATGCTGATTTTTCAATGTTTCCTCAGAAACGTATCCCAGCCCCTGAGCACTGTTTTCTTCTGCATTCTCAACAACAGACCTGCCTCTTTTTTTGCAGTACTGAAACTAAAACTGGAACTGGTGCTCCAGCCACACCAGTGTGAGCAGAGTGGAAGGACAGATCGGAGGTCCTACCAAGCTATTCTGCCACTACCTGTCCCAGTAGGACACTCGCCTTCCCTGCCACATGACAATGCTGAATTGTTACCCTCTGCAATGCCGTTTTTGCAGAACCGTTGCCTCCCCTACAGCTGCACTTCATCACTTCACAAGTTAGGAGAGCTGCTGGGCCCAGGTGCTTCCCCACCGCCCCACTGTAGCACTGAGGCTTTAGGCAGGATTCCTTCAAACCTGCTATTCCCGAGGGGCAGCCTCTTCTCTCCAGTCCTTCTCCAACCTAGATATCTCTCCACACATCATCTCACATCACAGAGACCTCCTTCTCCCTACAAAAATGAAATTCCCACCCAGGTCGACCCCCTCTGCTCAAGTCCCCCTGGCACGACCCAGCGCCCGCATCGCTCTCCCTCCTGGCAGGGCAGGATGGAGCTGACACGGAGGGGATGCACGTGTGGTGTGACAGACCCACTAAGATGTCCTGCATGTGGACAAGCATCCCTGACTCCATGGAGGGGCTCCTTGGGAAGGACCAGTTTCGTGAGGGCATCGATCCCTCCATTGATGCCAGCGCAGGAGCACTGTTTTGGAGAACGTCCTCCTTCCGCAGAGCTGAGGCCCATGGGACAACCAGTGGACTTGAGAACTGAGGTGCACCTGCAAAGGACAGACACTGGAGCCTCACTCCACTCCCCTCATCTTTGAACACAAGGAAGCCAAGAGCCCTGCTCCCTGCTCTCCCACCGCTCAGTTGGCAAACACAGGCACTGCTGGGGTGACTGCAGGTGGGTTTCTTTCTAATTCCTCCATGACAACCCTCAAAAGACGGCTCTGGTGATAGACTGTTCTAGTATCATTCTTGTCTTCGATTTATATAATGTAAACATTATTTAGACACGGATCAGCATACATCCTGTATGACATACAACAGCTGCTAGTTCAGCAAAGAAAAAAAAAGGGGAAATTTACATTATATAAAGTTTTCTCTTACTTAAGTATTAATATCACTAGATAATACATATCCCTGTAATCTGGAACACGGGTTTACTTCTTAGGATGTAAAAGCCTCTCTATCAGATTGGAACACATGTGTGTCTTGGTTAGCTTATATCTTGGGTTACTTAAAAAAGAAGGAAAAAAAAAGCAACCATTTCATCAGCTAAAATGAGGAAAAGATCTCAGCCTGTCCAACCAAAACAATGACCTGATGCAAGACTCAAGTCTATCAGGTAATGCTCAAGGGAACATTTTAAATAAGGAAAAAAGAGTGGAAGTGGGGAAAAAAAAATCATCATTGTATTCTTATTCAGTAATGTTCCTCCACTAGCATTAACAGCTTATCTTGCCATCTAAGCACTTCTAGATAACAGACTGGGTTTTATGTTGAGTACAGGCTGTACCAAGTCACTAAAACCCTTCTATTGTTAAAGATTATGTAAAATGGTCAATCAAAGTGTCACTTCTTCCTGCCCGTCCCCCAGGCTGTTGTGTTGCATAGTTCCTTATAAAAGCCAAGCGTAAAGGGGAGGGCTGGGAGCAAAGCGCCGAGACGTAGAAAACGGCACATTGCAGAGCCAGCAGGCGCACGGGAGATCCCACCACCGCAGAGATACATTTCAGAGGGTCGTACCGCAAGGTCACCTAAACAAAGAGAGAAAAATATCCAAATTAAACCTGTTCAGAGAATTTTCCCTAGTAAAAACACGGGTGTTTAACAGCTTGTGCACCTGCAGAGCTGTTGAGGGCCTTTCCATGCCTTGGCCAGTGGTACAACAGGTCCCAGCACAATACAGACGCAGAAGATGAAGCTGGTATAGGCTTGAGAGAAGTACGCTTTTCTAGTATTTCAAATGAGATTTCTAGATATCTATGCCACATCCACTGTTCTGAAATAAGCCGTGTCAGATTAAAACAATGAAAAACTATGAAATTTGATAACTGAGTTCAGAAAGTTGCTTGTGGTTTTTTTGTTGGGGTTTTTTTTTTCCCAAGTAGGTTTTCATACATACTTCAGCGCAATTTTGAAGGTGCTTTCTGAGGAGGCATTAACTGGTACAAGGTGGCAGCTGCAATTTGGAGCTCCATGGCCAGTGTTTACATGTGATGGGAAACAGCTCCTCTGAGCCAGAGCAGTCCCACAGGCATCATGAGTACCAGGGCGTTGGGGACAAACTCCTCTTCTGCGTGACAGCAAAGTAATCACCTCATCCATGAAATACCTGTAGACCTCAGAGCAGCTTTGACTGATGGAAGATTTCTCAGAAGAGGTATGATTGCAAGGTCTCAGAGTGGTGGGAGGTCTAAGTAAACAGGACATCATATTTTTTTCACACTGACATTATTTTCCCTTTTTTTTTTTTTTTTTTTTGGAAGATGCCCATTCTCCTTCACAGGCCAGCTCAAGCAAAGTGATTTTTCAGGCCAGTCACTGCTCCTAAGTTAAACACAGGTAGGCGTTGATAAATGCCTTGGAGGATATAACGCTCTTGAAGCCCACCCAGAGGAATGGTGGGGTTAGATGAACGTCATGGATGAGGCTCAGTTTTAGCCAACCGCAGCTGGTTGATGCAGCACATAGGATGTGGCCCGGCCACCTCATCCGAGAGCAGATCCCTTGTTTGGGGTGGATGACTGAGACGAGAACAGCTGTTCTGGGTCAGATCAGCATTGTCCAGCTTCCAGCCGTTGGCAGACTTGCCTCAGCCAGCAGCGGCTTCTGTGCATTTAGCAATCCTTAACAGCTTTCCCCTCCTTCGATTCGTGGCGTCACCCCTTCAATCTGTGCACACTTTCAGCCTCCCCAGCACCCCGCAGCAAGGAGCTAGCTACGCATCATCTGGAGAGGGTTTTTTCTTCTGTGTGCTCTGAACTTGCCTCTTGCTGGCTTCATTGGATGCCCCTATTCCTTGCACTGGAAGAACAATCAATCCCTACCCTAAACCGATGTTATAGACCTCTATCACACCTGCCCTCAGTCATCTCTTTTTCTCAGCACCAGAAGGACGCAAACCTGTTGCATATCACCCTTAATGCTCATATTCCTGGGAAAACTGAGCGGGCAGGAGAGCTGCATACATTTGTGCAGGGTTGAAATAAGCCTTTGTTAAGTATTTGCTTAACATACAAATGCCTTTCACATTTCAGGATAGACAAATCAAGCCTATGTTTAATTAAGGAAGGGATCAGATGATGTGTCTTCCCCCCAGCAGAGATTTTCCAAAATTTTTGTCTGGATTCAGCTGTGTATTCTAAGCACATGGATTGACAGGGAGGGGATATGGGTAACAGAGGGCTTGTGCTATTTGTGATTTGTGCTAGAGAGTATGTAAAGAAAAGGAACAAGAAAAATCATTCCCACTTCTCAAATGTCCAAGGGCTGGTCAAGTCTAAACACAGTTTGTATCGACAAGAACAGCAAACCACCAGCACATCTCATTTTCATCTGACGTACACAGGGGCCTGACATGATAGATTTAAAGGAAACCTGTGTATCATTGCACCGGGATACATGTCCCCTTATATACAGCATGCACGCGCACACAGGCATAGCTATATCATGTGCTGGCAAGTAACGGAGAAGTTTAGCAAACATACCTGAAATAGCTCACATACGTAGAGATGCCAAACAGGCTCATTACACCATTTCCAGAGGGTTTTTCTCCCCAGCTCTCCACGTCCCCCAGCCATTCAAATGGCAGTTGTTCATGTGGGCTTGCACTCTCATGCAGTCATCAATTAGAAGGTGACGACTTGAAAAACTATCATTTGTCGTTGCAAGCCAAAATGAGCAGCCCTGCCCCTTCGCGCCCAGCTCTGACAAGGAGCTTCCCCAGGCCCGGGCTTGCTCCAGGGCTGTGCCTGCTCTCGCCCCACTCTCCGGTCCCTCTGCTGCCTCCTCCTCCGCCTCCTCCTCCTCCTTCATTCCCTGTCCCCTACACCCGCCGTCCTACACTCTCCCTGCTCTCCCAGGCTTTTGCAGGGAGGAAAGCTTTCTCTCCTCCTTTCTGCCTCTCCCCCTTGCTCTGACCGTGTCTGCTGGCAATCCACCCTCCTGGGCACTCACGACGGCTGCGATAGCTGAGCAGCAGCTACAAATACCCCAATACAACACAACCGCTGTGTTTTGGGAGCTTAATCCTGCTATTCCCTCCATTGCTAAAGCATCCAAAACTGAAAGCTGGTACGTTCACAAGGAGTTGATTGATCAACGAAGAGGAGCGAGGACCAAATCTGCTTGCAGAAGAACCTGAAGGGTTCTGGAGCAGAGAGGGTACCTGAGCAGTGCAGAGAGGGTGTCTGAGCGATTGTACGGGATGGCTTAGCTAAGGGTGGGGAAGATAGGCTGGAAATGGCAAAGGAAAAAGGAAAAGAGAAGTTGGGCTGTCATGAAGAAGCTTCTTGGCGAAGAAATCTGAGACAAGACAGGGAGTGGATGCTCCTTTGCTTTAGCCGTTTAAAACTGGACTGAGGGGCACGCTAGCCGCCGCACTGCGGAGAGGCGGGGAGGCCCTGGAGGACAGTCCCCTGCGAGCCAGACGGGGCTGCTGGCCCTGATCCCCTGCAGCGGGGCTTGTGCCGGGGAACCTCTTCTCCTGCAAGGTGTCCGCCTCCGGGGCAGCCCTCACAAGTCCCTCAGGTGCCAATTAGGCCCTGAAGCAACCGTGTTCCCCTGGGGTGGGGGCTTCTCCTGTGCTGCCTGGGGGACACAGCTTACGGGGAGTCACTGGGTTTGGCCTTGCAGTTCAATTAAATTAAAAAAAAAAAGAAAGAAAAAAGCCCTAGCCCCCTTGCAGGGGAGGGCGAGGAGGGGGACGGTCTCCCCTGTAGCTGCCTAATCGCTCACAGGGTGACGGCCCTGCTCCTGTCAGCACAAACTAGCAATTACGATTAATGGGCTGTGGCAATCGGATCCCGGCGCTAACAGAGACGGCAAGTCCCACCATTTGCATGCAGTAAATTATTCAGGCCGTCAGCTGTTCGGATGCGAATCGGTAATGTTGCGGTTAAACGCTGGCCACATGGCTAATTTGAGGTGTGCCCACCAGCCCAGGCACCGGCACCGAGGAGAACTGGCTCTGTGCTGGGGCGGGCGGCACAGCTGTGCCACCGGCACGGCCCCGGCAAGCCCCGCACCGCCCCCGCCAGACACCGGCTGTCGCAGCACACGCATGGCTAATGACATGTCCTTCTGGGAGCAAAGAGCACCAGGAAAAGCCCAAGAGTGTCTCATTTAGTTTAAGTTTCAAGGGACTGTGGGCTTGAGAAGATGGGGAGAGCTGGGTGCCAGCGAGCAAGCTCCAGTGACCTGACCCTGCAGCCATGGCCAAGTGTTTCACAGGAATCAAATGCATGTCCGGACTCAAAATCAGAGTATTTCTATACTAAAAATGAAGCATCCTATAATAAACTCAAGGTTTGTCAGCTAAACCTCATTTTTAAAAAGCCAAAGGTAGCACTCCAGAAGGGCCTCCATTCAGGTGAGCAACGCAGTGAGTACCTGGCACGAGCACCCACACACACGCCGGGTGAACTAGATCTGTGCTGCCAACATCCCGTTCTGCCTGCCTGGCTGTGAGAGATGTGTTTGAACGTACCCACCCTCATGCAGAAAATAATTCTTTCATAATAACCCTTCAGCGTGGAAAGACTGAACTCTCCTAAGCTCAACTACTGCATTTCAGGAGCGCAGCACAAAGAATAGCAAATGTGGGGCAGAAGGGAGAGAGAAATTTGGAAAGCAATGGGAAAAAATGGCACGGGCAGTTGTCTACTCGCACATCCATCCAGTTCTTCATCCCTCTTTTCCCAAGAAGAGAAAGGACAGCGCGGGATCTCACACAAGCACAAAACCAAGCTCAGAATGACCAAGCCATTTCTTCACTAGCCCCTCAGTATGGACAACTGCAGCTAAGTCCTGTCATTTACATTCAAATCAGACTTGCTTTACACGGGGGTCTGCCTGCATCCATTGGTACGCATCCTGAGAGGGACTATATTTCATGTCAAGAGCTTGAAACGGTTCAGAGTTGTCCCATATGGATCTGTACCCGAGAAGCCCCTGTACCCTTGCTAAGCATCATCCCCCAGCAGTACTGGCAGCTTTCGTGGGAGTTCTTGGCTTTTTGAAATACACAGGTCTTTTACTAGAAAGGAAATGTTTGATTAAGAAATACAAATAGTGACAGGCATTCTTCTGAGGAAAATAAAAAACTTAGATCAATCCTCAGACTTTCAGAGTTTGAAATTAAATATTAGGAGAAATAAAAGGGGCATGGCAAATAGTGCGTAAGCACTACAAATCTGTGTAAGCACAGTAGCATAAATTGATAGGAAAGTCATGATAATGAATAGCAAAACATATGTTTAAGGGCACAAGGCCACTTTGCTAAACAAGTACCTACCTCTGAACGTACGGGCAGATCAAGATGCCTGTGTCAGCCCAAACTCTTCAGCACTAAGTTCACCTCTATTTCATAGAATCATATTATCATAGAATGGTTTGGGTTGGAAGGAACCTTAAAGATCATCTAGTTCCAACGCCCTGCCATGGGCAGGGACATCTTCCACTAGATGGTTATGCTTCCTCTTTTCCAGTCAGTGGGAACTTCACCGGGCTGCCGCGACTTCTCAAATATGATGGATAGTGGCTTAGCAACTTCATCCGCCAGTTCCCTCAGGACCCATGGATGCATCGCATCAGGTCCCATGGACTTATGCACCTTCAGGTTCCTTAGGTGGTCTTGAACCTGATCTTCTCCTACAGAGGGCGGCTCTTCATTCTCCCAGTCCCCACCTTTGCCTTCTGTGGCTTGGGCAGTGTGGCTCGAGCACTTGCCGGTGAAGACTGAGGCAAAAAAGTCATTGAGTACCTCAGCCTTCTCCATATCCTGGGTAACCGAGTCTCCCATTTCCTTCCAGAGAGGACCCACTTTTTCCCTAGTTTTCCTTTGATCCCCGACATACCTATAGAAGCTTTTCTTGTTGCCCTTGATGTCCCTGGCCAGATTTAATTCTATCAGGGCTTTAGCTTTCCTAACCTGATCCCTGGCTGCTCGGACAATTTCTCTGTATTCCTCCCAGGCTACCTGTCCTTGCTTCCACCCTCTGTAGGCTTCCTTTTTGTGTTCGAGTGTGTCCGGGAGCTCCTTGTTCATCCATGCAGGCCTCCTGGCGTTTTTGTTGGGATGCGTCACTCCTGAGGTTGGAGGAGGTGATCCTTGAATATTAACCAGCTTTCTTGGGCCCCTCTTCCCTCCAGGACTTTGCCCCATGGCACTCTACCAACCAAATCCCTGAAGAGGCCAAAGTCTGCTCTCCTGAAGTCCAGGGTAGGGAGCTTGCTGTGTGCCCTCCTTGGTGCCCTAAGGATCTTGAACTCCACCACTTCATGGTCACTGCAGCCAAGGCTGCCCTTGAGCTTCACATTCCCCACCAGCCCCTCCTTGTTGGTGAGAACAAGGTCCAGCATAGCACCTCTCCTCATTGGCTCCTCTATCGCTTGGAGAAGAAAGTTATCATCAACGCATTCCAGGAACCTCCCGGATTGCTTATGGCCTGCAGTTTTGTCCTTCCAACAGATATTGGGATGGTTGAAGTCCCCCATGAGGACCAGGACTTGTGAACATGAGGCTGCTCCTATCTATCTATAGAGGGCCTCATCCACTTGGTCTTCCTGGTCAGGTGGCCTGTAGCAGACCCCCACCATAATGTCACCTGTCCCTGCCCTCCCTTTAATCCTGACCCATAAGCTCTCAGTCGGCTCCTCATCCATCCCCAGGCAGAGCTCCATGCACTCCAGCTGGTCACTGACATAGAGGGGGACACCCCCTCCTCGTCTCCCCTGCTTGTCCTTCTTAAAAAGCCTGTATCCCTCCATCCCAACACTGCAGTCATAGGACCCATCCCACCACATCTCCGTGATGCCAATAAGATCGTAGCCCTGCAGGCGTGCGCACGTCTCCAACTCCTCTTGTTTATTCCCCATGCTACGTGTGTTTGCACAGAGGCATTTAAGTTGGGCCCCCGATGAAGCTGTCTTACTGGCTGGGGTTCCTTTGTGCTGCTCTTTAGGCACTCGCCTGCTGACCTGTGATCCTCCTCCAGGCTCTGGGCATCTATTGCTGGCCCTGGCATTGAACGGGTAGGAGCGAGATGGATTGGGGTTCCCCTCCCCCGGCAACTTTAGTTTAAAGCCCTCTTCGCCAGCTTGGCAAGCCTATGACCGAAGGTGCTCTTCCCCTTCTCTGACAGATGGACCCCATCAGACCCCAATAGACTGAGGCTGGAAAATGTCTGGGCATATCCCATTCAGTCTGCCTGTATTTAGGACCAGTAATTAAGAGAGTGTGATTGTCAGAACGTCAAGCTATTTCAGATCTACAAAGACTTAAAATCCATTCAAGTGCTCAAACGTATGCACTGAATAGTCCCATCGCGACCAAAGGGCCAGGTAGCAGTGTGGAAATGTAGGCAGCAGTATTGGTTTTCACACATCAGAGCCATATTTTTATCCTCATTGAGGTCCAAAGCACTTATGCATATATACACTAGCAGTAAAACAACAGAGTGATCCTTTATGACAGTATGACCATAATCTAACTTGACAAACGCGATTGTCAGCATCCCTTAAAGTAAATTATAACTACGCCCCCTTGGCTAAATCCTGAGCCCTTTCAAATAACAAAACAAACGGCTTTCTCCCTAGAGTTGTGTTCTCTGCATTGTATTTTCTGACATGCTTTCCCACCATCAACCTTTCATCCTGTTGAACTAATTTCCATTGTAAGCGGCGGAAGGCAGGGAGGATAACTCCCGTTAACTTCACGCTGGTGAAGTACGGGCCTGCCCGGAGGGGGTACATCCCTGGCAGGGCCGGCCGCCAAGTCCCGTGTCAAGGAGCTCGAACAGGGCAGTATGTACGTACAACTGTGTACTTTTCTATAAATAGTGGGTAACGGGACCTGGAAAAAGATCCTCCCCAGCTGCTCACGGGGTGCCACTGTGGTTTGCACCGGTGAGGCGTCATGGTGTGTAGCCGCAGGTCTTCCAGCCTGGTGCCCTCACTGCCACCAGCAAACAGGGCACCCAAAATAACATCAGAGATGTTGCAAGTGGCCCTCTTACAGGAGGCACTCAGCAGGGTCTTAGCACAACGTTGAAGGGAGATGCAGCGAGGTGCTGCCAGAGGCACTGCTGCGGCACGGCCAGCAGCACGCTTTTGTCTTTCTGTGTGAATTGAAAGATTTACATCCTTTTTCATCCTATTTTCTCCACCCAGTACCCATGCACATTGGTACTGCATACTGTACACTACACACCTCTCTGTGTTGCACAAGGGACCGCGCTCTTGTTCCACCTGGTTTTATGCACCTGAGACTTAATCCTGCTCCAGGAAGACCTCCTGCCCTTTCAAAACCACTTAGTAGATGTGGAATAGTAATGGCACTGCTTTCTCATGAAGACAGGACCCCTTGCTCTGTGCACCCCACCTGGGCCTGGCTTTGCCCTCCAGCAGGAGTGAAATGGCAGTGATGCTCTCAGGGATGCGCGGGTGCTTTATTGCAGGGAGGCTTCCCCTGCAACACTATACACCTGCAGGGAGGGCAGACAAAGCCCAAGATGAGCAGGAGTTCTGTTTGCTATGTTTTAACTTTGTTTTCTGTATTTTCTTTACCCTAACATGTTGGGTTTCACCCGTAAAAATCCAACCTTTGCTTCCCTTCTGATTTGTGGGTCAGTCACGGCAATGTGTGAAGCTGTATTGACATTAGTATAACTCACAGAAAATTTAATTCCACAGCCTTGCCAGAGCCTAACCAAGGCTGTTGGGGCTGTCACGGCTTGGATGGATAGGATAGTTCAAGGAAAACCATTCTCATAATTGGTGGTGGTAATTCATTAGGTGAACCCTTCTTTCTGCGTCAACATTGGATCTCAGCCCCAGCCTGTGTGTGGTGATAATTTTAGGGGAGGATGAAGGCTTGGGGTCCTCCTCACATGTATAGCTTGCTTCACCAAGAGAAGGGCTGAACCTGCCAAACCCTAACCCTGGGGTTTCATCCTGCCCCTAAGTTGTGCCTGTGGCCTCACCCACTCCGCCCCAGTGCTCAGCAGCGCTGTTCTCCTGGAGATGGAAAGGCAACTACCCCGAAATCATGTCAGATGCTCCTTCTTCCCTCCTTCCCGCTCCCTGCCCTTGCCCCTGTACGCACATCTGCCAAAACAAGCAACCAGAACGACCAACCAGCCTTGAACTGTACAAACGGCAGGGTGAAAGTTGGTTGGAAACTCACCCAGGAGTGAGTTTCTGGGGTGGGAGGTAGCAGAGCAGGTGTGCAAGAGCAGCAGCCTCTCCAAATGGCTCAGCAGGAGCCCAGGGAGGATGTGTCCGTGGCCTTAGCACACTACATCTATCTTAAGGTATCTGATGTTGACCTTGAAAATCATCTTAGATATAGACCTCTCCCGCTCACGTGAGTCATGTGTGCAGCTTTCAGCAACAGGATAAAAATCCAGAGGACTAACAGGTTTATCAAGGCATGCTTTAGTCCCCCCTGTACGCGTCAGCCGCTCCTATCGCTGCCGAGAGACACGGCGAGAGGGTTTGTCCAGCTTCCAAAGTGGCCAACTGCTGGCACGTACGGTGGGAGCAACGACAGCGCCCTACCGCGCTGCCTCCGCAAGCCCCTGCCCAGCCGGCTGCGGCACACAGCTCCCGTCCGCAGAGACAAGTAGGAGTCACCTGAAATCCTCCTTCCTCAGGAAGGCCAAGGCTAAACAAGACAGCCTGGCGTGCACGGTCACTGCTGCCTTTACCCCATCGGGGGTCTCAGATGGACAGCATCCAGGCACAGAGAGGAGATCTTCACCATGTCGTCTAAACAGAGTCCGAAATGAAGATCTCGGAGACGTAGACTGCAGCTATCTGGATGTGGCTAACTGCAAGGTTGAGCCCTGACCAAAGTCAAGGAGGATTCAACTGACCGGCCTGATCCCTCACACCGCCTCAGGTCTCCTTAGGTGACTTGGGATCAGCGGTGCCCCCAGACGCAAGACCCTGCGAGAGGAAAGTTTACACCTGCAAGGCAGCTTCTGCTCACTGCTGTTTTCAGAGTCTCAGCAGACAGAAAATAGCAGGTGCATTAAGCTCCACATGCTGTAAATTAAAATATGCTCAGCTCTCCGCATACAGTCAAACAAGGAACGATGCATGGAAAACAACGGGGGCTCACATTCACCTCCGGATGATCATTCACAGGACGCACAACAATACAATTTCACACACAGAAATCAAAGGATCTCTCTGAAATGAAAGATCTGCTCTTTCCGGGTGCTGTTTTTTTTGTTTTCAATAAAGATTTCCAATGTGCTGAAACCGTTTATAACAATAATTGGGAAAAAAAGTCTCTGGGAAATTATTGGCATGAACTTTCAGGGCTCTAAATTAAGGCCAGCCTAATTTTCCAATTAGGCAGCTTGATAGGCAAGATGACATGTGCAGAGTAGAAGGGCAGGCTCTAAACGGCATTTTTATGAACATTTCTCATGCCTGCAGCAGCCTTTCTATACCCAACAGCTGAGGAGTGCACTTTCCCATGCCGTCAGGGGTGAGGAGGTTACGACTCCAGCATTGTGCCCCTTGTTTTTCACACAAGAACCCGGCGCGCCGCAGCGCGCTTGAAAGGGTCCAGCGCCCTGGAGCGGGGCGGCCGCCCCCGCGCCCCCCCGGCGCGCGCTCCCTGGCCCCCGCGCGCTGCCGGCTCCCCGCCTGCCCGGCGGCTCCCCGGCCTGCCCCCCGCCCGGCCCCGCGCCCACCACTTGAGCGGGCAGCTCAGTTTAACCCGCCATTGAGGCGGACGACCGGCAACGCTAATTGGGACGGGGGACCTTTTTCAGAGTCGTTCAGTCGGTAAATGAAACTTCAGCTCCCCGGTGATCCAGCGTGCGCAAAGAAGCCGCAGCCCGAGGTGCAAAGGGCACGGCAGGAAGATTTCGAGCTGACGCTGCTCTTTCACAGCTCGAGCTGTCGGGCAGCTGCCTGCCTTCGCCCGCTCTGGCTCTCGCCTCCCCGCCGCTCGCCCAGCGGAGGGAAACCCCGAGCACCGGGGCGACGCATCCTTCCTAAGCTTGCTGAAGACCCTGCCGCCCCAAACGCTGCTGCGAACGCAGCGGTGGTCTTCTGGGAGCGAACGGGAACCCAAATTGGTGCATGAGCCCCTCAATCACAGACAGCAAAGTCTGGCCCTCAAGAGACAATGAAATCACACGCCAACACCTGCTCGGCACCTACATGGTCCTGAGCAAACCATGCCAGGCCTATTTAAACGTCCTTCTCTGGGTCAAGCAATTTAACAGCTAGATCCATGCTAGCTTGCAACAAGCCAGGGGAGCTCACGCAAGGGCTTTGGCAGATGGGGAAGGCAGGAGCTAGCAGTGACTAGCAGGAGAGGACATTTAAACATAGCAGTCCATGGACCACCACCACTCTGAAAAACCATCCTTGAAGAACAGCTGTGCCAGCTGCAGGATGCTTCTGGCAGCCGCATTGACAAAACTGCCCTTTAACGTGGTGTGGCTGATGCCAAACTCTGAGCTGATGGACATCCTTACCACACTGTACCGGAGCCTGAACCTAAGGAAATCTAAGTTTGACTGAACCTATTCTTGGTTTGCCCATACATGCAGAAGGAATAAAGCAGGAGGAACTATACCTTCAGTGGAAGTGGGAGATGGCAGTAGCCACACACAGTAGCCACACGCAGTAGCCACAGTCTCCCTTCCACTGCAGGGAAGGCCATGCTGAACAAACAGCAAGCCAGCCTCGAGGATACACAGAAGGTACTAATTTCCACCTTTGCCACTTCTGGAGAACCCCGATTCCCTGCAGCCCTTTAGCAATTGGATCCCAAAGTGAAGACCATACCCTCCTAGCTTAGGAGCAGATCATCTTCATGTCAGGGCATATAGAAGAAGCTCTAAGCTTTCACAAACTTAGAGAAACAAAAAGCAGCAGTGTTCAAACAGTGGCATCAAAAATAAGATGCCAACAGATCACAGAATCACAGGATAGTTGAGGTTGGAAGGGACCTCTGGAGGTCATCTTGTCCATCCCCCCTGCTCAAACAGGGCCACACAGAGGTGGTTGCCCAGGACCATGTCCAGATGTTGTTTTAGTATCTCCAAGGATGGAGACTCCACAAGCTCTCTGGGCAATCTGTGCCAGTGCTCGGCCACCCCTCACTGGGGTCCTCCTTCAGGCCCTTTTTGAAGATAGGAGTGACATTTGCTTTCCTCAAGCCCTCAGGCACCTCTCTCAGTGACCATGACCCTTCAAAGATGTTCAACGTGATGCCCATACACTCATCTGTGAGGCAGGTCAGGACGTACCTTGAACTCTCTTCTCTGATGTCTCTGTTTGTACATTTTGGTAATGGGCACATTAGATTGTGGCCTTCAACTTCAGTTAGTTTTGTGTTTTATTTTTACTCGATTTAGTCATTTTGACGAGAAGATGGCAGCTCCTCTCCCTGGGAAGAGAAGTATTAAACGCTTAACTTTCTTCCCCATGCTACTGCACTGAGGCTGTGAAATAACACTTAAGTTCCTGTGTGTGTCAGGTCTTAAACACAAACCAGGTTTCAGGCTGAGGAGACAAGCAAAGATGCAACCAGCCGAGCTGCTGTTGTGTGAAAGGCAGTTAATAAGAGAGCTGATTATTTCGGTACTTCTTTGATTTCTCATAAAAGACAGGAGAAAAAAGACCCTTTTTACTACTTTAAACGTCAACATTTTTAAATAATTTAAATATGCTGCCACTTCCAGAAGTTAACCCAAAGCTGCAGAGTGACTACAGTATCTACCCCAAAGGGCGCCTTGGATCGATTAACCCATTTGGGAAGCGTAACTCTAGGCTGCACTTGACAGCCAGCCTGCTGCAGACAGGCTGCAACCTTAACGAATGGCTGATTTCTTCGTTATAAACGCCGAGTAGAGTGAGTGCATCAGCCCGCTTAACTCTGATTGAACAAGACACAACGCAGAAGGAAACAAGAACACTTAAAAGTATTTAAGAACTTACTGATGTTAAGTCTAATGCAGTCATACCAGGGATAGTATTTATTTTGGGTTATGTCCAGATCACAATGTAATAGCCTCATTTGGGCAGTCGAGACCCTTCGTATGTGATAAACACTCCCCCAGAAAGCCTAATTTACTAAAAAACACGTGTAGAGTGCATGCTTGTATCTAGCAGAAATGCTCTCTAGCCAAAACAGAAGACTTGAAAAGCTTTCCCAGCGTAAGGGAATAATGCTGTCAGAAAAAAAGCTTGAACAATAATTTGCCTGATTTATAAATGTGACAGTATTAAGAAAAGAGGAGGAACCCAAACTTTCCAGAATGCCCTAAAGAAAAGTAAAATGTGAAGTATTCTTTTCTTTAGAAATGAGCTCAGTGCCAAAGCTTTGGTGGCAAGATGCTAATTTGCTCTCAATAGGCAGGCCTGATTTCTTCAGCATTTCCCTTTTTCCGCATCTCATCACCTAAAGGCCTGGAATACGAAAGAGTGGGCGAGCCCAGGGGGATTTACCAGGTCTTGCCATAGCACATCAGTCATCAAAAGAACACTGAACTATTTTCATTTTTCTTCCAACTCCACATCATGATAAAGCTATTTTGCTTTCCAAGTATGTATAAGGCGTTTTAATGTTCTGTTCGTAAAATAAAAGGTAGAATTTTAGGAAAACTTATTAAAGCCTTCAAAACAGGACATGAATGACACAAAAGGCAAAGTGTTGCTTCAGCTAAAATCCAAACCAGCTTTGATTCAGTTTTTATTAAAGCTAACTTTGCTTATAAGCACATCTGTAAAAACAGAAAGGACTACGGACATTCAGGTATAATATTTGGGTGGAGTAAGAAGTGGATGTGGGCTTGGGTGCAATTCACGGGCACCTCAGTTACAGGCCCAGAAAAAGTAAGCGTCCGTCTAGCAGAATCTGTGGAAACATTTCTTGCTTGTGTAGAAGTGAGGATTTGTACCTGCCCACAGCTACCTGCTGCGGAATCACCCAGCACTCTATCGCCAGCGCGTACGTAGAGCACCCGACCGAGTGGGGATGGCGCGGCCGAGACGGCAGCCGGCCCTTCTCCTCCCTCTGCTGAGGATGCGTTCCATCCTGTTCTCTGAGAACTCAGCGTTACACCTCCGAGTGTAAATTTTACACCATACCAAGCACGAATTACAACTACTTGAAGTGAATCTGTCATGCTCATCCAAATTTAAGTGAGAGATTTGTCAATTAAGAGATGTGGGCAGCATGCAAAGCAGTATCTGAGAGAGGAGGATGGAGAATTGAGTATCTGCTAATGAAGTGAGGTCCGTGTTGTTACCTGAAAATTTTCAGAGCAAAAAAACCTTAAACACTTTCAAAAATCAAGACTGTTATAGGAAAAAACATTCAAAAATCAAGACTGTTATAGAAAAAATCTGAAAAACAGATTAAGAAACAAAGAGATTTGCTAATACCAAATGACTTCTCAGCTGCACAATCAGAAAAAAAGAATTCAAAATCATCCATATGATTTTAGTAATTATCTTTGCTTATCTGGTCAGTGCTTCAGAGTAAGACAAAACTACAAGATTTAGAAGAAAACACAGCATGCTATATAGAGAAATTCCTGATTTTGGCAGTCAGATGAACGTAGTTGCGGAACTCAGCTTATACTGCCCTCAGGACTCTCAGCAAAACAATAGATTTACCCTTACTGCTACAAAGTCTCGGTATGTTGCATCAGTAGCATTCGTTTGGTTAATATTAGTAATACATGTAGTATACTTAAGTGATAAGAGTATTCCAGGTGGTGGTGCGGGCTAGGCACAGTGCCGCAGGAGCTGCTGGGGTGGCTTTACCCTTCCTTTAGAAACAACTGTCCTCGTACATGAAATAAGAACGACCTCCGAACCAGAAGTCAGATTCATGCAACTGCCCAAACCAAGGCACATGCAAGGCCACTCAGGAATCTGAACTATGTGGACGAGGAGACTTCACTGTGCATTGTTCAAGAAGAAAGGGTTGTACATACGCTTGTGTGCGTTTGGCAGCAGAAAATGCAAAGAGAAGGAGCAAAAAGGCACGTGGCCATGAAGAAAGAGGGAACTCCTGGGGATAGGTGGCAATCAGCAGAAAAGTGTCTGCGTTTGTTATTCTTTTGTATGGATGGCCCTAGAAATACCTGTTTGCATTATCAATTTCTACTCTGATAAAAGACCGGAGTCAAAAATGAGACTAGTCTTACAGACACAGGGCCATGCAATTGTGCCATCGTGGTGGTTCAGTAATGAACATTGGTGGTTCCTTACGTTGCATTAAGGACATGTAGTCTACACATATTTTTGGCATATGTAGGTATTACAAATAGGAAATACAACCCCAACAGCCCACCACAAAGACTTTTCAGAATCCCCTGCTGTGTCATTGTGATTCTGCATTTGGGAGTTGCACAGAATTGAGGCAACATGTGATGGGCATGGGCTACCCCAAATAGAGACTCCTCCATGGGACAACTCTTGCCTGAACAGTTTAGAGGTCCAATAAATAACTGCCTTGAAGGTCACCGAAGATGAGCTGGGAGAACGACTGGTTCTCCAAAGGCCAGAACAGCTAGCAGCAGCCTAAAGCCATTGAAGGTTCAACCACACGATTTGTAAGATTGGGTTGGTTTATGTGAACCTGTGGGTTTCCAAATGAAAGACTAAGCCGGATTTGAAATAGCAGCCTCTAAAAGCCACTTCTCTAAAGGTTATCCACAGGAAAATTTGATAAAATCACTATTTGATACCCTACTGTGAAATAACTCTTAGCCTGTCCCCAAAACAGGGGACAAAATATATTTCCTCCCAAATCACTCTTATTTAAGGTTGATCAAACATGTAGGATGAGCTACGTTCAACAGACAGGATTTCTCTTTGATATTTTAAATCCCTTCTGGCTTCTTGAAAAGGCCTTCTTTTCCTACTCCAGTGCTAGAATACCTCTTTACCTGGAGGCTAACACCCAATGAAATTCATGTTCAAACTCCCCTAATTAAGATCACTGAGACAACTGAGCAAATTAAAGCAACAAAATAAGCTCACATTGCTCGTTTCCTCTCTCTCGCTTGGATCCTGAGTGATTTCAGAAACAAAACTTCAGTTTGCAAAACTATAAAAGGATCTGCTAAAACATGCCCATTCCCTTCAGAATGATTATGCATTTTCCATGTGATTCCTCCTAGTATTCTGGGAAAATAAATACCTTATATTAAAAATATTCTCCTTGACAGATCATGCATGAGATGTATTTTGGAAACTACCTGTAGCAGGTGATGCCTGCACTATACCTCTCTTCTCAGTGTTACAAAAGGGCAAAGGTAGGAAAGGAGTTTTCTTTTGTTTCTTTTGTCAAGTTTTTCTTTTGGGCAGAGAAGTAAGAAAGAATCAAACCACTGTGTCACAGGGCTGTGGTTCCAGGTAAAAAGGCACTTCAGCTTTCCTTTCGCTTTTCTTCCTATATGCTTTCAAACAAAAAAATAAAAGACAACAACCTTTAAGAGAGAAATGACAATGTTTTGGGAAAAGACCTCTAAACAGATTAAAGCTTTTGCATCCTGTTCTAAATGAATTTTGTGGGACCGTATGAAGACTTGCAGAGTTTGGGTGGCAATCTGACCCACAGGCCAGCTGCAATCTAACAGAATTGCTCACAGTTTCTGCTCTCTGATGCAGGCACCTTAGCCAAGTACCTCTCAGATGCAGGCAAGGAAAGGGGTGCGTCAGCTGTGGCAGCCTGGAGCTGGCTTCCCGGTACCCCGCTTGTTTAGGGATCCCCTATCTCCTCTTCCCTCACGTGACTGAAATACACTCAGTCATGAGAGGCAGAAGGAGCTATACCACCCTTTAGTGGCTCTACCACTGCTCACGTGGCCTGCTCCAGCAGAAAGATGAGATGTCTGTGGATCTGAGTGACATATGCTTAAGCCAATGTGCATTTTGCTGAATTAGTACATATAGCGAGAAACACATTGTCACTGGACAGTCACTGCAGACAAACAAGGCATGCCACCTTAACAAATCTCATTTTATTCCAATGTTTGGGAAAAAGTATTTTAAGATTAAACAGGCTTTCTTTTGTAATTCAGTGGTATAAATGGCAAATTTCACTTGCCCTCAGCACACCTGCCAGGCACTACGCAGATCGCAAATGACTGTGCAGAATTCAGACTTGGATATACCAGAAATCAAAAGAAATGCTCTCCGAGAGCAAATGCTCCAAAAAGATACTGGGAACACCATAGCATGATTCTCTGGTTGTGCGTTCAAATAGCCATTATGTTTATCTTAAATATACTTACAGAAACCTAAGACCTACACTTGGCCTACTACATAGAAATAGTTTCTTTTCATTTATATTAACAACCAGAGAAAATTTACTAACATGCATTGGAAATAATGAGAGCTCTAATAAAAGCAAATAATAATCTCCAGTTCTTCATGCAGATGGAGATAAAAGCATGATGTGTTATAACAGAGATTAAAACTAGTATCTGCAATAAACACTCTGCACTGCAACTGCACTGAAATTAGGAACCCTCAACGTTGTTCTGTATGAAACACCCTACTGGAAGGAGCACCACGACAGCAAGTTTTGGACTTCCTCCATGGAAGAACAACGTCTTAGATTAACATCCCTTTGGGATGGAAAGATGAACTCTGGAATTCTTTATGCAAACATTCAACTAATATTACCTACAGAAGCTCAGTTAACCTTTCACATTTAAATCTAAAGGCAAAGAGCTAGAAAGATGAGTGAATAAAAATGGAGCAAGAATCAGGTACGATGTGCTTCTTGTCTTTTATTGATCTCATTATTTACATAACCAAGCAGACAGAAATTTTTCATTTATTTCCTGAGGAACATTTCATTTGTATAATTTGCTATAGAGCACAAAGTGCATTTATTTACATGGGATTTACTCCGTTTGCTTTGTTTGCTTGCTTTCCACAAGCCCTAAAAGCACCGCATCAGCTTCCAGCAACGTTGTATCAGTTGTTGCGCCCAAGAACCTAGAGGTGAGTTCAAGATCCAGCAGCCTCAGGCGTACTCGGGTTCCTCTCTGGTATTTTCTGTGAAGACAAGGGGAGAGGGGGAAGAAGGTGAGTTTTGTTAAGCACCGGTCTTGCACCTTCTAAGGCTGCTCTCCCGTCTGCAGACCGAAGTAGCAGCCCCATAGAAAACAACGTGCTGCCATGGAAGTCCAACACTGTTGTAATGCATCAGCGCCAAAACTGCTGAGACACACTCTGTAACGCCACAGGGCCAGTCTCTGTTGATACAATCCTGCCCATGGAAGAGCAGACACCACCAGATCCCGCTGAGGGAACGCAGGCTCTACAGAATAGTAAGTTTCTAATATAGGAAACTGTTTGTGTCTTCCATCACAATATTTTACTGTATCATCTGCTATCATGCGCACAATTATCTGCAGGACAACATACCATTAAAGGGGAGGACAAGTCATCATTAGATCACTGGTGATACTGCTATTCTCAAAAAAGTATAATGCCAGCTAACTATGGTTTGTATTTCCAACTCTGGGCCTCAGGCAAGGGAACTTTTCTTGTCTTATCCCCTCCTCCAAAGAGTGGGTATCATCTGCAAGTTTTTTATTACATATAATTAAAAAGAAACCCCACAACTACTGTAATGCAACATTCTGCCTACGGGGTTGGGTTTTATTGTTTTACGCTCTTCTTTTTCTTTCTTTTTCCTTTTAAGTCAGAAGATGCGAGTGTTCAACGTGTTTTAAAAACCGACCCTGTGTCAAGATGGCCATGCCAAATTAGTGAAGATTTTTGAAATACCAGCATCTTTTATAATGCACCTGGAGAGCTACTGATCAAAGTCCAGCAATAAAACTGAGAATTATTCTTCTTTTGAAAGTTCAAGCCATACTTTTTTTTTCCCCTAGTCAAAGCAGAAAGAGCTGAAGATGCATCAAGCTTGACCACCTTGAGCAAAGGCAAGAGAAAGTTTGAAACATTCTCCAGTTACAGCCTGGAGAAAATGTAACAGGAAAGCCTGGTTGCACTCATTTCCACCTTGCTCATTTTCACTTTCAGCTTGGGCAGACAGTCTTTACTGTCTGACAACTGTTCGCTAGCATGGAGCAAAACTGAACTGGGTTTCAACTTTCTTCAGCACATCAAACCAAGATCCTTTTGGAAAACTAAACATTTTAAGAAAAGATGCTGGACTTGCATTTATCTTTCTTCTTTTTTTCCATTTTCTGTCAATTCTACCTTACATTAATTTTCTGTGGCTCTTGGTTAATCCTGGGTAACATACTCAGTTGTATTACAAACTGCAAAGGAAGACCATTTGATACCTCCACTCTCAACAAGTAGCTACATCGGGTACTTCGGCCAGCAAGGTTTCTACCAACACTCATCCCAATGAATCCTGTGATGATCTCCATGAATCAACACAGTGGAAATACCACACTTTTTCTTAAAAATATAAAACTGAAGTCCTTCATCTGTCCAAAATGCGAGCAACCACTGTTGCAGTGAAGAGTACAGCACAGTTACCAAAGACAGAGAACAGCTTATGTTTGGCTGTTACCTGAATAGCTGGAGTAGGATCAGTTCTGCCCCTTTCTCTGTGAAATATTTGCATTTCAAAACAGAACAGTTTCACAACTGATGATAATTATTCATGAAAGTTAACGTACAACATTTCAGAGGAGTAAGACAAGGGCAAAACAAAATTAAAAGACAATGCATAGGACCTTAAAAATGGACAGTATCTTCCAGGATTTCTTAGGCTTATTTAAAAGAGAATGTTCCCCAAAGAAGTCAGGATGCTTTGAGATAAGAAAGGGAATGAAGAGGAAAGCTCCTCACTGAAGAACCTTAAATAAAGATACCAGGTGACTAGTGATTTTAGCCATTTGGGTATATGGGAGAAATCTCCAGAAAACTCTCAAGCATCAACCTTACTGACAGCTGCTGGCTTTACCTTACTGACAGCTGCTGGCTACATGGGTTGCCTTTGCATCCAACCATAAAGTTATCCTGATCCCTAATACTATTTTTGGCATAAATGATCAGACTTTTCTGCCTTTATCAATGAGTGTGAGGAGTGGATGGGGCATAAGAAAAGACAAATTTTTTTAAAAAAGAGAGAGAGATGAGGTTTTGAGAGAAGGCAAAGTAAGAGGGAGAGAAGGAAATCTGAGAGGGAGAAAACATCTGTGGAAACAGAAAAGAGGGAGCAGACACCTTATAATGAGAAAAAAGGGAGGCTTGGGAAGATACGAAAGAGTGAATAAATGGTAAAGCAGGTGACAAAAAAGCACTGAAAACACTGCAGGCGAACAGTGTAGAAATGAAGGAAACGTATACAGAGTAGAGCTACAGAAGAGAAGAAAGGTCACGGAAAAGTAAAGGCTGCATAAAACTATTAAAGCTTGAGTGACACTAAACTCAGACCTGTGAACTACAACATCTGCTTTTAAAAAGATGGATATGTTTTTAACCTAATAAAATTTAACACTAAAACTAGTGGTTCTGTGAGAAATTTTAAAGACCAGCAGTCCCTCTGCCTTTTTCTCCTCTCCTTCCTCCTAGAGGAAAAGCAGCTCACCAATAACGTAAAGCAGGACGCTATTGTGAAAACTGGCTTCAGGGTCCAACGCTTTTCTACAGAAGAACAAACTGAACGAGGTTTAAATTGAATTAGAAGACCTCTGTATTTGACAGCACAGAGTGGGAGAAATACTGAGCTCCATCTTTGTAACTGAAATACAAAATATGACTTTCATCACGCAACAGTTCCTTTTGGGCTGGTTGCTAGACTACAGTGGTGTTTTGCAACTGAATAGGTTAAACTCATTTTTTCTAATCAAACCTTTAAAAGTGCTATTTAGAACCAGGAAAGCACATGAGGAAAATCTGTGAAGAAACCGTACGCCTCATGATGAATACATCTAATTTAACAATAAATTAATAATCTTAAGCATGACTCCCCCCATTTTAGCATTACGAAGACTTTGCTCATTGTACAGTCTGCAGAGAACTTTGCTCAAATTTCCAGACACGACTTTAGCATATGTTTGTAATGTAAAATCCAAGCAATTGTATTTTATAAAAAGAACCACAATCTTCAATGCTGCTTCAGTAACTCAAACAGATTCCAGATACTTTCATCATACTTAACTCAATTATTAAAGAAGGTTTTCCAGTCACAGCACATCTGCCTACAAAGAGATCCTGAAGAACATCACTTTAAGGAGCTGCCACAGCTGCCAAGTTGTATGAATATAAACATTTGGTTTTGTGACAGATGTTCCCTACAGCTAAAACACTTTAGAATAAACGAGAAGTTGAAGATGTAGAAAAAGTAGAAACATGAATACAACGTGCAGTGGTGGTCCATCCACCACAGTTAGAGCAAGAGGAAATTATAGGTTGCTCTATGCATAGTAAGCATATTCTATCCATGAAGGTATTTATCCTTAGAACAGATAAAACTATCCTATGGTTAAAGCAGAAGCTTGAAGCAGGACCCAGAAACAAAGCAGGCATTTTATTATTTTCAGGAATGGTGTCCTAGGAGACACAGGACACCAGCGTAAAAGGAAAGAAACCATCTACTCCATTTTGCAAAAGGACTTGCTTTATTTTTAAGTAGCAATGCTGGTATTCAAGATCATCCTATCTCATGACCATCAGCAGGAACCATTAACCTTCACCCAGCCCCAAGCGCTGTGTTTGTCGAGGATGTATGTGTTTTCCTCCTACCACTTCCTATCGCCAGGTAAGAGTATTAAATTCACTTTGAAGTAGACAAAGGTAATTTGGTTGCATACATAAGTGAAGGTATAGGAACAGAACTTAAAAAAATTATTTTGCAAGTAGAGTCAAAGCTTTCTCCACTTCGGTAGAATTTGTTTAAAAGAGCTACCAATTTTAACCCTTTGGGAACACCAGTTTTGCCTTGAAGGACTCCGCCTAACACCCAGCTTCAGAGGTGGGAATCCACCGGCTGCTGTTGCTGAGCCGTGGCCCCGTCTCAGGCCAGTGTCGGTAGAGCACCCACTGAAGCACCCACCAGAAACTTTGGCCTGAACTTCAGCCAAGAATCAATGGGCTCCAAAAAGCTTTCTCTAATTTGCATGAGTGCTTGCAGGCTTCCCTCCATCTCTTCTCGAGTGGGCAGAGCACTGGGTACAGGTGCACATTTCCTCAAACATCCGCTTCCAAAAGGTGACTTTAAGTTAAGTTGGAGGCAACCCAAATAATTGCTTCAGTGCTCTTTGCAATTTTTGGGCTGTCACGGAAAAGAATTTGAAAAGAAGCAAGATGAAAATCCTTTTTCTTATTTGAACCGTAAGTCTGTACAACCGTACATCACCAATATAATACAGTATGTAAGAGCACAGAGAAAGCATACAGTACAGCCTTGCTAATGCCGCTTAAAGAAACTTTAAAAGCAAATACAAAAATTAAAGTTTATGTCCTCTTGTTAAATTAAAAGTAAGGCCTTTTATCTTTGCATGCAAATATCAAACTACTGTGTCTTAACCTACATAAAGTAGGTCTTCTCTTTGCTGAACACACATAAATCGCACAGCGTGCACTTCCAAACTTAGGCAACTTGGAAGCTTCCTTCTGACTGACTATGTTCCTTTTATTGCAATTTGGTCCCTATCCCAATCCTTTCGCTTTCACTTTTGCACTGAAGCTTTAAATCTCTCGAAATCTTAATGATAAATTAAAGGAAACAGCCAAAACCCCCAAACCTCTTCAGTCAAGATTTTAAACTTGTAATGTTTAAAAAGGAAGTCATTTTACTATGTCCCCTTAAAAACAAAAAACCCAAATATTTTTACATAACAAAATTGGAAGGGGAGGATATGGAATGGCGTATTCTAGCTCTGCTAATTTCCAAGAACGATGCAGGAGAAACGTTCTTTTTTTAATTTAAAAGTCATTTCAGGCTACAGCGAAAGGTTTACAAAGGGAGTTAACTTGAAAAGCAATAAGCATGTAAAAACAAGGAGGCTATAACTAAAAATGGGTTTTTGATCCCAATTATACCGTTTGCTACCAAGAAAATGGGACAGTAGTTTTGCAGGTGTGCAATTTCACATGTAGAGGAAGCACCCTCATTACTACATGGCGTTAAGAATTTTATTCAAACTCTAAATTATAGGTGTAGACATTAAAGCATTTTGTTAAACTATCCAATATTTAAAACTGCATCACAAATTAGCACGCAGTTCTTTTTCTCTTAAAACTACTCAAGTTATTATTTAAAAATTTAAAGCAACAAACTGCCTATTCTTGGAAACAGTGCTACAAAAATAGCAACGCAATTACAGAAATGTTTGAGTCTCACCAGATCTTGGCTAGTATTTCCCGCTCATTTTAAAAATGCATTCACAGATACTCTCTATTCCATACTATAAAAATACAGGACTGCTATTTTGAGACAAATGGAACATTTTAGCTTACATTCCCTCTATTTCATTACTGGTTTTCAGTCTCCATTGCCTCCTTTTGGAATGGTAACCTGTGCAATGCAAAGCTGAATGAACTAGCTAGGGCTGGCTACAAGCACTCTCACCCACCGCTCATTCTTCCGTGCCATCTGTCCCACCCCTTATAAACATGCATTTCTGAATGAAGTAGGAAGGCAACTATTAAACCTGTTTGTTAATTCCTATACTGAGGGTTTCATTCAGAGAATTTAATTCAAATTTTTTACATTTTTTGCATCATTATTTTTTATCATCTCCCAACACATTCTAGTGATGGCTTTCAAAAACTGCAATAAAAGGAATCCCTGTATTATCTCCCATACAAAATAGATTAATATAAAACACTCCAAAGACAGGGTTCGAGTTGATCCATGGTACTCTCAGGGAATGCCATAAGAAGTCTTGATGTCTTTCATCTTTGTACTGTGAGAATTTCAAAGTGTGTTCTTCAGATCTATTATTCAAGAAGTTTTGTTTCAGTGCCTTAATAGAGCACAACAGAAGAGTTTACAAGATTCTTAATTGTTTCATTTTATGTTGTTTTTTTTTTAATTATGTGTAAGACATCACATTATCAACCTCAGAAAAAATACAACAAAAAAGGTAATGAAATAAATTTGACCATCACTTTTTCTCCAGATTTTTTGTTCACCATTCTTACGACCGTTCAAATCCACTGAAAATCACCGTGTAGCTCCTCATTAGTAGTACTGGAACTACGATGCATCCCCAGAAGCAAGCCCACCTCTAACTGACCCCAGCCAGCAGCAAAGCAGTGCAGCTAGGGTGGGATGAAGCTGTGTGCGGAACAATTCATCTTGTTTCTCAAAAATGTTTTGAAGCATTCGCAGATGATGCCCGAGCCCACATTGGTCTCAACTTTATCAGCAAAGGGAGGCCATATAGCTGGCTTAAGGAGCTACCCTGGCACAGATCTATGATTTTTGTACAGGTCACCCTCTGATGCCCTACAGGGAAGGAGCTCAGCAAGAGCACACCGCTTTCCAGCACCCCCTCACTCATTGCCAGGATACATAAAATTCTTATTCAGAAGAAATATGGGTGAGATTAGCAGATTGCTGTCAAGTTGAAGGCAGCGTAGTTCTACGCAGCAATCTACATCTTGCTAAAGTGGCTTCTTCCAGCGAGGTACACGTTGCACATCTAGCGACGGGGGGACGGTGATCCTGCTTCCAGAAGCTCGATACAGTAGTCATAACACACACACACACCCCCCCCAGTATGAGCTCCTAGGCAATGCTGGGGCAAAAAGACCAAATCCTAGCTTTGTATGTACAAGCAAGACAGCAGAAAGTGGCAGTAGAAAGGTAGCGTGAATTCTGCACAGAACAGAACATGGATGGTGAGAGGGATACTAGGAGAGTGTGTAGTATCCTGCTGCCTACCTTTCTTTAAAGGCTATTAAAGAGAGGACAAAGAACATGCATAAAACTGAATAACCATGTAAAGATCTTGTTCTGTTAAGTTATTAAAAAGTTTGAGCTGTCTATACCTTTACAGAAAGAAAATACTGGTATTAAAAGGTGCTTAAATCTGGGAAAAGCATGTAATGGCAAGAAAGTGAAGTCCAACAAATGCAAATGAAAATCACAATTTTGCCAATAATATTGATGAACCACTAGAAAAAAACTCCAAGCACTGAGACTTTTCAGCCATTGATGGCTTCAACTGAAGAGATGTCAAAACAGATGTGTTAGTTCAGTTCAGGATAACCTGCTGAAATGTCATGTCTCGTGATACAGTGAAGTCCTGAGAGATGACCGGAAGGTCCCTTTTGGCTTAAATTTTATTCATCCATTATTTATTATCACAGCACCCGGTCATTCAAATAAAGGATGGATGCTCAAAATAGGATTTTCAAAGCATCTCTGTTCTCTGCAATCAAACACTTCACAAAAAATGCTCCAAGGTTGCTGGTTATATTCCATCAGAAAATGCAATCTTTCTTCTTGTGACTCATCAACCCATTGCCACTTCAGCTGTATTTGTTTCCTACTCCATTTGTTTTCCTCCTTCCATGAACTAAGGAAGCAAACATGCTCTCATTTCTTCTGAACATTCACTGTTTGTGATACCTGCTTAATAATTTTTCAGAATATTTTTGCTCCGTGTGTCAAAGCCATCCTTTTACAAGGAAAAAGGCTATACTCTGCTAGATACAAGCAGAGATCTAGACACTCCGCCAGATAAAAGCAGATAAAAGCCTCTCATATTCTTGGAAGCATTTAGCAGAATGCTGTAAGCCTGTGTGAAAACATCAGCTTAAACAACAGTCATTGCCACCTTGTGTTTCCGAACAACAGTGCATAAGTAGAGCCTATGGCAAGCATCCTTAAAACCAATAGGTGCTTTATGCACCTGAGGAAGTCCAACGCCAAACCCCACTTTGCTCTGACCAGTGCTAAAGCAGAAATTTGAAATGAATACCAGAAAGAGTTGGGGATATTAGCTAGGTTCTGATGTGAAAAACACCCTGAAGCACTTGGAATATAACCCTGGCCAACTGGAGCTTACAGAAGCAAGCACACACACACTAACGTCACTGCATGTACTGACACTTGGTGGGAAGATAACTACCAAACAGAATGGTAAGAGCAGCAGAATTTGGGGGTCACCCCATCATTAGGGGGTAAAATATTATCTCCATTTATGCTTATGGAGCTACTCAAAACCATAACATATCGGTCAAGCCCTGATATCTTCATTCTGTGGGACCCAAGTTCAAGGACCTTGTCACCCTTCCCTGTGTCTCCACTGTTGGCTATTGAGATGACTGGCAGCCCACCGAAAGTGGCACAGACATAGGTGAATGAAACATGGAAGTTTTCGTCCTTATAGCTAAAAGAAGGTAAATGCAAAGCCTGACAAGAATTGTGTAATGATTGTCACGGAAAAGCCCCAAGCAAACCACTGTGAAGACACTGCTATTACAATGATATCAATCATCAATGGCATTTGGTTCTACGACAGCAAAAAAAACACAGCCAAAGGTGCCAAATATTTAAATCTAATTCTGTTCCACTCAGTATAGACATTTAGACTCTCAGTAGAACTTCTTAGTTGTGAAAAACATCTAGAAAAAAACATGCTTGCCTTCAATTCAGACAAAAAACAAAGTACCCAATATTTACTAGAATAGACAAAAATAATTTTGCTGTAATTTTTGCTACAGTCTCCGCAAGAATCAATTTGCATTCACTAAAACTTCTGGGACAGGTTCGTTCCCTTTTTAGAGAAGGAATCCACAGAATAACCTATATTTTAAAATGTACTTCATATCACATCAAAGATGAATGCTGTAACCTTTTCTCTATGGCATGGTGAGGTAAGCTTTGACAAATTAAACTTGCAATAGGTGGTTCCTGTCATCTAAGAACTTGTATCAGATATAGTTATGTCATGATACAGTAATTTATGCCAGTTGCTTTCTCAGTCTATAACGTAAAACATATCCTTTAACTTGAGAGGAAACATCACTCTAAAATAAAAGAAATCTGAGTCTTTAGTCCAAATTGTTATTTTTTTCCTGCTGTTTAAACAATGCAATGAACTATTTTGATTAAAATATTGCTTTGTAACTTACAAAATGCTAAAAATAAAGATTATATACTTAAATATATAAAAAAAATTAGCCAATTATACTACAAAACATTAAAAAAACCCATAGCCCTTCATGCTTATGGGCACCAGAAGCTACGCAAACTGCTTAAAAGATGAAAGAAAAAGGTAGCCAAGTGAAAAAAAAAAAAAGCAAACAAACTCATGTAAAGCATGCTCTAGCTCATACTCTTCTGACCATCTTTTCACAAATGATCACTATTGCAGTTCCTGTCCCTTCCCTTTCCCACGCTGGGACCTTGTCTCAGTCAGATACTTTTCATGTACATAGTCCTAAACCTTCAGCCCTCCAAATTTCAAACGCAGTTTGCGCAATACCGTTCCAATGTTCCTCTTCTTAATACACGTGGTCTCAATCTTACTCTCTTTCTACACTTACTCTGTGTCCCTAATCATATCTTCTCCTCTGATCTCTCACTGTCTCCCTGGGATCTCTGACCAGGTGTTTCCAGTTTTCTTTTTCTACCCCAGGAAAAGCTATTAGACATTTTTTCTTGTCCTCTCTTACTTACTGCCTCCTCATTGATCCTAGTCCCAGCCCATTTATCCAGCCAACCTCATTCTCCTTTCAGCTTCTTACCCCATCACAGTTTTTTCTTTCACCAGTACCAGCTCAGTTCAGTTGTCTTCTTTTTCTTGCAGTTCTTCTCAGTTTTCTCACTCAGCCGATTCCAGTCCCCTTGGACCAGCTATCCTGGCAGGTCTCTTATAAGGGATTAAAAATAGTAGGTCTTGATAATCCAGACATGGTTATTACCAAAATTCAAATCAGACTGTTTCTCCCCCTTACTGTCTGGGTAATGACACTAGCTATGGGAACAATGACAATGGATTTAAAAACCTGCCCAGCCTTGGTGTTCAACCCTCGAGCTTTGTACAGCTTAGAGAAGCTGTCACACAGGAAAAACTTCAGCAAACCAGGATAATTCACATACTGTCAGCAGGTTTTTGCAGACACGTCTTCTAACCCTGCTCTGATGCTCCCATCTGCGCTGATGGTAAGTACTTTGTCTTTAAACCCCATCGTAGCTATAATTGGATTTATTCTTCTCTTGGGAGAGCTGGATGCAAAAGATGGGTGGGGAGGCTAGAATGGCTATTCCAGTGGCAGTGAGTGCTGGTAACCATGTTAATGTAAGGGCTGGCATATACAGACAGACAGAAAACAGAGCTGCTGAACAGCTGAAGCAGATACCTGAATTCTCAGTTGCATGTGAATCCAACAGGAGAGATAGCAAAGGTGCTAAAGATGGGGGAAGGCTGGGCACTAATGGTTTGGAGTCTCAGAGAAAGACTGGGAGGGAGGAGCGGGGTCTGGAGGAGTTGAAGGTGGAGGAATACAACTTTGGAGAATGTGGGTGAGGTCTGTGGAGGATACTGGGTTGGTAAGAGTTGGTGGGCTTGAGCAAAAAGGAGGAAGAACTAGATGGGGCTCTAAGACAAGAGGAGCTGAAGGTACCATGTGGTACCTTTATCAGTCAACTAAGGCCGAGGAAGGGCTGCTCCTTCCCAACGGATTGCTGAAAAGTACCAGTCTCCTCCCTGAACCTCCCTATTCCCATGTCTTTCCCCAATTCTCCTTTTGGCTGTTGGTACCTACACAAAAGCACTGCCTGTAACCTCTGCCCTCTGGCTTGCTCAGTCACTCTTACTGTTCACCTGTGGCAAAAGTCGAGTCACATTTACGTAACAGTTGGTCTATAAGATGTAGCATATGCAGATTGCTCAGACAACTTCAAGAAACTCAGTGAAGAAGTAATCAAAGATTTTAGCTAAAAGTATCTGACAGTATCAACACTATGGTCTGACAAAGCTAAAAGAGGATAACATAGGATCTTGCAGGGAAAAAGCACCATTGTAACAACAGATTATAAACCTAACTATTTCCAGTGCGCACAAATAATCTTGAAACATCACTGAGTGTCCAAATCTAAAATACATGCCTGCATTTAAATACCAGAGAACATTACTCAACATTTTAGGGTATGTCAAGCAACGCTTCTTTAAGTTTCAATTCCTTGTTAGTGTCCATTTAATCTGAACGTCCCAAGAACAATCTCAGCTACTTATACTATGAATGAACAATACGGACTAATAGTGAACAGAGTTTTTGATGAAAAAGAGGTCATGGTGCTCCTGTAAAAGGGACATTTTCAGATTTGGTCAGGAACTTTTCTTTGTAAGCTAACACTTGCATTATTCATTCAAATGGCTCTCACAGTTAATAAAAGCCTATTCAGAGACAACATGAAAATCTTACTGGGGAGTGGCGCCTTAAAAATACAACTGGTTTGACACTGTCAGTTTGATTTTCAAGAACCAGCAAGAAAGAGTGTGAAGCATGGGGAAGGCTCACTTCTCTGCAGAATGCCATGAAAACCCAATATTTGATGGTTCCACTTTCTGCTAAAAGTAACTAATTTTAAGAGATCTTAACTGGAGTCTGGAGAGGGACAGTTTTGCAAAAGGTATTGTTCAGATTTTAAAAAAATGTGTTTCACGGAACACATGAAACAGAAGAGGAAAACGTTTAAAGAATATCCACGAAGAACACGGTGGGTGTAGGCAAGGAGTTAACAGTGCAAGAGCTCACCTAGCAAGCCACTCACCATTTGCACCTAATGATGTCAGGAGTGAGCTCAGACTGCTAAGGGCAGCTTTTAGAAATACTAAAGGGAGGGAAAAAGCATACAAAATAGCATGGAACAAGGTATTACCAGACACTATTAAGATACTCGAAATGACAAAGGTTATCCTAATGCTATAATGCTTGAGGCTAAGGAAATATAGACTATCACTGACTATAACTATCAAAAGGAACTTAGAAAGAAATTTTGGAGGCAATAAAGAAGAAATGAACAGTTGGATATATCAAAAGAGTCATGCAGGCAAAAATGGCAGTTGCAGGTTGGAAGTAGACAAGGAGGGACCTCCAGGGAAAGCTGGGAAAGAAACCGTGCTGCTGGGTACAGCAGCAGAACGTGTCCTGGGTTCCTGAAACCGAAGACAGCAGAAGGGTAGGAAGGGTTTCCAATGGGAATTCTGTTCAGAGGACATTGACACAGAAACAGGAGCATGCTTATATTTTTAAAAGGGGGAGTGAAAGAAGAGGGAAAAGCTTAGAGTAAGTATAATCTAAGCAATTCAGTGAAATTGGAGAGACAAACAAGAAATAGGCCTCAGGGATGAAATAAGCTTATTTAAGAATAGTAAAAAGTAGGTGTATCCATGACAGCAGAACTGCATCCAATATGTGGAATACACCTGGAAATGAACTAGCACAACTGCCATGACACTGTACAAGGAGAAGAACCACCTTCCTTATCTACTTGTTTGGCTTATGCATTCTTTTATAACCACTTTATCGTCTTCTGGTCAATAGAGAAACACTGATAAGCTCTCATTAAACACAATACACAAACGTGGACTGAGAAAACATACCAAATAAGGCTGTGGTTCTTTCTTCTAGATGTGGAAAGATGAAAGCTCAACAGAAAATTAAATCATTACATCTTTCTCCACAGTGAGGAAACTAGAGATAGATAAAAATATCTGGGGAAAAAAGGAAGGAATAGAGCTTCCGTCATTAGAGGAACAAACTGAGAAACAAAATAATTAATGGTTATTATACAGAGTCAGGCAACTTTCTCCTCTATAGTCTCACCTCCAAATTCTCCCTAGAAGCAGCTTCTTCAAGGAATTTTTCACCTATAAGCTGTTTCTTGAGTCATTTTGAAATGGAGCCATACCTCGTTTTCTCCATCTTAAACTGTGCAATCTTTCAACTGGATCTACATAGACAGACTTTTCACATCAGAACATATTTATTACAGGGGTATAAAACTGCCAACCAAAAGAATTAAAGTCATGACAAAATCTGTGCGTATTTCAGGAATGGAGATAAAAAATAACATGATACGGACAAAAGGATCTTAATCTAGACCCCAGCTGACAGGTCTGTGTTTCTTTTGCTCGGTACTGTCAACAACAGAAGAGCTGGATTCAGAGCTTTACGCTGGCAACGTCATCAACTATGCCCAAAGAAGCACCATGTTCTTCTAGCAGGTTGTAGCACAAGAAACAATTTGAAAGGGCGATATTCTTTTCTGTATGAAAGCTTAGGCAAACACTTAATGCTGTTAGTTTCTAATTTTAAGCTGTTTTCTTAGAACCATTATAAAGAAAACCCAGAACAGATGTCCTAAAAATGATTTAGAATAAGGCACGTATCAGATCTTCATACAACTAAAAAATAAAGAGCTGAAAGTATGACAGCTCTATCTTCACAGTCAGACCACTTTTATTAGTTCAGCAAATACGGCTGGTAAGACTTCTACTCAATGTAGCAGAACCACTGCACATGCCTGGGACAAACCCCATGACCATCCAAACTATGCCAACCATACCTTGCACGACTGCTTGCCAAGGAGAGAGTGTTATTAGCCAGGCTTGGCTCAAACAATTCACTGCCCACAAAGCTACTTTAATGTACTGTCTCTACTGGGGAAAAAAAACACAGTAATCCAACAATACATTACGATACTTTCCCATCACTGCAGCAATTCCCACCACAGGCAACACTTTGTCTCCAACAAAGAAGCCTCACATTCTGTGCCTGCAAAAAAACCTATCCATACTGTAGGGATGCCAAGAGGAACATCTGTGTGCTCAGAAGGACACAAAACTGGCTTTTTGTGTGCGTGTGTGTGTGTGCCTGGGTGAAAGAGATGGGGGCGGGGAGCGCACAGACAATAGCTTGTGTGACTGCCTGGTAAGGAAATGCTCTTTCATTCCCTTCCTCCGTCCTTTAATTTATTTTTTAATCTGAACAAGGGAGTCAAACAGCCGCAGCAGTTATCAACTACTTCTCCAAGCCCAGTGAAAAGGGTTAAGTTTCTCCCACATTACTAGTTTTAGCCTGGATTTCATTTTACCAGAAAGGATTTCTTTAGGCGTTAAACACATATATCTACTTTTCATCGAATAATCTGAGGATTCTGGGTCTACTTGTCCGTTTAGCAAATTATTATGACTGTAATGTTGGTCTCATTCATGAAATGCTGAACTACAGATAGTAAAATGTCTCCTACAAGATGGATGCATTCACGGGCTTTGATTATGAACAAAGTGAAGTTTAAAAAGGAGGAAAAAAATCAGACAAAAAAAGTACAAATACTGCTGCCTTTCTGAACATTGGGTCAACCAGTTGGAGAGCAGCGTAAGAGAATGTGCAGGAATTTGCACTACCATGTAATTAAAGCTATAAAGCAATGAAAACCAGCCAAAGGAAGCAAGTGATTATAGAAAGACCCTCTACAGAGGACAAACACCATCGATGATTGTTTTTATAAGACCTACTTAATCAGCTATTTAAATAATCCAACAACTCTTTACAATGGATTGGAAAATGCTGTTTTCCTCTCCACTTTAGAAGGTACTTTCTGGTGGTGGGGCTGTCCCGGCACAGTGATATTGAAATAGGTTCAAGTTCCTGGCTACCTGCAAAAATCAGAAGAAACTGTAAGTTTTATTTCTGGAGCTATGCTTACTTACGCTATATTCTCCTTTTCTTCCTGCCCATTCTCCATCTGCTCCTTCCCAACCTGCGTGGTGCAATCTAATCATCTGACGGAGACCATTAACTCCGACTGCTTCATGCCTCATCTTTAATGCCAGCAGTACCTCCAAAACTGGGAACAAGTGGCCCAGGGAATCAATTAGCAGCAACTTATCTGTTTCCCCAAATATTTGTAACTCTTTAACCAAGGGTCTGAAATTACATCCCCTTCCCTTTGGGGAAAACAGAGCCAGGAGATGTAAATCTGGAACAGAGCTCAGCCTTTCAATCACCTCTCAAATGCTCACCTTGCTGGGAACGTGCTCGAGCAAAATAAGCAGATTTTGACAAACCTGTGGCACATCAGACAAAAAATACTGCTCACAGTATGCAGTGTTATCTTAGTGTGCCTTCTCCAGAGAGGAAACTGAGTTACAGGAGCTCCTACAATTCCTACACGGGGAAAGGGAACAAAACAGCTCTGTCATCTGGGAGAGGTGCCCACAGCATTTTACTCTGGATTTGGAGACACCAGTCCAGCACTTCCACTTTAGGAGGCTCAATGCAGAGAGGGCTGAACTCAGGCATGCAGAGTTCAGGTCTAGCAGGGCTCCCTGGGTGTGGAAGCAGTCTAAGCACTTTACTGGGCAGATCTTGACTACCAAACCATGCAGATCTAAACTGCTCCTCTACGGTATCAGATCTGATACAGCTGCACTAGACTTCCAATATGAGGAGCTCCGAGGGGCACGGTGAAAGTGGCTTTTCAGAGAGTCAGCTAAGGACAAGGAAAATTTTTTAGCTCTTGTTTAGCCCTGACCGTGATTCTTCTCTAAGAGTTCTGGTCCATGTCATTGACATGGATAAGCTTACTGATTTCCGTGGGACTACACATACAGCTGTGCAATATGCCTGCACAAGTGGCTGCTGAATTTGGGCTAAAAAAAAAACCCAACCAAAATAATGAAGAACAGATAGAACAAAATAAGGAGGCAACATCTCTCATTTGCTGGACTTTTTTCAGAGCCATAGCTCTTCTTTATGAATGTAACACTTACATTTCTACTCTACTTTTCATATTTTCCTCCAAACTTTCCTCCAAACTGAAACACCCAGTATAACTTCCTTCGCTACCCCCCTTCTCCTTATCAGCATTTATTTGATTTAAAAAGAAGTCACCAAAAGTTCCTCTAGCTGGTGTCATAGGATACAAGCATTCAGTGAGAACATTTGCTCCTAGCAAATGCTCGCACCAACTCCTGGAAGACCAAGCACCTTGGTCCAGTCCTGTATTACTGGAGTGAAAAAGGGAAGCTTTTAAGATGCTGTCTCATTTTCTCTCTGTTACCTACCACTGCTGTACTTTCTACACCCAACCCTTGAATATATGCAAAAAATATTCAAACCCTGTATCACGATGTCCTTAATTCATCACTGCAGTTCCTTTGTAGTGCTTCCAAGTCCCAATCTTCAAGCCTTACTGCCAAACTGCTCACTACTTAAGAAAATAAAAGTCTGTATCTCTTTTGTGTGCAGTAATTCTGCCAGTATTTTCACTTGTTCAATCAGAATATCTGCACTGCAGCTCTGAAAGGTTTCCCCCAAATCATCTGCAAAATCACAGGAACAGACTTCAAGCCCCCTCCCCATTTTTCTTTTATCTGCAAAATATTCTACTGAACATTTATGTTTATATTCTTAAAAACACTGAAAAGATATTTCAAGACTCCAAAGATTTCAAACACTTATAAAATGCACTATGCCTTTTTATAAACACAGGAAAGCATTCTATAGCAAACTGTAATCGGATGTTTGGTATGTTCACCTTTAGTTTCTAACAAGTAAGAATGAGTTTTGTATTTTAATAGGTTTTGAAGCTGTTCAGGAATAGCAAACTAAATGCATCCTGCCAGTGAATTAGTGCAGACTTAGAGTCGTGGCACATATGAACGAAACAGCGGTTTTGGAAATATCTGCAAAGAAGCCCAGCACACCCACCCATCACCCTTCCCTACATTTCTCCAGGTCACGCACCCTTTTGTTTTCCATTTTTAACCTTTTACTCTCTTTTTCTTTTCCCGAGCTGCCTTGAAAACCTCAACTGCTTAACTTACCACCCTCAAACTCCTAGGAACTGTGCTGTATAGAGCTGTGGTAGAAGCTGTGCATGCACTGGCTTTGCCGCAGTGAATTATCTCAACAGAGCTGAAGGAGAAGGTTGCATTCATTTGCAGTTGTTATTTTTGTTCTGCCCTACATGTAGCAGGGATGTTGGGAGTCTCTGAGGCTGGGACTGCCTGGTCATACTCACCCAGCACAAACTCCAGCTGCTGAAAGGGCAAGTCTGAGCCTTCTTCCTTTGCCCCCACCCCACCACTCCTGATGCTGTCCTTGTGACTATCTGCCAACCTGATCAGGAACTGGATCCATTTGATGATTAATAAAAGAAAAAAAAGGGCAGTTTTCTTCTACATTAGTAGAAGATGTAGACCTGACCTAGCTTTAAATGCAGCTACATAAGGGAGGTCACCAGTGCAAGCGGCCGAGGATAATGCCAATGTGGACCCTGCCTGCTTCTGCTCACAGCAGAAGCCATAAAAATTATGTGGGACCCCTCCATCCCTCTGTCCGCTGCTAACTGAGATCAAGAGGAGCTAGTTAGATGGAGAATTAGGATAAAAGACAACAGGCTTTGCCAGTGTATCATATTGGAGGGATTTCATTAAAGCAAATGAAACCCAAAGGAAAATTCACAGTTTATAAGCCTGGAATAAAATGGGCACCCGAAATGTTAGAAACTAGTCTCGTAGTAAAGGAAGCCCTTGGTTTAAATGGCAACTTTGTACTAAAGATTCAGTAACACTAATAAAACAAAGAATGGTTTGGTCCCAATCAATGTTCAAATAAGCTGAGCCATTGAAAAGGGACCTACTTATCACTTCCATCTATCGCAGAAGTCAGAGCTTGCAGTTATATGTTAGCAAAAGTAAGAGAGATCTCAAGACTGCTTCCGTACCTTTCACTTGTGAGTCTTTTCTTTCTCTCTATCCTTCAAGAATTTCAGCTCCTGCTATTGCTTACCTTCTAGTGGAGTATGGCAAGACGCAATTAATCACGGTAACAAAATCCTGTTCTCGTTTGTGAGTAAAACTAATTGTTTCTTTTCCATCACCTTAGAAGGTGCCTTGCAGCGTTCCCACAGTATCAAGTTCCCAATACAGGCACACACACAGAGAGTGCCTAGGTGACGACTCATTCCAGCTTAACCTACCTTTTCAAACAAACTTCTCTAAACAATGTATTATCTGCATTTTAAATGGGGGGTGAAATTCTACCACTCTCTCTATAAAAAGGACAGGGAGGCTTATTGTACTCCACAAAAGAGTTAAGGAAAGTATTGAGGTCCAAGCAATCCATAACACTCTTGGGGTGGAAAGAATCGTTCTGGAAGTTTTTCACACAGGAAAAAGGAAAAAACTACACATAAACAATTTTGCCTATTAATGTGTCAATTCCATTAAAATATTTTATCAACTCTGAAAGAATTTACTTATGCATTTTAAAAGATTATGCCTGCAGTAAAACACTTTTGAAGCCAATGGTGTTAGTTATAACAATGACTACACAAAGCAAAACCAGGCATTCAGTCATCCAGGTCAAATTCAGTTTCTCTTATACTTGGGAACAAACTCAGATTACACGGGTGATAAAACACCCACAGAGCCCCAAGCATGGTTGAGCACCAGGAGGCAGGTACAGGTTTATGTTATTACAGGACTGATCTTCAGTACCTGCTCGGCCATTTATCACCTGCAGAAATTTAACCTGCAACCAGGACACACAGCGTACGTCCTTCCAAGGAGAGATGTATGTTCAACACTGTCACACCACCGTACCGCAACGCTTAGGGACCGAAACCTTAAATTTAACTCCAGTAAGGCTGACAGAATTTCAGCACGTCACCCATTTACGAATTTCTTTAAGCACATCAGAGTTGCACCCTTTCAGACTCCATCTTAGCCACATCTCACACTGTCCCAAGTGAACTACGAGAAGAAACTTAGAAGAAAGCGTGCTGGTTGACGTGAAGTTATTCAACCCCAGTACTGATGGATGCGCACAACTAACACACAAAATTATTTCAGTTAAAATATACACAAGTTACAGTTTAGCAAAGCCTGCTAGTAAATTGTTTTAGAGATATGGTCATATGTTCAACCACCTCAGCTTCTTCCAACAGTTATCGAGCAAACAGAAAGGAATAAGAGCTAAGAAAATGCACAAAATGAAATTGAGGTGGCAGAATCAATTCTGGATAATAGTCGTATCAGTATTTCAGCCAAATCCTTCCCATCTCACTCCTTATTATTCCATGGTCATTTACAAAAGAAGTTGAGCAGATTACTCTGAGATTATATTTATGAGTATTTCTAATCCATCTGAGTCGCTTATAAGGGAACAGAAAATCTTGGAAAAAAGACAGTATTTTACACGCAGCACGCATAAATATTTATGTCAGGAATTTTGAAGTGTTTACTGGCACCTACTGTATTGGAAAGCTGGATTTTCTACTGCACTTGACTCAAAAAAGTGTCTCAAAAGCAAGTCGTCTTTAATGACCAGCCACTTTTTAATTGCCTAACCAAAACCAGAAAAATTAAAGGTGGCAGGAGACTTCCAGTCTTACCTTTTACACAAAAGGGGGTTACCCCTGAAAAATATTTATCTAACTTGTTTTTAAGAAACCTCTATGAAAGAAAGGGTTTTTTAAACAGCCCCTAGGTAAGCCCTCTCAGAGTTTCACCATCCTAACAGTTGAACTTGTTTACGTAATATCTAAGCTAATTGTCTAAGCTAATTGCCTAAACCAAGCCAACTTTTTTTTGTTCTTCCTCCAGCAAAGATCAACAGATGTAACTGAATCATTTTCTATACTGGAAACAGGTTTCGAATACATGCACGAATTATTTTCATATTGCAGTGATTAAAAAAAGAAATGATGAAATATAAGACTTCCTTTAATACTTTGTTAATTCTGGTATTTAGGACATGAAGGAAAGCTGTAAGAAAGTTAAGGTGGCAAAAACAAGCTTTCAAAAGCTAAAGACGGAAATGAAGTTTCTCCAACATTCTCAGTTCAATCCCGTATACATTCAAGTTTTATTCAACATCAGTGATTTTACTGGTATAGGAAGCATATCATAGAGCAGAAAAAAGAGCTTAACTTTTCTAAATCCCAGTTTAGTTTTCAGTTTTCTCTTCTTCCCCTGAGAAGATCAGCACTTCTATTAGCTATTACTCTTGGCACTAGCAGAAATCACCCCATGCAAACTGTCTATTATCCAACACACAAAATGATACTTGATTCTCTAATCATAAGACTGATTACCAACACAGTGATTGAGGGACTGTGAAATGCAAATCATTCTTTTTCTGTCCAGGAGAATTAAACAAGTAGTCTAGAAATCACTGTTTCTTCCTGACTACTATCTATCCTCCCTCATTGGGCTGTAGGACTTGAGTTTCTGCTGTCAGAGCTTGTCTTTGGTCTGGGAGAAGAGCCAGTAGACACTACAGGGTACTGAAAATAACGGAGAGTTGTCTGGAGATGACCATTGCTCAGAGAAGCTGATGCATTTGAGAATCCTCACCAGAAGCACCTAGCAAATCTCTATGCGTGTCCAAACATCTCCTATCTTAACTCAGTCTGTGTGGATTATTGAGCAAGTAGTACACGGCATCTCCCTGATGAAGGCTGCCCCTGTCAAATTTCAAGGTTTTGCCCAGAAGCAGAGCAGGATAACAACTCCATAAAAAACACCCATAGCAACATACTTCCAGAAATCTGCAATACAGAAAGTAAAATAAACAAACAGCAGACTCAAGGAAAAATGACGACAGATAATTTAATTCCAAGCATTCAAAATCCAACAGATTTCAGCACGATGAGTAACAGGAGATATAAAACACAGCGTACAAGGCAAGCTCGCTTAGGTAGCACCACAATCATTTTTGCCTACATAGTATAAACAGATGTATTCATTTAACAATTGCTTGCTAATAATGAACTGCACTGAAGAGTTGCTTTGCTATGGGAACAACCGCCCCACATCAAAAGAACCTCATTTGTACATCAAAGGAGAAATTACGCTCAATAATAATGCTTCTTTGAATTGTCACCTAAAAATAGTATAGGACAAACTTAACTTTTGGTCTGAAGACTTTTGAAGGGAGAGGAGATTTTCATTATAGCCAAAAAAAAAAAAGAAAACACTTTGACTATGCATACTGCAAATATCATAGGAAAGAACAGAAACTAATTTTAACTATGCGGTGTGAGGACGTGGTGTGAAAAAGAGGAAGACTACTTCTTACACGTACTCCAAAACCTCTCAGCAACATCAAAGGAAAGCACGCCACGTTCTTCCAAGAGGTGTTTGTTTACACGCCAAGAGCAGCTTATGGTGCGCAGGACTCCCAATTGCACGGAGGAACGCGCTCCCATCAATACCGAGATCCTCTCACGCTTTCCTATTTACTCCTCAAAGACCTCCTTTATTCCACTAGCCCTATATGAAAGCTTGCTAGAGACTCAAGAGGTGCACAGTACTGCACCATTGAAGCCTGCTTTGCCCACTCACAACAGAATATTAAATATCGCCTTGCTCACTCTCTCTCTGCTGCTTTCCTCCTTCAAGAAACACTTTGGTGCTCTCTGCAGAATTTTGCTACTTCATTCAACGCTGTCCACAAAGTCTGAAGTAGCTTAGTGGTGGGTTTTATGTCATTTACCGATGATGGCATGGCTTTATGTCACACACACCACTTTCAGGCTTTTCACTAATCCCCATTCTTCTTTTCTTCTAAGCCTTATGTTACTTGAGAATTTGACAGGAGGAAGTTTCATATGGACAAGGCCTTCCAAAACCAAGCTGCCACTGGCTGTTGATGACCAGATGAAATACAGCAGAGTAGAGCTTTCATCTGTCAAAGGCTGCACAAACCGTAATGCAAGCTCTCATTCTTTTGCTCTAAATAAGGGCAGAAGTAAAAGCTCAAGGTTCAAACTCATTTGAGTCTTTAAAGCTCACAGAAGTACTCTGAACAAATGGCCAAGTGCTACAAGCAAGGATGGCCATGCACTCCTTTCCATTTTACCTCTGCATGTATGAAAATCACAAAAAAAGGTTAAAATTTTTGTGAACAGATCCTAACGCTAATTGTACAATTAAAAGAGATAGGGTTACAAGATTTTAAATTCAGTACAAATCTTCAACTCAACTGGTTAAAATTAAGCAATAGAAACATCTCTGCTTTAAAAAAAAAATCAAGTCACACAGTGACTTTGTCACAGTCTAAACCCATAAAATGCAGAAGAAAAAAATGGTAGGTAACTTCAATGTACTCAACTACTTCCATTAATTGTTTACACTTCCTAATGAAATCAAACAGTTTCGCAGCCCTAAGCAATATAGCTTAGAGATGAAAAAGCAGGCGATACCCTCCTTGTTTTGAAGTTTCTCCACTCTTATGAGCTGTTCCTGGTAGGAAACACCCTTCCTCCAGCTGTAAGGACAGTCGAGCAGCTGCCTTAATAACCAATGCCAACTCCACATATTAATACATAAAAGCAGCTGCCTGCCTGCCTATGCAGCTGAAGGAAAAGTGCTGGAGGCACAGGCCAGTATCTAATACTGGCACTGATTGCAAAGGCAGCTGCTTGGTTCATACAGCTGCAGGAAGAGTGCTAGGTATCAAAGAGGAGAAATGGAAGATGGAATGGCTCAAGCTGTGTAATCATAATTCCCAGAATTTATAATAGATACTTGAATCCTTAATCTCTGATCCTTAGCTGCCCATTTGTGAACTGGGATAAATATGGGATAAATATGCCTCTCTGCTCATAGGATCCTGAAAAATTAAATTCATTTGTGACTGTGAAGCATATTAATATAATGATATCATACCAATGCCAAGAAGAAATAGGGAATTCTGTCTTCTTTCCAAACTATTCAAAACATGGCAGAGCTGTTCATTACATAAATACCATTCGTTCTATGCATTAAACAATATTAAAGACTTAGAAAAATTTAAGATGAAAATTAAGCATGGATAGGCAACTTAAGCACTCTTCAACTCCTAAGTGCTAGCTAGATTTTGTAAACAGCTATAAGGATCCTTCCTCTGGCTGCTTTTCAAGCACATGTTTGTGCATGAGAAAGGAGTGCATGCATACACAACACATACATACTAGAGAAACATGCCCTGGTCTTCCTGCTCTGATTCAGTAGGCATATGTAGCAGTCTACACTTCACTGCATAACGTAAATACTGTATGCAGCTTACACTGCTTTTGGAAAAAGCAATCTCCATTGACATTCTGCAGCGGACGACAAACACTGAACAAGCTATATTCTCAAACTGGTACAGAAACTGCATGTAATTACTAGCACAAGGGGCTTTCAGATCCTCTTCCTTGTTGAAAGGGCAACTACAGGGCTAGCAGAACTGACCAGACTCTTCGAGTTGGAAGCAGGGAAGAAGTGGGAAAAAGAGCACAGAACTGGAAAATAGATGGAGGTGTCTGAGAAACACAGGATCTATGCTGGAGTGGACTTCAGTATATGAGGCACAACAGCGGGACCAAATACAGGACATGAATCAGAAGTGGAGGGAAATCTAGAGGCAGAAGATAGGATGAGGAGCTTTGCACCGCACAGGTTCTTCCTGTTGCGCCACCTCTTAACTTCGGATCTCATTTCCAGAATGAGACCAAGGGGATGCTCCTGGGCTAGAAAGCTCTTCTTCAGATGCAGAGAATCTCCAGTGCCTCTGCGGGAACCAGCACAGGGCTGGCACAACTGGTGGGTTTCCATGCAGTCAGGTACCTCTTATTCAGGCCCACAGTGTACTCCGCAGTACCGACACCATGTCTCCCCCTGTTCTCCAGAACATCCCAGACTTTATTTATCTTAAGCTGAGATGCCCCACCTTCTTGTCATTTTGGCTTAATTTCTGAAAAAATGTCTGGGAAAAGAAAAAAACAACCTCAACCATTTGGAAATTGCCATCTCTATTCTAAACTAGTCATATACAATTACTGGCTATGCAATGGTATAAATGCAATTTAACAGCTACTACCGCTGCTGGCAGAATACAGTAACAGCCAACACACGTATACTGACTTACTAGAAACTATGCCTTTCAAAAGTTCCCATAAGAAAGAAATACCTGATACACAATGGAAACCGTCTACCTTCAAATCATCAGAAATACTCTATATCCTCTTGGATTATTCCACACAGCACTATTAAGGAAGAATAAATTGATCAAAAAGTTGTTTTAGATAAAGAAGTGCTATGTTTTTATTCAAACACATTATTAAAGAAGACAAGCAGAAGAAAAATATACAGAAAATGAAATCTCACAGTATTACTAACTACACCTCCTCAATTTCTCTAGGCTTTTGGTAAAGTTTAAAGACCAAATACTGAAAATGGTATATTAAGAAAATGATCAGAGCTGCTTTTCACACCCTTTGTGTCCCAGCCTTGGTCATCTGCAAAACATCCTTCCTCAATTTTACTGTAAAGTCACTATGAGCGAGTGAGCTCTGCAGGCTGCTGCTACAGCAACCCATGGCTGCTTGATGACCCATCATGTAGGCTACTTTGGCTCCTCTTGTTCATCTGCTGAGGAGTCTCTTCAGGTCAAGTCCCACGAGGTGATGGGTTTCTCCCCAGTGCTGACAGCACAGTGTAATACCTGGGCTATTGCTGAAAGATGCCATATGTCATAGGAAACATTAATATTCACTTGCCTACATCCTGCTCAAGAATACTGTTACTGCAGATAAACTGGCACTAACATAAATGTTAACAGTCATATACAAGATGTTAGCAAGCAGATAACCATGCTCATGAGCAACCACTGTCCAAATACAGTGCAATTCATTCCACCGAAAAGCCCTCACCATCAAAATCTCTCGAGGAATGGAGACCAGGCAGAACTAGCACATGGCATAACCAAAGAAGCTGAGGTGGGCTTTTTTGGTTTCAATATCCTCCATCCATCTTTTGTCTTCCCCAAACTGAGGATATAACTATATATATTGTATGAAACATACATTTAAATGACTGGTACCATTATGTATGCCTGCAATGTACTGTTTTAATACCAAATAAATTTTAACATTGGTATCAAATTGAGTGAACTTAGAATCATAGAATAGTTTGGGTTGGAAGGGACCCTTAAAGGTCACCTAGTCCAACCCCCCCTGCAATGCGCAGGGACATCTTCAACTAGATCAGGTTGCTCAGAGCCCCTGACCTTGAATGTTCCCAGGGATGGCGCATCTACCACCTCTCTGGGCAACCTGTGCCAGTGTTTCACCACCCTCATTGTAAAAAATTTCTTCCTTATATCTAGTCGAAACCTACCCTCTTCTAGTTTAAAACCATTCCCCCTTGTCCTGTCGCAACAGGCCCTACTAAATAGTCTGTCCCCATCTTTCTTACAGGCCCCCTTTAAGTACTGAAAGGCTGCTATAAGGTCTCCCTTGGAGCGTTCTCTTCTCCAGGCTGAACAAGCCCAACTCTCTCAGCCTTTCTTCATCGGAGAGGCGTTCCACCACCCTGATCATTTTGTGGCCCTCCTCTGGCCCCGCTCCAACAGGTCCATGTCTTTCTTGTGCTGAGGGCTCCAGAGCTGGACGCAGTACTCCAGGTGGGGTCTCACCAGAGCAGAGGAGAGGGGCAGAATCACCTCCCTCGACCTGCTGGACTTACGAGGACAGCTCTTCGTTGTGCTGCTGGATGTGTTTTTATGTTTCAGAACTGAAGCACACAGTAAACAAACCACTCACACTTCTCATTATAGGCCAAATTAAACATAAAACTCCAGTTGATAATTAGTGCTTCCTACTCAAATGCCTGTCATTCACACAACACTTCTAATGAAAGAGAATACATGTATTTTTATCAATACCCTATATACAAAGGTAAAATTAATTCACTACCAATAATGTTATCTTCCACTGCTCTATTAGTCAAGAACTTCCTTGCTCCCTCTCAAAGACTCTGGTAAATGAAGAAATTCTTGTGATTTCTTCCCAAAATGGTAATGGCATTTCTCTCTTTCTGGGATACATATGTTGTGTTGAATGTTAGTGTACACTGAAATACTTGAGGAAATGAAGGAAAAACTTTCAAAATATCTCCAAAACCAAAGATACAGAGCAGAAGAGGAATGGCAAGCTAAAAGACAAGATCAATGGTGGCCAGCAGGTCGAGGGAGGTGATTCTGCCCCTCTCCTCCATTCTGGTGAGACTCCACCTGGAGTACTGCATCCAGCTCTGGGGTCCTCAGCACAAGAGACATGGACCTGTCAGACCGGGTCCAGGGGAAGGCCATGAAAATGATCAGAGGGCTGGAACACCTCTCCTATGAAGAAAGGCTCTGAAAGTTGGGGTTGTTCAGCCCCAACTGAGAAGAGAAGGCTCCAGGAGAAGAGAAGGCTCCAGGGAGACCTTATTGCAGCTTTCAATATATAAAGGGGGCTTATTAGAAAGATGGGGACAGAGTTTTTACCAAGGCCTGTAGTGACAGAACAAGGGGCAATGGTTTTAAGTTGAAAGAGGGTAGATTGAGATTGAACATAAGGAAGAAATTTTTTATGACGAGGGTGGTGAGAGACTGGAACAGGTTGCCCAGAGAAGCTGTGGATGCCCCATCATTGGAAGTGTTCCAGGTCAGGCTGGATGGGGCTTTGAGCAACCTGATCTAGTGAAAAATGTCCCTGCCCATGGCAGAGGGGGTTAGACTACATGATCTTTGAAGGTCTCTTCCAACCCAACCCATTCTGTGATTCTATGATTCTCCTCGCTGAAGACCAGATTCCTAATATGACAGCCAACACACACCAGTGCTATGAAAAGCATTACTTCCACCATTCACCCAAAACACCAGTGAAGGATCTGAAGATTTTTAGCACATTTTAGGGTTTTCTTTATTTTAGTTAGGCTAGAATATTCTGCTGTTAGTTACTCTCCTGCTCTCCATTTGATTGCTATCAGACAGGTAGTAGACTATCACATCTACAGTACCAGAGGCACAACAGGAACAGTGGCTGATGTGGAACTGTGACGGATGTGGAACTATGAGGATGGACAGAATAGGAAAGAAATAAGAACAACTCTTCTGCCTATCTCTGAAACGACTGTCAGCAGAATACGCAGTCCTAGACAGTAAAACCTCACATAAGAAATACTCCCAGATGCACTGCAAAGACGGGCCAAATCCCCAACAACGGTGTACACAAGCAATATGCACTCCTGTGGAGAAGATAACAGTCTTAGGGTGCTACTCCTCTATTCAGAGCATAATTACTATGTCGCTTCATACAGGTTGTTTTCTTTATGTTCTACAAGTGGTAACTCCAGTCTGTACACAGGTTAGGAGAACAAATTGACTACCTTTCCCTAGGTACTGTGTGTTTCTACATATCTCAGAGGACTTCAATACTCTTATTTAGCTTTTACTTTTCTGAAATGAAAGCAATTAAGGTTTTAACAGGAACCTTTCCCTACAAACAAGTCTTAAAAAGAAAAAGCCCACTAAACAATTGCAATAGACAATGGACAATAAATACTAGGATTATAGCAAAATCTATAGTTTTTTTAAAACATGCAATTCTTTATACATCTTTATCCAAAACATAAGAAAACACCTGTTTATAGGACCATATGCAGCATTTTTATCTTAGCATTCAGAAATATTTGTTAAGTTAAGCAAAACATCAGTCAATGTTTAACTCTAGCAACTGGCTGAGGGATGATGATATAACTACATACTTTTATGTAGTATGTTACACATATTAAACTATGAACCTTTCTAATTTATTCTTACAAATCTCAAGTCAGCAAAATAAGAATCTAAACACTAAGGAAGAAGGCAGTGCTGAGTTTTTCTTCTCGCTGTAAAGCAGAGGAGAAGAATCCTGCTGACACCCTCCACTACAGCACAGTTCTGCAAACTGGCACAAGCAGAGGCAGACGCTTCACTAGCTCCAAGCTGCTCTGCAGTCTGACTGCCAGAAAACAGATGCTGGGAAGCCATAGCAACATTTATGCCATTCCTCAGAAGAGTCCTTTTCAATTATGATGTGAATCAACAAATTTCAGCCAGGAAGAATAATGTCTCCTGGCTAAAACACAGAAATAATAAATTCAGTTACTTCCTACTCCTGCCAAAAAAGTCTGTATTCATGGGTACCTTACAGTTTTCATGCTGTAATTTTTTTCTTTCATAAAATGGGAATAATAGTTTATTATAGCAGTTAGATGTTGAAAAACATGTTTCATTAGTATTTACAACATTCCTCTTGAGGATTCCAAAGTCAGTGACAGAAATTAATAATGTGATATGACAACTTGTACAGAGACACATCTTAGTGACAGTTATTCATACAAACTAGGATACGTACACATAACAGGCTGTTTCCCCTGTAATGTCATCAACCCTTCATATGAGCCTAAGATCACGAATAGGAACAGGCATTTTATTACAGGGATACACAAAACAAGCAAGATGATACAATTCCTACCCTCAAAAGCCTACAAACTTATTTTTAATGAAAAATTAATTGAGCTTAAAACAGCAGGAGGGAAGGACAGGTGAAGATGAAAAACAGGCCATGAGGTTACTCAGGATGTATTTTAAAAAGTACAGATCATGATAATTCAGATCAATTTTAAACAAAATAAATATGGACTGAGGTTCATTGTAGGGATTATCCATACCACGAGGAGGTTACAACTAAAATGGTAGGAAAAAAAACATTCCTAAGACCAGTCAATAAAAGAAAGGTAGAAAAAAGGTAAAAGAGACAAGGATCAAAAAAAACCCCCAATTCGTTCTGCAGTCAGGGTAGCTGGGCATATGTTTTTAGGGTTCCTATGAATGTGTATCCTTGTATTTCTGTACTGCAATCTCTGCTGGGCTAACGTGCCCTAAATATTCAGCAACTCACCCCGTAGGCCAACGAGCTCTCCTTAGCCTCCTCCCCAATCTCCTGGTGGGAAAATGCCCTTGGACAGGTGCATCACTCTCGGGGGGGTTTTGGCCGAGTGGAAGCAGTGGCTGCAGGTCGCATCTCATAGACGGCCGTGAAACCCGGCGAGTGTTGCCACATTTCGCCTCCCGCATCCCCGCTCCCACCGCAAGCCATGCAGCTAAACATTTAAGCAAGTGGAAAGGTTTTTACCCTTCAACTGCCGTTTGTTTTCTTACAGAAAGCTTACAAAGGAGGGGATGCCGATACATTTCGTGCAGTTTTAAAAGCTATTCAGAAAATAATTGGGTTTTCAGGAAGTATTTCAGGGTGCGATGGAGCCACAATTTACAGCGAGACACCACCGGTCCCGGGGGAAAGCAGGAGAGATCCAATGCTTTTATCTATAACAAACTCGCTCAACTTGGCTTGTGCTCACAGCGCGCTGGCGAGGCGGGCTGGCTCTCCTCGCACAACAGCACTTGTGTCTTCCTACGGCTCCTCAAGTTCCCACCAACCTCTTACTCCACGGGAGAGAACAGCAGCGTACTTGTTCGCTTCAGCATACTTTTTCATTAGAAAAGAAATGTTGATTTCAGGGGACATCTCAAAAATAATTATGTAGAACAAAAGCATCTCTTCAGTTTGGGATTACTACCTACGAAAACTTTACATTTTATTTCCACATGCCAAAACACAGACCATGCAGAATATGGTAATACCAGATACAACGCTTAGATTACAATTCAGATCATCAAAACTAAACCTACATCTGTAAAAACAGCACCTGTTCGCTGCAGACTTTAATCTCTAATAAGTTGAAATTTAAAAAATAAACTAATAAATAAAGTACTAAAACATGCACTCACAAGATCAGAATCAAAGTGTATCAGCCTATATAAAAAATTATTCATAATATTTTGGATGCCACCCTTCACCAGCCCCCCTACTATGTCTTCTCCAATTCCAACATATGTTTGTGTCTCTGCTTGAGATAATTTTTTGATAGCGGGCAAACTAATTAAACATTCTTTAGAAGCCACAGGGCTGAAGTCACCACGCAGTGACTAAACACTGCAGCTGTCAGGAGAGGCAAAGTGGGTTCCCATCCTAATCCCGTGCTGACCTCGGAGCCGAGCCTGAGAACCTGTCAGAAAGGTGCTCTCACAGCACAAGACAGCGAGCAGCAGCTGCTTATGCTCAGCAGGCTGCAGTCAGTCTTTTTTTTTTTTTTTTCCTTTTTTTTTTAATTTCCTTTTTTTTTTTTTTTTTACTGTCACTCTGGATACACGCTACACAACGCTCACACATGCACATCCCTGCTCCTGGTGAGAAGGAGCTGCCTATGAGCTCAGTTTTTCACATGCTCAAAAGCTGTTCAAGCCCAGATCAAGATGAAACCCGATGTCCCCTAGTCAAACTGCAGGCAGAAAACCTGCACCCACCTTGTGCGTGGGACAAGAAGCATGAAAGATATGTTTAAAGGTATTTCCAAATCAATGCACGTATTTGACAATGTTAATTGTTTTACGCAATTTATGGAAGTATTAAGCTTTTTTCCCCTTGAAAATAAAGAAAATTAATTTGAAAAGTACATCAATAATATAAGCAAAAGGGAAAGAAAGCTTCTTTCATCATACTAAATTAGTCACTAAAGAATAAATATGTGGCAGAATATCTAACCTATCTTTAATTTGAAGGTGTGATTTTTTTTTTTAAATACAAGGTAGAAGGCAGAGAGAAAGCAAAACTTTTCAAAATATTTTAACTGAGATGCAATGCAGATATAATATTAACTTACAGTGAAAAACCTGACCAACAACAAACCCAACAGAGAAGGAAAACCTGAATAATGCCTTTGAATTAGGCATTCATTCAAACAAACAAACCTCAGCGATTCAACTAGGTATGGTCTATCCACAAAGGCTCAAATTACTAAACTGACTGGAGGACAGCAGTGTTCTGTCTGCAGATCAGTAAAGGAGGTGGTTTATCAGTGGTAACAATATTCTGGTCACCATGCTGCTCATCCCAGTGAGCTCCTCACGGCACCTTAGAGCAGCCTAATTTTCCAAAATAAAGAAGAATACAAATGTGATCACTGTTTGTGGAAAGCTTATTCTGAAACCAAGAGACTGGAAAAGGACACTTTTTTTGTATGAGTTACTAAAACACAGTTTAAATAATTACTGAGCATCTCAGCATTACTTAGCACTGCCTCATCAGTTTTGCTTACAGTTCACTGCAGGGTCTAGCCCACTGCACTGCAAAGACCTGTTCTCATCACAGGTATCCAAAATTTTCCTTCGGTACCATGAGCTCGTCCTTCCACCACCAACTAAACAATTCGTCAAGTCTCCTCCAGTTCAGTCCTTGCATACATAAGGAAATAGTGAACAAGCCTAAAGGGATTTCAACTTTGGCAAATTTGACCTGTGTGTTTCCTGGGTTTGTACCAGTGGGGCATTTCCTGACTGGAAGAGTTGATAGTGGTTTCAGTGAAGAAAAACTTGATTACAGATACAGAAGTCCCACCTGCACTAAGGTCTCACATAAAATTTAAAATAATACTTAGTGATATCCACGACCAGATATTGAAAAAAATGTCGTGTCATGATTGATACTGGTCTGACCTCAGAAATAAATACATCTTAAACTAGGCAAGCAGGGTTACTGCCTTTTTCTGAAGTCAGACACTCTGCTTTCTTACTGTTTCTCAAAGGTACCAGTGCTTAGATGACAAAATGGTTTGACCTCCTCTAAGTAGTGGGAATCGAGGAGAGCACTTGACTTCCACCTTCTCCCGTTAATAGCTTTTTCCTGCTAATTTCTGGGACTGCATCAAACCACCCAAAGACTCAGTTTCCCAACTGTCAGGGCAATAGGAGAGAGGTGAGTATCAGGCATTTGGACAATAGCATCATCACTTCTCCAAGCATCAAACCACTCTTGAGGAAACAACAGCTGGAAGTTCCTTGGCAAAACAGGTTACCAGGAGCACATCAAACCCCTCCTTTGATTAGCATACTGACTTGTAAAAACACAGCACTGTATTACAAGATCTTCATCCCTTGGACTTAGAGGTATTTCAAGACGCAGGGCTTGGATATATAAAAGATCTTCTAGTGGGCAGATTTCTATTATTTAAAGGTATTTTTGAAGCTGAAGCATGCAGAGTTATTTATTCACAAATCAAAACTTAAGTCTTCAAGACACAGGCTCTGAAAAGAGTGCCTGCCTACGTGAGAACCATCCCGCAGCACACCTTTGTGTTTCAAGTACAAGCTGCATTCCTTCAGCTGGGGCTCCTTCTAGGAAGCAAACTTAACAAATGAAATACGAATTAAAATCTGTAAAAACAAAATTCCGTATGAAACTTTACCCCTGGGAAAAGGAAAGAGAAACAAAGAGCTGATTGCATGCGACAGATGTTAGCCATGCCTCTCACAGTGTTGCTGGAATGTGCATGCGTACGTGGCAATGGGTGCAGGAGATGGGACCTAACCAGAATAAAATTCCACCGTCCCTAATCTACAGAAGGACACAGGCAAAACTTTGCTTTTAATCTTAAAGTGCAGTTGGGATCATTATCCCATCATACTTAAGTAAGATTCAAAGTGACTAAAACCTTAAGGGAATAGGTTTATAAACTATGAGAGGCTGAGCCTGGATACACTGGCTATAAAACATGAGGCTCATGGGCTATGAACAGCCCATAAAATACTTATTAAAACTCTGTGTGAGAAGTTTTAGGCTTGATAACAAGAGTGAGCACAGATGAGCTCTGTTAAATAAAAAATTTTTCTTGTCATGAGTGAGAATCCTGAGTATGTAGACCGTTTGTTTCCAACCAGGGATTTTTAACAGCCTCATCATTACCTGAATTAAAAGATGCTTTTCTCATGAATCAAAATTTTGACTATAAAAATAATTTTTTTTTATTATCCTAGAAGTTACCCGATTTATTGATATGAATATTGGGAAAAGCTTTTATACTTTTGTCAGTACATGTCACATAGCTCACTATATAATTAATGCTTTCTGCTGTGATTAAAGTTGGCTACAAAGCAACCTTCTGCAAAATGACTAAAAGTTGTACTTTCAAATCAAGAAAGAAGGAGTACTAGAATAGGAGATACTCCATTTGGGAAATGATTGATTGATAAAATGGTATATCTGCTATATTGCCAGCTGATCGAGGTGTTTGCCTTCAGAGAGAGGCTGTACCGTTGTCCACATAACTACAATAATTTGCCAATTTATATCTGACAGGTGCCAATTTCAAACCCAGTTAAAACAAAAGCATTCTTACCAGCAGTAGTTCTGCGATCACATCCTTCTATCAGGTGCAGGATGCAAAAAGCTAAAATAAACTATTCAGGTAGAAGCTAGTCATGCTGCTAGACTGCATGTTACATGCATTGTCAGTTTGCACAGCCAGAAAGTTTTGAGTACATTTAATATTTTAAGGTGGAAAATAACTGACTGGGGGGGGGGGGGAACACACAACGATCTGGGGAGGTCCTTTCCAAAATTTAACCTTCAGAAACCTGATTTTCTATTCATGGTATTGATTGGCTAATTACATTTTACCCCCCTTCTTCATCAAACAATAGTGACTTCTTATTTCGTATTCACAGAGAAACAGAGTAGTGTTCTTGTTCTCCATCTGCTGGCTCTGCAGCAGCAGTTGACCATGATTTCCAGAATACTCCCACTGCTGATAAGGCTGCAAGAAAGAAGAAGGAACCAGACACAAAGGTTTTATCCTACACCCCTTACTATTAATATTTGATGACGTTGTGTCTGTAATGAAATGAAAGCAGACATAACAGAATCAGAAATAATCCCAGAACTAATCAGACAGAAAATATGAAGGTGATGACCTGGGCTTTATGACTGCAAAGAATTCACTGCTTTAATCATACATGTTTCTTCTGAGTAAATTTACTTCAGATTGGATATCTGTTAAGAATGCTATTTGTTTTTATTTACTACATCATGATAATTATGATCATCATTGATTTATATCACTGATACGACATTACTGATCTCACAGCTTACATTGCGCTACATCCTGGAGTCCTTCTACTTGATCCAAGTGTGAGTTTAACAGTTACCTTCAAAATAATCCCACACACAGAACCCACCACAAGAGCTGGTATCCAATCTCTTACTGACAGTTTCTAATAACTAAGACTAAGTTCTTTTAAAAAGCTAATAGCAAAGTATAAGTTGTAGATATATATTCACACCCTTGCAAGTGTATGCGAGACAGACACACTCCAGCATACACGCTAGCGCAGAGCAGGATGCTTTAGAAGATGGACTCCTGGACAGGCTAGCCTAAAATGGCAGCCAGCGGTTAAACAAGGTGGTTTCACTTCTCCAACAACCTCTATTGTGTAGCATGATCAAACTTTCAGTGGAATCAATGGGACTACTCCAAAGAAATCGCTTCTCCAACTTCCCCAAATGGTCCCACAACATTGCTCAAACTGTGGACAAGAATGGCCCAGGTGCCAAGAAAAAGGTTACTTTAAAGAACACCAGTAATGATTGCCAGCATCCCATTTATGTCCTTTTAAGTTTTCACATATCTCATTTCCCATTCACTGGATTTACCTCAAATTTCGGTTTCCTCTTCCCCTAGACCAGGGCACGGGTTACCTTGTAAGACTGGCACAATCTGGTTCGGATGGTGTACGGAGAGCCACTCCAGCTTCTACAGGGAAGCTGAGGTAGTCCTCCTGCCTCCCTTTTCAGTGGGAAAACTAAGAGACACTACGCAGCTGGGATCCGATGGTTTGGTGCGAGGCTGAAAGGAGCCAAACTACAGATCTGTATCACTCCAAAACAGTTTACTTGAATTTCCAGAGGTTGTTAGAAGGTTCCTTCCAAGGAGATCATAAAAAACTCCACCCCACACAGAACACCACGCTAAGTTGTCATGGGATAAGAAGGATAATCATCACATCGATGAATGGGAAAGACAGGAAATAAAATGAGGAATAAAGTGGTTAATTTTCTCAATAAAGGGAAATCATCCGTCAAGTCCCACAGGAATCTAATACTGCAACCTGTATACAAACGGTCTCTCCACAAAATTAGTAAGGAGGTTACAATTATTTGTGTTAGTAAAAATAAAGCTAGTCACGAAATGCTGCATAAGCACCTCAGAGAGTGTGAATGGGATATAAAGTGACAAATGAAATTCAATGCAGAGAAGTGAAGCATTGCATATTGAGGGAAAAATATCCAAACTTTACATGCACACTAAACTTTCTATTGCTCAGAAAGAAGATTGTGGGGTTACAAGAGATGATTTTAAAGCAAACATCTGCTGCAGATTCTGCTGCAGCCAAAAAGCAAATTGAGTATTTGGCTTTACGTAAGAAAAAGAACTAAACCGAAAATATTTTATGCTGCTGTACAAAATAATGGCCTTAAAAAGTTCACCCATTATTCATCTTCTCTCCTGTAAAAGGATCAGTTAAACTTCCAAGTGTTCAGAGAACAGTGGAAAAAATATCTAGATCTGTTCAGCCTCAAAAAGAAAGGATTGAACGGTGTGACCGGTACCCCCTGCTCCTGACCCTTGGTAAACCTAAATTTTGTGTGACAAACAGCAATAGATTTGAGTCTTGAGTCATGGAAAGCATCAAGTGGGTAAAATGGTTCATTGTTGCTTTTAACGCAGGAATAAGTGGGCACTACATAAAACCGGCATGATAAGCTAAGAAAAAATAACTTCATTTATCACACTGGCTGTGATGCTCTGTCAAAAGTTATTGCAGATGCTGAAACAGTTGACAGAAGTTCAACGAGTGTTTTACAGGGGCAGGGGAGATCGGTGAAGGGCTGTTAACCACAAGGACGCTACCTCTTGCTCAGGAAGCCCCTCCAGCCACAGGCGGCTGGAAGCTGAACAAAAGCACCGCTCTGTTATTGCCCTGTCCTTAAAGATTCCCCAGGCATTGGCTACTGCTGGAGACCGGGTACTGCAAGAGGTACTGATGTCTTACCCAAAATAGCTGTTTTTACATTCTTGTTTCTGCCACCAGAAGCCACAGGCAACCACAACGAGAGGCTTTGGGTGCAGGAGATCAGCTCCCAGGCAGGCTGGAGGGCGGCAGATGCAACAGGAGTCTGGAGTCCTCAGCTGAGAAGTCCCTCCTTTCCTCTCAATCCTGTGTTCTGCATCCATTCAAAACACCTTAAAAACCTCAATTATTTTCAAATATCCTCAGACATGAGTTAAATAGTTGTGATTAGAGGGAAGTAAAGACTTTAAAAGCTACCCTTATGCTTAAACCAAAATACTCAAAGACCAGGAATCTCATCACTTATCTGGAAGCAAAACTTAGTCACTGAAAAGGAAAACACAGATGCCCTGGAAACCTTCTGTTGCTCAAACAACTTGAAAAGGTTTTAAAAGTCATTGGTTTAAAAATACTGATGCAAAAAATAAGTCTGAATCTAAATGCTGAAGGTAATTCAGCAAAAAGTTTTTCTTTCTTCTCACCAGGAATGCAACCTTGCTTTAATTGGTTTAAATTTTTTTAAATGGTTTAAATTTTTTACGCTTGTACAGCCTCTTTCATTTGAAGTAATAAAACCCTAAGAAGTGACTGAAAATTGCACGCTGAACAAACTGTTATTCCTTTCATGTATTTATACCTATTAAAATGGATGCAACTGACTCAGCACTTGTTTTAACAAAATTTAATCAAAACCAAGGGATCCTACATTAAAAATGTACATTTTCTGTCACTGAATAGCTGTAGAAAAGAGTTTCTCCAGAGCTAATCCTTTTATATTGAGGGAAACTCAATAACATACTTTATTCACCGAAAACGCATTGTGACTGACTTTCATCTGTCATGGGAGGAGGTCGTGAGTAGTATTGGTGCTTCAATGAATTAAAACCATGCTCACAGAGCGGCCTGAAAGGCCACAAAAGTGCCTTTTGACCAGTGACTATCTGTCCTGACCGCAGGATTATCGCAGATATGCCACGACGATGGCAGCTATGCCACCTTCTCTATCCAACACATTTTATGACACCTAACAATTTGTCCCATCACCAGGCCTAAGAAATCCTCTTGACAAAAGGACAGATTCACTGGTTTCTCAGACAACTGGAGGTGGACAGGAAGGATGGAGAGAAGGAAGCTGTATGGATCATCAACGTGGGAAGGATGAAAAAAGTCACCATGGATCAAAATAATAACGTCAACCAAAAAGACCCCTTTTTATTTATCTGGAAAAGTTATTCCTTATTACTTTTTTTGGGGAGGGAGGGCACATTATTTTCTTGCTTCATATTTAGCTTCATATCTACAGTAACATCAAGGTTTTACTCTGCAGAACTACTGCCTACCATTTGATCCCCACCTGCATAACTGATTTCTGCATATGTCCAACACTTTGTAACCGTACCTTCTGATAGTCTTTTTTTTTTTTTTTTAGACCCTTTCTCCAACTTGTCAACTTAATTTTGAAACCTAAGGCCATACTACAGTTTAAAGGAATCTGAAACTGGATTAGCAGCACCTCTCAGCTTGGTATCACCTACACGTTTAACGAGCACACTCAGTATTCCATCACCCTGATCATTAATGAAAATGCTGGCAGCTACCATTAACCCAACCAAGGCAGTGTCCTATGGAAGCAAACTCAATGTATCTTTTCATTCAGACAACGAACCGCTCACTGATAATGATGCACTATGGTTTTAAAATGAGTTTTGCATGTATTGTATAGCTCCTGCCTTCCTAGTTTGCTGTCAGAAGGCCAACGAGATGGCACAAAACCACCTACTGATGTCAAGCTTCTGATATGCACTGTTTCCTCTCTATCCACAAGACCTGTTGACCCCAATATTATTTTTTTAAAGAAAACTAAATTCATTTTACACAATTTTTAACCAATCCAAAGAGATTGTTACTCATCTCCTTTTCTTCTAGGGTTTTGCAAGATATAACGCAACAAAGGAAATTATTTAATTTCCTAAACCAAAAAAATTACAACTATCATACAGTAAATTACATTATACCTCCAAAGGTTTACAGTCACCTATGACAGGCTGAATGAGATTCTATCAGATTTAAAAGTGAATTAGATTAAATGTAGATAGATTTACTTATCTTTTCAAACTCCAGCCCTTCTAATGTTGCTGTCCTTGCTTCACATATCTGATTTTAAACAGAAAATGCTCTGGACGGGGGAGAATTCATCTTCTTTGGGGAGAGAAAACTTGCAGTAAGTGCTATATAAAATACTGTGCAATTACACAACAAAGCCAAAGATCAAGTGTTGAATTTTTTACCTATGAGTTCACTTCCCCGTAACATTAACTGAAGTGACCCAAATACAAGAATACCACAAAACCCACAGCTCTATGTGAGGGCCAGATCTGCCCAAGTTTATATGTTGTGAAGCCTCACTGAAGCTAAACAACATTTAAATCACAATACCAAGACAGTGTTTCAAGTATTCGAGTTTGGTTCAGAATGGTCCCATGCTCAATTACACCTCTAGATGTATTTATCCCATTAGTGTCTGAACTGCATATAATAAAACACAACATACACAGGAACCACAAAATGCAAAAGCACACTGCAGAAAGTATACAGGCTCTTTCCCAAGAAATGTATGCTGATGCTAAACACCACACTGCACACAGGATCTTGATCCTTATTCCATTCTTGCAACCTGTTGTGCCCCATTTTAGCATGTCAAAAGTAGGTGAAGACGGCAGTAAGATGTGTTTCTCACCCACCATCAAGTTTTACCAACCGATATGACTACACTTCTGCAAAGCAAGAAATATAAAAGTGTGCAACGCCTGTTACAATTTAATAGTTACAACTGACTCATTCTCTCACCGGGCAACAGTTTGGCTGCCATCATCGTCTGTTCAACTGAGCTTGAAATAAAACACATAATCCAAGAAATATCATCTGAATTGAACATTTACATATAAACGTATATATGCGCACATACAATTTTCAGCCACTTAACTGTAATTCTAATACTACACAAACAATTTCACCACAATCAATATAATAAAATGAGCAAATTTAGTTCCCTGACAAGTATATCTAAAAAGCAAATATTTTGGCAAATACTTACTTTTCTCTTCAGGCCTTTTTAAAATTCAACCTCACTCCTTAACATATTTTACAAGCTAAGGCTTAGATATGAACCTTTCTTCCTGGTTTATAAGAATCACAAGCAAAAGGGTTTTATTAAAGACAGTGACATTAAACATTGAAAGTATCAGTGAAATACATTTGCTATATACCTAATTTTCAAATAATTTAGCTATGGAATTTTTCACTGTAAACATTCATTATGCATTCCAATATGCATTTTCTCATGGTAGATCTTAATTGATCCTCAGCAGTCCTTTCATAAAACAACTGCTCTCAGATAACTGGGTCAAACTCTTATTTTTACAAGTGTCTAAATACAAATTTACACTGATACATTACATTCCTTAGAATAAACAAACATGCAGTCTACAGTAATATATTTGAGTATTGAGTTTGCTCTTCTATTTCTATTTAAAAATAATTGCACAAACATTTGGAAAAGCAGAGCAGATCATTGACTATCCAAATATTTCTCCTAGAAAACATATGCAGAAAATGTAAACACACAACTTCTGCAGTATAATTAACTTGGCAGTAGCTGCCCAAGACCACTCTGGTCAGAAGAAAACATTTCCATCCTCAAGGACATTGTCCATTTTCCCACGCAGTTTCTTTGGAAGGAATAACCCATGTCTTCACTAGGCAGGGAAGAGACACTTCAACTATCTGTGGCATACAACTAAGTGCCCACACAAGAAGAGTTGCTGTCTCAGAGGCAGGTGGATATACCCAAGAAACTTAATTCCTTGTATTCCAAACAGGTACACATACTGGGAAGTCTTCCATAGGACCCAGAATTCTTTACTAGCTGTGCTTACTATAAATTAAAGGAGATCACCTTTTTCAAGCAGAAGGTAAACCTTCTTCATGCAGTAAGACCTAAGCAGGTGGTGTTCTCCACAAAGAAGGTCCTTCTCTTCTGAAGCAGCCTGCGCTATGATTGAATGCTATGGAAACAGGTCCGTTTTTTGCCTTGCAGGGTGGACTTTCACTGCGCAAGGTTCTGATGGGTTCCTCTGAAGTGATGCATGATCCCAGGCAAAAAGTCAAACTTGTGAGCAGAAAGCATAAAATGGGAGATAGTCTTCCCAAGGCCACTGCCATCTTATTCCAAGTGGGTTTTTGTCAGAGCAAACTGCAGATTGTGATTCACAGCTGATTTTTTAGATTTCTCTCCATATAACCAAAGCCTACGCAAACAGTGCAGAACAGGTCCATAATGGTACCTACCAGCATGGCACACACAAAGCCAACACTAACATTGCCACTCTGCCATCACTCAATAGGCAAGGGTAGAGTTAGAAACTCGAGAAATGCTCCAGTGAGGTGTTAAAGTAACAGATTACTGTTATGCACACAACCGTCATGGATTAAATGACCATTCAGTGCCTAACTAATTAGCAGGACTTCTATTCTGCTGTGACCTGCAAGTCTCCTCTGACGTGATTTACTATATAATGCAGAGTCCCACTGAAGTGAATAGGGTCTACCTGAAGATTTAAAGATACACGCAAGTATGTTTTTGATTCGATCTTGTTACTTATTATTAAATATTAATACCAGTAAAGACTATTTTTGGTACTGTGGTTTTGTAGAGTCAGACTGCAATGCATTATTAATGTTGTTGTACCTAAAAGGAGATTACTTTCAGGCCTTCACAGACTGGATTTAAGTGTTTAATTTCCACTGAAATCCAGTGAGAGATAGAAGAGCTTAACTACTGTTGGTACCTCTGGAAACTCCCTCAAACTTACAACACATTTTTCTTCTCTTCAAACACAGGTATGGAGCATTTCGACATTCACACAGACCCCAAGATGCAGTCTTACAAATTCTGGGGTTTTTTTAAATTGTAAAAATACATGCCTTTCTACACACAAAAACATACCAGCTTGAGGAGTACCTACCCTACTGTCTCTCTGAATATGTGCCTCTATATACACAACGTTATCAGCTCAATTTTATCACAAGTCTGCATCTCTGTATTTCTCATTGTAAGGTCCAGCAACCTAGTCCTGAAATTATAAGTAGTTTTATTGTTTCATTTTTAAATAACAGGTTTGGTGTTTTGCTTTGCATTTAATCTGTATCGTCCATCCTGTGACAATATATGATTAATTGGGCAACTTGATATTATATTTTTCCCACCAGGACTGTAAATAGGCCATAACCTTGGGAAAGCAGTATCTATTAATAATTCTTACAAGTAAATCATCATCATTCGTCAAAAAAATGCAGTAATTCCCAATTTGAAAAGCATCACCACAGGTCATTAATGTTTTAAAATCTTCTCAGCCTCAGACATCAAATTCTGCCATTTTCCCATTTTAAGGCAAATATTATACTCATTCTCTACAGCGTGCAAAACCAGATTTGCTCCACAGTTTTAACCAGCCCCTCCCCTCCTTCAACTGCAGGCCACTACGTGCAGCGAGTCGATGCAAAAGCTACTTTAATTGACAGGTATCTCCCCCCTCTCCGCATCCCCACATCCTTTCTTTTTAAGGCTACAATGGTGAAGCTGGATGGGAAAATGCTCGGCTGCTTTGTTTCAGGTCTGGGCAGCATCTTGCTTTCCCACAACAGGTAGGCACAAGCAGAGAGCGCTGCTGAATGCAGGAGACCTCGCCAGAGGCTCAAACCACTAGTTATTGCTGCTGTCTCAGGCACAGCGTATTTTCTACTGACCGTGGCTCTTTGCCAAGCTCTAATTAAGACACTTCAGTATGTCAGAGAGTTAACCCTCTGCTGCACCTACCTTCTCCAGAAGCAACCAAGGCATACGCATCTTCTTTCTAGAAATACCTGAGCAACTCTTACATTACCAGTACTGCGAGGGCTCCAAACCCTCCATGTTTCACATCACTGATTCTATAAATGAAGATGAATTAACCAGGTAGTTGGCACTATGACTTTTAGCAGCATTTCTAAAATCAAGTAAGTATTCCTCCTGCATGAATTTGGTGTGTGCTGCCATGTCTATTTTCCTTCAAAGAAAAACAGACGGATCTCAAATTACCAAAGAGCAGAAATTTCTTTAAAAAAATAAAGCAAGAATAGGTTGCTGAAAATTCTTTACTATCCGAATAGTTTTTTGTTTCATTCTTGAAGGCTACAGAGTAGCAATTTTGTCATTAGGATAATGAGGAATTCTGAAGGAACCAGAGCTGCCTTCCTATTCTACAAGAGATCAGATATAAATCCAACATTTGCTGATCTATCAATACTATCTATTGGTCTCACGCAAAGAACAACCACCACCGAACTGAATGAGGGGAAGCTGTGACAATAGTCAGAGGGGGTAAAAGGAAGCCCATGTTGAGGCTGACTTGCATCGATTGTAATCTATATTTTCTTGTTCCAAAACCCTGTTTAACCACTGCATCCTGCCGATACACGGAAATCTTCCCTAATGAAAAGCAATGTAAGTCACAATATGACGGTGTATCTGAGAGAAGAACAAAGTTAATTTCATTCTAGTAATTGCGGGGGAGGGGCGGGGGGTTGTTACGTTAAACTTCACTTGAACATGAGAAATGTCTACACGCAATAAAACCAACAGCAAAAAGCAAACTGTTTCAACTTTTAAAGAGTTACAAAACCAGAAAATTTACTTGACTAGCCAACTGCCCTCATATTACGGAGTATAAGACATTCGTAATGGAGGCTTTGATTACTTTGGGGCAATAAATCTGCATTTTACACAGTCTAAATGAGGTAATTTGTAATCCAACCCCACTCCTTTGCTCTTACTGTCCCCATGGCAGGAAAAACAGAGCTGTCTTCCAAAGCCATTACTGATCTGACCTTGGTTGCAGAGTTTTTCTTTTCTGAAGTGAAATTCTCTGCCTTAGACAGTATGTTAACAACTAAAATACCTGATTCTCCCTATAGTTGTGTTTATGTAAAGCAACATCTGAGCTCTTCATTTCAGCACATCCAGAAAACTACACATTACATGAACATGCTCATAATGTTGTCTCAGTATTAGATGATATTGTACATTTTTACACTGAAATAAGCAAGCTACCTAGTGGGCTTAAATGAATTAACTTTTTTTTTAAAGTTAGCAAAAACAATTTCAAATGTTTTGTGCTATTCCAATTTTCTGCTGAGATAAACACACTTTTTTAAACCTGAAAAAATGTTTATAAGGAAAATTGTTAACATTCAGTTGTTTGTATTGGGAGCTCACAGAACCACAAATCCTTTCCCACAGGCTGTACAAAGAGAAATCCTAAAAGGGGCAGGTTAGCCTTCATCTACAAGTATTGTCCATTCCTACACTTCACTGCTGTATTTTCTTTATAGCTGTAATCCACAGACGCTATGTATCAGAAAAGGGCTGTCCCACACTGTGCTATCGGAATGTTATTTCCAGTACTCAAAGGGTATGCCCTCGAATATATTTTTAGAAAGGTTATTTCAGTTTCCATAAAGTTCTTTTGAACTCGCAGGGGCAATGCGTGCCAAGCATACTGTTGTTTTTACACATAGGTTATGATATCCTGAGGCCCTTTGTTGAAACAAGCCAACTAATTTCTGTTACAAACCTTTTTTCTTTTTCTGACTCACGCTTCATTCTCCTTCTAAGAAAGGTACACGAACTATGCCCATTTAGATTATGGCTACATATGTGTCATACATAAATTGCATATATATGCATCATATTTAGGGCTGACCTTACCAGTAAGTATACCAGTTTCAGAAAGAATATTATTCATTTCCATTTCCAATGCATGGAGAGATATATCGATTGATAGATAATACTGTTGCATTGTGAATAGTCTCACATGGGCTAACTCATATTAAACTAAAATAGAAAAAGAGATATATTAAAACTTAATCATAATCTAATCCACTACATAAACAAATCTTTAAAAAAAAAAATCAAGCAGAATTCTTTGCAAAAGGTATAATAAATTACTATTAGTTTTTCATTTGATACATGCAGCTACTGTGAAAGATAAAGGAAAAGCTGCTAAGCATTGATCAGAAACATCTTCTTTCCCATTTAATAGTAAGCATTTCAAGTATTTCCACCTCCAAGAAAAAAAGAAAAAGAAAAAAAACCTCATTATTCATTTCAACTGAAATTCTTTATGCTTATTTGCCTGTTTTTACTTCTGCAAGCTTCCACTGCTTCAAGAAAATTAATTAGACCAACAAAGTCATTATGCATTTTTCATTCTGGGAAAGCCTAGGAGCCTACACTGAAGTTGTTCTCCACAAAGAGCAGGCCAGGATGTTGACTACACATATTGCAGGGGCAGGTAATCAGTTTTCAGTGCATATCCAAGAAATCTACATTCTCTGCTCTCTTATTTTGTCTAGAACCGTAAGAAGTTTGTCTATAATGCCCTGTTTGCTGAAGGATGAAACTATGCTACATATACTATGCAAGGTTTCCCCCTGATTACATTGATATTATTACCTTAATGCTCCAAACCACTGAGCACGTAATTACTTCTACAACTAGTTTTCAAACCTTCCTTTCATTACACAGCACCACCTTCCAAAGGTACAAGAATGCTGCAGTGGTTAATATCTATTTCAGTAAGTCGAGTGACATATCTAAAGACAAGAAGTCATCTTTGCCTCTTTGAAAAATGTATTCTTTTAACTCCTTTTGGATTACCTAAAGAGACACTCAGAATACAGCTGAGATATCACAGGATGCGCATGGCATCAAAATTGGAGTACCCAAATTTAAAGGTTTGCTCAAGTTTTACTTACTAGGTAAGTCAGGGGAAAAAACAATTTAGCCAGGAAGTTTCTTGATCTCTGCTGGGAATTCTCATTTCAAGTTCTTCCTGACTTTTCATATTTGGAGTGGGACAGGTTTTCTTAGCTATAGAATTAAAGTATTTTAAAGAGTGTAAGGCATTTACAGACTTCTATAGGATAGATCTTCAGTCTCATTTATCTCCTCTACAGATAACACAGCTGAGGAGAACACTGTTTTAGCCCATTGAGTCCTTTAGATGAATATTATTCTTTGGTATTCCCTTTACAGTAGAAAAAACAGCGGGTGCTGAAGAGGAAATATTCTATTTTGAATATCTTCTTTTTTTAAGCAGAGAAATGGGCAAATGGTTTAGGAGACAGAGCTATATAGATAAGAAACAACAAATTCCTAAGACTATCTAGTATTTTTACGACGTTAATAAATCTACTGGGGAGTGCACAAATAGAATTTTCTGCATATTTGGAAAAATTTGTCTTGACACACAGGCAGGAAGGAGACTGTACATAGCCTGAGAAGAGTCCCTAAGGAAATTTATTCCTTCCTACAGCAATAAGCATCGAAGAGCCACAGAATCAGATAATAGTGAAGATGTAATTTACCTGTCTTTTGCTGGTAGATGGACTTGGTCTTTTCTTACTGTCCTCTGCCTGAAAAAGATGCTAATGCCAACACATTCCTGGATACATTTGAAATATTTTTGGTTTTGGCTTTTTTACCCTTGCTTCTTGCATAATAGAGTCAGTAAGTTCTACAGAGGCCTGTAAGGAGTAGAAAAAGGTAGAAATCAAGTAAAGAAACAACCCACAGGAAAAGAGAAAAAGCTAATTACATAACAGATGCCTGTACAAGACAATTTTAGAGATCCACAATACAAGCAGGTTCCCCTGAGTCTGAGCAGACTAGCTTTTCTCCCTCCCTGCTCCATGAGTGAAGAGCCAGCCCTCTGCTCCAAAACAGTGGACATGCCTTTGCAGGAGAAAGTTTCACACTTTCAGCAACTGCAGTCCTCCCATAACTATGAAGGCTTATATATATATATATAAAAACCATATTTGAGATATATATAGAGAGATATATATATTTAAAAAAAACCCATATTTGCTGTAACATGTAGCACCTACTCTCCCTGTTGCATTACACTCCACATTGCAACAGCTCTTCAGAAGAATTGGCTCCTAAGGAACAGCACTGGGATGCAAATGGAAGGAGAAGCAGCTAACCATTCATTCCTGCAAGAGATCCCTTAAAGCAGGGATTTATTAGCTGGCTGCACTCCCCTCCTGCCCTGCAGCCAGGGCTGCCCAGCACTGAGTGTGCTCCCAGCTTTGATGTGCCACAGAAGTCACACAGGGCCGTGTAACCCTCTCTCCTGATTTCCATAGTGGTTGTTGTCTACCCCGTCACTGAAAGTTGCACAGGACAGAAAAGCACACTGTTTTAATAATTATGTATGTTATGTAGAGACCTCTTCCCTCCCAGCGGAAGGGGGGAGCAGAGGGGGATGAGAGAGGGGACGTGTCAGACTAATTTACATGCAAATACTACGCTTCAGTTCCAAAGTACATTAAAAGAAAAATGTTGCCCTAAAATAATTTATGGCCAGCAATGGTTTATTACCCTTGTACACTCACCACGAAGTTTTGAAATGCTGGCCTATTGATAATGAAGGCTTGTTATCTGGAAATCCTGGCAACCCAGCCTCTAGGGACAACAGCCATTGTAAGTCGCTTGGTTTAGGAAAAAAAAAAATAAAATTACTTAATGTGGTGGCTGTTTGCAGAGCTGTTCTGCACAGATATTCTGCAAGACAGGATGACAAAAGTATTTTGCAGCCTCTCCTGATCTAAACTGCTAATAACTGGATCTAGAGCCCAGCCAAGCCCGCAGCTATGGGAAAAAATCTGATGCGTAAGGTGGCAGAAATAGCCAAGCAACTGTGCTCGGACTTATTTCTGCCTACGTGGATAAAGTATCCACCTTGTTGACCTGTCAGTCTCACTAATCCACCCTCTATTTTCAGTTAATATCATTAAAGTTTAGCGCTTGAGAGCCTGGAAGGAGAGGCAAGCACCCCATCCCCTTTTTCCACGGGGCGGTAACCAGATGTCAATGGCCGCAGCTGTGACTACATAATTACCTGTTTGCATGAACGCAGACCGCAGTTTAGATTTAATAGGTCAGACGACAATGCAGCAAAACGCATTTAGCCCACGATTACCCCTTTTCAAACATTCTCTCACTCGCAACTTCGACCCTGGGAACATTGCGGGCACAGACTCGGGTCAATAAGAAACATTGGCCGGCACAATGGGGCTGGCCTCAAACAGCGCTGTTGACAGACACCGGCACAAAGGCGGTGAATAGAGTCCCCCTCAGTTCTCACACAGAGCGAAGAATGAGTCAGTGTACTGCCGCTTTGGTGCTCTGTTTGTACAGTGTATACAGCTTTTGTCCCCCGCCACTGTTCGCCGCTCAATGGGGGCTAAAGAGCCGAGGAAGTGAAGGCGGAAGAATGGCTCCGCGCTCGCCCCGGCAGCCAGCGGCGGATCCCCCTGCGCAGGACGGCTCCGGCGGGAAGCCCGGAGTCACCGGTCACGCAGCTCCCACCACCCCACTGCACGGCAGCGGCGCTTCTCACTTCTGACCTCGGGCGAAGACAGCGCGCGATGCCGTCGCTGCGGAGACAGCATGGTAGTTTTAAGTAACACATCTCACCTCCTTCAAAGACAAAAACACAGTAACGCCCCCCACCTTCCCTCCCACCGTGACCCAATTCCCAGCTGCAACTTCGATCAAGAGAAAAAGCGAGCATGGGATATGGAATTACAATAGCCCTACGTCCCTTCAAAAGGTACATCAAAGACAGTAACAACGTAATCGTCATTTTAAATCCCCACTGCAAAGACTCTTAAAGGAACAGAGAAGAGTACCAAAAGACAACCATAGCTATACATCTGTATTTCACACAAAACATTTCTATTGTGCAAATAAAGGGTCAGGGAAAATTTATCATATACATAATATTGCATATGCACGTGTATATTAGTTACCTATTAGCACAGGAAAAAAAACACTTCATACAGATTACTGCTATTCTTCAATTAATTATTTTCGTCAACTTTCCCTTTACAGAAACCATACTTCTTTTCTGGACAACACCATCCCTATAAACATCTCTAAGGAACAAAAGTAGCCCTCTGGCACAAAGTCAACACTGTTACCTTCACCTGCTTCATACACTAGAGTATAAAACAAAATATGCATAGCTTATTCTAAGGAGTGAAGTCTTTGCTTGCAAAAGGTATTTAGACTTTGGTATGATTAGCATGAAGCTTCAGAGATAAGGAATTTGGCAACTGCTCTTTAACTCAAGCAGACCATACTACGGATAGAGTCATACATGATAAAGTCGGAGTGAAAGAATTGTTTAACATGTTTTAAGACTGTGAATTGGTTAAAAAAGGAAAGAAGAAAAAGAATGTATTTTAAATTAAACAAATCTCTGGATTTCAATGAATGGAACACAAGGAATATTGTTCATTTTATCACTAATAGCCCAGATAGTATTAGCATGCTTTCTACTGCTCTTTTAATTTTATTTTTTAAGCTCAAATACTGGAGTGTTTTTATTACGTTAATCAGCTACAGAAGAAAGCTCCAAAATATTAAAAAAATTATTGTGTCTAATGCCAGGAAAAAAAAAAATCCCACAAATGGGAAGTTTCATTATGTGTGATCTAGTCAAAGATTTTGGGAGTCTGAAGCCATGACTTTCCCTCTTGGCAAACAAGTTGTGAGCAAGTAACCTGAAAGATATGTGAAGACCATCACCTTATGCTCAGATACTTTATTTTAAAACAGCGCAAGAATTTCTACTTTCTATATTTACATATGACCTTATTTAAATAAAGCAGGCCTGCCTGCTTTGAACACTAGCTATAAGACATATGACCGCACTTGAGTATACTGGCACTGAGTATGTAAAGTAGGCAAACATTTGTACGAATGCCAAAGGATGCCTGCAAGCCTACCAAGGATCTGATCAATCACAATCCTGAACAGACAGTTTTTACTTCACTTTAGAGGAAAATCCTCACCTTTCAAGTACTGCTAGGGTTATTACGTACCCTGCCACAGGAATACTCATAGACTGAGGCTGATCAACAAAGCTGGAAGAATTAACATCTACTACAGTTGTTTGGGTTTTTTTTCTTTTTTTATAATGAATGTGAAATTCTCAGCAGAGAAAGACCTTCCAAGTTTGCCCTATGATAAGAGTAGAAGAAAATGGAGAAATACACTCTGCTCGACCAATTCTTTCAACAGAGTGATTCTAAATCACTGCAAAACTCCTTTTTCTTTTTTTTTTTTTTTTTTTTAAAAAAGCTTAAATCGCTGCTTAGCAAGTTAAACCTAGCCTCACCTACTCCAGCCATACATGATTCCTTTCCACTGGCTTACTATAATTTAGTTTTAGCTAAATCCACCACTGGTGTGTACACCAGGCCAAAGCGTAGCATACACTTAACACATCTTGCAGAAGCAGAGGAATATTTCACAAACCTTCACATTACAGCAACGTGTGATTCAAGTCACCGCAAGACCCAGAAAGGGATATTGTATTTGCTGCCACGCATCACCGCTGCTCTGCATCCCCCCCCGGCTGGCAGCGGTGTCAGCGCTGCCTCCTGCCAAGCAGAGGATCACGGTTTGTTTACCGAGCTCTGTCTGCAGGAAGCAGAGCACGTTTCAGTCTCGTCTCCAGCAGCCCTGTCAAGCCAGCTGCCAAGAACAGTCTTGAAAGGCTTCGGAGGGAGCAAAATCTAGTACTTAGGTGGTAAGTAGACTGGTCTGGCACCAGGCACCCAAAGACGAGTGAGGGGGAGCAGGCACTACCCGACCTGAAAGATTAAAACACTTTTAGGTAACTTCAAGTGTATAAAGTCATAGGAAAACTAGTAACCAAACTCCCTGTTAGTGGAGGGCAGATTAGCAATCAATTTATAATTACCACTCAGATTAAGATCTCTACCTGAATACTTGAAGTTTATGACTACAAATTGCAAATAAATTAAACTTGTATGCTGCTTACATTTCCTTACGATGTATGGAAAAGACCTAAAAAGTTCAATTGGGATTTCATGTTGTAGAGGATTATAGTTTAAATATTTTAATTTTTAAAATTAACACTTCATTACTTCCAGAAGATTTCAGAAGTCTTAAACACGCACGCTGTGCATTTCTGTAAAGACATGCTTTATATAGGTTTATACCAACTGTGAAACTGGTTCATAAAATCCCATTGCCTTTGGAAGAGCCCGCTAACTATGAAAATAAAGAACAAGAGGTTTCATTTTTTAAGCTCAAATACTGGAGTGTTTTTATTACATTAATCAGCTACAGAAGAAAGCTCCAAAATATTAAAAAAATCAATGTGTCTAATGCCAGGAAAAAAAAAATCCCACAAATGGGAAGTTTCATTATGTGTGATCTAGTCAAAGATTTTGGGAGTCTGAAGCCATGACTTTCCCTCTTGGCGAACAAGCTGTGAGCAAGTAACCTGAAAGATATGTGAAGACCATCACCTTATGCTCAGATACTTTATTTTAAAACAGCGCAAGAATTTCTACTTTCTATATTTACATATGACAAAAACAAGCATTCTTTCTAATAAAATCATTAATCAAAGAAAAATCACTTAAGCCCTTTTCCTCTTACCCTACTAATGTGAAGTCACCAAACGCTAATAAGTGATAGGTATTTTTCATTGTATCCAATAGTTATTTCTCTGCCTTTAGAGTCCTCTCAATTTCTTGGTTAAGTGGGTACGTGCTCACGCAGTGTGACCACATTATGTGCACTTTCCCATGTGATCAGAGCCTGCCAAGTCTCAAAGCAGTTCATTTAAAATATAGCTTCAGTATTTTTCAGAACAATTCCTTCAGGATTTGGAGGACTAGAGGGGCATTATTATTTCTCACCCAGGCTGGGTGGATTTTGAGTTCTTTAGATAAAAAAATAAGTTATTGTAAAATGCTAAGACAGGAAAACAGAAAATTTGCCTCTCTTGACAGCTATCACAAAAGGAAAAACAGCTTTGTTTTTGTTAAAGAAAAATGTTCCATGATTGACTATCATCATGCTTCATATTGCAGTGTCCATAAATCATGGCTACATTCAGCAAGTTCACAAAGCAACAGGCATTTGCATCCCTGCTTGGGTCCTATCATGCCTAAAATGCTGACAGAGCCACGGCAGCAGTGACCACACACAGACTCCAAAATTTATTAAGGCAAGTTTTAACAGCCATTGAATGCCCTTAGAAGAGTAACACTTATTTTTTCTTCTTTTTTTCTTTTTAAATATATGAGTCTTTACTTACACTGCATTTCTTCCAGCACAACAGCAATACTTGCCTAGAATTTTAAATTTAATCTTGAAAACTTAAGAAAAAATCAGGCAAGCAAATACAATAGCAGGGACTGCGTTGTCAGACGCTCCTTACTCAGTAGGGGCAATTACATACAACCTACATGTTACTTTAGTTCTTTTATTTCCTCTGCTTCTTCCTCCAAAACATTTAATACAAAAATTATACTCAATTTCTATTTCCGTCCTAGTTCCACGCAAGTGCATGTGAAAACAGAGGCGGCAAGGACTGTGTTGTTTTTGTTAGCATATTAGCGAGCAGATGAAAAAAGCAAAGGAAATTACTCGTAAATAATAGACATGCAATAAAATGTTACTTATTTTTGCCTCTAAACACCGTTTTTTCTTTCTATTTAGATTCAGCAAAGCAGCTGAGTCCCCTATACAGCTCAGAAACACTTGGCCTTAAAAGGCTTACCTTGCTTTGTAGGAATTTACTTGCTTTTGTGCCCTGGTTGGATAACGGCATCTAAATAGGCTGACAAGGAGTTACAGAAAGCGTCAGGGGAAGAAAAGCATCTGTCAGGGGTTCGGTGTGTAGGAGTAACAGAATTAATTTTATCAGTCTTTTGGGCCTATTCCAAATGGCAGTCAACACCCATTCCTCCCTCTGATGAACCATCCCTTTGTACAGACAGTTGACTGTAAATACCAATTTGTGACTAAATCATCAATGGCCACTGTCTTCAGTCAGGCAGACAGATCTTCTATCAAGTTATCATCTTAGGATCACAGAACGGCAGAGATTGGAAGACACTCTGGAAGCCACCTGGTCCAACCCCATCCTGCTCAAAGCAGGGTCCCCCAAGACTATGTCCAGACAGCTTTTAAGTATCTCCAAGGATGGAGACTCCACAATCTCCCTGGGCAACCTGTGCCAGTGCCTGGTCACCCCCACAGTGAAAAAATGTTTCCTGATGTTCAGAGGGAACCTCCTGTGCTTCAGTTTGTGCCCATTGCCTCTGGTCCTGTCACTGGGCACCACTGAGAAGAGCCTGGCCCTGTCCTCTTTGCACCGTCCCTTCAAGTATTTCTACACATTGATGGGATCCCCCCTGAGCCTTCACTTCTCCAGGCTGAACCATCCCGGCTCTCTCGGCCTTTCCTCATTGGAGTAATGCTCCAGTCCCTTCATCATCTTAGGGGCCCTTCACTGGACTCTCTTGAACTGGGGAGCCCAAAACCAGACATGGCACTCCAGGTGTGGCCTCACCAGTGCTGACTGGAGGAGAAGGATCACCCCTCTCCACCTGCTGGCAATACTTTGTCTAATGCAGCCCAGGATGTCACTCGCCTTCTTTGTCACAAGGGCACATTGCTGGCTCATGTTCAACTCTGTGTCCACCAGGACCCCCAGGGCCTTTTCTGCCAAGCTGCTTTCCAGCTGGGTGGCCCCAGCATGTACTGGTGCCAGGGGCTGTACCCCCCCAGGAGAAGGACTTTGCACTTCTCTTTGTTGAACTTCATGAGGTTCCCGTCAGCCCATTTCTCCAGCCTGTCGAGGTCCCCCTGGATGGCAGCACAACGACCCTGTCTCACAACAGCTCCTCTGAGTTTTGTACTCTATGCAAACTTGCTGAGGGTACACTCTGTCCCATCACTGAGGTCATTAATGAAGATGTTAAACAGGACTGGACCCAGTATTGACCCCTGGGGTACACTGCTAGTTACTGGCCTCCAGCTTGCGTAATCTTAATATTATATAGTAGACTGAGAAGAATTATGAGGGAAATAATTCTGTACAACATCTCTAGCTTTGCTAATGTTAACAACTTTATCATATCTTTCTGATATTTAGTGTCTTAAAGTCTTGGTTCTTGCAGTTATACTGTTACACAATAAGCTCAATTGCCTTTTAAAAAAAGTTGGTTTAATTAAAAATTCCTATCCTGCCAAGTTAAAAAAAATAGTTATTTGAACCCAAAGACTAAAGAACCCAAAAAGAAATAAAAAATAAAACAACTTCAATATCATGATTTGTGGGAGGCTTGACTCATGCCTTCTGAAGAGCTCGACGTTGATATATTACCTAGAGAGTGTTTCCCTAGCTGTGTTAGTTCCCTTCTCAGACTTGCTTACTGAAAGTATTCCAGAGGGATGAATAATTACCACTCCATGGTTATATGATAGCATTAATTTTCCTGAGTAAGATCTATGTTATATGAAGACTTATAATTCACATTTGGTCCAAACCACCATTAATTCAGTTTCTCAACCTAGAAACTAAATAGCTTCTGTCTTTGGGCAAGTCTACACCTCTCAGTGGATTGCCATGCAGAGCCCATGAGCTAGTTTAGACCAAACTGGCTCCCAAACTGAAATCAAAGGCCACATCAGCGCAGCACTGCAGCTCAACTCATTACGGTAAAAAGAGGGTTTAATGCACAGTTACACCCAACCTAATAAAGCAGTTATACTGCTTTGGTAACCTGGACTGTTTTTTCACCTAGCCCTTACCTCTGTTAGAGGAACAGGTCAAACTGACCAGACTTCAAGCCAGAAACACCTGCACCTTGCTGTGCTGTGCGGTTTAGTAAAGTACAGTTCCCTGTATCCCTGAAAAGTACCAGATGCCTACATAACTGGCATGTCCCTACCTCATCTGCTGTCAGCCAGAGTCAGTGAAACACATTGGGAAGCATTAGGGTTTTCGCTAAAAATCATAATCTTCTGCATCTGGAATGGCTGAGATTCCTAGAGCCTTTTCTAGCTATTGAGGTAATTAATTATAATTTACTAGAAATACTTAAGTGAGAGAGCTCCTCCCTGCACGCAAACCGTGAGGCTTTCTCCAAAGCATGGGGAAAAAAAAAAGAATTTCCAAATATGCTGCATACAGAGATCAAGTCATTTATTCTCATCAATTTCAAAACAAAATACTACAAACAATTTTAATTCTTCTGCCAAGTCATGAGTTTATAATTCTAGTTTCTACAGTTCCTGACATCCAATACCTGAATTAGGGGAAAAGAGAGTTAACCTACCTCCTCTTCTACAGACAACACTCAAGCCTTCCAATGCAGTAATAAGTTTCCCAAGTCGTTTTTTCTATCGTGTATGTGTGCACGTCCACATATGAGAAAAAGTGTGGCTTAACGACTATTTACAAACTTTGACACTGCCAAAAAAGCTCCAGGCCACCTATGGACTGCTTTGTTCTCCCAAGACGTTGGAGAATGCAGCATATTCCATCTCCCATTTATCATGATGCCCTGGGAAGACAGAGCTGGCACAAAATTTTCACCAGTAAATGCTACTAGTTTTGTGGGGTTTTTCTCCTCCAAAGGCCATCAAATTTCATAACTCTCTGCTACTTTAAACTAATGACAGAAGTGAAAACAAAGATGAAAAAGTGATTTGCGGGCTCGCATGCGCTGCTGTGGCTGTAATCCTAGGTCTATGCTGTATACTCCGTGCCGAATGCTGCGTAGGGTGCCTCATTAATATGGATTAATTGTACTTTTGATAACCAACACCTGTCTCATGGTATTATTACATTCACTAAACTCTAAAGTATCTATCTGTGATGAAAAATTTACAGTATAGTCCAAAAAAATGTTTACAGACTTTGGGCTCCAGGAACTCTGGAAGCACAGTCTTGTGTATTACAGAACCACACAAAGCCAACACCTCCATTTGTGGTTGAAAATAACCACTAAAGAACGATATACAGTGGGTGGCAAAAACAGTCACAATTGTAAAGTAACCAAGCAAATAATAAGCTATGTCCATAGGGGATAAAACTGCTATAATTTCCAAAATGCACACTGCTATAAATAAGTTAGAGGTTATTTGCTGATGTACACAGATTAAGTTTGCAATCACACAGCTATTCTGCGTGCCTGTTTTAAAAAGAAGAGAGCTGAAATTGTTCAACAGCAGACAGAGTGGCACCGCGTGCATTGTTTGGGCTCGGAGCAATGGCGAATTGCACTATATGGAAGCTTTGTAGAAAAAGGAGTTCATGCCACCTCCTTGAATTTAGCCTTCTTCAACATAAACAATAAGGCTTCCTTTTTAAGTTGCAATACTGGTATGTGGGAACAGGACAACAAGATCAGTCCTGCTTACCATTTCTCCCTGGAATTTGGGCAAAGTTTGAGGCCAAAGGCTGACCAGAGTGCCAAAACCCAAGTTTGCCGATGACTAGTGCAAACCACCTTGGTCCTCAGAGAATTTCAACATGACATTCTGGTAATTTTAATCACAGAAAGAGACTGGTTTTCACAGTGTGGAGACCGGCTGTCTGGTTATGTTTTCCATAAAAGATACAAACTGGAAGAGATTCAGGAAAGTGTGTGTGCGCACTTTGTTTTATACTTCAGCAAATTTGACCAGGTCATAATTATTCAACAGTTCAAAAATAATATAGTCTAAGTACATCTTTCAAAACACAGAGGAATTTTGCCCTCCAATAAGTAGGTGCTTACCTGATAGGTAGGTCAACTGGCAAGCTAAGGAGGGTGAGGAAGGAGCAGGGAAGTACGACGACAGCTTTGATTTCAGACAGCTATTTAATGTTACAAATGTATTAGTCTGCAACATGGCACTGATGTACGTAAACCATTTCAAGTTATAGGCATAAAGGAAGTCGTTGTCACATAAACTTACCAAATTCTCCCGGGTTGCTTACTTATGCCATTTTTTTTTTTTTTGATAGGCAAGAAATACTTTCCAAACAAAAAAAAATATCAGAGCTGATGACAAAAGAATAGAGCAAATTTTGTGTGAAAGGCCAGGTAAGTGTTCATGTTGACTAAATAAGATTATTAAGGTATTTTAGTAACTTATGTAATTTCTGCTCTAATAATGTATAAATGAGCAAAAATTATTTATGAAACTTTCCAAAAGCATTATTAAAAGGAACATATCATATACTACTGCAATACGGCCACCTCTAAAACATGGTGACTGCTTAAAAACACACAACAAAACTGCAAATTCTAATGTTCCAGTGGGAAAACACTGGTAAAAAGGTGAGCAATAATATGTAAGGTAAAAAAGCTTACTAACTTACATAATACTGAACAGATATAATAATATAAAACTGTAATTAATTATAAATGTAACTACATTATATTTACATTTGAAATATATATTAGCAATCAGTATTGGAAAAAAGAATACAGAAAACAAGCCTGGAAGGGGTACAAATAGTTAACAACAGAGCACATGAACGAGGCAATGGCAGCAAAAGATGATGGAAGGAAGGAAGATAATGTATTCTCTGTAAGAGACTAGTTACACATTTTCTCCATCTTCTTATGAGTTTTTCTACAGTGTGGTTACTACTAGAAAGACTTGCGAGAAAAAGACTGACCTGTTGGGAATGAAAACTACAATGGAAGAAGGGAAGCAGCGAGGGAGGAAACCACCGATTTAATGCTGATGAGCTAAGAGCAACAATTTGAACACAAAAACAGAAAGAGAAAATGCTGCTAGTATAGTTACTGGGTTCATTCTCCTCACTTACCAAAAGTAGGAGTTAAAAAAATTTTCCTTGGCAGACCTTGAGCCTTTTCTAAGCAAGACTACACCATGGAAATGAAAAGCAATTTTGCACACCGACCCAGCATGGTGTGCATTTTATCAGTACCTTCAACATGCATTAATAATTAAAAAAAAAATTACTAAGTTTCTATAGGTTTTCAGTCTCTTTCATATCACCTGTTTTTTCTGCATCTGCACAAGTTTGAAAATTGTACTTGCAAAAGCATCATTTATTGTATCACTGCACTGCTGGTTAGCAATTTCCTTCTTTCCCCTCGAGAATTCCACATTACAGATAGATGCTATTTTGCTGGCAACAGACAGTAAAAAGGAAGTAGAACACTGTAAAAACAAACATGTAAAACTAAAATCAGCATTACTGAAGCAAGAAATGTTTCCTTTATATATCACATTAATTACCTTTTTTTTTTTAAGCAGTAATAGTTCCATCAACATTCAAAGTTTGACATGAAAGCTGTAGGATGTGCCAGGCTGCCAGAACAGCACCACTCCAGTCAGCAGCAGTACAGGATAGGGAAGAAATACATACTGTAAGGAAAACATCATTAAGTGTCCACTGCCACCAGATCTGTTTCCTATGGGTGGCCCATACTGCTACTCAGAGACTTTCCTCCTAGTTAGTCACAGACGCCAAGTTAAGCGTGAATTTGATGCTTGTGATTCCTCTGGCAATGAAAGAGCGAAGGCCCTGGGGAAAGAAGCGGGGTGCTGGGTCTATCAGGCCAGCTTCCTGTCAGTTGTCTGTTCTTTATTAAATTTTAAAGGAAAGAGTGTCTCTAAACCTTTCCACAGTAATCTTGCACCACTATATACACAACAGTCAGGGAAACTAGGGTTCAGCAAGCAAAGGGTGAATTTACCACACACTGACATCTTCCCTTGTGCAAGTGTCTTTCCTTGTGCAAGTATCCGCCGCACACCGAGACAGAGGTAGCTTACTTGGTTCTTTGTGTGAGGTAGCTCATTCTGGTTGAAAGATGCACTAATTGTTTAAGAAGCATATTCACATGGCATCAAAATGGAATAGTTAACTCCAAACTCACCCTCCAGCTTAACACGCAGTGACTTTGTTTAATACACAAACTGGAACTAAACCAAATGGCGTCTTATTGAAATCCTCCCCCCTGCAGAGCATCTCTCTCCATGCACCTCTGTTTTTTCTTCAGAAATTGTTTTTTTTAATCTTACAAGATCTTTTAAATAGTTTCACCTATCTCTATTAACTTAAATTTAAGACCATCTTAATAAAGTGGATGTGCTAGAAAACAGCCAGCCTTATTCACATTACCTAGTCTAAAAAGATACATTCTTTTTAATTGGATTCCATTCTGCCCTTATCTATAAAATATTTTAAAAATAGAATAAAAAGAGAAGAATTTAAAATGTTTCCCAAATAAAATCCACCCTGGCAACCATTCAAACAGCATAAATATTTTGATACAATTTACAGAAACAGCATTAAGAAATGTTTTATGATGCTCATTAAGCTGTCATGTTCTAAATCACAAACGGCATCAAATGATCTCTTCCCTTCTCTACTATTTAAGTTTGGCAAATATGCACTATATAAAAGGTGTCAAGTAAAATCGCCACAGGATATACTGGAAATCCCTGCACCAGCTGCATACTCAAACATAAAGGAAGTGTCTTTCTGATCCTTCAGCCTGATAATACTGGAGTTGCTGGAGGGTTACAGCAGTCTTTGAAAATAAAGCTTCATTACACTGGCATGGAGAGGTGCAGTTTAATCCTCTTTGGAAGCTGGTCCCGCAATCCTACATTTTAGAAAATTGCTGAAAGCCATTGTGCTTTTGATGGGAATTGGTCATTAATAGTACAGGTGCAGACCATGCAACAGGCAGCGTCAGCACAACCCCTTCCCACATTTTCTGGTTCTTAGGAATTCCATCTGATAATGGCAGAAGCAGGTTGTAACAGCACCTTTTTGCCATGGATTAAGTTGTTGCTCATTTGGAGATCTAAGACAGACACTTTCCTCTTTAGGACTTCATTTCCTATGCATGTTAAAAGAAAGAAAAAAAAATACACCACTTTCTTCCTATAGCTGAAAAGTTACTTTACCCTTACTTTCCTACAGACCCTTTCTCATTTGTATAAACTCTGGATGCTTTACAGAATTGCTATATGTTGTTGGCATAAAATACAAATTTAATACAGCATTTAAGTCAAAGTGTATCCAGAAACATATTTTTACTAATTACAGTATATATTAAATAAGTACAGCACATATTAAATAAGACCTTGAAATCATAAAGGTAATAAATACTCCTGTCACATTAAATAAATCCCAAATAACAAAATGCTGTTGATATTTATAACCAAATACATCCATGCCTGATCCCAGTGAGATTTTACCAACAATATCTTTGGTCTCTAACGAAGCTGATGCATGCTTCCAATCTCAATACCATCAATGCTGATAATGAAATACATTTTTTGCAATCCTATGAAACAGCTTTCCAAAAGAGGATAAGAAGAAGGAAAACAATCAGCGAAAACCAAAAGAAAATAGCAGGTTCTTCAAATGTTTATTCAATTTAAATTTTGTATCATTTCTGTTCTAAGGTTTCTTTTACTTAACAGTTCATGGTGTTTTGTTTTGTTTGGGTTTTTTTTTTTTGTGGGTTTTTTTGTTTTGTTGTTCTTTTTTTTTTTAAAAGGTTGACATTTACTTTAGAAGAACTGATGGAAAAAATGTATTTATGTAGCTACTTCGAATTTTCCAAGTGAGGGACACCTTTTTTTGTAGTTGCTTACACAAGACAGTGGAGGGTGGAATCCTGTCTTATGGCCACATGTTAGTAGCAGTACATGGTCTTTCACTTGGACATCCCAAGAGATCACAACTGTTAGGATCAGGACTGAGCAGTTTAAGAGAACAAGTTTTACAGACAAGAACCTCTTGTAGAATTTTTGTTTCTTTTCAAGTAACTTCTAGCACTTTCAAAGAACAAAGGACATTATATAAGAAAAATAAAATTGTATTACAGTATCATGAAAATAGTTGAGTTTTGGTGAGAAAAAGGCCCAATGACCAAGGAAATATCAAAAGCACATGTCCTCATGGAGATACCTCCTTACATAAATGGAAAGAGAGAGGGTTTTTTCCTTTAAAGATGCTAAACTAATATTTTGGAGGAGTTGCCAAATAAAACCAAGATCAGCATCAGAATACAGGTACTAGAAAAGCCACGCTCTCAAGACTGACTTCATGAAAATGCTATCATGAATTTCTGTGTCTGACGATTAAATCTTGTTCTTCTATCCTGAACTGATGGCCTTCAAGAAATTATCTGTTATCTGTAAATTAAAATGCCCATTCTTCTCCAATAAACATTTTGCAAACAAAACAGTAAACAGTTCTACTGATTACATGCACATACAATACGGTGATGAAGACATGCATGCAATGATGGTGCGCTCCGATGGTGCACTTGACTTCATCTGGATCTTTAGGTAACTGCTCATTGTCCAGGTCATCATAAATCACTTCCAGCACGCCTAATTCCCTCAGGTACTGGATACCTCTCTCCATGGTGGTCCACTTGCCTGGGTGACATACAACACCTTCCTTGAAGGGATACCTTTCCTTCACATCTGACAGGAGTTGCCTCCAGAGGCTGAGGGCTTGTGCCCCTTGTCCAATTGCTTTGTCAATGCCCCCTTCCCTAGAAAGGGATCCCAACTGCTTGGCTTTCCTACCTTCTAATTCCAGGCTACTGGCCCCGTTATCCCAGCATCAGAGCAGCCAGGTGACAATGTGCTCGCCTGGACTACCACTGAAATCTTTTCGCATATTTTGCGGCTCACTCAAGGGTAGGGATTGGGTGGTTATCATCTTGTTTATAGGTTCTGCCTCCTCCTCCTCCTGTTCTCGTGATGGCCCTGGTTCATCTTCATCCCTTACTAAACGAGCTGATTTTCTTGTGTATTTCTTCTTGTGTATAGGGGCGACTGATACAGGCATGGGTTCATTCTCTGGTTCAGCCACAGTGCCTGTCACAGGGGTTGGAGTAGCTGCAGTGCCTGTCGTGGGGATAGATCTCTAGATGGTACTCTTATATAGTTGTTTAACCCTAAACAAGACCTGAACCACATTCAGGAGACATAGCAACAGGAACAGGCTGGTTTGAACATCCCAAGGATATTCAAAATTCTCAAGAGCTACTGTAATTAGCCTGGAGGAGAAGGGGACGATCGAGGAAGGTGTCTCCCCCTTAGGTTGGCTCTCCAGGAAGAAAAAGTAAAAAGTGTAACTATTAATAACTTCCGATAGATGGCTCCCAAGTACAGAGGTGATGGCAATGCTGAGTACAAATACCAACTTGATCTCACGACCAATAACTTTATCACACCATAAGCCACTGTTACACAGTACAGCAAAACGACAACCTTAATCCACCTCCCAGAGGTGATAAAAGCACATAAATACCGATAAATAGTATATACTGCAAGGTGTTATATAACACAACTCTGAGAACAAATACAGCAACTTTGAGAGTAAATAAATCAACATTGTGACCAGTGACTACTAAACTAATATAATGAATGCTTATAACAAATTTGTTTTAACATGCTGCTGTCAGATCTGTCGTTATCTCAACTTTTTGTGCCCCACATTGGGTGCCAAAAAGGGCTGTCGTCGTTTAACCCAGCAGGCACCCAAACACCATACAGCCGTTCGCTCACTCCCCCCGTGTAGGATGGGGGAGAGAATCAGAAAAAAAAGTAAAATTCGTGGGTTGAGTTAAAGACAGTTTAATAGGACAAGAGAAGGAAGGGAAAATAAAATAATAATAATAATAATAATAATAATAATAATAATAATAATAATAATAATAATAATAATAATAATAATAATAATAATAATAAAAGAATATACAAAGCAAGTGATGCACAATGCAATTACTCACCACCTGCTGACCAATGCCCAGCCAGTTCCCGAGCAGCAGTCCCCCCCCCCCCAGCCAACTCCCCCCAGTTTATATACTGAGTATGATGCCATATTGTATGGAATACCCCTTTGGCCAGTTCGGGTCAGCTGTGCTGGCTATGCCCCCTCCCAGCTTCTCACTGGCAGGGCATAAGAAGCTGAAAAGTCCTTGACCAGTGTAAGCACTACTTAGCAACAACTAAAACATCAGTGTGTTATCAACATTAGTCTCATCTGAAATCCAAAACACAGCACTATACCAGCTACTCGATGATCTTAGAGGTCTTTTTCAACCTTAATGATTCTATGATTCTACTAGGAAGAAAATTAACTCTACCCCAGCCGAAAGGAGGACAGTCAGCAAGTGAATTAAGAGAAATAACAGTAACAAAGCCTTACTGCAGTCACCAATGTAAGCTGATACAGATCTAGATACACACTGCAAATTCTACCCAGTTACTTTCAAGCTTTGTTAGAAGATACTCTAGCACTAGTTTGACCTTTATCCTGGTGATCAAAAGCAGTTACTGCTTTCGAAAGAGAAGTCAGCGTCCATCTAAGCCTTCACACTTACTAAGAGGCCAGCGTATGAAGATATTACATTTGTTTTGATAAGGCAAACTTCACTCTGTAAATCAATGAGCTGCTGTCTTTACTATGTAGGCAGATCAAAGCAATTGTACAAGCAAAAGCATAAGTCTTCCCACTACTTTTTAATAAGCAGGGAGATCTAAATTCAGCAGCACCTGAATGCTATTGATGACATGCACAGCTAGCTAAGACAGCAGTTTTCCATGTTTATTATTGATTCCACAAGTACTTTGCAAATTTCATGTTACAAATCCCAGTTAGAAATGAACTGGTACAACTATGTTATATGACACAGCACCTTATGACAAGCTACAAGCTAAACAACAGAACAAAAGTTGCCTGTGACTGCAATTAAATGGAGGTTAATTTTAGAAATTCCAATTCCAGAAACACAATGAATAGGAAAAAGGTGGCAAGATTTAAGTTATTTATTTTCTTATACAAATGTTTTTATTTAGAGGATTAGGTCTGTATAGCATTTAAACACTTAAGAACTCAGAGACAAGTTCAGGTTCCTGGACTGACCTGAGGAGAAAGGGGATTTAAATCAGCCACCTACATCTCAAATGAATGCTCTAAGTCCATTAGATATAGAGTATCAACACTACTACTTCCACTGCCACTACATCCTCAATGTTGTAAATGCTGTCTATAACATTTTGTGAACTACCGCCTTTAGTTCCAAATTTTATTTCATTAAAATGCCCAGGCTGTTAATTTCCCTCTCTCCACTCCCACTCAAAAGCAGTGAGAAAGAAGTATAAAGAAGCTTTATGTGGACCTGCTTGTTTTTATCATTATAACAGGCAACCAAAAATATAACTGGTCTAGATCCTCTCAGTCCCAGCCTTATGCTCCCAGCATTCAGTGGACAACTGACTCACTCTGAAGCATCTGCTCCAACAATAGTTTCCTTGGGCCTCATTTTCCACTGTACCACTGCAACTTGCACCAGAGACATACAGCATTAGGAGAAAGATGAGAGCAGGGAAGGAGTGGAAAGATACTTGTCTGCCTGTGAGCTTTTTTAGAAAGACATATTTCATTACTTTCCCCCAATTTGTCTTGCCACCCAAGTATTCCAGAGCACCATGACAATATGAGATACTAACACCACACAAGGAAATGGCAAGCACTGGGCCCAGCATTCACAAGGTGAATGAATGGTAAGTAGGGATTTGAAGACAATGCACGAAGTTGCCTGCTCCCCAAACCTGGGAGGAAACACACAAGCAAACACGCTACAAGTTAAAGGGGGCTGCACTGCAAGCAAGGAAGGGACATGAGTGCATGGAGCCTTGCTATGAACCATGCAAGGAGACAGTTGAGAGCTACGAGTCAGAATCAGAGAGGAGACCAACAGAGACACTGTCACGGTGGATGTGTGCTATGGGCTGTCTGATCAGAAAGAGGGAGTGGATGAAGCCTCATTCAAACAACGAGAAGCCACCTCATGATTACAGGCCTTGATTCTCACAGGGGACTTCAAATGTCTTGATGTTTGCTCAAGCAGAAACAAACACAGAGAGGAGCAAGCAATCCAGAGCAAGTGCCCTGGTGATATTTTTTTGCCAGAGGTGCCAGACGGCCAACTAGGGCAGGTCTTCTGCTGGACACGTTACTCACGGGCAGGAAAGAACTGTTCGGGAATGTGGTAGCTGATGGCAGCCTCGGCTGCAGTGACCACCAATGACAGAGGTTAAATGCTGAAGGAAAGTGAGAAAGGCAAGTGGCAGAAGAGAGATCTGGGCTTCAGGACAGCAGACTTTGGTTTATTCAGGGTAGACAAGAAGTCGTCCTGATGTGAAAAGGTGCGCGGAAGAGGCCATTGATCTGTAAGGACAAACTCCTCAATACTCTGGAAGAGTCTTCCCCAATGTGCAAAAGTCAAGCAGGCCTAGCAGAAGCCTCGCTCAGCTGAACAAGGTGCTTCAGTCTGAACCCTACCACAAAAACAAAATGAATGGGCATAGATTCAGATGAATATAGAAACACTGCAAGAATGGGATTGGGAAAGGCAAAGCTCATCTACATTTAGAATTAGCAAGAAACACAAAGAGCAACAAGGGCTTTACCACTACTGCAGCAGCAAAAGACTAAGAAAATCTTCGCCTGCTGCCAAATGTGATGGGCATAAAGGACTCAGCTTATCCTGGGCCATCAATTACATTTGCTTTGAAAGTCATAGACCTGTCAAAAAACGGAAGTTGAGTATACAAATGCTCTGATAAAATACTATCACAAACTTGCACACAAACGTGTGATTATTTCTGTTAAATCTTTTTAAAAAAAAAGTCAACTATTTCAGAACTGTTTATCACAGGAATGTTATTTAATGGTTTAGACACAGTGATCTTGCAGATTAACAAAGATGCTTCTCCTCTCTCCAGGAAAAAAGAGGGAAAAGAGATGGACTAAAATATTCTGATGTTATGAATTCAAAAACATAGTTTTTAATATGTAGGCAAAATACTAAGTGTTAAAGCAACCTGGAGACAAATTAAATGGAAAAGATATTTTTGAATAATACATAATCATAGGGTGCTAAAGACAGTTCAGAAGCTTATAAATGCTATTTCCACTAGAATTCATTGCTTCCTTATCTTTTAGCTCTTCAACTATTGCATTCCCCAGCACACCTGTTCTAGTTCCACCACAGTTGTTATAGTTCAGGACACACAGTGAAACTTGCCACCAGAATCTATATAAAATCTTCTACAACATGGAATATTCAACCATATTAGCACTGATCATCTGTTACGAACTGTATTATCACAAATAACGTGTAAACTCCCTAGTACATCACCTCATGTACATAAATTTAGCATAGATCCTGCCTAAGGAGGCTTACAATTTACATGGGCTTAAAGTTCCACATTCACAAAAGTCCCAAGTATTTCAATAAATAGCGCTTGTTTTAACAACTCTGATGATAACGATTTCCCCCTTCCTCAGTAACTTCGTTTGGTCATCGTAAGTTGGAATAACACAGATAGCAATAATGCAAACTTGCAAAGGAATCTGCATTCAAGACAATGACATCTGAGCTACGCAGATCTGTTTGTGATCATACTTTCATTCTGCACAATACATTAACTTCCATAGTTTAAACCACAAAATTCATACAAACTATCCAAGCTCAGTCCAGAAGATAGTCAAGTCCCAGTAGTTAAGAATTTCAGTATGTCGTTCACATATGTTAATCGCTTACCATAAGTTTATTACTTACTTTCCATCTACTTCTGGTCTTTTGCACACACAGTGAAACTTGCCACCAAAATCTATATAAAGATCATCTTCTACAACATGGAATATTCGACCAATGGCAATTTTATCTTTGGCAGGTCCCATTTGAATTAAAGGAGAGCGTCTCAACATGGATGCAAAGGATTCCGATTTCTCTGAAGGAACCTACAGATAAATAAACAAAAAAAAACATTTCACAAAACGTACTATCTGAAGGAGGAATTAAATTAAACTTGCAACATACAAAAAGGCTTTAGCGACTAAATTATAAGTAAAGACTTCATGTGTCCAGCGCATTTTTAGTAAGACTTCTAAGGAGGCATCTGGTACACCTCTCCAACCCCAAACATTTTGCATGTTAAAGATAAAGCTTTCATTAATTCAGTCACACAAAAACATAACACTCTGCATCTCCTGAAAACATCTGCCAGTTCTACTATTGGTTAGGTAAGTTGATTTAAAAATGCATTCCCAATATTACGAGATACTCCTGCAGAGAACATCTCTCATCTCTTTGTTATCTCCTTGGTGAAAACCAAAACAGAATTAGTACCTTGCAGCTATTCATACAACTATTTAATAATTAATAATACTTAAATCTTTATTTTAAAGAACAAAACCATTTTGCCAAAGCAGCAAAAGTAGAAAGCATGCACAGGACTGATCTAACACTAAAAAAATTTGAACCAGCACTTCTCTCATTTTACACTCTACAATATCAAAGTAAATATTTTAATTCAGTAACTAAATAAACTAAATGCCAGTTTCTTCTCATAGAGCTTCAGGAAAATGGGAAAACAAATCCTCCTGCTTTTCTTCATGGAGACATCTCTGTTCTGTGATCTGAGAAAGCTGACTATCACAGGCTTCCCATCATATGCTAGGTGAAAATACCCAGCTATGTCAAAGTGAGACTCATTCTTACATACACTTGCTCTGATATACTAAATTGACTTTTTAAAGGTTACCGCCTTTGAAATATAATTAGTAAGAAAAGCCTTCTTGCCAGTAACGAATTAAAGGGGAGATGCATTTTGGAAGCAATACGTACCTGAAATCTGAAAGTGAATCTAAGCAAATCATTTTATAGATGGATAAACAGATTCACAAAAAGAGAGCCTATTAATTTCCCCTCACATTTAGCAGTAATTAACTGATATAATAATTACTTCATGTAAGATTTCATGTAAGATTTTCAAGCCAGCAGAAGAACTAAACAGAACAAAATAATCAAGCAATTAAGGGTTTAGAGATCTGTTGGCTTCAGTGACACACTTCCCCATTGACTACTTCAAGTGGATGCTGAAAATCCATCTATATTTTATATGAACAGAGAATAACGCCATCATTTTCCACTTGCACATTTCAAAACTTTTATTTTTGGGGAGGTTTTGAATTCCGGCTCTGCTGGAAGGCACAAACAGCACAGGTTGTTCTGATGTGACATAGCCTCAGGAATTATAAGCTAGAGATCTGACACCTGGTAAATTTTCTGCTTCAGAAACAGGAACTGTTAAATGTAGCATCCCAAGAACAAGGGCTGAACAAAGTGCAACACGTGCACACGTGCATGCACACACACATCACAAAAAGAAAGTGGCTGGTGATGGTAAACCACAAACAGAGCAGCAGGATTTTATACAGGAAAGCTAATATCAGATCAGGTTCCAAACATAGGATTGTTTGAATTTCACAATGCAGTCTAAACTTAAATACATGAAAATTGATTGTAGAGGATGCATTTGTAAGTGCTCCAAGAACAAATGCAAAATAATGGAAGCAGTAAGAGGAAGTATTTAAATGAGGTTTATCATATGAATTGAGGGGGCAGCAGCAATCTAAATGCAACTCTAAATCAATGTACAAGCCATAAGCTAAAAGTAAACATTTCAAAATTAACATCCCCTCAAAATGACTCCAACTGGGCAGGAGATTATAAATCAATCCTCATATTGAAATACCAAAGCTTGTTTTAAGGGAAACTGAGGTACAATAAAGTGCAAAATTCAGTGGTCTTCCACTGACTTTCTCACTATGAGCTCACTAGAGTTTGCAGAATCACCTAGTCGCCTTGGAATTCAAGTGCTTGACCCTGTAAAGTAACAAACACTTTTCCATCATCCTGTATGCTCATAAACATTGTTTTCAAAGATGATACATCTCATCTTAGTTATACCTTGTCACTCAACATCAAGTTACAGGAGTCAAACACAACAAAACTCCACAGTCAACTACTCTGTCCATTGAGTTGATCATTCAATTCCCTACTTCCCTAACCAGCGTTATCCCATTTCTCCATCCTTCACTCCTGACATAACTCGATTTGTCTGAGGAAGATGATGCTAATGAAAACAATCATCCAGAAAGTGACAGCAGGAACGCTCACAGCAGAGGATTTCCAGTGGACATTCAGTCTCTCAGATGAAGTAGCTGAGTGCTACATAGGAAATAACTTTCCCAAGTAAGAGCTAAAATTATCAAGAGGGGGATGCCTGCAGGGACTTAAGAAATACACATAATGTAAATACAGAAGGGCAGCATAGCTGATACTGAAAAGACAGGCACAAGTACAGTATCATCAACTGGCAGAGATGCTGGCTTTTCAGAAACCGGTGTTTTGGAATAGATCAATCTTCCAAATACTTTACCTGCTCCATCTATAAGACTGAACATCTGACAAAAATCTTTCTGGGGTCCTCCAAAAACTCTGTTAAGTCTTCTTAATTTAGGACACAGGTCTTTAAACCTTTAAACCAACCAAGCTGGCACTGCCGTGCCTCATCCTGCCCTCTCCACTCCCTCCCAGACAGAACTCCTGTCCCCTTATGCCACCACTGAAACTTGTCCTAACCTGGAGTAAGCCTGTTTCACGAATATAACAAACAAAAGCTATTTACTATCTTGTAAGGACAGTTTACTGTTGGTCTAGTTTCCAAATTAGATCACCAAAGGACCAAGTGAGCATCAGGATGAACAAACGAGAGTGTGAGAGTGCCCACAGACAAGGGCTAAGATAAGAACATGGCAGCAACGTAAACTCAGGATGATAAGGATAACTACTACCATTTCATCCCAGAATATTTTCAGTTATCCTTCATAGCAAGGCAAACTAGTAAGAAAATTGGTCTAGGAAAAAAACAAAACCAAACAAATAAAAACAAAGAAAGGCAGATTTTATCATTTGTCACCTAATGCATATATACTCCACAGCTAAGTTCAGGTCTCAGGTAAAGAGCAGCTTTGTTTTCGTATATCAACAGGATGTGAGGAGGTCCACCTCCACATTGGATTAATTTAACGAATGCTACTGGAATCAGACACTACGCTAGATGATCCATGTCCAACAACCAAACTGCCTTTTCTTATATGTAGATCATTTGGAAAAAGCCTGAGCTAGTAGAGAAGATCAAAAGAACTTCTGAGTTTGGTTTGAAGGAGATTTTCCAAAGCTATCTAGAACGCTGGCATTAGTAATGGCCATTGAACACAGAGAGCAACACTGAGCTTTTTTTAAGCAATAATACAAGTCACAGTAAATTCCTTCGTCTCTTAGTAATTACACTCGTTAAATGGCATACACTTTATTCTTGTTGCCTTCATATGATGGCACACACAGTAGGCTCCCTACCCTAAAAAAACCTGTTGCTTGTGAAATATTTATCTCCACATCATGAAGATCGGTACACTAATATACTACGGATTTCCTGGTTTTATCACCTAAAAATGGTCCATTCTAGTTAATAACATCCCTCTCTTATCTCCCTGGCAGGAAAAAATACAGATACAAAATTCTCCCATGTGCAAACTTGCCTGTGAAATAATCTCTGTACACAACACACAAGTGCTACCTTTACACACTAACAGATGTGCTCATTCCTTACTAGAACAGAGATCAAACTCACTAAGATACAGATGCTAACATACAAAGAAATCCTTGGTCATTCTTCATTGTGGACAGTTTTCCAAGAAGCCACCAGCAATCTCTTTGCATTCTATCACAGGTCTACAAGTCTACAGCGTTCTCTATTCTGCTTCCTGGAGAGGAACTTCTCAAGAGCACAAATATCTAATTTACGTATATGAGAATCCTCAAGAGACTCCATTGGTTACGGCCGTCAAAGATTCTTTTGTGGGCAGTCTAGAAACAGAGTGAGCTAAAATACAGTATTTTCCCCAGTTTTCTGCATAACCCAAAGGAGACCTCATGAAACAGTAATTTATCTCAAGTGTTTAAAGAGATTTAATGACATTTTGAGTACTTCCTACCACAATTTCTAAATCTCGTTAACTGGATTCCCCACAGTAGCACTACAGAAAAACAGTAAGACAGTAAGATAACAGGGCAACATACTTTATTAAGCACTCTACTTTTCTGATTCTCAAGGACTGTTGGCCATGCAGCTGTGATAGATAATGCATCGATAACACGTCAAGTCACAAAAATTGGAGAGTATCACAAAATTCAGAAGCACAAAGGGCACATTCTTTTCAAGTACCTGAAGTATAAAGGCTTTTTTCCCTCCTCCTTCTTAAATGCCTAACCTGTGTGATTTTCCTTCTAATTTCCAGGTTTTAAAGTTTTTCACAAATATTTGGATGCCTTTCACTTTCTGTGTGCATAGTTCAATAAAAACCAGTAGCTCTTTCAATACTCTGCTAGATGATATGTATTAACCAGAGAGTGGAAAAACTCATAGATTTAAACCCCAGTAAGATCCAAATGAAAGAAGTAACTCCAATGGAGGAATGTAACATACTATTTCTGGAGCAAAGCCGATGACTATACAAGCAGGGTGGTCCTATCCCACCCACTGAGCGATATGTCTTTAAAACCCTAGCTATGTGTTTTACATTTGCTTGCAAAGGCAAGTAGCATGCGTGTTGGAATGTGAGAGATATGGATGAAACATGGAGAAGCGAGATGGGAGATTGATGATCTGACTGCTACAATTAAGGGGTGAATGACATATTAACATCAAGCAGCCTGCAAAGAACGCAACCCTCCGTAACTATCAAATTTGTTTTCCTCAGCACTGTCATCCATAGCTAGAAAGATTTTTCTGTTCAAAGTTAGTTACATAAAACAACAACATGGGAAAACTGATTTGCAATAACAAGTTAGTATGATGCCACAATAGCTAAAGGCCCAATGGCTTGGAGATACTCAAAACTTGACTGGAAAAGGCCCTGAGCAACCTGAATCAAGTTTGTCCTGCTTGGAGCAAGGAGTCTGAACAGATGACCTCCTGAGATCACTTTCAACACATATTATTTTATTTAGGAAAGAGAGAAGACTGGGAGCCTGCTATAAAGAGTATTAAAACAAAACCTAATACAGTAAGCTACTCTCTGACCAAGTATATATTGATAAAGCACTTATTTCAACCATCAACCTAAAAAAATTTCGCTATCTACTAGCCCACCAGACCTTAATTTTCCATACCTTGTAACTACTAAAAGTGTGCACTGTTGCTTGGATATAAACCTAAATCCCCGGAATTTTTTAAAAGTTGTTGTAGGCATTACTAGGGTAACAGGTCATAGGGATTCACGCAGTTCATTTACCAAGTTCCTCTCTAGTGTACTTTTACTATTGTTTTACTCAAATGAACGCAACAAGCTCTATTTAAGCCAGAACTCCATCGTGCAGAAGAATATCACCTTAAAGGCAACAGGACCAACTCAGACACTATACCGCAAAACCTGACATCCAACAGTTAACGGCCTTCCATCCAGAAGCAGCATAACAAGCATTGCCAACTCGAGAGTTCTCCTAAATTTATCAAAGAACAAGCATGGAGCTTTGTTTTCACCACCATGGTTTCCCTGCACACTGAAGTTCTTCCAAGAAAGGAGGGTGAGGACTCAGAAGGAGCACTGAGAGGACCAATATATGATATATATTTCAGTGACTGAAATTTCAACATACAAGCATACAAGCACTTACAGCTCAAAGTAATTTCTCTGGGTACCACCTTCTTTTTACACATTAAACTATTTGGTCTAATGCTGACTGCTCTTTATTGAGAAGTTCAATATATCTTATTCTGGCCTCAGAATATAAATCACTCAAATTTTAGGCCTCATGCTTTTAACTCATCTCAACCAGAGATGTACAGCTCTCAGTCTCCCTTTGACCAAATAAGTTCAAGTACCTTCTATACCTCCAACTTTGAACACGTTCACAACTTTGTGCCTAGCAGTAAACAGTGCTTTTGGAGCTTTCTCAAAGCAAAAGCTCTGTTTCCTGTATCAGTAGGAAAGAAAAGTTTAGAAAAAAAATATTTTAAAAGTTAAGAGCCGACACTAACATTTATTACTTATTTACTCTAAAATACTGTCAACCTCTAGTAAGTGCCTAATCTAGATTTCCTAAAAAACAACCCAGACTTCGATCTTCAGCCTCATTCCACTGTACAGCTATTGTCTACCAAGACAGCATTCCCACTAAACCTGCAGAGCCCTCCAAACATCCTGCAGTCAGACTTTTTGTCTCCTCTTCTAAAGTAGCTCTGCACTGGGCAAAACGCCCCGCACTACCCACCTCAGGTCTTTACCACTCGCATCTCTACCCAAAGAACAGGCTGACACAGAATTGTTCTTTTTCTTCCTTCAAGTTTTTTAAATATTGTCCCACAGTTCACATACAGAAAGATGCAGAAAACACCATCAGTAATCGCCTCAATATATAGCACTAATTACAGTATTATGAATCCTACTCCTTTGCAGAAGGCTTGTGCCTACCATTATTTTTTCAGACAACACAAGCTACAGCTCTGCAGGCCAGGGGTTAACCTACTTTTTTATTATCAACAGATATGTAAACAATAAATAGAAACAAAATCTGATAAATACTTGTACTTGTCATATACAGTACATGACTTGCTTATATTTTGTAGTACTGGGAGAAATCATAAGTCTAAGACAAAATCTGACTCCAGAGCATCACTTGGACTTTCATGTGAAGAGTAGTGCAAAGACAGGAACAATCTCTTCAGTATGACACATACCTCCTCTTCTCCATTTCCACTGAAAAAGAGACATTTGCAAAAAATATCAAGTTACTTGTTATCCTCTTATTTGCAAACAGCATTCGTCTCAAGTAGTATTAAAGAGGACAATTTGCAAATTGCTAGCTAATATACATTATTCGCACATGGAGAATACATGCCACAGACACCAGCTTGATGCTCCAGTGACTAAAAGATGTACGAGGCTATTTTAGCCTTTTTTGAAGCCTGATGTTTAATTTTGCAACATCTACCAAGGCAAATATTAAAATGCTGTTATTTAAAAAACCCAAATGCTTATGGATAAAGCAGACGTGAAACTGTGCACATAATAGAAAGAACGGAGATTATTCTTATACAGCTCTGCATAATACAAACTAGGACACAAGTTTTAGCTAGTATACAAGTAATTAAATGCAACTGCCACAAAATTCACCTACTAAGGCTCATAAGTAACAGCACAACATCATCCCACTTACAGCACACAGTTATAATCAAAGACAGCATGAACTCAGAGTTTGTTCTTTTAAAGTCCACTGTGTTGTTTACATTTTTTCCCCACCATAATATAGCTCTTTTTCCTCCCCGATTAGTGGCCTGAGGTTTTGTCCTATTTAAAAAAAAAAAAACAAACCAAAAACATATATATCAAACAACTGAAGTTCATACTGTTTCCCAACAGATTCAACTTACAACCCAAACTGGGCAACCACAAAGACAAGGAAGATCTCTTCAGTTTCCTTTAAACAAGAGACTTTTCCATTTTATTCTACACAAACAGATAAAAGTGAAGAACTAATATAAACTTCTTGCTAACAAAGAGTTTTTAAGATTAACTACTGTATAAAGCTGAAACAAAAGCAAGATTTGTGTTATTTAATAAAACTACTAAAGGAAAATAGTCCAAAGAGAAAGCATAAAAGGAGGATCCATGATTCAAAGCAGAAATAAAAGCAGTGATTTAGGGAAAAAAACTAAGATTAATGACTGCAAAGTCACAAAGGAGAGCTCTGAAAGCAGTCAAGGAGAAAACGGGAAGCTTCCCCGCTAGTAAGCAAGAAGACATTTATAAAAAGCTTCATATGAATCGCTTCCTATGCGAAGATTGTTAGAAGGCACAATTTCTGTAAAGACAGCACTTGCACACCAGCTTACACTATGATGACCTGAATTCTTTAAGGGAATTATTTTAGTTATAAGGATTCTAATATATTCTAATATTAATTATTTAATATCTACAGTCCAGTAGAAGAAATATCAACATAACTAAAAATTCCAGCAGATACCATATTCATTAATTTCTGCCCATACCTGAGTAATAATTTGAATTGCACCCTCAATGGGAGCAAACCCCAAATTATACAGTTTTGGAATAAACATAAATAGTGTCCATACCCATCTTTTTAAAGATAAGTTTTGAAAAAAGCAGGAAAGGGGATGTCGTGGTTCAACCCCAGCCAGCAGATAAACCCCACGCAGCCACTCGCTCATCCCCCCCCCTCCGGTGGGATGGGGGAGAGAATCGGGAGGGCACAAGTAGGAAAGCTCCCGGGTTGAGATAAAAACAGTTTAATAAGTGAAATAAAACGAAGTAGAACAGTAATAATAACAATGAGAACAACAACAATAACAGAATATACAAGGCAGGTGATGCACAATGCAACTGCTCACCGACCGCATGTCACGAACGGGGGAAGGGCGAGCCCCCCCCCCCCCGGTTTTTATACTGAGCATGATGTCACATGGTATAGAATACCCCATTGGCCAGCTGGGTCCACCACCCCGGCTGTGCTCCCCCCTCCCGGTGCAAACACCGCCCAGCAACAGCCAAAGCATCAATGGGCCATCAACACTCCTTTCACACCAAACCCAAAACACAGCACACCCCAAGCTACTGGGAAGAAAGTTAACTCTGTCCCAGTCGGAACCAGAACAGGGGAGAAGAAAAGAGAACCACTTTTTAATACAACATGGTACTGCAAAACCAGTATTCAAGAAGAGCACAGTGAGCACTGAAAGCTTTTCCTCCAAAACTTTAAAGTTTGGAGGGAAAAAACTCAGATTTTATGATCAGAAAAAGAAAAGGAAAACAGCTCTTTTTCTAGAAAAGGATGAGGGAAATTGACTGCTATATTTTCACTCTTACCTTTATTAAATCTTTATTAACTTTCAAAAACCTTGCATACTTAGGGTTTTAATTGTCCACAGTTATTTCCCATCACAACCTTAAAACTACAAGAACCCCCAAAGAGCCACCAGAAAGCAAAGCAAAATTCTGCTGTTTCAACAGAAAAAGGAACATCCATACATTCTCATCAGCACCATGGAGAAATGTGGTTTTATTTTAGAAAGCAAAACAAACAAAACTCTTCAGCCAAAAAGGCTGAAAGTAAAAAGCTGAAATTAGGCATTTAAGCATCCCTTGGTAAGAAGCAGTGATATAGTGTCTTGGCAAAGCATCACTTAAATTTCACTGTAGAAATTAGGATTTTTGGCAACTAATTTACTGTGCGAGTCTAATAGTATTTTGTAAAGACCTCTTCATTAAAACCCTGACTCCTTATTTTTTTAAATACTGCAGGATTAGGCTTTAAGGAGCATAGGTACAGAAGCTAAGGTATCTCCATACTCACTGCTAACTTGAAGGTAAAATCTGGCAGTGACTTTGCTGCATATAATGTGTTAGAAGTCTCAGTGTCCCGGTGTCCTGACCTGGGAGCGCACCTAAACTGAAGTCTCTGGAGAAGAGCACTCTCTCCCCTGTGGAATATCTGAGAGAGCATGATCTACTCTGTAAGCCTTCTATACAGCTTGGACAAAACAATCTGACAATATTTTAAACCTTAGTTGTAAACCGGAGAACTTAAAGTTGCTCTTGCCAATCCATTTGACACCAGATGAGCTATAAGCCCTGGAAAATTTAGAGTATCTTACTTTATTTTTCAATTTAGTCCTAAGTAAACTACAATAATACTGGAAAAAAGCCTCTAGGAAATCCCATTTAGATAGTTACATTAAGTGGATATCCAAGCTGCTCTCATAAGGCAGAAAACACCAAAAGTAATACTGGAATAGAAACTCTGATGTTGCTTTCTTATATGCATGTATTACAATTGACACTTTTTTCATGGAATGGTTTGGGTTGGAAGGGGCCTTCAAAAATCATCTAGTCCAACTCCACTGTCATGAGCAGGGACATCTTTCACTAGTCAGGTTGCTCAAAGCCCCATCCAACCTGACCTTGAACACTTCCAGGGATGGGGCACCCACAACTTCTCTGGGCAACCTTTTCCAGTGTCCCACCACCCTCATCATTCTGCCTTTTGTCCAACCTGAATCTACCCTCTTTCACTTTAAAACCATTGCCCCTTGTCCCATCACTACAGGCGCTAGTAAGAAACATGGAGAGAGACTTTTTACAAGCCCTCTAAGTATTGAAAGGCCACAATAAGGTCTCCCCAGAGCCTTCTCTTCTCCAGGCTGAACAACCCCAACTCTCTCAACCTTTCTTCATAGGAGAGGTGTTCCAGACCTCTGATCATTTTTGTGGCCCTCCTCTGGACCTTTCTTGTCTTTCTTGTACTGGGGAACCCAGAACTGGATGGAGTACTCCAGGTGGGGGTCTCACAAGAGCAGGGTAGAGGGTATTTATTTATTTTTAAGTCTACAAATTTATCTGAAAGACAAGCTTGCTGGTATAAGTGCAAGAGTCTCCGGCTGAAATTCAGTGCCTTATGTCAGTCAAAGTCAATGGCCACAGTGATCCTTTCCAGCCTAAAAATCAATTGTTTAATCTTCAGTTACATAAGTACATGTTATACTTTCAACAGTACAGATACCATTTTTCCAATGTCCTATGCAAGCAATAAAATCTTCTGGCATGTAACTCCTAAAGATGATCTCTAAGGGCTGTATTGCTTCATTGACTTCCATCTAGGAAGAATTGTGGTTAATTAAGAAATAAGTTACTACGCAAAAATATCTACAAATCTATTTTGAAATGCATGTAATGCAGAAATTTTTGCTGAAGACTATCTTCATTTTGTCCAAGTTACAGTTCCTATTTACCAGCCTTTCTCATCCCCCCAAAAAATATGAACAGGACTAAACTTCACTTTTACTAAGAATAGGACTATTCATACTTCGTAGCTTTATCCAAAGGGCAATAAACATGGTTACAGGAAGTTATAAGGGTAATAGTTGTCATACTTGGCAAAGAGCATTGGAAGATTTTGCTTGGCTACAGACACAATTTTTAAGCCAACTTCACATACTGAAATTACACTTTTAAAAAAATGTTTTAAATTATATTTTGTTTGGTGATTAGGACAGGATTACACTTGTATTTTAAAAACAATGGAAGATTCATCATACACTATTTGATATCAGTTTATGTTCATCAACATCCTTCCATCAAGCTCCATAGTTTGGCACTCATTGCAATGTTGACTGATAAATATAGTATATTCCAAACCTAATTTTATTTTTGCATACAGAATAACTTCTAATTAAAAGTATCTAAGCTGTGCAGAGAACACGCAATATACTTGTATGTATATATTTGTATATATATTGTCCTCATAATAATGAACAATGTAATGTTGTGAACTAAGCACATTTTTAAAAGAGATGCAAATAACAATTAACCAAATACATGTAGCACTTAACCAGTGAAATACCATGGTGAAAACAATCTTTGTCTCTCATAATTACATTTTTCAAGTAGGATCATGCAGCTATTAAAAAAAAAAAAAGATCACAGGAACAGGATTTTTATGCTGTGTATAATATTCAACAGGTTTTCCTGAATTGCATTTTTAATATCAAAACTTCTTTGTTGTCTAGAAATCTCTTTATGTTGTTGCTAAGGCTATGTACAGACTTTTTCTATTTGAAGATGGATATTTCTTAGACTTATCGAAGTGCAGTACATGAACCGTTCTTCAAACTCATGAAGGAGCATAATTATTCAGAATACTTCATAATATGACGTGAGTTACCAATGTCTTATTAAATGCTGCTAAATCAAATGTAGCAATATTGTTCATAAAACAAATGTAAATTTTTTCAATTAACAGACTAACCTCCTATGTCCTACAACAAATATTGTGCTATCATAGTAAATCCAAAGACAGGTGATATTTTTAGTCAATTATGGCTATACCTGCCCCCTATCAGAAGAGTCAAAGGTATACTCTATTTTGTTTGAGTCTGAGTTTTTTGGTATTATGTAGAGACACACATGGCTAAAATTTAAAACTATACTTCTTTTTCCTGTGAATTTACGCAACTGTGCTTAGGAGGAATAGCATAAAACAATAGACTACATTTCGGGAGAGGAAGGACATCACAGCTGTATCAAGAAAATTAAGCATGTACAGCGGATTCTAGACCTTTTTTGAAACTTCTTCATCAATCAATTGCCCATTTAAAATACCAGAAAGCAGCAAAGTCATATTGCTAACACACTATAATGCTACCCAAACCAACAAATCTTATAAATGTACAATCTGCTGCACTGGTTGACTCAATACCAACTGCTTTGTGTTTGTAGTAAAAGGAAGGTTTTCCAGTTATCTTCTCATTTTGATTGGATACACAGTGCAGAAACTGCAAAACAAGACTTCCATAAAGAATTTCAAATGCAGCTTTGAAAATGTGCTGCTGACTAGCCAGAAGGATCACTTACTAAACAACACTGAGCTAAGAATTTATTTCGTAACATAAAATAGTACATAATTTGGTCACAATAAAGGTGCTTATTTTCCTTGAATTTAAGTAACTTCTATATATAATTTAAAACATGAAGTATTTATCTATATCTTTCTTTCAAGGATCATTTTACACAAAAAATTAGAACATTGCAATGGTATCAATACAAGATTAACAAAACATGAAGCTTTCAGAGAGGTGGAAAGAACGAATGGATGAAGACAAAGAGGAGAAGACAACTATACAGACAAAAGTTCATTGATGTTCTGCTTCAAGGAATAAAAGGAGAGCCAAGTCTTATTGCAATTTCTTCATCAGTAATAGGAAAGGAAACAAATTCAGATCACTTACAGTTATCTAAATATTTTTACTACTTTATGTAATACATGGAAAGAGATGAAAAAAAACAGGAACCAAGAGGTGATTCCTACAATGCCCTGAACCTGTATATCCATGGCTTTTCACGTTCCTCCCAGCTACCTCCAATTCATACATACTCCTTCCCTGTGCCTGCACCAGTTCCTAAATGAGCTGGGATCAGCCATCTCAACAGTAAAATTCCCATCCACCTAGCATACTGCCAGCCATCCCGAGGAGCACACAAACACCAGGTCACCTGCTGGTGGGAGCATACCAAAACTCACAGCTTGCACAACACTCAAAGTGTCTAACTCTCCAGTGCAATTCTGAACAGAAATCACCTAGTCTCTAAATCGGGGAAGGTGGGTGAACCTACTGCACAGATTACATCAAAAAGAAGATCGTACGAGATGAGCACACACAGTCCTAAGAACAGCCCATGGTGTTTTGAGCCCAGCATCTGCCTGTGCAGCTAGATTGCTCAGACAGAACTCTGCATCATTTCTCTGAGCAATTATATGTCTGTGTCCTCGCATTTTAGGTTGCTATGCTGAAATGAGACACTGGCAATCCCACACAACAGCACTGTCTTATCTTCAGACAGTTTCTCCATTTATTACTGCCCTGCCCTTCCAGGCTCTTTTTTCCAGGATCCTGGAGGACAGGATGCTGTTTCAATAGTCATAGCAGGAGAGTAACTGGGATCTCCCACAGCAGTGCGATGTAAATATCCCACTTTTTTACAGTGGATGTAAATATCCTGTTGATAACAATAACCACTAGGAAGGATTTCAATTCCTATTTAACCTTTACATTATGGTTCCATGCACCTTCTTCCCAATATCTGACATGTAGCCGATCAACAGTAGGCAGTTGGCATTCACTTGCTTTTCTTCATGATCCTGGTAGTCCCAAGACAGTTTGAATTTCGGGATTCCACTCCAGCAGCCAGTCATCCAAGGCCTACCACTCACAGACCCACAGCAATGCCAAAGCGATCACTTGCCAACCCAGAGCTATCTGAAGGAGCGAGTTCCAGAAGACAAATGCAACCCGCTGCTCCTCCAGCGCTGTGGTCTTCCCCATGCCAACCAAGGACAGAGCTGTGCAAGGTGCTCAGGGCCTTCCCACACAAATTTGTGTTCCTGAGTCATCGCTGCCTATCGCAACTGCGTACAATTTTACTGTACTATAATTACGTCCTCCAAAGGGGCAGCATGCATCATTCCTCTGCCCTCCAACAACCACATTACAAGTCCTGTCTACGTCATTTCAGAGACTGTTGCGCCAATACCACGTGAGTTTTACAAAATCCTGTCATGCAAGCACTTCTGTCACATGCGAAGCAGGTCATCCGACAGACCCAGCTGTGCCCACAGCTGGGACAAACCCAAGTCAGGAAAGCCAAGTTTTGGTGCCTCAGCCAGAGCATTCACAGGCTAGAACTGCTCCTTCACAGAGGTCAAAAGAAGGACAAATAGGCTCATTCCCACTATAATGCAAACCAGCATTTCGAGCAGATCCAGCTGAGAGGATGCTGAGACGCCTGCAATACAGTCCTTATTTAGCATGAACCTGAAAGCACCAGGATGCGTTCACAGCATAGCAGGAGCAGACATAACTCAAGTTTCTCAAATGCAGCTGTACCTTGGCAAAATAAGCCAAGAGAAACTTCCAGGTAAAGAAAAATCATTCCAGCTCCTGCAAATCCCACAACTGGCAAGTCCCGCTCTCAGTTAGTCAGCAGTTTCCAGTACTTGAATGCTGGCCAGAAGGTAAGCTACCTAAAAAAGTAACCTCTGTGCTCGGCACATAGGTTTTATAAAATGCTGTTACATTTGTAATCAAACAAAAAATGTTTTTAAGTTATTTATTATTATTAAGTTTTTAAGTTATTTAAGTTATTTATTGCACTAGAAAAGCACTCCATCCACACAAAGATTATAGGTGTCCTAAGAAACATTACACTATGAAAATTACAAGTGAAAATTGCACTAAATATAAATAAGTATTTTTGTTCTCAAATAACTGTAACTTCAGTAAAATAATCTTCTAAACGTTAACTTAGGCAGGAAGATAGATCGAGAGAAATACTTCCCATCAACAATTACATCAAAAATAATTCTGATTTTTTTTAATGCTTGATTTCAGAACATCCAGTGTTACACATTTTTTTAAACTGAGGTTGCCAAGATACGGCATAAGCAAGACAGATACACATCCTTTACAAAGAATATCCATGTAACTTTCAGAACAGAAGTACAATATATTCCTTTAAAATTCTCACTTTAGTGTTTTTTTTTTTAATCGCTCCTCTAAAACATAAATAGATAAGACAAGTCTTTATATCACCTATTAAAATAGTTTTTATTTTCTTCTCTTTATGAATACTGATATTTTATTTTTTAAAATAGTGACAAGAAATTTAAATACACGGACACTCTCCTCAAATTTCTGAATCCTTTCACGAAAGAACCTGTGGCTGACTGAGTAAATTTTAAAATATATACGCTTCTGGAATAATAATTTCTGATCTCTGTATTTCAGAAATTAGTTATTATGATGTACTGATACCAACCCAGTCCCTTCCATCTGAACTTTAGAGAAAGTCAGTTACATTTCTTCTTAATAAATGCCTTCCCTTAAAACCCGTTGTTCAAGGAACTAAATAGGAAATTCCTCAAACATGCTACTTTTCCTGCAACATCTAGAAACAAGCAATGCCCTCTGCTGTGCCGGGCGCGGCGGTTCACCTAAACCCGAGCGCAGCATCCCTGCCCGGCTGCCTCGGCGGGACCCGCAGCTGGAGATCTCTGCTTCTGAAAAAAGACTACGTTTCTGCTCGTGTCACTGACCTCTGACGCGCACCTGATGGTTTGTACCCTGTTACTATAAAGTAAAAAGGTACCAACAGAGAAGTTTTATTATGCTGTGACACATATTGCAGACCAGTGGCAAAGCTATCATAGCAATAACCCATTTCTACCCAAAAATATATTTGACAAACAGCATCACTCATTTTTTAAAAACATTTTTAGACTATTTATAGTTCACAGTGCAGGAAGACATATAATTTATTCTTAATTAGTTACTTCATTCTTACATTTTCTTCACACATTGGTAACCTAGCTAAGAACGTAGCTCAACAACCACTTCTCTACCCGTATCAACAAAAATCATCATGTCCTTCCTAAAAGGCAAGGTTTCCTGTTTTGTTAGGCAGGCAGGCAGCTTCAATCTGCAAATAAAGGTAACACCTAAAGCATTTCCTGTCCTTCTACAAGATTTCTTTAAGCAATTCCACAGAGTAAAAAAGAACTTTAAACTTGTCTTTTTTTTTGTTCACTTTAGAATGCAAAACTTAGACATTATAAAAATGTAGAAGGAAAAAGCAGTAAGAAGTAAGGTGCCTGCTGTAGATAAGGTTAAATATCATGTGGGTTTATCAGAATATTTTGTTTACCAAGTTGCTAACCTTTTTAACAATTTTAATCAACATTTAAGTGCCTGCTCTATAAGTTTCACTATTTGCAAAACAGCAATAACAGAACTGTAAACTGAAGGTGAAAAATAAAACACAAAATCCTAAAAAGATACCAGCACAGCAGAGAACACCACCAGCAACTACAAAGCAAGGTCAGCAGTACACATCTGCTGCTGTGCCCAAAAACTTAAAAAGCTACCTAGGAAAAATATCATCATGCTTTTTGAATCATCTTAGACGAACGCATGTCAACACGTCCATTTATCAAGTCTCCTGACATTTTCCTAAAATAAGCCACTGCCCACCAAATATCCTTCATCCAGTTTCAAAAACGAGGGAAAAACAGCTGACATAGGAAACTAGTACAGAAACATCATCAAAACCTCTCCCCCCGCTTCCCCGCCAAAGAAACAGAAACACTGAGGACCCAAATAACACCTCCATGCTCTTACAGGGTGTAAGCAGACCAAAAGCCACGCACCCTGTCTATTTGCCAGCGGAGATAAGGAACACAAGCTTTCCTCTGGCTGCGGCTCAGCTAAGGGATGAGCAAGACCACATTCCTCCTGCTCAAAAGAGCAGATCCTGCAGATGTATGGCACCCCAGAAAGGGACTGCCGCTAGAGCCACCGCACCCTCTCCTGAGGAGGGCATGTTGCTCCCCTTAGAAGGATTTTCTCAAAAGGTATTCTAATGTTTTGAGTTTTTCCAGCAGCATCCAGTACATCCTCCCATAAGTATTACCCAGCTTTATGCCACATTAGCATGAGGGTTGCTCCCAGCTGTGGGAAGTTTATTTACCAAATAACACAATTCCTAGCAATCAAAAATCAGGTAAAATTGGTGAAAAGGTGATTTCAAGAATGTAGTTCAAGAAAACTACAACAGACACCTTTCATTTTCCTCGTTTCAGTATGCCATCTTCCACTCATTCTCACCAAAACCCACTCCCTTTTCTGCACACTCTTAAAAGAGCAAACAGCGAATAATCATCAATCACACTTGGGCTCACTGAGCGCTTTGCTAACTAGGCTAAGAACAGCAAGGAAGTAGACACATGACAATCTTCCTTCATCGCATTGTTATGCTTTTAACATCACCGTGTCACTGCAAAGCAAGCTACTGGTTTTCCTCTTGTTCAAGTGAGAAAGTAATTCAGCAGAGAAATCCAGAGTTGTAGTCCAGCTCTTCATTTTACTTCCTAGTTTGATTTCTGTATTGTATTATTTACATGTGTACATGTAATTCAATTTGGACATGATGTTGTGAATACTATGTAATATTAGAATTAGTTCAGAACCTTTAAAGGCTCGATGACAATTTATGTATTGATAGAAACAGAAAAGAATATCTTCCTAGCTTCTCACTTCAACAGAAAGAAAGAAAACAAAAAAATCACACACACACACACACCCCAAATCCCCAGAGTAGCATTCAGTATCTTCCACAGCTAGATCAAATGGATCTCTTCCCAAACTCTTCTGTGGACATCCCCCTTGGACACTACCTGAGCCAGCACCCCGGATTAGACAGACCTTCGATCCTAGCACAGCCAGACTTGTCAATATGGATATTCAATGGAAAACAGTGTCTTACAGATGACACGGTAATTTGGGATATCAGGTCCTGGATTCAGTCACTGAGGCATTTCTAGTTCTATGCTCCCAGTACTAAACCATTCCCGCAATATTAATTCACAGCATTAATCTCCATATCCTACTGGGTACACTCCAAGTAATCCCAGCCCCTCATGTGGTCAAAGAGAACTGGAAAAGTTAGAAAAAGAAGAGTGACAAGGATGAAGAGCAGCAAGGAATCACTTCCACCTAAGGAAAAACCAGAGGTCAGGGGTTTTCAGCCTGGAAGAGATATTCTGGGATACATTAGTATACACACACTGCTTTTCTCTGTGATTCCCTAGACGTCTGTTAACAGCCACTGTCACAACAGACATTGTGAGAAAATCAGCACGATAAAAATCAATGCAACAGCCAGAAAAGGTGACTTTTTTAACAAAGCTCTATATGCATTTTACCCACTTACACTCATTCTTTCACAAGTTTCATTCACTCACATTCTCATACCCACAGATTCACAACAAGAAGCGTATACCGAAGTGGTCTAGGCAGGACCGTTTGGGTGCAACACCAAGGACGAAGGACGCCAGCTATCAAGGCCTCACCACATCTCTGAGATTCTTCCTGTTTGGCAATGATGAACTAGGTTTTGGACAAATCTCTTATATCCTTCAGGAGTCAACAGTTGTTTACAGGGCAGTCCTTTGCTCCAGTATCTCACTTACTGCAGCCTCAATAAATAGGAGGCTGCTGCTCACTATCTATCTCTTCATGTTTGTTTTCATGATGGAGTAACAGGAAAACAAAAGGCACACAAGATATGACGCAAGCCTGTTGCCCTCCTCCTGTTATTCGGAAGCAGGGTCTGCTCTTGACAAATCACCTGTGCTCCAGGCTTATCAGAGCACAGGCCTTGACAAGAACATCATGAGTCTCAATTTTACTCCCAAGAACAGCGTCATAGAATCATAGAATAATTTAGGTTGGAAAAGACCCTTAAGATCATCAAGTCCAACTGTTAACCTAGCACTGCCAAGTCCACTACTAAACCATGTCCCTAAGCACCACATCTACATGTCTTTTAAATACCTCCAGGGACGGTGACTCCACCAATTCCCTGGGCAGCCTGTTCCAATGCTTGACAACCCTTTCGGTGAAGAAATTTTTCCTAATGTCCAATCTAAACCTCCCCTGGCGCAACTGGAGGCCATTTCCTCTCGTCCTGTCGCGAGTTACTTGGGAGAAGAGACCAACACCCACCTCGCTACAACCTCCTTCCAGGTAGTTGATAAGGCCTCCCCTGAGCCTCCTCTTCTCCAGGCTAAACAACCCCAGTTCCCTCAGCTGCTCCTCATAAGACTTGTGCGCTTGTTCTCCACATTAATACACACTATTCTTTCCACCCATTCTTCTGTTTCTTTTGACGCCTTCACACACATGCATTTCCACATGTGTTTCATTCATACCAGCCTTCATATTTCCGTTACAAATCTCTATAGAGTACTGGCCTAACAGGTCTTGATCTGACCAGCTAAATTTGTTTTCGTTAAAGATTTTCCACATCCTCTCTGCCTGCCTGTAAAAGCCAGAATACAGTTTTGCCCACAGAGCTGTACCTTGCATTCTAATCACACAGAACTACTTGTACACTTTCTATATTAGATTTTTGTAGGAATATTTTAAAAAAGAGCTGTCCACATTTCTGTAAGATATTTAGTATGCAGGGCGAAGCGGCGGGAAGAGAGATAAACACGCGAAAGCAGCCAGGTACGCAGACAGACGGGCTGTGCACGGAGCCGGCATTTCAGGGCGGTGAAGCGAAGCCGGTGGCGGAGGACGCCGCCTGCACCGGCTAAGAGGCAGAGGAAGGCGGTGGCAGGCCCGCGAGGAGGCACTGCCGGGGCGGCCCTGCCAGGGCAGCCAGGCCAGAACCGCCCCCGGACCCTGCCCCGGCCCAGCCCCCCCGCCGCGCCCTCACCTGCCGCGGGCCGGGGGCCGCGGTACTGGTGGCCGGCCGCTCCTCTGTCTGCTGCGGGAGGGCCCCGGCACCCGGCGCTCCCGCCGGTGAGGCACCGCCGCACCGCCTCACCGCCGGCAGCCGCAGCCGCCACGGCCGAACCCCTGCCCGGGCGGCGGCAAGGCCCCAGCTCGGCGCCGCCATCACCGTCCGCGTGGAGGGCGGAGTGTGAACTCTGACCCCGCGCCACGTCCAGGTCACCGGCACGCGACGGGCGCAAGCGCACCGGGCTCGGCTGAGGCGGGGCGGCCGCCATCTTGGCTGAGGGAGGCTGGGCTCCGCTCTGAGGCGAGCCCGAGGCGGCTTGCGGGGGTACGGGGACAGCGCAGAGAAAACCGCCCCCGGCCGCCCGCTCCGTCCCGGGCAGGCTCGGAGACGCGGGGTAGCTCGTAACCGCCGTGTGCCCGGCGAAAGGGCGAGCACCCATCCGCAGGGCAGGCGGGCGAGGGGAAGGAGGGAGCCCAGCGGCCCCCGCCGGCCGCGCAGCGGCCTGAGGAGCCGGTCTGGCAGGCCGAGACTAGAGACGGCGGCAGTCCTGCCGCAGAGAAGAGGAAACGGATGCCGGCTGCGACATTGACACGCACACCCCTGAAAGTAACACTGAAATTGCGGCAGCCGCGCTAAGGCTGCTTGCCCTCAAGGGGAGGGTGCAGGCAGAGGAAGATGCCGCTGAAGCTCATGCGAGGGTGCAGCTGCAAAGCTGAGTGTAACATTACAGACCCCCAAAAAATTACCTTCCTTCAAATAGCCCAACCCCAGACCCTTCTGTTCATCAGTTAGATAAATAAAAAAAGAACCCATATACAACATGGATCATGCCTTACATGGCATTGACCCTATAGCAGACGTATCTCACTGCGTCATTCAGTTCTCCATTCCTTTGCAAGGTGTAGCTGTCAGATGCTGAGGGTACATCTCAACCCATTTTCTGAACTTCCCAAAGTAATGAGGGCAGCTTAATTTTATGTAAGCCACTAGAAGTCAACCTAGGCCTAGTCTTCTCTAGAAATGCCAAGCTCATCCGTGCAGATTCCCCCTGGTACAGTAGTATATATCAGCACTACTTTGAAAACAAAGGACTGTTTCAATTAGAAATACAAATTTCCTACTTATAGAATCCTCCATGTTCACAAGACATACAGGTTTTTTATTAAGCTTCTCACATGTAATTAAGCATATATACTACATCTGACATGCTAACAAAGTTGTCAGGAGCTTTTTTTTCCTCCAGACATCTGCAACAGTTGAAGTTTCATGGATTTCACACAAATGTTTCAAAACTTGTTTCCAGTTCTAAGCACAGTGATAAAACACTTGCCAAAAGTTATAACCATACCGACACCATGTGCCAGAAACATACAAGAAATTTGAAGAGTACATCAGATAAAGCAATGCACAGGAGAACAGATCTTGGAAGAGAGCTATGCTGCGGTATGACACTGTGCACTTCTCGAAACAGATTTCTGCAGTCTTAAACAGGAATAGGAGTGCTAGTGGTACAGGCCTTTAACAGGTAAAAAAAAAAAGACAGTGTAGCAGATGTTTTCGATGGTCAGCCTACAAGGGAAACAACATTAGCATTTGAGAGCAATGCTCTTGATGCCTAAAAAAGAACCATTTTCATGCTCAGGCTGATTCTTACAGTCCACGCTTTGCAAGTGTAAATGTGACACCACCATGTGTGAATTAAGACCAATCTATTCCCAACTGATCAAAAGTTCAGAAGAGTGTACCACATTAACATCATATACATTGTAACAGAACCAAACCAGCACTACTAGGCATCTTGCTTTCACTTGCGATGGTCGGAAGTTTCCTAGGTGGATAAACCACAGACAAATCAGTAAGTTTTTGATGTTATGTATTACCCTATCCACATCTGTTGTATGAGGAACACGCTCCTAAGACAGTACGTGTGTAATCCTGCTATGAATAACTTTTTTAAAGCCTGTTGAAGCAGAAGTCCTTTCTTTAGCTGGGAGTCATCCTCCTGGTCTGGTGTCCCGTGCAGGCAACACTTAACTGCAATAATCACAAGGGAGTGAAGTAACAAGCTTCAGTTTGGCAGCGGCAGTAGATTCATAATGATTAAGTTGAGCAGTAGTTACAGACTCGAAAGAAATTATGTATCCACAGTATATGTACAGTATAATTAATTTCTCAAAAGAGTTTTTTTTTCATTGCTATATTTTAAAGGTTGCCTTCAAATTACAGATAAGTCCTTTAAATGCTTGAAAGGCATAAAAATACCCCTTCCCACACAAAACCCCAAACAATGAATTTTAGTTTCAAAAATATTTTGCACCCACGAACAAGCTTGTTATCAGTTAATCTGGTAAAATAACTACGTGCTAAATAAAAGCACATCTGGTGGAAAGAGCGCAAAGAATGTTACAAGTGTGCTTAGTTTTTGCTTGCAGCATCTGGCAGTGGGTAGCAGGACAGAGGCAGGAATCTCAGTGGGTCTCCTCCTGTGTCTGCTCTGCAATAGTTTCTGTGGCACTGGCATTGGCAGCAGAGTTGAGAACTTCTCCAAAGTCTCCCCCAGCAGGTTTGCTTCCTCCAACTTTAGACTGGAACATAGACAGAGCCTCAACATAAAGTTGCAGTTATGGCATGCCAAACATGGTTAAATGGATAAAACCCTGCACCTCTGCATGAAAAAGTTTAATAACTCTTTTCGGCAAAGCGGCTTTTCCAGGACTGGGCTACCTCTGCAATACTCTAAAGACAAGTATGCAGAAAACAATCACTAGGAACAGATTAACATAGCAGTCTCCCTTTGACTTCAAGATACACAAAGCATGAAGCAGTGCTGATTCCAGGGTGTCTGAAGGTTGACACACCCTCAGCTAAAAACGTATGCATAAAAAGGTATGCAGCCTTTCAAGTCATTTAGGCTTTGAAAGGTTCAGAGTTAAAACTCGCTTCTGTATTGCTCAAGAAAGAACCTTGAACAGTTTTCAGTCTCAGCAGCAGTTCTGGAAATTTTCAGTGGAGCATAGCAACCATTTTACTTTCTCCAGGTAATGTGTTTGTCTTTTCACTTCCCTCTACAGTATATACCCTGTGGGATGGCAGAAATGTTAATGCCAATTAGTTTGCAAGGGAATGCCTAGTTCCCCATGCTATCGCTTGCATGCTTCGCATCCAACCCAGTGTGCCCACAAGAACAGTCAAATCTGGTTCCAGTTACATATATTATTATTTTTAAAGTGATCTTTTACCTGGAGAAGCTATTAATGATTCTTCCTGGCACTTGAGGCTTTTGTGAGTAAATTTTAAAATAAGGTACAAAGACCTTGCGTATTTTATGCCAGAAATAAGAGAAACATCCCAAGCTATACTCCTGTGTAAGATACTAGTCCTTAGGAAGGCATGGAAATAAAAGCTAGAGCGTTTTGGATACATACTACTAGGTATATTATACTAGCTCTTTGTGCAGGTTAGCTAGCTGTTAGTCCTTCTAGTTAAAGGCCTTCTCTAAGAGGTGCAGGAAGCCTATTTTTTATTCTCAAATCATTAGGCAGAAAAACCATTTCCACAGTACTTAAAAAGATGTCATCTAAGCACCTTCAACAGTTTACCAATAACTAAAAAACAGGCTACCCAGAGTCCACTTAGTCTTTTCTCCACATCCACAGCTCCACAATCACCAAGGCATTTTAGTAATGCTTACCTTTAAGTTTTCAACTTTTTCCTCAAAGGATTTGAAAGTAGGAGAATTTCTAGGAAAATGAAAAAAGGAACCACAGAATTAAAAACATATCTGGTTAGTCTATAAATATCAGAAAACAATCAGACAGTTGCTTTTTCCCATGTCAACATGAGTTCAGTTTGTTTGGGGCTCTTTCCTTGTTTTAAGGGTAGCCTAAAATAGTTTAGATCTGTATCTCCCCAAGTACTACAAAACTAAAATTCAAAACACACTCAAGTTGCAACTCATTTGTATCTTTGGCAACTAAGCATTGCCAGGGTCAGCAATAGGATCTTTCATCATAACATGGAAGGGAGAACTAGCAAGTATTTTAGGTTTAGCTTATTATTCTCAGTTATTTCTGACAGGTTTCAGCTTAAAGGATTTGTTCAGAAAAGCTTAGTCATCACTTCTGGTTAGCCTAGTATATTATTGCTGAGGAAAGCTTGTCATCAGAGTTTTTTCACTTGCTATAGGAAAACTAGTTTAATTTAATAGGCTATGAGTTCAATTACCGAAACATGGTTTGCAGCAGCATTTTCTGCTAACATGTTAAATTCAAGGGAGATCCTCCCTTGCCTTTTAAGTGCTGTGATTACAAATATTAAGTTCTGCATATGAAAAGCAGGACAGCTTGGGATTTTCAATGCTGAGGGCCAGTGTATTATTTATTAGGGTCAGAAGAGTGGCTTAATGCTCCAACTAGCTGTCACTGCCATTTGCAAATTTGTGCAATAGCTTGTACACCTTTTCTGCCTTTACGCAGGATGGAAAATGCTTGCCTTCAGGACCAGGACTAAGGATTTGTAGTAGACTGAAAAAATATTATTATATAAAGATGAAAGACAGGAGGGTTTTTTCAAAAGAGGTCTTAAGCTTCTCTTCCCCCTTTGCTTGGTATTTGTGTAGGTCACCCACACTTAGCAGCACTCTTTCATTTGGGAAAGCACACAGTGACACATATTTCTCTCTCTCTCTCTCAAATCAGACTCTCTCAGGAGACGGAGGGACAAAATGCTAAGCAAGGGGAGAAAAAAGGCAAGCACTCCAAGTCAGCAAGAGACTTTCTGTGAAACCACAGTATTTTTTACTCACTTTCATTGTTCTAAAACAGATGCCAAGCTATTGCCTTTTAAACTTGAAATCATTTAGTAGCATTACATTTCTGACAGGCAGAGAAAAGTTGTTATAGTTCTCCAAACAGCAGGAAAGTGCACTTGGTCACATTCCAGATGTGCAATAACCACCGCCATTAAGCAGAATGAACCAAATTTTATCCTATATGTTAGTACAGGAAATCCATTACAAAGTTGGGTGGGTTTTTTGGTTTTGTTTTAAATTTATGTTAGTTGACTTAAGTTCAATTTGACTTGATTCCACACATGAACACAATTAAACCCAACAGCTGGATTATGCATACGTTACCTCATAATAGGCATGCTAATTGAATGTTGTATGGAGCGTATACTAAATGCCAGCATTAAGAAAAAAGAAAGCGAGAAGTTAGTTAAAGTGATAGACTGAGAAGAAATTGGCTTAGAGACCTGACTTCTGGATATGATTTTTGGTAAATAGCCAGTCAGTCTTATACGGTCTTGAATAGTAACTGCTTGGTTTTGCTTTTTTAAATTGCTTAGCCATGCACACACACACACAACAGAGCAAAAGCTGCAACAACTTTTTTCCTTTTTAGAAAGATTCAAGTGCCATGCTTGTTAGTACATATTCTGCTTAGCTGCAACAGTCTGTCTAATTGTTAAGTTTCTCAAGCAATGAGAGACATGCTGCATTTACAGTTTTGACAATATCAAGTAGAAAGTGAACACTCAAGAGTTATCAATCAACTAATCTTCCTACTGAAAGGATTATTCCTACATTCAGAAGGCTTCCATTTCAATTCAGTGTAAGACTTCCATACTCATCAATACACATTATCTACTTGTCAATATAGATTATCTAGTGAGAGCAGTCACATCAATCTATATTCAAGGTCAGGTTTATGCTGGGGGCAGGGAGAAAGTCCTGGTCTCAACCCTGTTCTGAAATTCATGGAGGATTTCTGTAATCTGCCAGTGTTGCTATATAGTTACTGTTTGTTTAGTGACAACATACATCTACTCCTAGGAGGTGACTGGGTATAGATTAAGGAGCTCTCAAATAACTTCAAGACCATCTGGAATCTAATTTAGTTCCATATTCTAGAAAAATCCCTGTTTACCCTTGATACAATTTAGTTTTATATGTTACATGTTTCTAGTCAAATACCATAATAGTAAGTTAGAAAAACTGATGATCACAGGTTTTCATAACTATATTTGGAATGTCAAATTTTGACTGGGCTTTATGATGTCTTTCAAGAGAATACTTTCCAGGCAACTGCTGGGGGGTGGGGGAGAAGGGGGAATCTCTCACATTTGATGCACCTCCAAAACTCTAATTAGTATTTCAGCACAAGGGAAGATACATTCACAGAAGGAAAAAGGTTCCATGCTCATTGCAGAACGAGTTTTAAGAGAGTCTTTCAGGAGGCTCATCAGTAGAATACAGTGATAAAGAAAAACTACACATGGTAAAAAGTTCCCTTAAGGTTGGGATCCCTTAAGGCAGATGCACAACTGAAGGTTGATTTGTAGATGCAGTGTACTGGGAATCAGATTCACAAAGGCCAGATGCTGTCCTGACACACGTCAGTAATGCGTGGCCACGTTTCATCCCTTTCCCCAACCCCATTTCTGCTGTGTTTCATCTTCATGGATGGTTTGGCTTCCACAAGCTTTTCCAGAGCACATAGAAGTTGTCTCCCGCAGCGTAATTTATATTCCTCGCTCTGTGATGTGGATTACTACAAGTTCTTGTCTCGCTATGTGCCAAATTTTAGTACAGAACTAGGCTGATACGAACTAGTTCTTTGTCCAGTCGTGCTCAGCCACTTCCCCTCACACTGCAAGAAGTGCCTCCCTGCAAGAAGTTTAAGGCTAAAGAGGGTGAAAGTTACCTTCTTTTCCCCATATATATTTACAATCTGTAGACCTGCTCACACCGAAAAACAACCACCTATGGTGTATTGCAGATGTTTTACCAGGTGTCTAGGGAAGCGTAGTTTAATCTCATAGAGATCATTTAATGGAAGAACTATTCATACATTCGTGAAGGATTTACTTGCTGTTGTACAATACACTTATGTATACTCAGTATCCATTTTGTAAAATGTCACCATAAGACAGTACGTAGTTTTATCACAGAATGATCTGGTTTGCAAGAGAATTGGATTAGATAAGTGCAGTTGATCTTTTTTTAACATCAAATCAGCTGTTCTTCAAGTAGTGCAAAGAAGCACGATTAAGCCTTGAAAAGCTTTACAAAGAAGAGAACTTGTATTTCTTTTCACAAATGACAGAATGCCACATCAAAGCACTCACTCAACTAGGCCATCAAGTTGGGCGGTTTGAAGAAGAGAAGCCCTTTTTACAATGCTCACAAGCAAACCCTTAGCTCTAAAAATAATATAAAACCAAAAAAGGCACAATAAGTTCCTCTCCAGCCTTCCATGTATTTTGTATTGCATTAAAAGCTTTCTTACCCTTTACACAATTATTTTTATAGCTACTACATTGCCTCACATTTTGAAAATGCAGAAGGAGGTATGCCAGAGTCCCTGCCTGGAAAACATGGGCTTGAGAGTGCATAAGCACAAGTTATTTGCTTTTGTTTAGTTAGGTTTCCAGCTGATACGCTGATAAATGATGATCCGCGAGTCCATGATCACATCAGATTTCCAAAGCAAGCAAAGAAAGTTATTCTGCAGTCTCAGAACAGGGCAAAGATGAGGACTTCTACTCCATAATATGGATGGCAGTGCAAGAGGAGCTAAGTGCAAAGTCATGATTGCTCAGGACATTTGCCCAGAGCTACATCTCGGTACTACTGCTGTTTTGCACATAATACTGATGTTGCCGACACAAGGATGGCTAGCTCGTCAAAAGACATTCTTATAAAGGAGAATGAAGGTATTAAGAGAAACGTAAGAAGGAACAGAGTTCATTTTCAGCGTAAGAAAAAGCAGAGGAAACAAACACAAAAAGGAAGCAATAATGCACTGACTTCACACTACCAGTCCTCTCTCTTCCTCTCTCTTTCAGTACTTTCCAAGTTCACAGCTCCACCAGCTGCCTTACTCCTTTTCGCAACTCCCTCCAAAATCACTTTGCAGTGGAAGAATGAAGACCTGCACGTGCTGTTTGTGCATGGAACATGTGGAAATAGTCCAACACAGAAGAAATCATGCCATTACAGCTGAGAAGTCCCTAAAGCTAAAACAGTACAAGAAAAGTGAAGCCACAATGAAGAAGCCACATAAGAGTTTAAGAATAAAAATGCACCTGCATATTCAGTATTCGTTCATGCAGGCCCATCAATTCTCATTTCCAGGAAAGAACTTTCTAAAGTTCAGACTTGTGCAGTCCTAAAAGTAGACACTACTTGAGTAGTCACATAACCCTGGGACCTGAATTCACTGGTTGAATCCCAAATGAACTTGGTCCTCATAAAAGCAAAAAACTCAAAGGTTTTTAATCTTCTGTTTAAGTCCAACTGAGATCTTGGAGCACTAATTCTTCCCACTTTTTTTTTTTTTTTTTAAACCCAGCTGCTCTTCAATTTATAACCATACCTTGAATTTCTATTGCCAAAATTCTCCCCGAGAAGCACACCAACAGTGTGGACTCCTCTGGCCCTATTGCATTCCCCGCCAGTGGCCCAGTTTCTGGTAGCGAGTACTCAACACCCACCTAGCCACTAACTTGAGTAATTATGACACTCTTTTGAGGTACCAAACTCCTGAAGCCAGAAGAGAGCTATGAGTCTGTGCTTGTCCTCATCAAATGCAATAGTCTAATCTAGAAAGGGGACACCATAGCCTTAAGGAAGAAAGGTGAACCCTGCTAAGTGAGTAGCAGAGCTCTGCATCCAAAAGGTATAGAGACATCTTCCAAGCTCCCTTTGTCTTACTGATGCTACTGATGTATTTCAGAGAGGCTGCTATTCTTATACTCTTATACTGAACTCTCTTCAGAGTCTGAGTTCTGATAGTGTCCTGTGCCGCTGCCCATCTCCTCCCCAGACACCACCCCTGGGGCTATAGCTCCTAGTTAGGATTCTAGGAGCCAGATCCCTACATCTTTATAGAGATCCTTCTGCTGTCTTTAGCTATTTAGTGGGAGAGTACAGAAAAGATGAAGCCAGACTCAGAGGTGTGCATAGTCGGGATCAGAGGCAATGGACAGAAGTTGCTACACAGGAATTTTAACTACTGACAACTTAACATTGAATATTTACTTAGGCTAAGCAGATAAAAGGCAATGCAGACAAGGTTAACTAAAATACTCAGTGTCTGGAGCCACTAAAGTAATAAACTCAAAGATAAGGACTGTTTCACTGGACAAACTATGAACAGAGAATGCACAAACTATTTTACATTTAGTCTCTAGTGATTTGATTAGAGTCACAATGCTAAACAGCCATTGTAATAGACAGAAAAAAGGGAAAATTTCTACTCTGTCAAGGCACAAACACTGTACAGACAAAGAGAAGGAGGAATTCTGCATGCCATTGACCTCAAAACCATATTCTGTCTCTTTACAAAAAAACTTGCAGAATCATTTTAACAGATTCCTTTCTTACAAGGAAGAGAGACTAATTGATTATTATGTATTCTCAAGATTTCATGTTCTGGGATAGTTACCACGTGAACATGAAGAAACATCTTCCCTGACATTAAAAGAGCTTCAGTTTTACACTAACACTGGAGAAAAAAAGAAATTATCTTTTACAGACAAAAATTATTTAAAGATTTTAATGGAGACAGTCTGACTACATGTTTAGTTTCAGAAACAATTTTTGCGCCCACCTTACCTAAAGGAATGTGAAAATGCCTGTAGTCTGCACAATGCCAGAGTAAGCATTAAAGAGAGAAAGGAAGTTCTGATAAATCTGAATAAAAATATGTAATTGTGTAGCTGCACCTCAAAGTGTTTTCTCACTAGACTTCAAAAAGCAAGAAAGAGGTTAATGGCAGCACTTTAAAACAGAGAGCTGATTTTATTACACTGCTTTCCAATGCAGCAATATTCTGTTAGAATGTGTGAATTTTTATTTGTCCAGTAATTGAAAAATAAGTTTGATCCACTATTCACAACAAATTACAAGCAGAGATGAAAAGTTGTATATGTTCCAGTAGTAAAAATTATATAATAAACAAAGAACTGTAAACTAAGCGTATGATTGAATTGCATCTAGGGAGAGTTTTGCATGCAGCTCACAATAGTGCTAAAAATGACCACCAAACTTACCTAATTTGCATGAAGGCTGTGTCATTTGACACAAAGTCAAAATACATTGTATGCCAATATTTAAGAATTAAAAAGTGCCAATAGTCTATTAAAAAGGTAATAAAATCAAGCCACTGCTATGAGGTAGAACAGCTTACAAAGAAATAAAACCTGAAAGGAATCCACACACGAGACCAAAAAAAAAAAAAAAAAAAAAACCACACAAAAAACCCCAACTACCAAACCAAACCACAAATAGTTAAAGACATCAGTTTTTTAAATGTAGTATTCCACAAGCTGAGAAAGTCAGAGAACAGAAATGACAATGCTAAGTGCATCACATAGAGGCAGGCAGAGACACTGCCACCTGCAATCCTACCAGAAAAACAAGAGTAGCAGTGGAGGTAATAGCATACGTTGCTTCTCTTGCATATATAAAATACACACCTCAGAACTCTTCTGCATCAGTGAGGACATACAAGCAGATTTTGCAGCAAGTCGCTCAGCTCTCCTAAAACAGATGCTGAGGGTTCTTGATAGATTAACTTTCAGAAGTGTTAGGTACATTAACAGCATAAATTTATTTGAGTGATCACCCGCTTAAATCAAAAATGCAACTACTTGGGAAAAGCTAAAGAAACCTACCTGACATCTTCAAACTTCTTGGTTATGACTGAACCAACAGATGAAAAAGCAGCAGAGGCCTTCTGACCAGCCTGAGACAGGGTTTCTGATGTTTTCTTGTATCTGTGTTCAACAAAATTAAGTTTGTTGTTATTTTAATAGAATACATAAGGAACCTTTTAGTGTGTGTAAATTTGTATCAAACCCAGAGGTATACTTGAACTTTGGGGTCAAATGGGCAAGCTACTTAAGAGATTATTTTGAGCCATTGCAGTCCCTTCTGGCTACAGCATCTCTGCCACCTCAGACTTCAGATCAGGTTCACCAACACGCAGCTACTAGCCCCCCCCCCACAACAGATGGCTATTTGCTATAGCAGGACTTTAAAAAAAAAAAATCCACCAACAAAACCAACCAACCAAAACAAAACCAAAAAACCCCAAGAAAACAATACCATGCACACACACTGAAAAAGAAGAGAGGTCTATCTTTTGTGCCAAGCATCCAAAATCTTGTACCGAATGGTTTTGTCAATAAACTTCACCATAAAAAGTTTGGAGTACATCCTCTTACATTCTGTGTAGTTGTTAATTGCAGAAGGCAGTTCACTCTAGACCTTAAGCGAACAGTTGTGTTTGGCAAGAACATTAACTGTGACTTTGTACTCTTCCTGCATGAGCTCAGATTACAATTGTTTTTCAGGCTGGAGAAGAAGGGTATTCTGTTGGACTTAGGACACCTTAGTATCTCAGTAATGGTATCTCAAATCTGTCAGACAAAAAGCGTATTAGAATCGCCCATATTGTGGTCAATCATTCTTATTTTGCATGAGATGATATGGCTAATAGTGGCCTTCTTTAAAGAAATCTATGATGATTTATCCAGATAAGTTTTAGTGCAACTTAACTTTGTGTTACCTACACTCATCTCATTTCACAAGAACAGAGGGTTTAGACATGACACAAGAACTACATAGTTTTCACCTCAACAGCTGACACAATCATCATGAACTGGGTACATACGCTGTGGTTGATGTAACATCTTGCCAGCTTTTGGTAATATTCTGCCTTAGTTCCTGTAATGAGTTAATTCCCAGCTTTCTCTTGATCTCTGCTAGATGCTTCTCTTTGGCAGCTAGCACTTGTGATAGCGTCTGGATTTCCTCTTCCACCTGTGGCAGCAGAGTTGATGAGAAGTAAGTTAACAAGCAATATACATCATTAAAACACCTACTAGGTATCAGTAATGGGAGGGCTAACACGTTTTTAACATTGCCTCACAGTTGTTTCTAAATACTAAAAGGGAAATCCAACATAGTCTACAGCAAGAGCTAGTGAGAAAGTAATCTACCTGCAGCTAGCTCTGTTACTGGAATATGCACAAGGAAGTTGGTAACTAAGACTGTATAGTTAAAAATCATTACCTTTAGACAACATTAGCCTATATGAAGCCTGAAGATTAGTCAAACCTGGGACAATTGCCAAGCCTGTATTCTCCATTCTCCTGTATATGACCAGTACCAGGAAGCTCAGAGCATGTCTGATCCATACATCAGTTTTTGTCTCCTTGCTTGAACAGAAAGGTTCTTTTGTGGCTTAAGCCAGCAACTGCAGGCTGGATCCAACCACAGGAGTGCCTTCCCCAGAGCAGGGGTGGAAATGGTGGAAGACTGAGCAGTTTTAAAAAAAACCCACAAACACAAACCAAACCAACCAAACAAAAAAAGCCCACACCCACCCAAAAAACCACAACAACAGTTCAGCAACTAGAAAACTGTACTGTTTATTTACTTCCTTTTTTACAGAGGTGGTCTCTTAAGCCTCTCACAGAAGCACAACCAGATCATGATCAGAGATGTCAAAACCATTTTATGATGCCATTCTGTGGACTATATAGATGTGACAGAGGCACTAAGGCCATATGTACAAAGACAAAGGCATATATCCAACCCTACTTCCCCATCCAGACTGGACCACCCTACTTTAGAGTATCAGGCTGCCCACTCATTTAAGCTCCTTTGAGGAAATACCAATAACTTCAATGCACCTTTGTTTTGGATACCTGTCCAAAGTCCAGCGTGACGTACCCTAGCAGGACCAGATTTCCCTCACCATCTTCAGCTGATTGGTTTGGCATCAATAATACTCAGGACTGCCAAAACCAAGATTGCATTAAACGTGCTTAATTCACAGCTAACCTTTGTTTGCCAACCTTAGGCTTAAGCTAGTGTCTTTTACTAGGGTCCTAAAGCCACATACAGCTACAAAAGAAAAAAGACTGTCGACTCAATAAAGCTTGACTCTGACAACTTTTGAAATGCACGTATCAGGCTTGAATATTTGACTGTCCTTCAAAGAATGCTACTTTAACTCGCTCTTAAAAAAACTTCTGCTACATGAACTGTGTCAAGAATAGTTACATGGTTAGACATTAGCAAAACAGTGTCTACATGGATATTACTACGAAGCATCCTTCATGAAAACAACAGTTTTAGTTACTCCACACCAGTTGAGACAATATTTGGTTTTGGCTTCCAACCATGTTCTCTTTGACAGCTTATTTACCCCCTTATCACTTGAGGGGAAAAAAAAAAAAAGGGTTAGGCATTTATGCATCTTGGTTTAAGATCTGTACACTCAGCACTTCTAGATTAATTCCCCATGGCTAGAATTGGCTGTTCTTTTCTCCTTGACACCTTCCCTTTCCCTATCCGCAATACCGTACCCAGCTTTAGACACTCACAAAATATAGATGCAAAGCATTAACTGTATGTTCAAAGACAGCATTATCCCAGATTTTCATTCTCAAAACCAGTTTAAGAGTTATTTGCAAGAGATTTACCTTAGCAAGCTCTTTTCTGAGCTCATCCTGTTCTTCTTCTGAGAGTGTTTCTGCCATACCCACTGTAGCAGCAGCATCCTCTCCAACCTCAGGTATAGAGTCACTTCTCAGCAGCCCTTGAGGTGAATAAATCATTAAAAGTCAGATCATCACGTGTCTGCCAGATAGCAGCTAACATTAATATACAGCCCTTCTGTGCCAGCGCACAAAGAAAACTGATGAGAGGACACCAAAGTCACGCTCCTCGAGTACTACCACGCACAGGAAACCAGAGGCATTTTACTGGCTGTTTCGTTCTATCAAGTTGTATTAAAGCTCAATATAATTGCAACTGCTGCTAAAATAGAAGACTGGAAACACGTTGAGAACAACGCATCCCACTACTCAGACAGAAACCAAGGCGCAGAACACTACATCCCAACCCGTGGTTCCTACACAACCTCCGCCCAGGGGTCCACGCGCTCTCTGCCCTCTCTCGCTCATGCAGCACAGAAACTCTGGAAGCGCTGGAGGTGCTCAAGACCAATGCAGACCTCCCTCACTGCTCTCTGGATCAGATTGAAAAACACCCATTCTCAGCACACTGGGAGCAGTCATGGTAACAAGCAAGCTCAGCAACAGTGGAGAAAAGGGTTGCACTGCAAGTACGAACTCTTTCCCTGTACTGTGCACAACCTCTCTCTCCCTAGTAACTGGGACCACTGTGGCTAGAAAGTCGCAGATATTGTGGAACTAGAAGTAAGCTGCTGCTTTGCACCCGGATATTAAGACAGATGAGAAGCACGGAGAAGGAGCTTGCGAACAAAAGGCCGTCACTTCAGACAAAGCTGTGGAATGCTGAGAAGGGACTGATGAGGATGTGTATCCACTCACACTGCTGCCTCTTCCCCTTCCAAATCCAGAAACCAAAACTCTGCCAAACTCTTCTGTATAAATCCCAAACACCCCTATAGTCTTTCTCAACTTTCGATTTCACAGCTTCAGGGAAAGGAAGGAGAACGATATTATTTGTATTACTATGACGCGCTCACTTTAAAGATTCATTTATTCTTAGTCCTTAGTGCTTGCAGTAAGATCACTTTAAACACCTTTCAATGCAACAAACAGATTTTCCAGCACAAGATTTCCGATTTTGAGTCTTTGTAGCTGACACTTAAACATACAGTTTGCCAGAATTAAGGAATCCTGTTCTAATTTGCAAAGAGACCAGTTCGCAGAGAGACTGCACACTGGAATGCTTGTGGATTCCCAGAACTAATTCTCTATTCAAGAGATAAAATAGCTTTACAGATAGTAAAAAAGAAATTAAATAAAAATCTTAAAATAGAAGAAAAAAAAACAGGAGGATTGTTTGTTTGTAAGGAGAGACTGTGAGTGTATGTGTGTATGTATATATATGCATATAAATATATAATTCAGACAAGTTGAGGACATACTAGGTAATGTTCCTTTACTAGTCACTACAGTAATTAACAAGATAAAATTCCATCCTCATTTCAGCAGCTTCTGATGGCACTCCATATTACCATTTGGTCTGGGAATCCAAAAACTCATTAATGTGCAATGAGACCACCACTATGATTTCGTTGTGAAGCTTGATATCAAATAGCTACATCACAATCCACTGAAAAGTCAAGGAAAAAAGATTCTGCGAGTCTGTAATTAATTGTAGGTATTCTATGAAACATGCTTCTAGTAGCTGTCAAGCCTAAGAAAGAAGAGGCTTTGTTCTTGATCAAGTTACTGACCTCAGGTAAAGCTCAATTCCACAAATTCTTTCCAAAACAGTATGTTTTCTGCCTGTATTTGTGTCCAGAACGCTTGTCCTCTAGAAGCACACTGCTACATGGGCAGAACATTTGTAAATGGTAAGTTACCATGGAGTACACTGAGAATGAAGCATACAGAAAGCAACTGAAACCCCATTCTGCATTTATTTATGAAATCTATACCACATTTTCCCAGAGATTTACGTCTGTCTTCTACACAAACATAATGTAGTTCCTACAGGTTTCCCAATACACTATTTTCTGGCAGAAATCTAGGACAGAAAAAAAGTTCAAGTCTAATGCCCAAACCAAAGCACAGCGCTACAGCACCAAAAAAAAACATATTACAAGCTCATATCTCACAATCAGATAATTTTTGTTTATACATCAACACATTTCCTTTTCTTAACATCAAATGGTTAAGAATGCCATACCCTTTTGTCAAATTGCTATTTGTCCTATTAATTACATATGCCTATACTGAAGGAAAACTAACAATTTAAACTGCATTTTCCCCTGACATTCTACGACCCCCAATACGTTGGCTTCTGACTCCTGACCCTGTTCTCCATCTGCAGGCCCTTCACGGACTACAGAGCCTGCCGTTGCAAAAGCCATTTCAGAAAGTTTGCAAGTACCAAAGACCACGCTGACTCCAAGAGCATTAGCATGTCCAGCTGAAAGTCTGTTCAATCTGGTTATAAAGAGTCATCTGGATTATCTCGCCAAAAATAGATCAAGTGAATCCAGCAGCAGGAAAACATGCTGGATTGTCTCCCGCAGCAATAGCTTCTGTTTTGGGAACGTACCTTCTCTTTGGAAAACTGGTGTTTTAAGGGAGTTTGTGCTGCTTGTTGTCTACGTTGAACTTAAGACACAATGCTAAGGAGCAAGGGAATGACCTCTCCTCCCCTTCCCATTTCTAGATCTTTTAGGAAGACAGGAAATCACTGCTACTCAGAGTCCTCCATACCTCACATGTACATCTAACCATGCCTTCCTCTCCTCTCCTTGCCTTCTGCCTGCCTCCCATTTATTACTTTTTCTTTAGCTCCATTTGAAGTATGCAAACACCTTCCCATCAGTCTTTATTCTGACACCTCCCCTCTCATCCCCTGTTACTGTTCACCTCTCTGCTCACTTTGCTCCCATAACTCAGTTCACTTCAATACTTGCAGGACACAGGGTTCATCTGTGCTATGGGAAGGCCGTGCTAGGCAGCCTGACCAAGACACAGTTGTCTACACAGATAAAAACTCACAGACCTCCACAATGGTGTGGCTACAACACAAATATACCCCATAAACTAGGGCTAACAAACAGTAAGATCCTGGCTTTGAGCAAGCTTTGTAAGGAAAGATGCACAGCCCCCCTTAGATATTTTTGTGGGGTGTGGGGCAAGAAACCAGGGAAATAGCAGTCAGCCAACAGATGGAAATACTTCAGCTCAATCTGTTATTAAGAGAGCATTTCTCACTTGTGGTCTTCTCTGTTTACCAGCAGAACTGTTGTTATTGGCTTCCAACTTGATGCCTTTTGCTACTTCTCTTGCAAAGGACTTAAAATTCAGTCATTTGGTACTCTGATTGCTATAACCAAGTTTAGCTGAGCATTTCACATCTCAAACTCTTAAACAGTAAAAATTCTGTTGGGAAAAAAAATTGGGAAGACTTATCTAGTATTGGGAAAACCTACCTATTTTTAAGGTCAGTTTTTATGTATCTGTATTTCTAAGATTAACAAATTATCCCAGCAGTTTACTTAAACGAACCAAATAAAGACATGAACAAGGTAATTGATTAGGACTCCACAGATCACGTTCAGGAAAACGGCACATAAGTCCCTATTATTCTGCCGGCGTAGGCAAAGCATTAGAGTCATTCAGTTTACACTCAGGTTTTCTGGTTTGGGGTTTGCTTTAGTTGGTTTCAACCCAAGTTCATGCTCTATTTTGACCAGAAGTTCCTACCTCTTTCTGGCCTGAATTCAGAGATTAGCATTTTAAGGAAGTACTGGTCATTTCAGATGAGCAGCCTCTGGGGGGGGGGACGGGGGGGGAGGAGGAGGGTTAGCCTTCACAAAGTTTTATCTTTAGACGGACATATTCTGTGTCAGACATTCAGAATGAGCATTTTGGCTATCACTATACAGCTGGCAAAGCTAAAGAAAAAGGCACTTGTTAGAGTTCAGGAGAACAAGCTGTTACAAGAGTATAAGATCAGTCCAACATTTCAGTAATGTACAGTGCTACAGAGGATATTTATTTTGGAATATATAAGAAAGATCAAATTTAAGCGATTCCCATTTATCTCAGTGAAAAAGCCAAAGCGAGACATATTTCTTCAACTCAGGGGAGAAAGTTTTTGGGCTTCTCCCAAACACTAATCATGTATTCATTCAAAGTGAATGAAAAAAAAGCCCAGCAAAGGTTGGTGCTTATGGTGATGCATCACCAGATACAAAGGACTACTCCTCCCCTTTAGGAGAGGTGGGAGATGCAGTAATTACAGAAGTGAAAGCTGACCGCTGTTCCCCAGAGGCCCCTAGCTCACCGAGTTCATGGAGGGGTTTGTTTCAGTTCACACAGAGGTTTCCCAAGGGATGCACGTTTCTTTAACATTTTAAAGAACAAGCCCATCAAAAAAAAAGTCAACACCTTTGTAAATGTGCTTTGCTTTGTCACACCTTGAAGAGCTAAGCTTTCTATATTTTTAATTGCTCTGGAAGATCATGTCTGGCAGCACAGAATGGAAAGGAAAAGTGGTAAAACCAGACTAGGATGTGTCGGGAGGCACGGCTGTAGGTATTCTGTACAATAGGTTACCAGCTAGAAACTAGTAGAGTTAAGCACTAGCCTGATGCTGCTGCAGCACAGCATGCAACAGCCGCTTCCTCAGCAGAGTGCAAGTACAGTATCTGCAGGTGTAAGATTTACAGCATTTTAAATGCTAGGTGGAACAGAGTAAAGGTTTTAGAGGGCATTTTTGTTAATCGGTGGTATTTTCAGTACTAAGGCAAGAGCAGATGTTAGTCTATCCAGAGCTCTGAAGTCATACTAAGTATGCAATTCCTACCTTCCTCCCCAAAAAAGCTAATAGTCAAACTAGGCCAATTACTCCAATCTTGCAGAAGATTTTTGTTCCTAGGTTTTTTGCTCACTTCGTTTTCCCTCAAACTGCCTTTCTACTGAATTAAGAAATAACAAATAAGGCAAAGCTGGTAAATGCATAGCACATGAGATATTACCTACATGATATACCGAAGCTAATAAACTACCAGAGTTAACAGCAGGTCAACTTTTACCTTCATTTACACCTGCATTTCAGCCAATTTTACAGATTCTTAATTTGAGAAGTTCCTTTTTACAGATATTAATCACTAAGCTTTCCATGTAGAGGTTTTGAAAAAGAAAGAGAAGAAAGTTACCAGACTTCACCAATGTAGGTGATCCGGGTGGAGAAAGGTTTATGCTAGGTGACAGGTAAAGATAGTTTCTGTTCACTCCAGCATTGAAATCGAAGGGCGATTTGTAATCCTCATACAGATCCATGCCAGAAAATTCAGAGCGCGCAGCTGTCCTCTTCTTCCACCAAAGCATTCATTTTCACTTTCTTGGGCGACCCAGACAGCAGGATTCAGGAACCCTCCGTTTCTTCACATGACACTCACTATACCTCCTCATAAAATTCAACTCTGTTACGCCTCTGTTAAATTTGATAGAGCCATCTAGCAAGTGATTTCTTAGCTATCTTGTAGCTCCTGCTGTTTACATGGCACAAAGTTAAGTTCCTGTAAATTTATAACCGGGGCTGGACTTAAACAGACCGTTCCTTTAACAAACATTCACAGCACGCCGTTCGTGGCTTCTAGAAGAGCATTGGTCCTCTAAGAGAATTGCATCAAGAATTTTCAATCATTTAAATAAAAAAAGGTCAGCTGACTGCAGCTACACCAGGATATCCTTAATCTTCTAGGACACAAAAGGATTACTAGTCATAATCTATCCTATATACCATCTGTGTAGGACTTTTTCCTCTGATTAATGGAAAATTCTGTGCGCGTAACTATTTCTCCAGCTCTAACAACCAGCAGCCAGAACCCAGTCTCTGCTGCCCGGGTATCACACTGTAGTGCGGGCTGAGAATAGCAGAAAGCAGCACTCATCTCTGAAGGCTATGCTATAAACACCACCTAGGTTTTTTAATGGTGCTACTGTGCATTATGATTTTTGCCCATGAGACTAAACACACCTGGGTATAAAGGGTTTTGGGGTTTTTTGTTTTGGTTTGGGGTTTTTTTTTTGGAGGGGGGGGTGTTTTTTTGTTGTTGTTTTTTGTTTTGAGGGGGTTTTTTTGTTTGGTTCAGGTTTGTTTTTTTTTTTAAAAAAGATTATTGAAGTGCACTGCCTATGTCCTTAGTGCTTCAGCCCGCGTCACTTAGAGCAGCCAGTTATGCCAGGAACCGGTAACACTGGAATGCATTGTCCTGATGAAATGTATTTATGTTTTGACACATATACCATAAAGAAAGATCAACTTACGTAAGCCATCTGGCTTCATGCTGGGGGTATAAGATTTAGCCCTGAGAAGCAGAAGTGCCTCTTACCTAAAAGAGGCACTCAGCACAGTTTTGCAGTGCTTCATTTTTTTTCTTCTTCCAAGGTCAGCTTCTTTCACTGAAAAAAACAAGCTTACTAGCAGGGTAGATCACATTTACAGTTGAGCAACAATTTCCTCCCAAACCCACACCTTCACCTGGGCTCTTCACTGCAGCCTGCACACAGAGGAGCATAATCAAATGGAAGTTAATCTTTTCCTCCGCTGTAGGAATGTTGTTTTAAGACAGAGCCGACCAGAGACATTACGCCACCTTCCACTCAAAGCTGTAGAAGTGAAGGAGCCTTGCAGCATACCCAAGTCAAGCCTGGGAAATGTATTCCCTGGGGATCCGAGAAGAAAGCGTACCACTTGTAAAGTTTTAACTTCCCATTTCCACTGCAGTCAGCGGGCGCAGGAACAGACCTTCCAGCTAATTAAGGAGCAGTTCCTGTAGGCTGCAGACCTACATTGGCTTCTGGTGCAGACTACCTGCAGGCTCGTAACAATGAGAGTGCCGGAGCCTGAAACACAGGTCTCTGCTATTTTCCGAACCCACTGAAAAGAAGAAAATGCCCCTCTCCTTTTCTGACACGTGGCTGTGGCATCTGCCAGAAATACTGCAAAGTTCACCTGACAAAGGTCAAAGCTTTGGTCACAGTTTCTAGTTAAAGCATCCAGAGGCAGCAGAGAACTGTAACACAGCTACAGTAATAATATAATCTCTATTAACCAAGCACGCTAATATGAATAGCTACCAACTTTGCTTTGCAGCCTCCTGTAACTCAGCAGACGGGGACTGCCTTCTGTACAAAAGGCTCAGGCAGTAGTTGTACTAACTGGATTAGGCAAAATGACAAGTTATCAGATGTGGCACCCCAGAAGAGCTGGGTGTTTTCTACCATTGCTGTCCCAGCACAGAGAGAGTGAAGGTGAGGCTACCCTGTAGGACTTTTTCCCAATCCCAGAGAATCATTCAATGTAACACCAGTCAATGCTAGCAGGCTACAACAACTGAAAGTAGCTATTACAGGAAAAAGAACCCCTTATGAAGATCTGTTCATCCCTGCTAACAATCAGGAATTTCCTGGCCAAGGGCATTTACTAGAGTCAACATTTAGGTTCCTGTCATTTACAGGAAACTCCCCGTGTTCAGTTTTACCCCATACCATCCATTCAAAAAAATCTGGTACTCTCCCTGCATCTTTATTGTGCAAAAGTTGGTTTCATGTCCCTAGAGACATCTGGATTGCCAGTCTAAGACCGCTGACCTGGCCTGTCACCGCTACAGAGCCAAACTCTCCAACACATCTTCAGTGTAGTCGGAGAGACAAGTTCAGGACATTGCCCACTGCTAGAACATACCTTTGGCTTACAAGGAAGGTTTGCTGAGTTACAAATCTGAGCCTCCACATGAGAGGCTGAATTCTGCTTGCACCCAAGCTCATGCATAGCCTGAGCATAAGCCCAAAAGTCACTCGAGACAATTCTCTGGTTTTTAGAAATATTACTGTCCTAAGATCATTGCCAAGAGAGGGACCATGCAAGCACTCCTTACTTCAAACTACCCACTCTGCTCAGATTACAGTGGCCATACAGCTGGGTTGCTACAGCACCTCCCAAACAAGCTGCCTAAACACATTGGCCTCCTGCTCTCATACCTGCAGGAGTTTACCGGGGCATCACTCCTTGCTCATTCTCAGCTACAAATCCTACCCAGTGACGAAGGAAGCTGTCTCACTGAACAAGGTTCTTCCTCATCGCCTAGGGAAGTTTGATGGTCTTCACCCTGAAATACAAGCCAATCTGGCTGTAAGGAGAAAGGACTGCAATCCATCCTTCCAGACCTGCTGTGGGACAACTTCTAGGCTACCTGTCATCCCTAATTCATCCACTTCAGGGAAGACAAGTACTCCCCTGCCAGCCATAACAGCCAGTTTATCCACTTCTTCCCCAGGAGCTCCTTAGCACACCCAGGAATTCAGGGCAGACCAAAGCAGCAACTTCCCCTATACTACCTAAAGGCAGTCTGAAGAATATAGGCCCTGCTAGCTGTTAGTGTGCTGCATCTGAAGGAGGAATGAATTTCTCTCCAAGGGACTTTCCAAATTAAAGCAATGGCCCCAGGAAACAAAGCAGGATGGGGATGACAGACAGCAGCCACACAGAAGTCTTGCTCTGCAGCATGAAGCCTTTTGACGAGTTTAGCAGCTCTCAACAGTCTGAACATAGCTAGGCAATGGCAGGAATCAAGATTTCTCTACACTATGAGAACAGGCTCATTATGAGGCCTTTCTAAAGGGCTCTCCCATAACCAGAATATCCTGCTGCATGGCCTTCCTCCTCCTCACTCTTCACGGTAATTCAGAGCACATGCAGCTCGAGATGGAACTGAGGCTGTAGAGCCATACCCTGCTAGATATACCCTGCCTTCCCAGTGAAAGACATACATTTTGGAGCTGAAGCTTAAGTTTAGACTTCTGTTATGTGGCTTAGAGTAGTTATTGTGCACAGTCAAGTATCTTTGTTCTTTGCCCTGCAGAGCAAATTCAATTGTTACAGGTGTACCTTGGTTGTTACTGCAGGTATCAGCTGCAAGCCAGTACCTGAAGAGATCTTGAAGCCTAAGGACACACCCGCTCCAGAGACAAGTGGCAGTGGGGTTTTGCTCACTATGCAAGAGATTAAAACTGAAGATTTGCTGTTCCAGAACAAGTATTCATTTACCCTTAACAGCTCAGCATGACTAAGAGGTTGGTTGGTTGCCATTTTAGAAGCTGGTGTTTGAGAGACTGCATGAAGGTAGATAACTTCTGTCAAGGATGCTTGAACCAATTACTGACAAGTTCAACTGAATGTCACAAAGTGGCTCAGGAAGGCTCGGCAAGCCTCAGCAAAGCGTTACCGTCACAACTCCTACCATTAATCATGTTGTAATCTCCTCTGTTAAGGTTAGAGAGTGTGCTTAAAGCTTTCCCAGGTAACTATTTAGCATCAACAGTCAGCACAGATTGTGCACATCGTGAATCATAAGGAAGGGAACTTCCTGCACAGCTAGAAAAGCTGTTAAGTTGAGCAAACACTGTTAACCAGTATTTGCCTGCCGTCTCAGACATCGTTCTTTCTTCAGATACCACCTGCTGCTCAGGTCTGCAGCTTCCACCTTAGCTCAAGGCTCTAGCAGCAATTTAAGTAAGGCAATGTAATGTTAAAGCACTTCTACCTTGTCGGTAGCTAAGCAAGGATAAGACGTTACGGTAGCCTTGCAGAGAAGCTGCTTTTCCCACAATTAGGTCTAGCAGAACAATAGTTTGTTTATACATGGTTTCTTTCCTTAAAGAAACCAACCCCAGCTCAAGCATGACGGAATACCATCTCCGGGCTTTGAAGCAACTAAACTATGTGTTTAGTAGTGTTTCATACAAAGAGTTAAATTCAAAATGGAAAGGCTACCACTAATGCCTCAGGATTGGAGGAACGCAGAGGCTACCCTAGGACAAGATCCAAACGATACTTTGGATAAAGCCACCTAAATAACCAATCCACAAGATCTGTGCCTAATCTAATTAGAGTTCTGCTGCTACGTAGGCACCTTCACCATCTTGGATGTCCTGCGTTTGTGTCCTGTTTAAGCACAGAGATGCCAAACTTGTGCACCACAGCCCATACTTTTGGCAAGCCTACCATGACTCCAGCACCTAATTCAACAAACAAAAGAGGATGGGGAAAGATGAGGGGAAGAATTTGTTGCCAAAGAGGGGGAAGAGGCGCTTGCTGTTTTGGGGGCATAGCAAAAACATTCAATCTCTTATTTTAAGGTTGATTGTTAAGATTCAACTGCCTGCTCAGCCTATATCTGGTTTGAATTTGCATCTTCTGCAGTCTGCTAACAGGCAAGACTGACTGGAGGCCTTCCAGTAACTGCGGCTGGGGCAAAGCCTTCCAGCTGGGTCTTCCCCCACCCCCGTCTTTCCCAGGTAGATGCCAATCAGGCAGCAACAGTCAGGCTCCTTTTCCCACTCCAACTGAGTTTTATAGGGCATAAGCCATTTTAAGAGCTATAAAGCTACTTATGCATCTTAAGCCAATCTAGGTTTTGTAGCATCAATTTGATCTTCAAAGTCTTACCAGTTTACAGACGAGTAAAGCCTTTCAGCACCTGATCCAAGGCCTTAAAACTGCATTAAGAGAGAAAGATGCCATGAAGCAATAGCACAGAAGCCCAAACACTAAGCAAGCCTTAAATTAGCACATTTGTGCTCCTACTTCCACATTGTGCTCTCTCTCCCCTCCCTTAAAACAGCAGATACCTCTTTCAGCCCCCAAGATTTGTGCATGACATGAATGGAGCTGCACAGCTACAGCAGTTGCCAACAGTATGAGTACAGGCTTCTGCAGCTCTGTAAGTAATGGTCAGCAGACTGTGGCTTACGGGTTTAGGCATTTGCTGTCTTCTTGCAGAGTCCAACTCAACACCACCATATTAATCTCATTATTTCAGCCTCCCCCCACATGCTTTCTCTGGACTAGCTCTCCCTGACGCAACAGCATTGTCCAGTATGGTTCTTTGCATAAAAATAACTTCTCCAGCATTTTCTTAAGACTAAATGCTGCCTTCACTTACTCATATAAAAAAAAAACCCAAACAAATTAAAAAAAAAACCAAAACAAAAACCCAAACAAAAACCGTCTTAGAATGATCAGTATTCTCTCAAGATGTATCACCCTGCAACACAAACACTTCCGAGTGTTACAGTTAAGGATTACAGGGTTGCTAGTATTGCTCTTTCATTAAACCAAAGTCTCAGCCCACAACATTTCAGACAGCTGACGCATGTCTTAGCAAAGGCAGCAGTTCTCTTCTTTCCTCCTCCCAATCCAATTATAAACTCAGACTAATTTCCTGAGATCTTGTGAGGGAGTAGATCCACGCTCTGGCATATTTTGCCGCTAGACAAACTGGTATCACAGTAAGACTCTTAACCCGTTCATATCAGACAGAAGTGTCTGTATTTGCACAGGTTCTCCACTACCTTTTAAAGACATCTGCTCCAGCACTTGATTTTCGTTAGGCAGAAATCCCTGACTTATGGCAAAGTTTTGTGTCTCAAACAGTGGTCAAAACAGTCACATTTATCAACTCCAGCAATAACAGGCAAAAAGCATTTCCAGCCTATGGGAAGAGTCCAGGCCAAAGGATGCAATAGCCAGCACCCCAGAACCAGTGATCAGGTAGGGCATTGCATCAACTTTTGAGAAGTCAGGCCAAACTCTGCAAATACAGAGGAACATTTCCAAGTGAGATTAACAGAGTCAAAACACCATCAGGTAGATTTTAGAGGAAGGTATTTAGTTATTTTACTTCATTATGCTACCATTCTCTAGAGACTCCAATCCCTGGTAAGAGACTGAACCTGTCAAAAACGCTGGAGAAATAGTGCTGAGCTGCAGCCAGATGACAGTTGGAAAAGATTACGAAGAAAAGGCTGTAGTGCAGAACAGGATTGTTTTAAACAAAATTTTAGTATGTAACCTTGCAATCTAATTAAAAGCTTCACTTGAGCAAGTTCGATTGGAGCGACTCCCAGCTTCCCTCAGAAAAGTCTGCTCTTTTGCACTCTTAAAGCAAACCTCCCTCTTTCAACACTGCACCCCATTTCTGAAAAGCAGCTCCAGAAAAGCCCACCATTCCCACTCCACAACATCAGGTCCCACCATGAAAATGATACTGAAGTTTTAAGAACAGAGCAGATTTGATTACATATTAGGCTGAATCACGTACCATGGTATCTGAAAGGATAATCATCAAAAAAAGCACCATCTGTAGTCTTAGCAATACCTTAATAATACCAGCAAACACTCTTCAATGCTTGAGGTACACACTAGCTCCCACCATGTAATTACCAAGTTCGTGCCTGGATTTGGTGTAGCATAGAATTTGCACCATTTACTATCAAGGACAGAAGCACAGAAGCACCTACACAACCAAGCAGCACACAATTTGATGCAAGCAATGGGGCTTAGGGTAAGTACCTCACAAAATCATCCTTGGAGATATTCAAAAGCCATCTGGGCATGGTCCTGGGCAACTGGTTCTAGGTGGCCCTGCTTGAGCAGCGGGGTTGGACCAGATGAGCTCCAGAGGTCCCTTCCCACCTGAACCATTCTGTGATTAAGACGATGGCTGTACAAAGTCACAGGCTGCTCACCCAGATCCTCTGAGGTCTGCAACCCTGAGGAAACTGTTCAGGAACACGAGGAGTCCTAGTGCCCTGCCCCAGAGGAGGTCTGTGGCCAGCCCTTCACCTTGTGAATTACATTTGCAAATACCTACCTGCTGACAGAATAAAGTGCAATTTTCTCCCATACTTTCTAAACTGAGGTATGGACAGAGACATCAAAGGAGACTTGGCATTTCCACACATCTCCCCAGTGTACAGGAGTATTATGTCGGCTGGCAAGCAAGGCAAGAGCATTTACAGCAGTAGAGACTATTTTGATTTCAGTTAGGAGTCTGCAGGAAAATGGTAGCTGACCAGTCCAGTTGGGCCAGATTCTGGGGGAAAAAAAAGTCCTGTATTTGCATAAAAGGGACTGACTTACATTTTACTTACAAGATGAATGAGCGAGCAACTTCTTGGGCCTGACACGTGATTCCAGACCTTTAACACAGAAGCTCTTGGCAAATATGTTTTAGAAAGCCATCCACTTCTCCCTGACCCCCTTTTCCCCAGGAGGGAAGTGAATGTATGCCTCTGCAGCAGGAAGAGTTCACTCTCGTATACAAAGAAAAGCTTGAAGTAGACAAATTAGCTATCAATGTCACTATGCTAAAGCTACCTTATAGCAGGAGCCTCTCCTCCTCTTACCCTTTAATCTATCATTTAAACAGAGCCCAGGGAAACTAGGCTAAAGTTAAGTCTTTGAATTACCTTCGCAGACTCCTCAATTTATTCTTCACCAACTCCAGTGCAGCTTCTTTTATTCCGCCAGCAACTTTCCCTAGTGCTTGCTCTCAGGTTCTCCTAGCAAAAGCTGGCACAAAAGCTTCCAAACACGTCGGTTCAGCTAGAGATGTTAGCTTGCCCTTCAAAAGTACTGGGAGAGTCACCTCTGTGCTCGGGACATAATAATTTTTAACATTGTTGTACAAGTCGCCCAGAAATAGTCAGAGCACAGTAATCTGCAGGTGGGCTTCCATAAAAGATACACACATAACACCAACTGGAGTGAAATTTGTTAGAAGCACTGCTAAGTTTACCATCAGAAGACAACAAAGTATGGAAAGCTCCATCTTGTCAAAACAGCCTTCTCCTGTTGACATAATTCCACTTCAAACATCCCTAACACTAATGAAGGAAACAGCTAGCTGGCTGTGCTCTCCTAAGATCCCACCCAAATATCTAGATGCAGGCAGTGTTCAGATACCTTCACCCCTGGCAACCTCACTGCAGATTTGATGGGACTTAATGGAAGAATCATTCTGACTTCTTTTGTTACACATACATGCACTGCTTGGTGGCAGCCTTCATATGGAAGCCTGGAAACAACCTTTTGCCAGGCTGTTTGGATACCTTTTTTTTTCTGCCTAATCCCCTCATTGGACTACCCTGCCCTCCTCTAGGCTCACAGCATCAACTGGCTTAAAACAGTTCCAAATAATGTATCAGAAGTCAATTGAAGGTACTTGATACTACTATAGCCTGGAGCCATTTCAGTAAGCTACAGAAGTCAGTAAGAGCCCAGGCTTTAATTTACCTTTTCATCCTCAAACACAACTTTAAGATTATTGCAACCTGAGAGAGGATTATGCCCCTCCAATAAATGCATATGAAAATGTGGAAATTAATTTGAAAACTTACAGCTGAATAGCCCTTATTGTACACACTCTTACCAAACAGAGGTAGCTACACACAAGTTCCTGGGACACCAGTTACTTTTAAGAGGTCCCTCCCGAGAAGCACAAACCTTTCTAATTTCTCAAGTCTCACAGCTCCTTGCAGTCACATCATGTTCTTGGAAACTGCAAAGCTGTAAAAACATACATTTTTTTGCCAGAACTTCCATACACAAGTTACTCGTTGCATGGTTAAGCTGCACTCCTACTGTAATCTGGCTCCTTATTCAGTTATCCATGACAAAGATAAGCTTTTTGCTTAATAATTCAACATGATGATGGCAACCACCAGGTTGATACTCTCTTCCCTTCTCAGACTTTAACTAACCAAGTTTAAGATTTACACTGGTGCTGTCAAACAAGTGTAATTGCGTAACACTTAAAGTAGGATTTCTCCAACACAAGTAACTACAAGTAGCAAGCTGTGTAGAGATCCTATTAACATTTTTGCTCTTGGCTTATCTGAGAAGATAGTGTGAAATGTCCATGAAACTGTAAAACCCTGCCATCTGAGAAGATAGTATGAAATGTCCATGAAACTGTAAAACCCTGCCTAGCCAGCAGAAGTGCACTGGTACAATAAATACGCAATCATATATGCACCAGAAATCTCTCAGGTCATAAGAACATGCTCCTGATCCCCCTTCCCCAATGGGTCAAACCACACCTCTAGACTAGTAATGCTTTAGACTAGTAACGTCGTGGTTTAACCTGGCAGGCAGCCAAATACCACGCAGCCACTCGCTCACTCCCCACCCCCCCAGTGGGATAGGCAGAGAATCAGAAGGGTAAGAGTGAGAAAAACTTGTGGGTTGAGATAAAGACAGTTTAATAGAACAGAAAAGGGAAAATAATAATAATGATAATGATAGAATATACAAAATGAGTGATGCACAATGCAATTGCTCACCACCCACGCTGACCGATAACCAAGTAGCGATCGCTACTTCCTGGAACATGCCTACCATTCATATACTGAGCATGACATCACATGGTATGGAATACCCCGTTGGCCAGCTAGGCTAGCTGTCCTGGCTATGCTCCCTCCCAATGCTTGTTTGTTTTTTTTTTTTGTTGTTTTGTTTTAAGCTGAATGTCCTTGACTAGCAGGGTACTTAGCAACAACTGAAAACATCAGTGTGTTATCAACATTCTTCTCATACTAAATCCAAAACACAAGCACTAGGAAGAAATTTAATTCTATCCCAGCCGAAACCAGGACAGCCACAAACCCTTCAGAGAACCAGCCTGTCCATGAGATGCTTAAAAGCCGACAACAGACACTGAGCCAATTACGTAGCTTATCCAAGCTAGAAGACAAACCCATATTATTTATCTACATTTCTCACCCTCTGCAGAATTTTGATGAGCCCACCTAACCTTAAAAAAATAAGACCTAATATTGGAGTGCTAATGGCACACCAACAGATTGCTGGTATAAAGTACTCTTGCACAATGATGCAGCAGTTCACTACTACTGGGTATCCCTCATTTGAAAACACAGAATAAGTTGTGTTGTTTTCTCTGCAGCATCAAACAAGGTACATTACCTATTCCTTTACAGTCCAGTATTTTACCAGTCACCCATCCAACCATGTAGTGCTTGAAGTGTCCTATTCCAGATGGAGTTTGGCTGCTACTTGCCCATACTGCTACACCACATACTCAGCTGGGCAGCACCAATTCCTGCAGTGCTTCCAAACCCATTTGGAGCAATGGCTGTCATTAGCAAAGGGACCTTAAATCGCATTCTGCCAGGGCTACAAATTGGTCAAACTCAAGAAGTGGGGCTTGAATATTTTTGCACTGCTCTTAATCTCATTTAAGAGAGAAGAGGGACAATCCTGCAACTGTGCATGCAACGAACCAGGAGCAATTCACTAACAGACCAACTGCACTGACTGGTTTATTTTTTTCTAATATAATGCATCTACCTTTAAAATACTATGACCACGGAAGTTCTCATTATATTAATAAATACTCTGAGATTTTATCCGATTGATATGTCCTTGAATGACTTTTAATGCTGCTTGAGCTGGATAAATCCTGTTAAGAGACATTTGCTCCTACTCCAAGTCAGACTAGGACAGTAAATTAAATGAAATTGTTAGCCTACAGAGATACTGCTGTCACACAAATTGACAGTCATAAAACACTAATCACTCCAAAAGCGGAGGAAAGCAAAGAAAAGGGTCAAGAAAGTTTGTCCAGAGATGATTCTCCACAAAGACATAAAGCTTTCAAGGATTTCCAGGTCCTAGAACAACTTGAGCATACCCCCTTCCATCAGATCAGACTTTGGACACAAGACATCACTTTTCGCCTCTGGGTGACATTATAGGCAATTTATATTTGCTTTTTTACAATCTACACAGGTTCAGATCAGAAAACTACTGATCTCAAATCATAAAAGTACTAATCTCTCAAGATTTCCAAGCAGTATTCATATATTTATGCATGATCTAGTTGTGTCCCAGTCCATTCCACACAAAGGTAAGTTTTCCTAAAAATCAGCATGCTGGGAGAAGCTGATCTCCAGGCTCCTCACTTATATTTCACAGCAAAGTAAGCAGAACAAGTTAAACGATTTTATTTTACTGAAGTATATGAGAGCGGACAAAACTGGAAAGACAAATCTAGATGAACACAAAGTCGGGCAGACATTTTTCCTGATTGTGGTACAGCCAACGTGATGGAAGCTACAGGGGGAGGGAAGAAGTGCAGTGGGTTTGAAGGATCAAAGTTTGAAGGATGTCTTGAAGGAAATTGAGCTTCAGCCCTAAAAATTGGGGAAAGGGGGTTTTGTTGGGTTTTACGTGGCTTTGGTCGGGGTTTTTTTTTGGTTTTTTTTTTTTTTAAAGAAAGCACAACTCCACTGCTTTTACTGAGCAGCTGGTCCAGAATTGCACTGCACTGTTTCTACAAGTTGCCTCCTCACAGTATTTGCCTGGAACCAAACATCACTGCAAACCCTAAGAATAAAGTTTTGCACTGCTAAGTGAAGTCTAAGTTTAGCATCATTCCCTATTGCATAAGCTAACCCATCACACACCCCATTTCACACCTGTAAACGTTAAACAAAAAAATATATATATTCATAGCCACTTTAAGTGCTGGTCATGCTCCAGTCTGAGTTTAATGGATCAGTTCTGTTTAATGGATTAGCCTGGTAAACTTTTCAAACTTTATGCTTAAGTCTAGCTGATATCCAACAGGTTACTGTTACATCAGGTTTGGCACATCATAGCTTGGCCATCAGCACAGAAACCGCTCAGAATAATTCAGAGCTTAAATAGCTATTAATAATGCAATTCACAATTTTTCATTCTGCATTGCCAGATAAAAACTGGATCAGAATACTGAAGAGGGGAAAGTCCAAGCACTGACTTGCATACTGCGTGTGCACTTTAGCTAGGGAGTTGTGATATGGCATTATTGTTAAGGAGCCCTCACACCCCTCAGAAATGCTGCTGCCACTACCTTGCATGAAGGGGAAACAAGACCCCTCTAGTGACATGGCCTTGGAACAGGCAGACTACAAAAGTTATTTTACTTAATGCTTGCTTTGTCCTCGACTCGTCAGTTCTCTCTTCCAAAGAGCTTAAAAAGTCTTCTCAGCTCCTCTTAATGACACACAGAGGTCTTCCTTTGACTTCTGTATCCCTCTTCTCATTCCATATTTTCACTTTCTCAAAAGATGCTTCTTGAATAGGAAAGTACTTTTCATTGAGGATGGAGGGGAAGTACGTTTCCGTGATTCACCAAGGCGGTTTGCTCTTGAATTGTAAAAGCATATTAAAGACTTCACATACCAGTGTGCTAGAATGGAATTAAAGATGACTGTAAATTTATTCCAGTAAAGCTCTCCCTTTTACCGTTCACTCCAAAAACACTCCCTTGCCACTGCAGGAAGCACTCAACAGGTTGCTCTGCAGATTCCACTGACACGTGAGTTGCTTTCCTTCTTACACAATATCCAAAAAACTTTCATGCCAAAAATCTGCTCAGCGACAGGCATGCAAGCCAACTGAAACCATTCAGCTTCAGAGCATTAATTCCAACAGTTTTCGCTTGTTATTGTTTAGAAATATGCAGAAACTAATTTTCCCTATCACCACTGCTCTTGTCAACCATAGCACTCATGTTCAGCTGCAACCCACACAGAAAGGTATCAAAGCAGGATGCCCCAAATACTCTTTAAGGGTGGCATACGTTTCCCAATTAAAGATTCAGACAGTGTCTGTGATTTGGGTTGGAAGGGACCTTTAAAGGTCATCTAGTCCACTCCCCCTGCCCTGGGCAGGGACATCTCCGACTAGATCAGGTTGTTCAGAGCGCCATCCAACCTGATCTTGAATGTTTCGAGGGATGGGGCATCTCCCACCTCTCTAGGCAACCTGTGTCAGTTTTTCACCACCCTCATCATAAAAAAAAAGTCTTCCTTGTATCTAGTCTGAATCTACCCCCTTTCAGTTTAAAACCATTCCCCCTTGTCCTGTCGCAACAGGCCCTACTAAAAAGTCTGTCCCCATCTTTCTTATAAGCCCCTTTTAAGTATTGGAAGGCCACAATAAGGCCTCCCCAGAGCCTTCTCTTCTCCAGGCTGAACAACCCCAACTCTCTCAGCCTCTCCTCATAGGATCCTCCTGATCATTTTTGTGGCCCTCCTCTAGACCCACTCCAACAGGTCCATGTCTTTCTTGTGCTGAGGGCTCCAGAGCTGGACGCAGTACTCCAGGTGGGGTCTCAGCAGAGCAGAGGAGAGGGGCAGAATCACCTCCCTGGACCTGCTGGCCACGCTTCTTTGGATGCAGCCCAGGATACGGTTGGCCTTCTGGGCTGCGAGCGCACATTGTCGGCTCATGTCCAGCTTTTCACCCACCAGTACCCCAAGTCCTTCTCGGCAGGGCTGCTCTCAATCCCTTCATCCCCCAGCCTGTATTGATACGGGGGCTTGCCCCGACGCAGAACAGCTTGCAGGAACAAATTATACACTTAATAGTGTGAACAACTTGCAGCTCAGAAGCTGGTGTTTTAAGCAATGCGACCAGAGAGGTGCATTAGGCAAACGGCTCACCTACCATCCCAGCCATGCTCTTAGAGCACCAACTGCCTTTCCTGCAGGACTGCTGGACTATTAAAACCAAGTCTTCACAACCATGATTCGTGGGGAAACATACTGAACAAGTACCCCCATAAACACTTCAGCAAAGCCATGAAACTCTTGCTTCTTTACAGAAGCGCTCTGTACTGTCTAACCAACGTAACCAGCGGGCAGTTTGTGCAGCACTGCACACGGCGACAGTGTCCGGCAACATACGCAGCATCTCTCTGGCAGTTGTTACATGCCTGGTGAGCTTCTGTTTTTTTCCTCTCTTGATGGGAACCACAACTGAGCAAGTTTATATTGAATGGCAGCACTGGTCGCTGGAACTGAGTAATAAAGCATGCACTTGCAATAGACATATTTCTCTGAACAAATTAACTGTTGGAGACAATGTAGTCCAAAACTGAATTATACCCCTAACATTAAATACTCAGAGATTCCTCCAGAAAAGAAAAAACATAGCTGACTGAGTATTTAAAGATTAACATGAAGGGCAGGAAAGCAAGACTTGTTCGCATCTAGAAATCAAGATCGTATTCAAAAAGAAATGTTCAGCCACTGCATTTTACTTTTCCAGAGAAGCTTACTACTACCTGCTTAGTGTCCACACGCGTTCTGCTAGACTGAGTAAAGTACTAACATGTTTTCTAGCAAGGCACTGAACCCAGAAAGGACCATTATTTAGACTGATCTGCAGTCCCTGCAGAGCATCAAGAGCAGTATACAAAACTCAAGTAGCAGTTCACAAGATATAGACAGGTCTCACTGCTGTACCTTAGCATTTGCTAGAAGTGTGTTACGAAATGCAAATGTATTTCAGAAAAGGCTAGTATTTAAGACTGATTCCTAGAAACAGTTATTTAAATGACAGCAGCGACTGTTTATTCCTTCCTCAGAATCTTCAGATGAGGAGGTTTAAAGTGGGTGTCCAGAACACACCTTTACGGCAGTTAAAGATTGATTTATTGGAGAAAACAACAGTAAAGCTCTAAAGACTTCCCCTCCTTCCAAATTACTGCACTTAAATCATACGACACTAGTAGCCAGCTAAAAGCTGCAGTAGAGTTTTTAGCAGTTAAGCTTCATAAATTAAAGGCCAACTTCTATGAAGCACACACACACATCCTTAACTTGGGTTTGGGTTGTGTGTCCCCAGCCCAAGCTTGGGGCTGAGGTCCCCATGCACCCTGGAGCAGGAGCTGGTAGGGAAGATAGCGTGCAGGGGTCCAAACATGGCCTGAGACCTGGGAGAAGTAGGGAGCCGGACCCATGCTGTGCTCAGTCTTGCTCTGTAAGAAGACCAGGGATGAGCAACTGCTTGGCAGGCAGCACCACAACCCCAGCTTGCCATTTCAGACACATCACCTGGCCTTCTTCAGATGTCCAGACAGTTACCTCTTTAGGATCCGCCACAGCAACTTCTGCTCCCTGCTCCTTCAAAAAACTTCAGAGGTGGTGACGAATCACATGGCAATGCTCTGGATACAGCAGGTGGATGCATCCAGGACACATCCCTTTCTCGAGGGCAGGTATGCTACCTATTTGGGGCACTATAGCTGCGCAGCACCTGAAGAGTCTGCCTAAGCAGTGGACACAAAGGACTGTCACAACCCAGAGGACAAGAAGGTAAAACAAATACCTGCCAGGCAGGCACCAGAGAGGTCCTGGGAGAAGAGAAAGCAAGAACTCACTGCAGGTCTATGCTTTTACTCAAGATCAAATCCCCTCTAAAAAAAAAGTTTTGGAGCACAACGCTGCAGGTGGCTTGTCGAGGAGATGAAACACACACTGTGAATGGTGCTTTTAAGAGCTCATGGCTCCAAGCAAAGCACGTTGCAGTAAAACGGCCTGTTTTCCTTCTGCCAAGACAGTGACATCTCGCAACAGGAAAGTCAGTATTTAAATAAGGCTCCTTCCCCATCTCGTGCAGTACTACTCCTGATGCTCCTCATCCCTGAATGCATGTCAGCTGCTCAGCAAGCCTCTTCAGGGACTGCCTACCACAGATTTGAGTGGTGCTATGGAAACAGCATGCAGCAGCGTGTGATCCACTCATGCGGACTGAAGCCTGTCTATGTTCAGGCATAAAACTAAGCTTTGCAAACAGTAATCAAAGCGCGCAGAAGAGTCAGCAGGTTAGTTAAAAACAACGATTGATTTGGGGGCTTCTGTTCTGCCTTCAGCCTGCTTCTCAAGACTCCTCAGATGTAGGCAAAACACCTCTGAGCTGTGCTGAAGGGATTTGTCTTCTACAGAGCAATACAGTGACTAGAGAGCAAGACGCACTTCAGCCAGTGTGAGCTGTGCCCATTTCATACCCCCAACCCTTATTCTGGGTTGGAAGTACTGGTTCCTACTTACAGGACAGCTTCTTTAAAGATGCTTATAGGCAAGACCTTGTACACCTCCACTCCCAGGAGCCTGTGTGAGGAAAAGCAGGGCATATATCAGGACCCTAGTCTACTCTACAGAGACTACAGGGGACCAGAAGATGCAAGCTTAGAGAAATGGCCTTCTTCAAAGGCAGCCCTTCCCATCAGCAGCTGCAGATGTCCACTACTACACAAGTATTGCCAGGGACTGGACTGCTGTAGAGCACTGCAATGAACGTCAGACACCGATGACTTGAGTGGAAGCATCAGGGGGGTTTCTTTTAAATTCTGCTATCCTGATCAAGTTAATCAAAACTCTCTAATGCCATGATATGATACATGTTTAGGTAGAGAACAGTCGAAGAGAGAGGGATGAGGAGGACTGCTTTTTGCTCATCTTCGGAATCCTGCTAGTAGTTTAATTAAAGTACTTTAGAAAAAAGTAAACAAAGCAAAACAGACATGAGCAACATCCCCAATGCTCACAGCTGAAACATGCAGTTTTGCCATGCTAAAGAGCAGCTAAGAAGCATCACTTACAAAGCTTCTTTTTCAATGTTTTTGAGGTTTTTCTCATGAACCGAGATGACTGCCAAGCATGGGCTCTGATCCTAGCGAAGCACAGGGGAAGCACCTGACTGAGAACACCAACTCCAGTGCAGGTTGCCTCCCTTGGCACATCTTTCCATCTATATCCCAGGCTTAGGGGGCCCTGATGAAACTCCACTCCCCTCTAGCTGCTAGAGAAGGGAAAGCAAAACAGGAAAAAACCTACTGTTCTGCCTCTGCTAGTCTCTCCCACCATAGCCAACAAGCTGCAGCCAACAACCAGCCTCTTTGTTACCCTACGATACCATATTGCCATTGCTACTAACAGGCCATAAGCTTTGAACCGAGTTTGCAAGGCCTTAGGACTAGAGGCTTGTCAGGCTTGCTCTGTCTGAACTCTTCTTGATTTGCCTACAGCTTTGTTTTACTTGGTGTATCTCAGAAAGTAGAGACACGGGATGTGACAATACAGGCATGGTATGATAATAGGGCACAGGGTTGACACGGGAGACCCCACGGCTGTAAGAAAGTCATCAATCGCCAATGGAGATCTGCAGCTGGGCAAAACTATTTTAGAGGTAACAAGGACAGCAAAGAAAGAGTATCTAACATACATAAAAGGCACTTTATATAATAGATTTGGATGTAACATGGAGCTTGCAGAGCAATGAAAGAAAGAGCAAATGTGTAAAAAGCAAACATAACAGAAGGATCCCAGTGGATCCTACAGTGAGGAAGAAGCCATAACCATCCTATTCCTCCCAGCAAAGGACCCACAATACTGACAACTTGCTGCCACCACCAAAATGACACTACCAGTCTCAGAAGCCAGGGGAACGATGAGAATAACACCAGGAAAAGGTGTAGAAACTAAGTACATACAACATTACCTTTATTATTACTAAGACTTCATGTGCATAAATAGTCTTTTTCTGTAATAAGATCCAAACTAATAATCATCCTTGAATTAGATCGTTAAAATTTCAATTACACTAACAATAAATTATTGGCTTTCTTTTTTTTATATATATACACACACAGATACAAAGCGTGCTTCCTCTTTGCCTATGAAGTCTTTAAGCATAGTACACATTTGTTGTGCTGCTGGTAGGGTACAAGCAGGAAAGGGGCCATTCAGAAGCCTGTCACTCCGAACAGTGTGTGGCACAGGATGTTCCTACGGACCTCAGTTCTGCAGAAATTAATGGAGCATCCCAGGCTCAGCCAAGGCAGGGTATACATTTGCTGGAGCACTCCACTGTCAGTGAGCATCCCAGAACACTTACTGCTTTGCTCTCACACTCTGCAATAGAGAAGTCAGCTTGTGAAACAGGAAAGCTGCCTCTTTCAGTGACAGCATTCACACCACAATAGTACCACTGGTTTCTCGCTAGATAGTATCAATCCACCCCTTTCTGTTCGGGAGCAAGTAATAGCACAATGAGCATTTTTCCGCACACCAGCATTTGCTGGCAGCCAGCCTATTCTCCACTGCACTGCCCCCTCCCGCCCCCAGGGGCAACCGGCTGCAGACTCATGCAGACGATCGCCACCGCTTGTAGCTGCAATAACAGAAAAATCCATACAGCTGTCTAGACCTCTGCCAGAGATAAGTGTTTTCATAGCAGGGCAACCATTTCAATGTCAGTTACCCTACCTCACGGTATCACTCTGCCAAACTGCCACAGCCAACACACAGCTACATGTTCTTTCAGCTACCTTAACCAGGGGCAGAGGAAAAGGAGGAAGAGGAGCAAGAGGAAATGGCAGGAGTGACATTGAACCTTCAGGAGAGATCCAGATTAGAAAGTTACGGGTAACTGGTCTGTTATTGCAGCCCTTTTCAAAAGAGAAGGCTTGTGGTTGAAAGCCTACCCTCCGATACAAGGTTTTTGAGTGAAGGCTCCCAATCTCTCTGGCTAATACACACCCAAACATGAGGGACTTTGAAGATGCTCGCTACCTTTAACAGGAGAGAAAGCTGTCCCTCTGGAGTCTTAAATTGAAGCTGACACAGAGTGACAGTTTTGGCTGAACGAGAGCATTTCAATTTAGTGCTTAATCTCGCTTAACGCTTGCTTTCCCTTTCAGTCACCCTTTGTTTGACATTTTTCTGCTTACTCACTGCAAGATATTAAAAGGACAAGGGTAAACACCTCCTTTCCTCCATATAGTAAATCTCAAATTAGAAGTGTCCATATTACAAAGACTCCAGTCAGCGGGGGCCATCATCATCCTACCTGCAGGTGAGCTTCTCTCAAACATATGAAAAACTCCACACCCATCAGATGTCTGTTGCGCAGGGTTCTGCAACCGATACTGTTGTTCTTTCCTGTTAGACTAAGAATAGAATTGTTTGGGTTTTTTTCTTTTGAAAGCTGGTCAATAAAACATTGGCTTTCAAGAAGACTCCCTGCACTGTATCTGCTGCCATGGAAACATCACTTTTTGAAGAAATACAGCTGATATCCTCCCTTACCTGCAGTAATGTCCAGCACCCTCAGGAATCAGCAATCCACAAACAACTCACTGATTTTACATGGCAAATCTAGTCCCTTGACTTCACACAAGACTTCTCTGTACTAGCTGAGGGGCTCCCTCCCCATGAAAATTGTCTGGACCCCTTCCTATTAAAGGAGCAAATGGTCATGAAGGAAGAGGACAAAGCCTACCCAGCACCCCAGCCTTTACAACACCCAGGGAAGCCAAAGCAGTTTTCGGGGTGCCCTCACCCAGCAGGGTCAGTGCATGGCAGAAAACATCAGAAGCCCCAACACCTGTTTCCCTCACCACCCGGCTCCTCCCAGGACTATGCTGAGATCTGACTCATGAAGCAGAGGCTGTTAGTCAAGGGCTACTGTATTTAGCAGCTGTAGAAGACAAGGAAAAAAAAAATGCATGTACAAGATAGACAGGAGCAAGAAAATAAATACAAATAAAATTCCCAAGGCAGTATGTGGTTACTGCCAGCCCCTGCAGATGGAAGGGGCCGTGCTCAGAAGTCTCCAGGCACAGCTGAAAGCAGCTCAATAGCACTCGTGCCCAGGCCAGCTTTAGGAGAGTTGTTAACATATGGCAGCCAATTTCAGCCATAAAAATCAGCTGTTCCCACTTTACCCACAAAGCACCCAGATCAAGCAGAGCAAGGCACTTGCCCAGCCTGTGCCAGCACAGTTCTTAAACTGGAGCCGAGGCGCAGTGCTTTGTTTTGAGTCAGCAAGGTCAGACCGAGCCTCTGAGGTCTCCCGTTGCTTAGGTGGACATTTGCAGTGGGAGAAAGGAGAACCCAAGGTCTGTTTCACAGGGCTTCAGGGTGTGGGAAACCGGAACAAACAGGACTTGCATCAATTTCATGTCATTGGGATTTTAAAAGCCCGGAGCAGTTACAGCTTGGCCTCGTTAGCTAAGCTTTCCCTACCTCGAAAGGTCTGAGAGCAGGCTTTACTCTGGCTGGGTGACGGACTGTCATGACTGCATGTGACAGCGCTGGTTATAGGGAACAGGGACAGAAGATCCATGCGTAGCACAAGCAACAGACTCTTTCCACTGCTGGAGAGCCAGGCAGGCTCCCTCCTCCACCTCCACCTCCTCCTGAGGCGGTTGCGAGCATGAATGAAGAGTTCAAGTTACCCTTCAATGCCCAAGCTTGGAGAGGGCAGGAACAGCTGACACTGCTCCAGCTGCCCACCCTGCACCGATGCACTGGCAGCTGCTTGTGCATCAGCTGCTCCCACGTCCCTCCAACACGGTGCACCAATCCCCTGCATTTCAGTACCTCATTCATGCACCGGCTGAGGGGGGAGGATAGCAATGCCATTAAATAACTCACATAACGCCACCCTGTCAAGCCAGGGCCCTCAGCCTGAGTCAGAACAATGAGATTTCCCCCCCACACACAGAGTTTTTCATGCAAGAGAGGAGAAGACTTGCTGCTGTTCAAGGGACCTACTGATGTAACTGTTCTATTTATTTCCTCTTTCATCTTCAAGTCACTGCTACAGACGCTCAGTTCGGTGAAATTATTCCTCCTTTGCAGTTCTGACAACAGCTGTCCACTCTTACTTACTAGTGTTTGATTTCACAATTGCACATTAAGGAAAAAAAAAATTCTTACCTACAGTACTGCAAGTACCTAATGATAAAGAAAACAAATAAAGCAGTAGAAAAAGGTGCAGCTTCGTCCATTAGGACGATGGGGGAAATCTTGTCCTACTGCCAGCAACAAGTTCTTTCTGCACAACAGGAACATTAAAGTCCATTTTCTCAGCCCCAGAAATGCAAGTCAAGGCTCTAGGAAAAGAAAGGCTTACATACCCTCTCAAGAAATCACGTGTAGTGTTTTGGGACTCCTAAGTCCCACAAGGCCAGAAGATTTTGAAAGGCACCAGGTTACGTAAGTGAAGAGCTGTTAAAGCATAAGAGGAACCCCCTAAACACAACATTGGAGATGCAATATTACTAGATAACTGTTTGTGCTGTGCTGCACGTCTTCACGAGACTGCTCAGTGGCACGGTCTCCTCATTCAAAGCACATCAGCACATTGCTTCTACTGTTGGAGTGGCTTCATCCTTATTTTTCCAGTGGTGAACCATACCAGCACTAACAGTAAGATTGGCAAGCCACAGAGAAACTCTTTTTGCAAGCAAAACCAGGTACACAATTCTGAGGGGAAAAAAATAAAAAGTCAGAATCTTTGTGAAAACACAACTGCAGTTATTAGTCCATTCAGCAACTGAGTCCACACAGTGGAAGACCAGATTTTCGTTCATGGCAACTTAACACAAAACAATAGAAGAAAGGACTCCTCATCTCAAGATAATATTATATCCGTTTGGCTTGAGCCGACACTACTGCTTTGGTGCTTGTAGTGACAGAGCAAGAGACCCCAAGCGCTTGCAACCCAAGCTTTCCAGAGCGGTTGGAGCGCACTGAGCACCACGTAGAGGCATACAGCCAGGCCAAACATCCCTTTGCTTGAAAACAAAGACACTTCAAGTGAAAAACTGCTCAATGGTTCTGATGCTGCTGATGGTAGACTAGTAACAACTGTTTCAGGACTGCTGCCATACCTGACTGCTCAAGAGAGAGGGAAGACTTAAACATGTTATACACCGGGAGTATTAGCCTTATCCAGCTAAGACTAGCCAGTTTTAACTATAATCTAGATTTTCTTCCCACCTCCTCACTTTCACTAGCTGAGAAAGCTAGGGAAACAATAGCAATAACAATGAAAAGTGTAACCTCTGACTCACACTTTTAAACAAATTAATTTCTGGTTAGAGGAGGCAATCCAGGATGTTTAAGCCAGCCCCAGAGACAGGACCTGGCAGCCTGGATTTTAGCCAAGTATGTGGCTTTGGTGAGTAATACCGTATCATCAAGCACAATTTGCAATGCAAGCACTCCAGTTTGCCAGGGAAATAGGTCTTTGAAGGCTAACTAGCAGGGTATTAGAAGCAATTGTTCTGGTTCAGGCTGGGACAGAGTTAACTCTCTCCCCAGTAGCTTGGGGTGTGCTGTGTTTTGGGTTTGGTGTGAAAGGAGCGTTGATGGCCCATTGATGCTTTGGCTGTTGCTGGGCGGTGTTTGCACCGGGAGGGGGAAGCACAGCCGGGGTGGTGTTCCCAGCTGGCCAATGGGGTATTCTATACCATGTTTATACATGCTCAGTATAAAAAACGGGGAGGGGAGAGAGGCTCGCCCCCCGTTCGTGACACGCGGTCGGTGAGCAGTTGCATTGTGCATCGTCTGCTTTGTATATTCCGTTATTGTTGTTGTTCTCATTATTATTACTGTTCTACTTCCTTTTATTTCAATTATTAAACTGGTTTTATCTCAACCCGGAAGTTTTCCTACTTGTGCCCTCCCTATTCTCGCACCCATCCCACCAGAGGGGGGGCTGAGCAAGCGGCTGCATGAGGTTTATCTGCTGGCTGGGGTTAAACCACGACAGCAATTAATGGAACATGCACAAGTGTGTTGGCTATTCTAGATTTTCCCGCTGTACCTGCAGGTCTTCACCTCACACAAAAGAGAAAATAGCATAATCACCTCCAAAAAGAAGGCAGAGGAAGAAGGTGTTGCACCATGTTTGCTCGATAACCGTCACTTCCATCACACTAGATACACTATTCTGGTATACAACCTGAGGTGCAGTACCCTCTTCATACAAAGCAGTATTTATACAAAAATGCGTTCAATAGCAAAACAAGCCTCTAGAAAGCTTCAGCATTGTCACTAAAGCTTTTCAAAAGACCACAGTATTTTACTGTCCTTTTCCATTAGAAGTTGTTCAAGACCCTGCAGTTGCAATAAAGGTGTTTGCCTTTTAACAGGCTCAGACACAAAGAAAGAACGTCAGGACAAATACTGAAATCTGTGTTAACGCTCCTGCAGTTGGAATTAAAATCCTGATCGAACTGACAGTTGTGCTGTTTTCTGGCTGAACGGTTTTGTTTGTCAGTCCCCAAGAATAGGGTTTGGGGGATTGTTTTTTTTTCTTCTGGGCTGATTTTTTTTTGTTATTTTGTTTTTTTTTTTTGGTTGGTTGGTTTTTGTTTTTCTTTTTTATAATTTATATATATTGAAGATAGACACAGGACTTCAGAATGGTTGAAGGAACCTCCCTGAGGAGGTTCAGCCCCCCATCAGATTATCTTCTGCTGCAGCAGAGATAACTTGCCCTTTTCTCTATATACAGAGAAACTCAGAAGTCGTTGCTAATTGTACACGTGTACTACAGCTGCCTCGAAACACTTAAATGAGAGCACGGACAGATCAGGGTTGGTGCCTGAACCAGCTCACCTGGCAGAGCAGAGAGCTTGACCGTGCAGAGTCAGGGGTTACAATCCCAGCACCTCCTGTGCCTCCAACACCGCTGCTGCCACAAGTGAACGCTTCCTACCGTCCTGAGCACACTCAGCAGGAAAACACTGAACAAAACTAGTCCAAGGGCGCAGACGCTGAGCTGGGCCAAGCAGCCCTACCAACTTACTCAAACAAAGTAGCTTATTGACCCCGGCCTGCCTTACTTCATCCAGTGGAAAGCAGGTGGTGTGTAGTTCAGTACTACACCATATAAAAGACGCCAACTGATACACAGATCAGTAGGATGCATGTAACACACCGTTGTGGGAGAAGCTTTTATAGTAAGAGATCCTGCTTTGCCCGCATTCCGGTCAGCCCTCATCAAGGCACCAACTACTCTCGGGCAGCAGCCCCAAGGTTTTTTTGTTTTAAATAAACCGCAAAGTTTTAGGGAGAGCGTTGCAACCGCGGCAGCTAGAACAACAGTCTTCCCCAGGCAAAATGCACGCCGGTGAAGCACCATCGCCTTCCGCAGCCGACAGAGCCACGCAGGCGACCGGCCGGAGGTGCCACCCCTGCCACCGCTCAGGAGCCCAGCTGCCAAAATGGAGCTGCCAGCTGCTGGGCAGCCCTGGGATGGAGAGAATTAAGAGGGAATAAACCGCACAAACATTGCTGGTTAATCAAAAGTTACACACTCGTAAAATGGAAGCGCTCTACTTTTACTCCTGGGTGAAACCAGAAAGTTTATTCTCCCCCCTAACCCCGGTGGGAAGGTCGGGATTCACCGCCCGCGCCCGCCGCCCGGGGAGTGGCGGCACCCACTGGGGGGGGGGGCGCCCGCCCCGGGCTCTGCCGCCCGCCCCGGCGCGAAGCCAGCACCCGTCCCCCGGTTCCGCATTTTCCGAGCTGACGGCTCGACGGGAGGCGCAGCCTTGCCACAGGCCGGGGGGGACCCTCTCCCGCACCGGCCCCGGGCTCCAGCGGAGCTACCTCAGCCGGGCGCGCTCAGCTCTCGCAGCGGACCTCCTCGCGCCCGCCACGGGAGTTACCTCGTGAGGGGGTTTCCCCCTCGCCCAGCCCCGGGGGTGCGGAGCGGGACACAGGGTGCGCCGAGCCGGGCCCGCCGCCGGCTGGCAGGGCCGAGCTGGGCAGGGCAGGGCCGGGCCGGGCGTGCCGGCGGCGGAAGGGCTGCGAGAAGAACCGCCGTCCCCGCGCCGCACGGCAGCGCCCGGCACCGCCACCCGCCGCGTGGGGCCGCCTGAGGCGAGGCGCGGCGGCAGCCCCCGCCCTACCTTGGTCCCTCGGGGGCTCCATGGCGGCCCCGGCCCCGGTCCCGGCTCTCCGCGCCTCGGCTCGGCAACCGCCGCCTCCCCCCGCCGGCTGCTGGTTGGCAGCGGAGGCGCCGCCCGCGCCCGCGGGGGCGGGGCCGCCGCACGTCAGTCGGGGGCCCACCCCGCCCCGCCCAGGTGAGGGCGGCAGGGGAGCGCGGCCCGGCCCGAGTCAGGCCCCGCAGCCGGTGGGGCGGCAGCCGGGGCAGCGCGGGCCCCTGCCCGGCCCCGGCCCCGGCCCCGGCCCCGGCAGCCACTGGCACCCGGGGCGGTTTACGTGCTGGAACGCTGAATAGCTCAGAACCGGCCGAACGAATTCATTGTGCATCGGGTCTTCGCGTTACGTGACCGCAGCGCTTCTAATCCGGTATTGGGAGTCCTAAAGCTGGACCTAGGGGCTTGTCCCAGCACGGCCCCTCCGCCGGCCGCAGCGTTTTCCCCGCGGTCGACCCCTTACCTGTAGTACGTACCTCCAGGCAGCCTCGGGCTCCCTCTGCAGCGCTTCGGCGGCCCGGGCGGCGTGCGGGCAGCGCAGCGCTGCCGGCTGCGCTCCTTAGCGCCACTTGGCCAGGCTGGCTGGGGAGGGGCGAACAGGACCTGCTGTGGGGGAGCGGGGCCGGGAGCGGGGCCGGGAGCAGGGCCGGGAGCAGGCCGCCTGAGCTGGGTCACTGAGGAGAGGGGTCGCGCTGCTGCGGAAGGCGCCGCCGTCGGCCGTTCTCCCGCCCGCGTGCTGGGCGCTCGCTAGGGACGCACGTGCACCCGCACAAACTGCGCCGCGTTACAGGAATTAAACTTTTTATTTTCGCTTCGGAGATTCCCCTGCGGGCCTCGCTAGCACTTACACCGGGCAAACCGCTGCGTTGTGGCTGCGTTAAAGAGACTTTAACAGTTGAAAAGAAAACCAACAACAACTTTCCTAGCTGCAATCTGCAATCTGAGCTCTTTCTATTAAAATAACATGAAGAGCAGAAAAGTTTTCATTACGTAGTTTGCCCAGCAACCTGCTTTACAAGACTACCAAGAATATTAAGCCACCGAATAGATCTTTTACTCCACCCTTTTCACATCCCTGGCCTTGACATCTATGGATTTGTTTGTTGGAAAAGATCAATGTTTGTGCAGAACGAGCAAAGGCCTCCACGGCGCGGGGCTGTGTGAATAGCCAAATTGTCACCCGCGTTCAGCATGCGCGGTCACGTGCTAAAGCAGAGCACAATAGCGAGTCAGGAGGTGCCAACTCAGGATGTCCTTGCTTTGGATGACAGCAGCAGCAAATCCAGGTATTTTTCAACTATGAAGCAGCTGAGGAACGTGAGCTTTTGCTAGCATAAAGCAACGCTTGCTTGTACTCTAGGATGTGCATAGCTGCAGCAGGAGGTTGTTACAATGGTGCCATAAAAATAGCAAGTAGATCAGAATATATCCCTGCATGCTTACACCTTGTTTCATCTCATAGCACAGAAATTCATTTGCTCAAATATATGATTCTCACCACAAGCTCATCCCACATATCTCACTTATGTTTTACGACTGTTTCAAAAAATAAACTCAAATAGATATTTGAGAAGCTACATCTGCTTTTTTTTTTTTAAAGGAAAAAATAATAGATTTTTTCCCACAGTACTTCACTTGAAGTCCCAAGCTTTCCCACTGAGCAGCTGATATGTGGTGATACGTGATCCGTAATCACAGTGGAAGAATATCAACAGCATTACAATTTGCTCTCCTTTGCTCTGCATCTACTTTAGGAGCAGCTCTGGCAGCGCTGGAATCAACCTGTCAGGAATCAACCTGCGGAGCAGGGAAGCTGTCAGCATCTCACTGCTTCTTTCAGGGGCAGGGTATTTCACCAGCACATCCCAAAAAGCAAGAGCTAGCCATCAGCAAAGGGGTATTACCTGGAGAGCTGATTCAGTACCCTCTGCCAGTGAAACTCCCACTAATCCACGTGAGTCCATGGCACTGCCCTGAGCAGAGCACTGCTGACTCGCTCACCGCCCGCCCAGTTCAATGCAGGTATAGCCTTAATGTATATGGCCTTGCACCAATTTTGCTGAACTCAGTGTCTAAGTTTAGAAATACCCCCTTCCCGGCTCTCCTAGGCACTAGGAGTTCGATTTCATTAGCAGCTGTGGCCCACGCAGAGAAGCGATGGGGCTACCTGTGGGATCAGAGCCCAACCAGGTCCCCAGCTGTCTTGTCCAGAAAGATTTTACATGGGAAGATACTCAAAACCCACCATCTCCAAATACAATTACATATTCCCTTTTTACACATAGCCCTGACTAGCGAGGAGATGGAATCATTATAATAAGCATGTTACTCAAACAGATGCATATTAAAAGTAGAATGAATATTGCTCCAGTTAGAGCAATAGTTTATAGTTTATAGAATATAAACACATGAACTGAGAAGAAAACACTGAATCTGTCCTGAAGGTCTTGTTGTATTTATGAAAAAGGACAAAAATGAAGGACAATGGGTCTAGGGATGTACTGAGCTACTGAGCTTTGTGCCCATGACTTCTTGTTTCCTTCAGTCAGTTATAAAAATAAAACCAAACATGTACATGTACAGAAGGCAAGCCTATTCAAACTTGAGACTACCTACCTAAATACAGGACTTCAAAATACTTTGTCCTGAGTGGGACTGGGCCTGTCCTGTGCAAGGGACATTTATTGTATGGGAATACGAGTAGAGCAGCAAATGCAGAAGCAGCTCACGTTACAGCTGTATGTCACGTTTCATTTCACACTCACAACACTTGAGCCTTCCCAGTGCTTTGCCATACAGATAGGCCAGATCTCCCGCTGTGGAGTCAGAGCCCAGTCTTAAAATATATTCCCCCTAGATCAGAGGTTTATTGCAAATAACAGGCGAGACAGTCAGAAGTGAATAAAGGCCAAGGTTTCAAAGAATTAATACTGCCAAGGTCATTGAAGAATCCAGATTTAAGACAACTAATTATTTTTCAAAAAACCTTGTTGCCCTTTGGCTTTGCTGCCGTAGTTAAAAATGCAATTACCTCCGAACAGAAATCTTCCGATGTACACAGAGCTGAATGGGATGATGGTAGGTTATACTAGTTCAGGGTAGCTGCTGTGCTGATCTAATGGCAAACACAACCAAGACTGTACAGCTGTAAGTGTGCTGAGTGAGCTGTGTCTACCGAGAGCGCCAAGTCCCAAAGCATTTTAGACCTGAATCATTAGGTCACATAACCTCAGCACTTGAAAGTGCTAAAGAAACCTCGAATCCTTTGCTTTACCAGGGTTGTAGTACTTTACTGGGCATAAAATGTCCTCCATTCATTCACAGCCTTGAGTCACCTTCTGGGAGAAATCCTTCCTAAGGAACATGTCCAATGTTTTATTTCAAAATGCAGTAAAAGAGCACTGTCAACTTGGCTCCCTTATAAGTCAGTGCCTAGAAGGATTTTGTTAACCTAAGCCTGGGTTCAACTACCTCTTCTAGGCAGGAAATTAAGCTCTTATCTTCCATAAACCTGTCCCAGGCTCAGTGGGAAGCACCCTGCCGTGGGTTCGGAAGAAGTTCAGTTCCTCCAATGGAAACTGTTCCACTGTGCATGAAAAAGAAGTTCATGGGATCAAAAGAGTCTGACATTAAATTTTAGCAAGAGAAAAGGCTAGTCCGCTCAGCTGCGTTCCACTAAGGACATTATGAAATATTCAGTGTGACATAGCTAAACACAGAGGGTTTTTTGTTCCTCCCCACACGTCAGCCCTGATGGCAGGGCAGTATTCACACCGCTCTCTGGCACACAAGGCAGCCCCTTTCTCATAACCTCCTGGCTTGGGCACTCTCCTGCTAAGTGCAAATTCAAAAGCCCTTCAGCAGGTGAGACAAGTACATGCAGAACCATCAGTATCACGGGTAAGTAAAAACCGTAGCTACTCAATGAACCTATATTTGCCATATCCTAGGTGAGTATCAGTGGGGTATTAGGGGAAGGAAAACAGACAAGCAAGCGCACTCCTCCCTCTGTGTTACTGCCTGATGCACCAGGCATACCCTGAAAGCAGTTACTGGATCAAAGTCCTGGCAGCCAAAGAGGGGCATACATTCGGTCAGAAATCCTATGCATTTTGTCCCACCTGAGGCAGCATTAGAAATCCCTAAAAGCAGAATTGCCTGTGCCCAATTAACTGTACCATCAAAAAGAGACACTGAACATGTATGTGCCTCTTTAAGTCTGGGTTCAGCTGACTAGCAAGTCACGGAGTCTATAGTTTTGACTCATGTATTTCCTCCTAAAATCCTTTTGTGGAAAATAAATCATTCACACCTCTTGGTGTCTACAGGTCAAGATCATACCTATGTACACTCTGGGATAGATAAGCAGATACCTAGTGGGATTCTAAAATCCCATGGGCTCCCGCCTCACCACAAGCTAAGTGCGGTATGTTGCTGAAAATATCTGCGGATGCCTTTCTACCTCTTTAAATGCCTGAGTGTCTCGAAGTCCAAGGTCACTTTTGCAACTGGGAGTTAAATTCTGAATTGGTTAAATGCTTTAGAAGAGGGTTACCCTGCAGTTCTAATCAATACATTTAGGGCAGGGCTGGTGGAGATGCCTCCAAAAGAACCTGGAGGTCTTCAGCTGAGTAGTCCACCGTAGTAAAGCTTCCCCGAGCATTGCACAGTGGTCATCTACCTGTAAGACAATTATTTGTCCTGGGCCAAATCCCAAAATCCTTACAGGAACTAAACCTTCCGTCAAAGCACCAGGCTTCGCGACACCTGCCTGCATGAAGCTTGCTTTCTGTAACTAATCTGACTGGGTGCGTGCAAAAGGCTGGGAATTCGTGCCTCCCATCTGTAGTAGCATTTGACACCCACTCTGTACAGCTGTGAGCAAGTGTGGGATAAATAGACTGGGGGGGGGGGCGGTAAAAATAAAAATAAAAAAAAAAAAAATTTCAAACCCTGTGTTAAATCTGCTGCAGAGGCACTAGAGGGAGAGCTAGAGCACCCCATGGGTTTGGATTTTGTCTGTCTCCTGCTTATTTCATCATTTCCCGGTAGAGTACCTATATGCTTATTTTAATTAAGACTCCAAAACTCCTACGAAGGCTTATTTTGCATGAGATACAAGAAATTTGGCATAGATGTACACACAGATACATCAATGCTGTAAGCTTCATCACATGAAAGATGACATAACGCAATTATTAATTTGATGTTAACGTCATTACTTTTCCCCTTTGCAAAGTTACTAAAACTCATGTATATCTAGGAATACTTTGTATTTCTCCTTTTTTTCACCCCCTTTCCCACCCCTGCTCTTTACTTTCTCTTGTGAGCAGAAGATATGTTTCTAACTTCTCATTACTTACTCACTTTTGTACCACAACTTCCTTTGATAATGTTTGCTCAATCATAGCTCCAGGAATGATGTGATAAAGTGTTCTCAAGCCTCTGAGCTGTTTCCAGTTATGACATAAATACATCGATTGGGGAGCACAGTACTTTCTTTGTCACATATATTACCATCTGCAGCAAGCACCTTTATTGCTGTAGTAAATATACTGTAGATAAAGCTTTAGCTAAACTACATCCGTGTCAACTAACTGCTGCTAATTAGTCAGTCACAAATACTCTATTCCAGAAAATGGACTAAATGGAACATTTTCACATTCTAAAAATCGATATTAGGAATAAAATGAGGTCATGTCTCCAGTAACTCATTACTAAATTATTTTTAAGGCTGCAGTGCTGTACAGTGACTACATGGTAATTAAGAACCAGAGGATCTAGGGTTGCTTTTCAAATTGTAGTTAACTTTCAGTATACTCTTGTGAGATGACTAGGTATTACTAGGTCCACTTTATTACTGGTAAGCCAAAAAGATTATAAATAATTTGGTAGAAGCAGACAAAAAAAGCAGAACCAGAGCCAGAAGAAATATATAGGAGTCCAATTAAAAGGTTACAAGGGAGGAAAAAAACAATGACCCAATTAACTAAAACTGCTGCAAATTGTTTATGGATTTTACAAGCAGAAAAAGACTATTGCAAAAGCCTGCTCACTTGCATAACACAAGCCATAGAACTCCAGCCTTTAAATTCCCTCAGTAGACATTTTTTCCTTCCCTATTTTGTAAACAAAAAGTCAAGCCTCATAATTCCTCGATAACGTAGCATCTAGCCTCTTGAAAAGAGACAATCTTAGTTTCAAGCCTCTAAGCATATTGCTGTTTTCATTGATAAGGCATTTCACTGAGCTAGCCAATGTAAAGTGAAAATAAGAGCAAAAAATTAGTCTATAAACTCTGAGATTAAAGATTCATTCATCTCATTAATCTTTTACTAGTAACACTGTCTGCTCCCTGCTGCCATTACCCAGCCAGTAGGCACTTCCATGACAATCTCACTTAGAAATACGTTTCCAACACGAGATGCACAAATCAGATATAACTCGTGTAAATTAGTTTTTCCTTCAGACTGTTGCAAAGTCAACCACTCTACATCTCTTAACATAGCTCCTACCTGATCTTACAAAGCTCATTTTGAAACTCCTTGCAAAATCCTGCCTTGACATTTCCCCAAAGCAGACAGGCTGTACTTCCAGTTTCAGCCACAACAAAACAGATAAAGCAGGCCTCCGCAGGTCCTTTCTTACCATATATCTATTTGTTTAAAAGCAGCACAGAGTTTATCTGATTGCTCAGAGAACCTAAACTTCTACCAGAAGATCTCAAAAACTGGGGCAGCCACTTCCCTGCCCAGCAGCAGCAAGGAGGCACAGATGCGGTTCTGCAAAGTCACCCACCTGCTGTCCCCAGCCCGAGTGGGTTTCGGTTTTACTTTTTCTCCCATCAAAGAGAAAATCCCAGTACTTGTTTAATTTGCAAAAGCCTGTACATTTTGCACCTGAATTATACATCGGTGCCTGTGCTAAATACAAGCATGAGGGTGTTCTTATTTGCCCATGCAATCGCTGAGGCTGTGTGTGTATAAGCCGTGATAAAGCAACACCGCTGGCCGATTGCAAGCAGTGTACGTGCAGTTACCTGACCAGTAACCTAAAGGAGAACTTATGCCTCATAGAGTAGTACCCTGCCCTCCTACAGCACTAGCTGGGCCACATGGATGTTTATGCCCCCATTCCAAATTTGCATCTCTTAGCTCTTTCTTTCAGCTCAAGATGCGCCTGATTGATGCTTTGAGAGCTCCAGTCTCAGTTCTCACCACAGCAGCAGCTCTCCAGGTGGATAAATAAATGCAGACTGAGTGAATAGCTGTGAAACCTCTGTGCCTGAAAAATCCCCCTACTCTCCTGAAACTGTGCTTTTGCGTTACACATTTTTCATTTCCATTACTTCACTAAATAAACAGTCTGAGTTTCTGGTATGAATCCGATCAATAGCCAGACTTGGTTTCAGTACAGATTCTGCTCCCTTCATGGCAGCAGAGGCTGTTGAGCATTCTTAGCGTGCTGTTAGCAAGGTGGCTTTCCTTTGCAATTTTGGAGGAAGGTCGTTGCAGGCATGTTGATGTACCACACTGCAGGGTGGCTGCCTCTCGGTGCTGACTGGAAGTGGCTGGAAGATAACGTGAAGTTCTTTCCAGAACTCCTGGTGTACAGTACAGCAGGGGACAGAGCTACAATCTGGATTTAACCTCCATGTCTCCCTCTGTAATGTAGCCCTTCACACACCCATCCAGCCCCTCACGTGCACACTTGTTCGCCCTCTTTTGCATATGCATCAAGTCCCAGCTGCTCCATTTCTCCCTTACGCAGCCATGAGCACACATGGTCAGTCCGACTCACGGTTACTCTTACTTCCCGCATCCTCCGAGTCAAAGACGGTAGCTGTGGGATCTTGGTCAGGTTTCCAGGGGCAATGCAAGCCAGAACTTTTGTCACAGCTTGTCCTTTTCAGCCTCTACCAGGTGGGTATGTTGGGCTCCTGGCTCGGAGCAGTGACATGTTGCACTTAATGCCACTCGCTTTGCACTGCAGTAAGGGACTACTACCAAGAGCAAACCTTTAACCTGTTCTGTAAAGCCCCGGGAGCATGGAAAACAGAATAAATAATAATATCCTCAGCACCAGTAGGGGGGTCTCAGAAGACAGCCAGTTGCCTGTTCTTCCTTCTTCCGGTGAAAGGCTGTGTAGGTACCCCCTTCCACACAACCGGAGAAGTCAAGGCATAACAGCCCCCCTACACACACACAGATCTCGAGGAGCCGTAGTTTGAGGGTATAAAAGAGTGTGTGAGTTCAAAAGCCATAAGGCGGCATGTCCTGCAATTCACCTCCCAGCATGTCTGTGATAATTAATCATTTAATCAAGGTCTTCACAGTAGCTTTATGAGCAACGCTTTGGTTTGCTGTGAAAGAAAGAGGCATGCAAATGGTTTTGTTGCTCAGCCTGTAGCCAGTACCTGCTTACCTGGGTGAAGAACTAATATTTGCGGCTGTTCTCTCTGAACACTGAACTCTGGATTTTTACTTCTCTTGTGATGACAGTACACAATGCTGTCCCCAGTGTGCTTTGCACTTAATGTATTATCTACTGCTGTCGACTTAAAACATCCTAGGACAAAGTCCATAGTTTCTTTTGCAGCTCTTCTATGCTTTATCCTTAGGGTTTATGAAGTAAATCAGTATGTGGCTGTGTGTCTCCAGCCAATTTCAGCATTAAGAGAAAATATCACGGATAACACACCTAATTCTCTTCTTGTGTGTACCAAGATACGGTCAGAGTCAACTCATTGGTGTGAAGTATTCACTGCTATCAAAACAGAAAATGAGAGGGGAATCAGGCTACCCATATAACATGCATCTTGAAGAAATTAAAGATGTGCTGCACGTTCTTTTTTCCTTATTGAACAGAGCAGTAATAAAGAGGCTTATTTAATGGTGAAAAAGCAATTAACTGTTGAAGATGTTTCCTGCTCCTGAGGAAGCTTGATTTTGTGCAGCATATTTCTTTCAAAGTAGAGTCTCCAAGTGCCGTGCAGTATTAAATACATCAGCTAAAGAACTAAATAATAAATAAGGCCAGGGAAGGCAGACCTTTTAGCAAAGCTTCCTCTGTCTCTAAGTGGTCATTTCTTTCATTTTTAAAGAGGATGTGCACTCCCCCCAAAAAAATTAAAAGAAGAACATCTCAAATTGGCTGATGATAAATACTCCACTTACTTACACACTCCATCTGTCTGCACACAAGTGTAGACAATAAGAGGAGGTGTGGATGTTTAGGAAGTTGGTTTACACATGGATGATTTCCGTGGTTTTTACTTGCCTAATCACTCGGCTCTTCCAGCGACCCGTTTCTGTAGCAACTGCCACCTCCCTCTGCAATTACTCTGTCTCGCAGTCATCGGGCACCCTTTGGAAGGTACACATGCGCATTTATCAAAGCTGGGGAAAACGCTGGGACCTTCCTCGTGATTTTATGGGCTTCCCCCAAGAGCACCTCCAGGTGCTGTGCGATGAATGTTTACAGGGGCTGTAGTTCAGCAGCCTGGTCTGCTGACAGTGAATTCCCTTCTCGCTGCTCATTATTCATTGCTTGCAGCCTCCCAGCCTGCAAACCATATGGATCCCTCACCCAGGGCAGGGCAGGAGGAAAGGAGAGGACAATAGACCAGAGAGCAGAAACAACCCATGAGACCGGCAGCTGGAGGAAGGCATCCTGAGGTAGCTCTGGTTGGGGAGAAAAAAAGACAAAGCTCCAACAGTTTTCCTTTCTCGCAACACCTCTTATATGGCTTTTCTTTATTTACCTTGTCTTTTCTTCTTCATGGACAACAGGACTGTAAATACTAAAAGGAATTGGCAGGAACATACCTTTCACAGCCTTAATGTACTTGCGTGTGCTGGAGAAGTGAACAGCGCAAAGTGGCCAGGCTCACACACGCTCCCTAAATAGCCGCCTTCTTATTGCCACTGTTGAAGACAGGATAAAATCTCCAAAATCATGAAAATGGCTAAAAAAATTGTGTTTGATATCATTCTGATTCTTTTGCCTTTCTTTTCCGATCCAGAAGCTCGAGGGAGCACGCTGATCATGCCCTCAGACTCATCTTTCTGCCTCCTGGGAAGTTTTAATGACATGGTGCTGTCCTCGTCTAGATCCTGTGCACATTAGAGCCAAAACAGCTTAATTAACTCTACTCCATAAAGAAAAGAAGAAAAAAAAATGAGGTGAAAGCCATACATAATCAAGAACTGGGAGACAGTGGGACTTAGAGAAAAAACACCAAATACTATGGGTCGCACATCAGGCTGCAAGACCTGCTCACCACAGATCTGATGCCTTGTGCTCGGAACTCATTTTCCAAACCCATTAGTAACCATTTTTAGATCACTCCTATAAGCTTATTGCTATTATCTCTACTGGCAAAACAATGCCAGATTCAAATGGAAACACATTTCGCAGGCCCAGTCAATCATGGTACTCTATTGGTGTCCCTTCTGCTGTCTGTCACCCTGGTGTGTCCCGGCAGGCTGAAGGACCTGCTTTGCTGCACCACTGCGGTGACTCCAGGTCAGCTCTACAGTACCAAACTTTGGGATTTTCAGTAATGTAGCTGTAGAGCAAGGAATTGAATGCAGGTTGTAAAATCTGCAAAATCTGTAAAATCAAGGAGCAACATAAATACAGCAGCATGAGTCCCAGGCTTGCACAGCTATACAGTCAGTCCCTGAACTAGACAGGGTGTGCCTCCATGAGACTGGGTTTTGGTTGCATACCTCCAGTATGCAAGGAGGTATCTCTGATTTTCGCGAGGAACACACTGCAACAGGAGATGTCCAAGTAATCGCCACATAATACATCACAACTGAGTTCAGAATTGAGTTTTATAAAGCAGATCAATCTGGGAGCATTTATTCACATGAGAAATGGAGAGAAAATGGTGGCTCTAAATATTTGTTTAGTACTTGATATATCCATCTGGAAGGTAACACTGCTTTCATACAGCTTGGGAATTCATATGTGCTGGGCCTTTGCCCAGGGTCACCCACGAACCAGGAGGGGTAGATTTGAGTTTCAGGGCCCCCATTCCCTTTTCTTTCCGCTGCCGTGGTATCCTTACAGCCACTGCGAAGGCAACAGTGGAAACAGAGACCGTCTGCATATACGACACCGTTTCACTAGAGGCTCATGAGGATATTTACACGTGACATTGCATGACAGCTGAATAATATTTTTAATAAAAACATAACTCAGTCAATGTCTTCAGCCTGCTGACTCTGCTTTTCATAACACGCTTTATCAAAGGAAGCTGTAAAAAGCTGTAAGCGGCATTGAAGGAAAGTGCTAATGTCATTTCCCCAAGTCTCTAATCTACATAATGGGAAAATATTAACACAGAGATATTAACACAAGATATTTCTTGTTCTGAAGGAGCAGGGATTTTACCTCGACTGAAGCGTTTAGAAGATATGGACAGATTTTTCAGCCAGCATGAATCAGTATAGATTATACTGACTTCAGCTTAAACCAGCGGACTTTTACTGAGGATGCAGTATAAATATTGACAAATCTGCTATTACTTATTGGAGATAAGGAGCTGGGCAGAAACAGCTTCATCATGTGGCCACACAAGGCCAATTCAGTCTCACTTGGGTTTTGAATTGGAGGGAATATTAATGAATGGGATTTAATCCTTCTCTGGAAAGCCCGAAGTGAGTCGGGGTGCCGCGAGGACCTCGGTGCTGCTCCGTGGCAGCACAGCCAGCGGGGCAGAGCCCTCACCGACAAGGGGCCAGGATGCTGAGCAGCCAGTCCAGGGCAGGATCAGGTCCGGGGCAGTGATCGGGGTCAGACACAGCCGGGTGGCCACCAAGCAAGTCTGCAGCAGCAAGGCAGGTCCAAGGGCAAGCCAGGAAGCTCAGCCGGCGGAGCTCGGTCAGGGCCAGAATCGTGGCAGCAGGAGCCGGGGCGCAGGCGTGACTGCGGCACAGCAGCGATGTAGCACAGGCAGGGGCCAGGGGTAAAGCCTCAGCTAAAAAGCAGCTCCCACGAGGCAGGAGGAGCTGGCCCTCGCTTCTGTGTTTCTTCACAACAGCCCTTATCAGCGACCTTGGACGCAGCCAGCTATGCTCCAGAAGGGGATGTGCCCAGCATCCGGGCAAGGAGGTTCGGTTTTTCCATTCCCATTTAGAAACATCATTTTCTCCACCTTCTCCTAATCTCCTTGGAGAGATAGCAGTCAGAAGAGAACTGTATCTCATTAGTGTGAATTAAAATTTTCCCAAATATTCAGCAGGCTAATTGCTGAATGACTTTGCGATAAAAGGAGAAAGAAAGCATATTTTAATTTCGAGACTAAAACTGGGGGATTAGGAGAAGACAGGTTTAGATAAGCTACTGGGAAGAGCTTTTTAACATACTGCTCACTCTTCTTTGCAGGGAGCGTGAAAACCCAGGGGGTTATCCTTGTAGATTAAAGTAATTCATTTAGAGGAGCTGGTTCGTCCTTGGCAAACAAAACCCACAAAATACATGTTATTGCTACTACTGCTCCCGCTACTAAGCACGTCTGCCACCTTATCTGGACTGTGTGGAGGGGCCGTGCTGTTAATGTGGCTTTAATGTTGAGTGAGGACAGGTATCTCAGGTAGGCTTGAAGTGGATGGGCAGCCTGATGGCTTCCCTCGCCCCTTTGAAGTTCCCTGCACGGAGACCCCGAGGAACGGCTCTGCACAACAGTGCTGGGGCCGGATCCAGCAGCACTGGATGGAAATGCATACGGAGCAAGCTCTCCTTCCCCGTTCTTCTATACAAATGGTAGCGCCTGTGAAAAGAGGCAGAAAAACTCTGATTAGTGCAGTTGCTTTCATTTTACTCATTTTATGCTACGAGCTGGCATAACTGTATGTGGTAATAAGAAATAGTAATGGAGAAGACGACAGGCACATTGAGAGACCGAGAAGGGATGTATGGCCCAATTATAGTATTAAATATACTGATTTTTCAGTTCTTATCATATTATTTAAATATCAGCAATTTGGAGGTGAGCAGTCATATGTTGTAAATGAGATGGAGCCTAAATTAGGTCTGAAGAAAGGAGGAATTAGACAGTGTGCAGAATCAGACAGGAAAATCCTGACCCAGAGGTTAATTCTGATGTTTCACAGGACTCCTCACTAGCAGAGGAGCCACCACCTACTGCTTCCCAGAGACTGCCTTGGGAAGAGGGAGCAACCTGCCCGGTTGTGGAGGCCAGCAATTTCCCTCCTGAGCCAGGAGGAATCTGATATCACTTATCTGCCTCTAAGAGACATTTATGAACCCACTAGTGAGCAGCTTTTCAGCCATGGTGCCCTGGAGAGCTTCAGGGACTTCTGAGGGCACAGCAGGCAGGGCCCGAGGGGTGGATGGAGCAGACTGCGCAAGGGAGTGTTTGAAGCAACCACTGTCAGAGCGTTTGGACCTGACATGATGGGATACCCAGGACTCTTCTTTTCTAGACGTATCAGTGGACATGTGGTTTGTGATGGAATGGAACATCAGGAAAACTAGGGACATTTCCCCTCATCCTCGTTCCACATGTTGCTAAGATTTAACAACAGATGCCCACAATCAACTCTTACCCAGCACCGGCTGGTACCACCTGAAGGCTGGACATTGCCATTTCATGTTCAGATCCTATAGGGATCCTACATCTGCCAAGATAGGCATTTGGTCCATGCTGGCTTTTTACATGAGGTAAGAGGGAACTGCAAAATTTTAGGTGTAAAGTAATACAACTCAGAAATATTTCAGGAATATATATCTGAAAAGTTACATGAAATGATCAATGCGAGAGTGTCCAACCACTCAGCTTTCAAGGTTTCACTGAGTTTCACCTGTATTTCTGTGTGCAAAGCTTAAAAAGCTGACTATGTATATTTATTGATCTCACAGTTTTCATTCCATGAATTGGTAAATCACTGTGGGAAATGAGCAGTTTGAACTTTTCTCATCCAAACTCTCTTACATTGGTCGCTCTGAGCAAGATTCAGGTATGGCAAAGAGGCTTGTCACTTCTGCAATCTCACATAGAGAATATGTGAAGAAAAAAGAGACAAAAGTGTGTGTGGAGGGAATTTTGCACAATTAGGTACCCTCAAAAGAGCCTGTTGGCCCTGCATATGCCAGAATGGAGGATCAGATGGGTTTAATAAAAGGCAAATAATTCACAATAATTTGTGTCCTATGTTTCCATCTTCTCCCAAAACAGATGCTTTTCCAGCCCATAGGAGGAAATAATGGTCCTGAAGAGAGGAGAAAGAGAGAGGGGAAAGCAAAGCTCTTGTAGATAAAGCTGTTGTAGGTGCTGCTCTGGGCTGCAGTTGGACTCACCTCTCCAAACCTTTCAGAGCTAATCTGGCCAAGAGTTCACTTTTGATTAACTCATGGGGAATTCCAAAGAAATCAAGAAACCGGTTCCTAATTAAATTCAGGGGGATGGGGCAATCTGATGCTTTAAACTTGATCTGTTCCACACTGGGTATCCTGCATGTCTTATACCGGGTTACAACAGGCTAAGGTTGATTCCTCAAACTGTTGGAAAGCGGATTGGTGTGGGATGGAGGCTGATCATATGGAAAAGATTCCAGGGACCAAATGCCAAGCCACCAACTCGTCAGCTAAAAAGAGCTAAAAGAAGAAGACATCCCAGGCAAATAATTGCTAAGGAGTAACGATGTGTTCAAGTCACAGAAAGGAAGTGACTGCGGGGATCCCTCATTTTACTTGACCTAAATATGCATGTATTCATTCTTTGAATATTTTATACTGCTCTGGCTTCTAGCATGCATTCCACTTCTGTGCCCTGGTTTGAATGTTGTATTTCATATGTCGTTTGCAACAGACTCAAGAAAGAAAATATAAGAAAAACATTTTTAAAAGAAAAAAAAAAGATGATCCCCTGAAAGAAAAATGGGCATTTCCATCCCTAGTATCTGGGGCAACAGATGGGGTGGTGAAAAATGTGCCTGCGGGGCAAAGTTCTGCTCCAATCACTCTCTTGCCCACAGCAGACAGTTTTAATTCAAAGCACTGAGAATTATGCGCTATGGAGCTACACTTTCTTAATTTATTATCCCTCACGTTAATCCGGCATGTAAATCATGACAACAGGCAAGCGCGTAGCAAAAGGTGTAGACTGCTCTGCCATAGCAAGCAAGCAGAGTTAGATTAGGAGGTTCAAATGTGAAGAAACTTTTACATGTCAGTTTAAAAAGCTCCCATATCTTCTATGTTAAAATATCCTACCAGCCCACTAGCAGTTTTCCAGAGACAGGGCAGAAACTGCTGCATACAAAATGGAGAAAGGGAAATTTTGATGTAGAAATTATTTTCAGTATCAAGTCTCTAAGAATTTCTTAGAATGAGGTAAAGAAAGTAGTTCAGGATTAAAGGAAAATTTTTGGACAACCGCTTTTTAAGTGATAACATTGAGTCAAAAGAGAAAGCTTTTTCTTTTTTTGTAATAACTCCGTGCTGTATTGGTATGCACAGTGATGAAGCCTTCCCTGTGCCATTCAACACACAAATGGAGTTTCATATCTTTCTGGATTAGGTTTTGTCCATAGATCAGTGGGCTCACCCCCTTGGAGGTGTCTCTTTGTTCCTGCTGACTGACTAAAGGAGAGCCTCGATGACCTACTTATGACCAAGACGTTGAACTTGGTGATGTCTAAACCTAAATCGGACACATTAGAGCATTAATCATTTACATTAAGCAGCTAAAATAGGCAATATGAATTCCCCCGTGAGTAGTTCCCTATTTGTTTACTGTCTGTGAGCATTCATACTTTTCATGTCTCGAGCAGGAGTTTTACCTCTGATTTCAAGACAGGTGTATTTTCAGACATGACAAACTGGTGCAGAAATCACATGGAGATTTCAGAAAAGTGTGCAAAACCTGTTCTTCGAGATGCCTACTTGGAGATACTGAAACTGTGGAATGATAAGGTAATGCATAAACAAGTTCCTGGGTCTACAGATAAAATGATACTATAAGAAAACACTGCCTTGCTGGGGGAACAGTTCCCAGATGATTCCTGCAATATGAGAGGAATCAAAAGGAAACAACAAAAACTGCAGAACCGTCTTTGTGGACAATTGGTGTGCAGCCATGTACTGAATTTCTGTCAGCTTCACAGAGTGTAGTAATGGTTGTGTCCACCTATAGGTAGACATATTGTACACCCATATGGTGTCCGCCTATGGGTGGATGAATTATCATTCATAGTTAAAAGGCTCTTCTCCTTGTTTGGGGGAAATGAAAATGGGAGATCCTGCAACACAGTATGCACAAAGAAAGTATTCCACAGAGGTGCCAATCAATAAGTGATTAATTGTTCTGGGCACATCTCAACTGTAACAACTGTGCTCATCTGATAGGAAGATTTTGCTTTAGCGTACATCAGTGAAAGCTGCATGCAAAAAATATGGGGAATCCATACAAAAAGGCTGGGGGCAGGCATGTAGTGGAGAGCAAAAATAATTAGAGATCTGGGAAGTGTTCAAAAATGTTTTATATTAGAATATTAATAATAAAACCACAAATTTTTAAAAGCGGTTGCTTACACATAAGGCTTACTAATTGTTCTAGGGGAAGTGGATTAATGAGTGAGTGCAGCATAAGTGATCGAAGGTACCTAAGAAATATGGTATATTTCTGGACTTCGTGTACCACTAGTATAATACATACAAAACCATTTGACTGTCTTGGGCAATGTGTTAGAATTCCCAAGCCTAATGGTTTAAAAAAATCACTTGCTTCTTCATTACTAAAATCTCAGTCCAGTACTATTAATTTAATCATGTGCTTGCATGTTGCTGGATGCAGACATTCCCTTATATCTGAGTAACAATTTTCTAACTATTCATCTTCAATTGATGGGCAGGCAATAAATAGGTGATCCACCATGTACTGGTCACTGTCTGATTTAGCTAGGTTCTAGGTTAAAAAATTAGAAGATTGCATTGTGCTGCATTCCCCTGCAGATGTTTGAAGCAACAGTAACATCCAGTGGTCAAAATGTTAATTACATTATATGAGGGCATTGCATGCTGGCAGCATCTTCCGACTGCAACTTCCTTGCAATAAAAAAGCAGGTGAAAGCAAGCTTTGAAAACTCAGGATCGTGCTTACATTGCACAAAGGAAACTTACACACAGTAACACATCAGTCTTCCTACAAGGCTGGTGTGTTTTTCCTGCTCATGCCAAGTGAGATGTACTGACCTTTAAGTTTGTAAATACTAAGACTGAGACCTTTCTGGCTGGATGGATGCCAGCGCACAGGGATGCCATGCACCAGGTCATGTCATAAGGAAAGAGGGAGGATGGGGGAGAGGAGGAAGGCGCTGTGGCCTTGGGCTGATGTCTGGGGATGAACCTCTGAGCACAGGACACTGCAGAGTAGCTGTGCTGCAGTGCTGTGACTCAGCCCCGGCTCGGGGACCTCAGGCACCAGGCACAGCTCAAAGCAGCCCAGAAGCTATGGTTCTGTCCTGGAAATAGGATGCCAGCGCTGCAGGGGGGGGTAGGTGGAGTTTGACTCTTACAGCCAGGGGCGTAGGAGAGCGGATGTCCTTAGAGCAAGCAGACACCTACCTGTTCACTGGTGAGGGCACACAGTTTTAGGGGGGGAATCTGCATTCTTCCTCCCCAAATGCTCTTCATCTTCACCTGGGCTGGGGAGTGAGAAGTAGGGGCAAAATAGGAGTCCCACACTGAGAGGACAATCCTTGCTTGTGCTTTGTGGACTACAAGAAACAAATGACCTCAGATAAAGGCTCTGCATGTGCTCAAGGACATGAGGAAGGGAGGTGACTTTCTGCTCTCATCCAGGAAAAGAAGTTTCATTAATCACACTGCAAGTGAGGGAGCTGCCAGGTGTTTGTGGGGGAGAGCTGGGTATAGTCATCCCAGCAACACAGATACTAACCAGAGGGCAAGGAGCACATTGTCCAGTCAGGAAAACAAGACCTTGAAGACAAGGCAACTAGAATTGGGATGTCAGAAATTTGGCCGGTGGTAACTACAATTAGACATCTAGGGTTAATTTTTCCCTGGAACTGCAATAAAGGAGAAAAATGAAAATTAAAATGATAAAAAATAAAAATTAAAATTAAAGAAACAAATTTTAGGAGGTCCAATGTTCACGTCCTTGTGCTGTGTCAGCATCATGGATGAAGAATCCCAGGAGCAAACCTGGCTGCAGCTTTATAGGTGTGTGCAGAGCTCTGCCTTTCATGGACACAGTGCTCTGGTCCCCCCAGACCAACAGACTTGTTTTGCTGCACTCCTGTAGTCTTCCAGGGCACCATTGCTCTGTGACCTTGTGGCCACGGAACTTGGCAGGGGCAGTTAATGATTCTCTGAGCCCCACTGACGTCTCCCTGCTCCCATGCAAACATTAGCCAAGGTAGAGGGGAACCAGCTGCTAGGGCTGTCTCACTTTCTTTTCCCTCCTCCTTTTTTAACTTTAACAGCAGAAATTTTGCAGATCTCATGCAGAACCATGCTTGCCCAAAGTGCTGGAGAGAGGAATTCTCCCTCACCATCTTTTTCGATATGTATGCCTCCCCACAAAAATATTGTGAAGGGGTCAGACACTGAGGCATATGCGGGGAGAGCTCGCCCTGAGGGCAGGTATGTTATTTAGATTCCAGTCTGCCTCACATGCCTGCGTGGATGTGCTTTCAAAATTATTTCCTTCAGGTTCATACTATCTGACATGAAATGGAGCACCTCCACAAACAACAACCTTTTACAGAAGAGCTTCTCACTGCTTCCCTGGGAATGCATTCGGAATTTTCCACCACGTATGTGCGACGATGCTCTCTGTGTTGTGCTGAGCCCTGCGTGCCACAGGATTGCTTGGTGAATCTCGGTGGTATAGATGGCACACGTAACTGCACTCCAGTCTTTGGGACAAATCGAAGGGCTCTTCTCTCCCCACCCAACTGCTCAGGTAGGCTGTGACATTTTCAAACTGCTAGCAGATGGCTATGTCATGGCAGCTCTTTGTGCTGTGATGGTGTTAGGGCCATTGCCTGCATCTCAAGATCTCTCAGGTGTTTTCTCCACGGGAGAAGGGAGAATGAATACCACAATACCACACACAGCAGGCAGATGTAGCTACATGAGCACAGGGTCGTGTGAACCTCCGACACACGGGCTAGTCCTCATTGCATGGGAGCCTAAAGCACCGTAACCTCTTCTTCTGTCTGATGCATGCTAACAGAATCAGCCTTCCTGCTCTTATCCTGAGGCACCTCATCCTCTCCTGCAGCAAACAATGAAGCCTTCTGCTGACTCACAGAGCAAAACTTGTTTAACTCTCCTCTCTGAAGCTGAGCCTGAAAGTGGCTGGGAAAATGAGCCGTACGTGGTAGCTATTAACAGGAAGATTAAGGCAACAGAGAAATACCTGTTTCAAATCATAATTGTGCACTGCATCCTGCACAGCACCTGGGAAAGCAAAGGAGGAAGCTTTGTCATGGCTGGGACATGAATGCTCTGTGACTTTCCAGAGCTTTTGATGTCCCTTGTGAAAACCTGACCATGCGGGACACATTATATGGGATGCATACATCCCATGGTGCATCACATTTGGCTGTGTTATGAACCATCAGTGGGGCCTTGTGTGCTTTTGGTGCCCCATGAATATTAAACACTGGGGTACAAGGCCAAGGTAGATTGATAATCCGTACAAAGGCTGTCCTGCAAATGCTTTGTGAATCCTGCATGGGAAACCCAAAGCGTTCAAAAAATATTCCTATACTTAAACAAAACACAACTTCAGTAACCCTAAAGTGCACCTAGTAAAAGAGCAAACAGCAGCAAATGCGCAAACACCGATAATATGTACGCTGTGGAAACAGAGAGGTTTAAATTAATGGATAAAAGTGATTTACACTGAGACGATGGGAGAGTTTGGGAGAGGGCTCACAGCTGCAGTGGGCACTTTTTCAGACTGTGCAGGGATCTCTTGTGCCTGGAGCAGCATAGGTCTGAGGGATAACAAGAGTTGGCTCATTCCAAGTTGCTTAGTTTCCATGGTAACAATGCTAAAAATCACGTCACATCCAATTCTGGAAAGCCATGTCCCAAGGACACTGCACAGCTACGCAAGACCCTAGAGATAGTGGGTCCTTTTCAGATATTCCTCTCAGGTTTCTTGCTATGCTGATATAGGAAAGGACCCTGGCATGAGCATCTGGTATCTAATGGGCTGCATACTGGCTGCCTGCTGCTTTGCGTCTTATTGATTCTTGGCAGAGGCTGCATTGGTTCTAAGGCTATAGGACTAGAAGTCTAATTAGCAGGACAAGCGAGGGAGGTCTAAGAGATCATCTGGGTGAGAACTGCCCGCGAAGGCAGGCAAACGGGTGTTATGTGTTTATACTCTGCAAGCTTTCTTGCCTATTAGACACCATATTCTGAACTGCGTAACAAACGGCAAAGAAAGTGCACTTACAAACAGCCATCAGGACCAGGCACAGTGTGGTGCCAGTGCTCATCACGCCGCTGCCTCCTGCCAGCGTGCTCAGCCAAGGGCAACATGGGCATCTCTCCCAACCTAGCAAAAAGGAAGATCTGACCAGCAATGAGAGCGCCTTGCTAGAGCCCTCTCTGAATCTGAAATACCATTTTATCTCTGCTGTGGCCAAGGTCAGATTCCTTGTCCATTCATCAGTCCTGTTTTGCAAGCAGCTGCAGAGTCAGAGGGGTTTGTGGCTTTGCTTTGCAATGATGTGCTCCTTCCTTGTACTTTGCTTGTTACCAAAATAAGGCCAGCGGTAAATTTAATGCTAGATAGGAAAGGTCTGCTATCAAAAGCTTCTTAGCACAATAATATTTTAAGAGAAAGCAAAATAACTTCCTAAGATTTGTGAAGGTAATAAACTAACCCCGGCTTCCTATACTGATTTCCTACAGTAATTCCCAGCACAGTCAAATAGCACAGTTCACAGCTCTTTTGTCTGTAAACACATTTCAAGGCCATTTGAGTAGAATGAGGTGTGGGTGTTCAGGCTGATTTGTTTAGTCTTTCCCAGCTGGTCCCATCCTCCTTTCTGTCCTTGAGCTTCTCAGCTATGTCTGAGATAAAGTGTGATTTCACTCTGGGGTCTCGCGCCAAAGTCCTGTTGCAGGGCAGCAAGGGCTGGTTTTGTCTCGCAACGCACCTGCAAGCCATTTTCCAGAATCGTCCTAGGCACTTGCAGATGTAACCAGAATAGCCTGTGAGTGCAAAGTGATGTAGGAAAACACTTGTAGTCAAACCAAATATTGTGGCTTACAGGTGCCAGATAAATGTTTTCACTTTCTCCGATGTAAAATTATTCGCAAACTGAATAGCAATAAAATCTCTTGCCAGGTCTTCAGTTCCACTGATGTGAGGACATGCACTCTGTTTCAACATACCTCTGCCTATAAAACACAGAAGTCTTTGGCCCATACAACATTTAAAGATAAGCCCCAGGCCTGCAGGTGGAGCAGTAGAGTCATTGCATAATATCATGAGCCCCTCCTAGCACCTTCAAATTCCTGTATATAGGAAATACAGCTGCAAAATAGAGCCCCTGAAAACTGGAGGGCAGCTGCAGTTTGTTCGGAAATATGGTACTATTAATACTAAAGAAAAAAGAGCCAAAGAGGAGAAACACTAGCTGCAAATATTAAAAATACTTTCCTGAAATAGATCCTTTATCTAAAAGCCTTGAAAGTAACATTTTATTTCTCCAAAGTTTAAAATTGTCACTAAATTAGTCATAGGAATGCAACACGAAGGTTTTGTTGCTTCTTGTGATTCAAAACGATATGTAGTTGTTCAAAATCTTTGAACCAACCCAGGGTTTATAATACTTGTAAAGCTGGTTTAACTAGACTGGCAGAAGGTCAAGGTCTTGCTTTTAGGACTCAAAAGACGTTCCTTCAAGAAAGAAGACTCTGTAGCGCAAACTAAGCCTGTTGCTTTTGCTTCTATGAGCAGACGCTTTGTGACTCTGTGTTCTCTTAAATGTACCTGGAAGGATTTCATACACTTGTGTTTTCCGGGTCATATGTTCCTCAGGGAAAAGAAATTAAGGGGGTAGGGGACTCGTGGCAGAGGTTGATAAAATCATGGTTGATGCAAAAAGTGAAAGCAGAGAACAACTTTCTCTTACGATACAAAAAATCAGGAGGCATGAAACAAAACAGTTAAAATAATGGAAAATACTTCTTAGCACCATACAGTGTTAAGCTGTGGAGCTCCTTGTCACAGGACGCTGGGAGTGTGGGAAGTTCCTATAAGTTCAAGGAGCAGTTGGACTGCTTCTTTAGGTATCCGCTATTGTTCCGTATACAATCCGCTATTGTATTGAAAGTGTTTTGCTTTCTGTAAAGAAGGGATGGAGATGGGGGTTGAAAGATCAAAACTTTAAAATTATAGAATTGCAGAGCTTGAACATGAGCATCCTCAACAGTAGCTGTTGCTCCCTAACAGTGTCCAGTGAGCTGCTGAAAACTACCCGCTGGTGTACTGGCCGCTGCTATCGGTTTCCCCTTTTAGGATGCCCAGCCCTAACAACATTAAATGCTCTCTTCTCATCTCATTCCACTCAAAAAGGGGAAAAGCTGAATCATGGAGGAGATGAATGCATAGGAGATGAAAAACACTGGGAATTCTTTTATTTCCCTTCTCCTTTTTATTTCCTAATTGACTGAAATTTCCCAATTTTCTGAAATACTCAGCTATGACTCCCAGTAATTTAAATTCTTTATTTGTAGTTTGGTTTTTTTGGAAGAGAGAAAAAGGTTCACCGTGATGGTCTGCACATTTCCCCACCCCCCACCTCTCCCTTGCTTGTGTGTTCACTGAGACCTGGAGTTGAGAAGGAAGGTAAGTAGGGATGGGATGTTTTCATGTAACACATACAGGACATTTTGTCTGTCTCTTTAAAAAGAGGGGAAAAATTACTGTAAGTGCAATTAAAATCTTTAAGATTTTACTACCCTTTACTAACCCTATGCCCTTTCCAAGACTCGTCCTTGTCTGTTTTGCAGAATAGCACTACGCTACCCGGGAGCAGGAGGCTAGCGCGCTCCTCACTGCAGCGCCAGCTCAGAGACACATTACGTGTCCCTGCATTGCAGAGGTACCCCAAGACCAAGCACAAATCCTGCTCCTAAGACTAAATTATAAGACAACTGGTAGCCAATTGTTTCAGGTCCTTGGTTCATATAGGTATCTCCAAGAGCAGAATTAAGTATTCAAACCGCCTATGGGAGCCAGCACTGGAGAAGAGATGCATGAACTTCCCACACTCAGTTCAAGTGACAGTGCAAAAGCCACGGTGTATTTTATCAGACTGGTAATTTCAGCGGGTATCTCTCAGTTGCCACAGATGCAGTCGCTCTCCCTGTTCTCCGCAGTCATTCACAGCTGGCTTGTGATGTGCCCGGGGAGCCTCCCCGCCGAGGGGGTGCCACGTGTGCAGAGTACATTCCCCAGCCTCCCCCCTCCGCGTGGGCAGAGGTTGGAGCTGGCAGACAAGCAGACCAAAGGCCAGTTTTTCTAGCTGTCAGAAGAAGGTTATTATCTCCCCCCCCAGCCCTGCAGAGATGTGACACAGCCCCACCACAGCCTCTGCGGTTTCTTGGGGACCCAATCCCTAGCACGGCTCTGGCAGCGCTTAAGATTGCAAGATGTAGCTAAAGGCAGAATTTGGCTCAGGATCTATTTTCGGCCCTGTTCCTTTTCAAGAATATAATCTGTTAAGCTAAATCAAACATTTCCTCCTGAATAAACAAGTCACTACATATTTTCCTTTTGCTCCAAATGCACCATTTAATTACAACAGAAGAGGACTTGGCAACTCCTGCTAAAGACTGCCCCCCGAGCAAACAAACAAGCAAGTAAATAAAAGAGCTCTTCAGAAGGCTATCTTTATATAAAGACTACTTTTCAACCTAATTTTGAGATTAAGTTTACCTATAAAGTATCAAAATAGCAGAGCAGAGAATAATGAATATTCTGAGGTTAGCAATACCACACTCAGAAATTACAACTTATAACTGAAACGCAGTGGGGAGAAACTTCAAAGGATCTGATGAAGCCCACCACACAAGCCCCCAGTCTTTGAAATACCCTCAGATCAATAGCTGCATGAGAAGAATATCAGTGTTATCTGAGAAGGCTGGGATATTTCCAGGTCCACATTTTTTTCCCCAAAAGAACAGATGTAGATATAGACATTTTTTGCTTTAAGTAACTCTTACAAGCCAATGAGATTTGTTTTGCATTTTTGAAATTCTGTAGAATGTGTTCCAATGTCTAGTGTTTTCTTTTAAGCTTCCAGGAATTATTTGGTTGTGAGGAATTTAAACCTTTGCTTTATAATAAGACTTTAAAGAAAATTCTCCTTCACATTTGAGAAAGCCTGAAAATGGGAAGTCTCAGCCACTAGAGTTAAAAATTTTAAATTCTATAGTCAGATAAAGACCCAATATCTCCTTTTATCCCTCAAAATTTATGTGCTGATTTTGGGAGCAATGGGTTTGGGGGTTCAGCCATAGTTTATTTGAACTTAAAACTAAGGTATTTACCAATTCTATTTGAAAATGACTTTATACTTTTCCAACAGAGGAATCTACTGAAAATAATAAAAATATGAAGTATGTTTCATGAAATAATGAAGGTAAACTTACAATTTAAATGTGTTGCAGAGTCTATTATGTATCTCTTCCAATATGTATTCCTAAGTACTGAATGATTTTCAAAGGCAATAAAAACTCAATAGCTCTGCCGTTATAGGGAACAATATTTTCCTTTTTTAGAGAACAATATTCTAAGCTTTTTCATCAGGCCTTTTTTGGAAAGTATTTGTAGCAGCTTCAGCTCAATCCTGAACACTACTGACTCAGCAGGGCTCAGCCCTTTTTGGAAAAATAAACCCAATCATCACTGGCTGCAATTGCCATCATTTCCCCAAAGCGCTTACTGGTAAAGAGTCTTAAAATTATGGCAGTGGGTTCCAGTTAAGTTGGTTTTCTTTAATTGTTCAAATTAAATTGTTTGCGTTGCATGGGTAAGACTTTTTTTGTTTTGTAAAATAGGTAAAAGAAACCAAAAGGATGATTATGCACTGCTGATAACACATGCAGTAGCAGAGGAGGAAAGAAAGAAATTATTTTGTTGTGTTCCAAAATGCTAAGGCAGAATTGGTACAATCAACCACAAGACATACCAAAAAGTAACACAAGCTACTTTAAAGCTCCAAACTATCAGCGCTTTAAAATGCTGGGCTTTGTGTGAAAGAGAAACAAGGAGAAAACAGAACTGAAGTTCTTTTGCTTTGAAATACTTCCAGTAAAGGTGACTCCCTAATTTTGCCTGCCAGAGATAAGAAAGTATTTAGTGAGCTAATTAACCCACCCTTCCCATGAAAACTATCGCAATGTAAAATTTCCACAGCCGACTATCAAGCTTTCCCCCAGCCCCAGGAGCGGGGGCAGCGGGCTGGGGAGCCCTGGGACCCCACCCCGGCCCTGCCAGGCCGGACAGGGGCAGGCAGCGAGAGGCTGCCCGGGAGGCCAGGCAGGAGGGGGGAAGCAGAGCCCTGCAGGGAGGGAAGGGCAGCGGAGAGAAAGGAGGGGGAAATGTAGCAAGTTCAAATACATAAATAAATTAAATGGGTAGATATCGGGGCGGGGGGAGGGTGCACGCACCAGACTGATTTCGCTCCAGTTCCTTGTTGACTCATTCCTTCACCTTAGACCTGACAATATGCAAAGGTTTGTGCAGAGTAATTGCTTTTATTACAGCATTTGAAATAACTGGAAGAATAAGCGACCTTGTGCTTCAGAATAATCCCCCTCTCCCCCAAATATTGCCCCTATTATATTTCCACAGTACTACAGCTCTGACACGGCTACTGCTGCAACTCCGTGAGTCAATACCTCCTCCACCATCTTCCCTCCCTTCATTTCTTTGTCTTGCCTCCTGCTAACCCTCATGCCCCACTTTCGAGGGGTGCACAGTGCCCTCACCGAAGGTCGGCTAGCCCCACACCGCTTTTGGGGGCGTCCGGAGCAGGAACCAGGAAAAAAGGGGAAAAACCCAGCAGGCGCCGGCAGGACCCGCTGCCTCCAGCCCTGCCCTGGCCCAGACCGGATGAGGAGGATCCACCAGCTAACCTATCACACGCTTATCAGGACTGGAAAAAAGGGGTGAAAAAGCTACAAGAAAAACAGCAAAAGAATTTAAAAACCCAGAGAAGATGAAGGGAAAAAAAGCCTCGAGGCCCTGAGGGCACCCGCAGCCCTGCCTGGCCCTGTCAGATCCCCCTGGGCTCCCCCCACCCGCCCAGGGCCCAGGACCCCATGTCAGCCCCCCGGGGCTGTCAGCCGCTGCCCCGGTGACACCGCAGCAGGGCTGGCCTCCAGCTCCCCACAGGGCCCCCACCAAGCCCGGCCCGTGTCCCAGCCTGTCCCCATCCCCAGGGAGGTGCCCCATGCCCAGGGCTGGGGCTGCCCCGGTGCGCCCAGCACCCCGCTCCTTGGCTGGGGTGGTGGGACAGGCCCGGCCTAGCGAGTGAGTGGGCTGTAAAGACACCCAAAGGGGGCAGGAGCCAGCTACTGTGCTCACCGGTTTCCTCTGGGATGGAAAACCCGCCATGCCAGGGGCCCCGAGGTGGCTGAGTCAAAGAGGGGCTTTGGCTCAGTCCTCCGGGACAACCTGAAATTTAAGAGCTGAGCTCCTGTCTTGCCTCTTGCCCCACCTCTTGTTGTTCCCAGTGTTTTCCTTCCTCGCCAAACCCCTTGTCCCTCAGATCAAATCTGTCCTCCGGTGAAAACAAAGATAAAAATTCTGTCCCTTCTGTGTCTGTTTTTTCTTCATGGAAGCAGAATTGCACATTAGCTACAGCAGTGGAGCCCTAGACGTTTTTTACTCTTTTCCTCCTTATCTAGCCCAAAGGAATGCTCGTTCCCATTATTAATCACCCTAAAGGCCATGCCAAAGGAGGTTTTAATATTCTTTGCGGCTTGGAAGAAATGATATGAGATTTTGTTCAAATGAAAGTGCTAGTTAATACTTCAGATTATCCATTCTAGCTGCCTTTTCTTTGTTTACAGGGTTTTTAATAACAGGTTGGAGGTTTATAAAGATGGTTGTCACCCTAGGAATAAGTGGACTCTCCTCTCTGTATTCTCAATCCCCAATAAACACATTCAACCGTAGCAGGATCATGTTTCCACGCTGGACACTGTGGCCCATTTATCCCACCAAAGTTGAGCCAGCAGAGCACGCCTGAGAGATCCGGGAGCACCGTGCTGAAGTCTGATAGAGGATGAAAGAGCAGGGATATCTGAGTGAGCACAAACGCCTTCCCAAATGAGGGTCTGGACACCTCAGAAGAGGTTGCTAAAGGAACGTCAGAAGAACGCTGCTCCTTTCTATCTCTTCTCCCTTGTTTGAATTGTTCCCCTCTTTCATCAGCAGTATCTCTACTCCAAATATTTTTCTTCTTAACAACACCCTTTCCTTGGGCGTTTTTTTTTCTAAAACCACAGTATTATTTCTTTGAGAACAAAAGCCCTTAGCTTCTCTGGGCAGGATTAGTAAAAATGCAGCTTAAATTGTCAAAAGTGTTATTTCATTAGTACAGCTAATACCATTTTTCCTATTCAACTACACTACAAGATAACTTTCATTACCCTTGTGCAAGTCCACATTGAACTTTTTGCGGATGCAAGTATGTAAATTAATATGCAGTTTGGGTCTGTTCTTGTTTTACACTTTCAGCCATAGCTATGCCAACACAGTGCTGCTGATCAACCCGTATTTCATATGTCATGTTTAGCATAGCCTTGCTACTCTATCCCATTAATTTTTTTTTTTAATTTCCCAGGAGCACACGGAGCCTGGCTCTCTAGCCTTCCCCGCAGTGTAAAGTGAGGCTCTTTCCCTTCCATGTCCATATGCTCTAAAAGTAAACTTTTGCAATACTTAAAGCAAAGGTCTCAGAGAACAGACCACAGGCCTCCCCACCAGCTCTAATTAATCCCTGGAGTAGATCACATCCTGCGCAATTATGAGATGATACAACTGAAGACCACACCTGGCAAGAAGAAAGGAGCCTCAGTTAAGATTGAATGAGCAATGGAAAGGTGGTGGTGTCTTTTATGATATCCAGCACTGGGGGGAACGTGGACAACTCTGCCAGTGGGTTTTCCAGCTGTACAGTTAGAACTAACTTAAATTCTTTTCCTTTGTATGTCTTTGTAGATCTGGTCTATTCTTAGAATCATAGAATCATTAAGGTTGGAAAAGACCTCTAAGAGCATCCAGTCCAACCGTCAACCCAACACCACCATGCCCACTAAATCATGTCCCTAAGCGCCTCATCTACACGTCTTTTAAATACCTCCAGGGATGGTGACTCAACCACTTCCCTGGGCAGCCTGTTCCAAGGCCTGACCACTCTTTCAGTAAAGAAATTTTTCCTAATCTCCAATCTAAACCTCCCCTGGAGCAACTTGAGGCCATTTCCTCTCGTTCTATCGTTTGTTACTTGGGAGAAGAGACCAACACCCACCTCGCTACAACCTCCTTCCAGCTACTTGTAGAGAGCAATAAGGTCTCCCTTCAGCCTCCTCTTCTCCAGGCTAACCAGTCCCAGGTCCCTCAGCCACTCCTCATCAGACTTGTGCTCCAGGCCCTTCACCAGCTTCGTTGCCCTCCTCTGGACGCGCTCCAGCACCTCAATGTCCTTCTTGTAGTGAGGGGCCCAAAACTGAACACAGGATTCGAGATGCGGCCTCACCAGTGCCGAGTACAGGGGCAGATCAGCTCCCTACTCCTGCTGGCCACACTATTTCTGATACAGGCCAGGATGCCGTTGGCCTTCTTGGCCACCTGGGCACACTACCGACTCATGTTCAGCTGGCTGTCAACCAGCACCCCCAGGTCCTTTTCCTCTGGGCAGCTTTCCAGCCACTCTTCCCCAAGCCTGTAGCATTGCATGGGGTTTTGGTGGCCGAAGTGCAGGACCCGGCACTTGGCCTTGTTAAACCTCATACAATTGGCCTCGGCCCATCGATCCAGCCTGTCCAGGTCCCTCTGCAGAGCCTTCCTACCCTCGAGCAGATCAACACTCCCGCCCAACTTGGTGTCATCTGCAAACTTACTGAGGGAGCACTCGATCCCCTCATCCAGATCGTTGATAAAGATATTGAACAAGACCAGCCCCAGTACTGAGCCCTGGGGAACACCGCTCGTGACCGGCCGCCAACTGGATTTAACTCCGTTGACCACAACTCTCTGGGCTCGGCCGTCCAGCCAGTTTTTTACCCAGCGAAGGGTGTACCTGTCTAAGCCATGAGCCGCCAGCTTCTCTAGGAGAGTGCTGTGGGAGACAGTGTCAAAGGCTTCACTAAAGTCCAGGTAGACCACATGATGTCTTGAGACATCATATCAGTTCCCTTTGGTGCCCAAGCTCTAAAGAGCTCCAACTCTACAGCAAACTGCAGGATGTAATAGAGACATAGTCTTAATCGGTGCCTGCTGCCCAGCTTTCTCAGCAACTTGGTTGTATGTGGTTTCACCCTCTAGGTGATGTCTCAACACAGCTGAAGCTTCACCATGCTCTGTTGCAGGCAGCTCTGTTAGTTTCTAGCTCTACATGCTGCCAAGCTCGTTTCTATCTGCTTTTCCTTTTCCGTCTCCCTGTGCTGGATTTCAAAGCTGATGCTTGTGTGATGCTTGAATTCAGAGCAGCGGGTTCCCTGCAGAAATCAGAGGTGGAGGTTAAAGAAAAGGTAAGCTGTTGTCCATACCTTGTTAAGCCATAGTGTGTTCAGGTTTTAAAAAGACTGGTTTTGATGTGGGATGTAGTTTGAAGGTTGACTTGCTAGGCCACAGGGCTTCCAAGCAACAAGAGCTATAGTTGAATTTGAGCTGTACGTGACATAAGAACCTCCTCACCACTTCCAGTTTTCTGAAGCTGGATAAATCCTCTCAGAAGTCTGTGTTTGCAGAGACTTTTAGTTTGGCATAATGATGTAACTGTATTTGCCCGTGTAAATTTTATCTTCTGGTTTTTTGTGCAGTATTTTAATGGCTTTGACTTTGTGACTTTCAGGTGCCTAAAGTGCTGCAGCAGATGGGCACAATAATGTTTTTATTAAAAAGACTTGCCAATTTGGGTTTTAATTCAGACTTTTCCAGCTGTTAATCTGTGGTCCAGTGACTGAAATATATGTCCGGTGCATTTTCTTTTACATGGGTGAAAACAAGAGGACAAATCCCACATTTTCTGTTTGGGTCCAAACTGGGCCTTTGAGAGCCCACATACAACCACAGTAACATCCCTCAAGAAACATAACTCCTATGTGAGGGCATACTATGTGCCCACCAGTGTGCCTGCTTTGTAAAGGATATGAACACCCAAGCTTTACAATCTGCCTCTTTGCTTGCAGGTCGCTATACAATGAGCCTTGCTGTATCACCAATGTAAAGCTCCCCAGCCTTAGTCCTGAAGCCTGTAAAGTGGGCGCTGGACCAGGGGCTGTACAGGGACCTACACTGTTCCCTTACTGACCCAGTATAAATGGCGAATAAATGTTAAGCAGTTTGAAGCTGTAGTACTGGGTTTATGCGCGCTTTGTTCACTAGAAATATTCTTCTTAAGCAGGATCCCAGGCTGGCCTGATACCACAGCGTCTTGGTTGCCAGAGTGTTTGAGCTGAGGGAGAGGAAACCCCATGCTGGATGACTTCAGCTACCGTGATTAATTTTGAAGACATTCAGGCTAAATTGTCTCCAGTCCTATCTCACAGGTCCAGCTTCAAGGAGATATCCTGGGGCTCCAGTTTTATTCAGGCCTCATTTTGGCTTCTACATTTAAAAAAGTTTGCTGAGCTAATACTGTTACTTAATCTAGGCTAGCAAGTCCCTTTTCATGTAAGCAAGGGATTAATCAAAGAGTTACCGCGTTAGCATAGCTGCTACTAGTTTTCCAAACAAAACGAGTTGCACCAATCAAAGTACTTTTTTGGCTAATATAACTTCAAAAGTTACAAAGTTCCCCAGCCTCACTACATTTATTGGGTATATTATTTGTCCACATCCCCACCAGTATCATAACAGTGATAAACATGTCAATGGTAGACCCAGACTTCAGGCAAGTCTTGCTGCATTTAGCAGAATGCCTGCAAATTCTTTGCAAATTCTTCCTGTTCATTATGGCAGATATTGTACTGAAGGGAAGAATAGCAAGCCAGGTGAGCCATTAAGATTCATCTCTTTGTGCTTAACCTGGGTACCATAAAGCATCCTTTTTCTTTTTTTAGCTGCTAGCTAATAGTCTCACACAATCAGATAACTTGGTACATTTTTCATGGGTGATAGTAAATCATGCTTTGCATTTCTTCAATTATTTTTTTTCCTTTTGGGAAACAGTTGCTTAATAGCAACTTTTTACAAGAAGGTACTCATCTTTTTAGCACAGGTTAACATTTCACAAATACAGAAGTGCAGAGATTACCCTCTAAATTTTCTACCTGAAAAAGAACAATTTAAAATCATTCAACTAAAGACAATAGCAAGTGCAAGACTAAAGCTAAGGGAACAACAGGAAATAAACAGCATGTCAGCATACTCCTCAGCATTGTTGTACAATGTAACAGTGTGTTAGTAACCCTGGCCCTGGCATTTGTCAATGTTCTTGTTGCTTTTTCCCATATTCCGCGGCAATATTTGCTAGTAATGCATTAACAGAAGCCACATTCCCAAGGCATGGAAACACTTTTTTTAGCTCCCGACATTATAAACGTATCTTGAATCAATAGAGCTGGCCACTTACTGCGATAATCAGAAATACTGTGGAAGGTAATCACTTCACAGCAAATGACTTTACATAATTTGATAATTGCTAGATCCCAGGCATTATTCTTGCTGTTAATCCATTGTGATTTATTGTCCCTTTCTACTCTGTTTATCATCACATTATTGTTCCAAGGTTCTTCTTGATCTTTGGTTCTCAGAGCCCAGCTGCACATTTCATTGCTGGCAGTTTAAAAAAAAAATTAGATTAAGTATCAGTTGAAATGCTGTGCCCAAAGAATATGTTTCACTTGTACTGTGTCTGGAGGGTTTCCTGGGCAATCCTCAGTTATCTTTCCATTTTTCAGTCCTTGTGGTAACTTAAAGGGAGTATGTCGGTATAACTCCCCTCTTTAGGGTAATAACGATTAGATTTTACTTCACTTCCATGTCTGGCTACAAATAGCACTGCGCCTCTTCATTGTGCAGCTGACATTTATTGAACATGTGTCAGAATGTTTTGAAAATACACTATTATTCACTCCTCATGTTTTCCGTGCTTCTAGGGTTTTAAGGGTTGTCAGATTCAACTGCTTTTGAACAGCAGATAAAGACAGTGCTAGCTGATCTGCATTTCCTTCCACTCTGTTTTAACTTTTTAATTCTGTTAATATCTCCCAAGTGAGAGTTACCCCTTGGAGGTGCAGGCGAGAGCCCTCAGGTCCTGCTGCAGGTGAGGAGAGGGAAGAGTGGCCACAGAGCAAGTTCCTACACAGTTTGCCCAGAGCTGAAGAGCTGGAAGTGGGCTCTATGCACACCCCTGGGGAGCCAGCAGGACAGCCCCAAAATGACTCTGCTTGGGGCTTTCTGCCCGGAATTCCTGCAATGTACTTTCACAACTGTCATAGCTGCGTATGAAATAAGAGTGCGTGAATAGGGAGGAGAGAGGGCTTCCCTGTGCCAAGGTGGCACGGATCAGCAGCAGGGCCTTGAATAATGCTCTTTTTTTGCCCCAAAAGCTACAGCGCTTTTGTTGGATTGTTCCATAGGCGGTAAGGCAGGAGGTGCAGATGACAGCAACAGTGCCAAGTAACCCCTGATGAGGCTCCTCCTATTTGCCTCTGAAAAGAGCTAAAATACCTGGAGCTGAGCTACGTAAAGCCTCAGAACAGAAGGAGGCAGCATTTCCATCAGGTTGGTCTAAGTGGTCCTCAAAGCTGCAGGATGACACTCTCCATTGATACCAAAGCACAAGTGGCATTCTAGCCTGTGAGTGACTTGAGTAGCGAGGGTCATTCACCATCCCAGATGGTGATGTGGTAGCTGGACTGCTAGCTAGGTTAGTTAGTCAATGGGTTACCTCTAAAATTACAGGAGGAGAAGGAACCGTGTCTCTCATGCCTTCAGAATGGCAGGAGGTTTGCCCAGCTGGTGCTTCACTTCCCTTTCTAGTGAATGCAGTTTTCCTTGTGTTATGCACAGACTCCTGGTCTACGTTTGGGAATGCGTGGCCGTTAAAGATGCCCAGAAAGATAGGTAAAGCCTAAAACTATAGGCATTTGTTTTGACAGAGATTCTTCCTGCCTAAATGAGACCTTTGTTTCAGCTGACAATCCAGCAGAAGGCTTGCCTGTGCTTTACACACTTGACAGTTTTTGTGGCTAAAACTCATTTTACATTGTAGCAATACATTATCAGGAGAGTATTGAGCTTTTTTTCTTGACCTTCTGTACTTCCTGTTCCCATTTTTACAAGTCATTTAAAATGTTGCTGCTGGTTATGTTCTATTTATATTCAATCTGTTCCTCATGTCACTGTTGTCACTCATACTGGCTAACTATGAAATTGAGAATCAAGATTTTTCGTTTTCAATAAAAGTGCATTTTAAGCCTCCTTATTTATCGCTTATTATTTGGAATTTCAGCATTACCTGCAACACACGGTTCCTTTTTCTGTCTTTACTCATTGCATGGTATATGTAAATTGCAAGCTATTGTTCAAGAAGGGATTTTCCTACAGTGCAGCTGATGATAATTTGTGACTTCTGTGGATTTCGGGTAAAGTCCATATCTCTTTCTGGTAAAAGAGTGACATAACGATCACCAACAGTGATGGAGTTGCATCCACAGCCTCAGATGTCCCTATGGCTTTGCTTTCTACCCCTTTTTGAAGCAAACAGTGTCACAGCCATGGTGTCACCACTTTCTGGTAGGATGGGCAGAATTTCCCCTCCTCTCCTCTCCTCATTCCTAAGCCAGAGACACGAAGCTGCTGGAAGAACTCTTCCTCCGGGCCTGCCTGCCAAGAGCTGGTCTTGTTACCGCTTCCTGACTGCAAGCTTGATACAACTGCCCATTTGCCTGAGGGGTGAAAGTCTGAAGGTGACAGTTTTCATTACCCAGAGACTTCCAACTGACAGGCAAGTCTGTCACTAAATGTAGCATTTTATATCCTCTGCCACAGTCATTCTTTTTGCCATAAATGTACCATTAAGCAGGGTGTTAAAAATGCGCTTAATTTATGTTATACACAGAAGATCTATTGCTGTACATACCAGAGACCTTTATGGAGCAGTGAACACTATCATTGTCATTGTGGACACAATCTGAAGGGTCAGTGGTCTCCACAGAGGACCCTGTAGGAAACAGGACCTCCGTCAGTTACGCTCAAACGGATCTGTTTCCTCAAAGCTCATTTATGTGAAAGAGGAACATCCTCCTTGAATGTGTGTGTCCTCCCTCCTTCTCCAGCCCTCATTTCATGACAAATGAAGGGGGGACAACCCCTTCCAGGTGGTGAGCAGGCCTGGCCTGTGTTGTGCCACTAGTGTAAGAGCCTGTCCCGCTTCTAGCAGACGTGAGTTTTTTACTAAGCACTCTTCCCTGTTGGACTTACACTGTCTAGGTGAGTAAAGCACAAAGTTTTAAATCACCATGCCAAGGTTTGACCATAAGAGTTTGACCCAGCCGACAAACACCTGAGAGGAGTCTGGCTTTTAGGGGTGTAACTACATGAATACCGTTGACAGGAAAGAAAAGTCTGGAAATAGCTGCCTTGGAGACATCTATGGGAAAATTAACATCTGGTCTTGAGACGGACTACCCTGGACTAGACCCAGGTAAAACTTCCCAGGTTAAACCTGGTTTATCTCACTGAAAGGTATTATATCATGTGGGCATGACTTTTAATTTTCTTTGAAACAGCTGGCGTTTTCCCAAGATAACCCACTCATGGCCAAATGACAAGGGTTATATTTAGTGTTATACTGAAAGTGAACAGGCAGTGATATTCCTTTAGAATATGTTATTTTATGACTGAATTATGTCAGTAACAGTTTGCTAAATCTGAAACTGAAATGTATTTTGCTGGGGCTTGTCAAGAGAGCTATTACCCAGGATATGATTTGCACAGTGACCCCTGAAACAACCTGAGCTATGTGACTATCTAGCATGTATAGCTTTGGCCTGTATTTTTAAACAAAGATTTAATTTTCTTCATGTCTTCTGAGTGCCAAGATCTTGAGCAATAACTTGGCACACCAAATGAAAGTGCACGGGAGGAATCCTCTTGCTGATGAATAGTGTTGTGAGGAATCATGAGTCATGTCTATAGTGCTCTGGTAGGTCAAAACTGAGGGTGCCCCTTTGGGTGCTGCGTGAAGAAGCACTGAACTTATGCACCTGCTGCAGATCCTGGGCACAACCCATGCTCTTTGGCATGACACTTTTCCTGTAAGTCTTTGCAAGCTGCCCTGCAAGGCCCTTCTCTAGTATCATCTCTTCCGCCACTGACTTATTCATACCGTACACATGGAGTGATGCAAGGGTGGGCAATATCCACTAAGTTATTACAGCAATACAGGGGAAAAGAGAGCTCCCCCATAATGGCAAAGAGCTAGATGTCTGGAGTAGCAGCCTTCCAGTGCAGTGACCCCAAAACCTGAAGGCATTGTGTTGACCTACATGTAAGCTACAGAGGGCATCCACCTCGGAGGTTCAGCCTACATCAGAGTCTGTACAGATCAGAAGGCTCCAGATTTCCTGTATGGGACAAGATCTTGTCTCAGGCATTCACAGGCATGTGGTACAGGTATGTACAGGAACAGGTATGTTTGCAGTACAGCTTTGGTATGGCATAGTTCCTCCTCACCACCTCTGGTTCTGGATAAATGCTCCCGGGGGTGCTCAAAGAGGTTTTTTTTATTTTCTAAGCACAGAATGCTTTGGCCAAAGAGACCACAGTGTGAGCGCATAACAGATACCCCATACAAGAGTGAGTGAATATGCAGCAAGGAGTTGGTGCCCTGTAGCAGTAACGCTGGCCGGGCTAGCAGCGACAGGGAGCTGGCAGCAGGCTGGCAGGCAGCGTGCAGCCTTGGCAGGCATGAGGACAACAGAGTGGGCAGAAAAACATTCTGTGAGGGCTGTCCCAACTGGTCCCTTTCTGCCTTGACCACTTGCTTGGCAGACTGTTCAAGCTACGGCCTCTGGCCCTGGAAGCCCACCTGAAAGGATGCAGTACCAGCCTTGCTACCTGCTTTCAAAAGCTGACTGTGCAGGAATGAAGGCTCAGGGGACTGAGGCTTTGCAGGGACTAAGGCTGAGAGGTAGTTAAGGATGGCCCCTGGTGGGAGGCGGGGACTGCTGAGTGGATGGGGCATGGCTGGTGATGGACCCTGATGTGTCCTGCCTTGTTTGTCCCTGAGACATGCCCTTGTCATCCTAACACAGTCTGCCCTGAACTGTGTTTCTGATGCGCGCTCGCAGCCCCAGCTGGGGAGTGCCCAGCCTGGGAGCCACACAGCTCCACGTGGGTGGCGCGGGACTCATCCAGCATCGCAGCTTGGGCCTGGTGGGAATGGAGGACAGGGCCATGGGGTAAACCCATGGGCTGGAGCAGCAGGAGTAGCTAGGGTCCACATACCACAGCAAAGGATTTGTAGGCAAGTAAAGAGCCCTTCTGCTGAGGCTTCCTTTGCCTGTGCACAATGCACTTGGGAACGCTGGTTAACAGCTGTGCTGGTGCCTGTACAAAAATAAGGGGCAAGCCAGGCCTGCCTCCCGTGCTGGGCAGGGAACAGGAAGAGTGGGGCAAACTGCTGAGCAGGCACAAGCCTCAGCGTGTATGGTAGATGCAGAGGAACAAAACGGTGTTAAGCCTACGTAAGCACATGGTGCTCATCATCTAGGGGAACTAGCTGGTTGGTGTCAAAACCAAGCACTAACACAGCCCAAATCTGTCTAGCAGCCGTCTGTCAGGGAAGCAACATTTTGGAGTTCAGCTATCGATGCTGGAGTTCTTAAGGCATGGAGGAGACATGAGCTACAGATGTTGCAGATCAGCTGCAGTGTGTTGCTCACAGGACAATTTTTCGCTTGTCAGGACTGAGGTAAACTTTAGTGGGGACCACATCTTGCAGCTTTCCCATGATGGCTTTGGTGTGAGGTTCTCCTGCGAAGCCTGGAGGTGCACTGGAAGCCCCGCTCAGGGCCCACACCACATTGTTAGGGTGTCTGTTGCTAGTGAAGTAAGGAGGTTATGTCTGGGTGAGAGCCCAGCTTCCTGCCTGTGCCACAAAGAGCAGTAGGTGTACTGCAGCACCTAAAAATAGTGACCTTCAAGTGATCTTAAAGGCCAAGACCATGTAGTCTGTCAGAAAGCTTAGCCTCAAAGACACTGCAGCAGGAGGGTCATGGGGCTGCTATAAACAGGCTGAGTCCAACCCTCTGCTATCATAGCAACCACGTCATGTAAGCCCCTGCACAAATTCAGCAAGCTTACTCCTAAATTAGCTAGATTTCTGTTCCCATCCTTCTGTTGTAAAAGGCTGTTGTAAAATATGTTAAATGTCATGCACCCTAACAAACAAACAAACCCAAACAAACTCAACTTTCAACAGGAAATTCTGTCTATCTCCCACGCTTTGCTGAACGTAACGTTTAGAAGGAGTACACCTCCAGCATCCTGCCTGCCCAGGGAAGTACGTCATTTGCAAGGAGCTACAGGGAGGATCATTATCACAGAAAGTGTCCCTGTTGACTTCATTCCAAGGCTTTAAAACTGCTCTTCATTTAGATCAATGACACTCTGTAGAAACACACACTTGGCCTGCAAGGTAGCAGACTTCAGGAGAAGTAATGGGAAGGGTGCTCAGCAGTTGACCCTGTAACTGCATTACATCTCAGACCTTGCTGCTCGGCTGCTTCCTGCTCACCAAAGACAAACCTGGACCTGGATGTGCAATCAGAAGCCACTAGTTCCAGAGCTAAGATGCTGCTTAGAGGTGGGTTGGTGACTTCCAGACTTGTCTGCTATGGGACCCTGCTCCACCTGGATTCCTGTGCATGAGGGGTCAGATACAACAATACAGCTGATGCAGCAGGAGCCAGCTTTCCAACACGCTCCTATTATATGACTGTTTTGTTTCAGTCAGCCAATATTCAATGGCACTGTGAGTTTATTTCTAACAAGAGGAGAAAATTATTATATGAGTAAGGTTATTCTTGGTTGTTCAGTCCTGTTTGTTTACAGGGAAGTGCATGCATGCCTATGTTCCCAAAACAACCTGGAAACGAACAGTGCACAGTTGTGTTGCTCACTCTTTCCAAGACTGCTTTTCCTCTCAGCTCTCCTTGCCCAAATTTTCTGTCTCCAGGAGATCTGTCCCAGGGCAACTCTCTCTGTTACTTTTTCTTATTTTTCCTGGCTTCCAGCCTCTAAAATGCTTCCAACAGCCAACCTGCTTTCCTCAGCATTTGCAACTCATTCCATCAGGACGGGTTTTAGTTCCTGATACTCTTTCATGCCATGTATTATGTAAGTTCTACTCTTTTTAGCTATCACAGCCTTCAGAGGCTGTTTTTCTCTTTCTATTTAACTTGGAGAAACCCTACACAGATTACCGACTGTTCTTAATGAGGTCTCTGCCTTTTGTCTATAGAAGGCTATTTGATTAAAGATTGAAATAACCCCTATTGGAGTAGTAAGATACACTTTTAATCACTTGTGTGAATAGTAACTAAGGGCCAGATCCAAAAGGACTCCGGAGAAAGTTTACAGTGGAAAATTATTGTGAAATAAGCAGAAGTATGTATTGCTGCACACTAATAATTCTGTACTTCCTCCTGCATTGTTCTTAACAAGCAGTGAGTTCAAAGAGGTTTCTTCAGCCTTGAAACTTCAGGTGCTAAAATTATATTCATTGCAACCTGCTCCACCTCCATAGCTCCACCTCCATAGCTCCACCTAAGCCAGGAAATTCCTCGTTTCAGGAGTTGCTTCCATTTCCTTTCCTACTTTATCCTGTCACAAACGCCTAAAGTGCTGCTTCAGAGCATGCCGTGGTGGAGCTCTGCCTTGACAGTGGAGAGCAACTCGGCACCTACCTAACGCTGAAGTGCCTGAGTTTGAGAAACCAGGTTCTTCACACCCATACCCACGCAAGGGACACCATCTGCTCTGAGCGTGCCTCGCATGCCCACAGGGTGGGCTCTGTAAAAAGGCATTCCCGCCCCCTCTCACGGAGCACATTTCTCCATGCAGAAAATGACAGCTGGGCCGGGGAGAGGAGGAGTGACCTGCCCAGCTGGGCGACAGGAGCACTCCGAGACCCAAGTTGCCTACGTAACTCTGATTCTCTGAGCTAAGCAGAGGCGCGTGGTTATGTAGCGTATTGATATTGCTGAGCATATACAGGTATCTAATAAAGGCCTGACTGTACTGATGCAGGGTAGTTGGGATTTGCCAGAAATCTGCTCTCCCCTATACTCCTGTGTTAACAGATTGCTGGGAGAGTTCAAAGTGTCACCAGTTATGAGCTAAGGGGAAGTGAAGCAGACACATATTAAACTTTTTAAGATATTTTTCTTACCAATCAATAAAGTGCTGATTCTCACTGTCTTTTCCATAGCCAGGAGACTTGTTATTTGCTACCTGTCAGCTATCTGCTAATATTTGATTTGTGCTTACAGAGGTAGATTTTTTTTTTTTTTTTTGGTGCAGCCATTTGATGATGTCTGAAGAGGCAGTTGGATGCTGGAGAAGGTGAGAGCTAGCTCTAGGCCAATGGTAAATGGGAAGCAGAAAAACAATTCAGTCCAAGCAGCCTGCAGTGACCTGAGAAAAGGGCTCTGTCTACATGACGAGTAATGCAGCGTAATAGGAGTGGATTGGCAGAGTGAAACAGTTCATGCTGAAAACCTGACATCTACATTAGTTGCCTTTTAGGAGGGTTACTTAAGATGAGCTCGTCTGGTCCAGTGGACTGAACATGCACTTGTGGTTCGAGCACATCAGACATGCTCCTGGAGCACATCTCAAGGTTTAATTTAGTCTGAAAGGAGTCTAGTTTGCAGAAGCCAAGCATGCTACACCAGATGCAGTAAGTGGGGACAACTGGACAATTTGTTTCAAAAGCACATTCCTCAACTAAAACACTAACATAGATAAGGCAAAAGACTGCTTGAAATAGATTAAATTTAGACTAAATGAAGCAAAGTTTGCCCTGTGTGATGTGTAGGAACAATGAAGCTGCAGGTTCGCAATAAATTGCAGCTGACAAAAAAAAAAAAAACAAATGAGTATGCAGTTTCTTCTTCTTTCTGCATCCCTCTACTTCTTTCCTGGTACACCACAAAGGAAGCTTGGGTGCTTAGCTCTGCATTCTGGATCTCACTAAAGAAGCCAGCTATCTAGAAGTTAGATATTGCAATGTAACCTTACAGCATCTAATAATAAGCATTTTTGGTTTAAATTAAATATTACCCACCTCATGTTTTAAACAGGGGAGAGACAGATTTTGCTTTCAGTTACTCTGAATGCATACTGGAGCAAGACTTATTATATAAATATTTAAATAAACCATATTCATTAAATTAGTTTTCCTCCCACTCTTTCTATTTACTTCTATTTGCTATCAGAAGTTCCATTATGGATTCAGCTCAGTTTTTCCCTGGAGGCTGTAGCCACAATAATATTGTTTGATGTAAATAGGTTGTGGTGACTGAATTTTTTACTCCAGTAAGCATATTGCTTGGAACATGCTGCTCACTCCCATGGTCCAAAAAACTGCGAAGGGATGACTCATACCTGACAAGTGCTACTGATCTCATTTCCCTTACTCAAACTCCACAGTTTGTGTACAGTTCTATTTTGAAAGGTAGGGGGTGTGAACGTGTCTCCAGTCTTTCTTTATTCAGCCTTAGGAGCAAGAAAGGGACTTTCTTGCCTTCCTTTCAGTGGACTGCTGCTCATCTCACTAATGTTGAGTCCATTTACAAGAACAGAATGGAAGTTTCAACTTCAGTTTATCCCACAGCAACTACATGTGGTATTTTTAGAACTACTTTCTGAGCATTTTTGAGGTAGACGGCCAGGTGGACTTGCAGTAGCCTAGATTTTAAGGGTTATTTACGCGTATGCATTACCCACTCTGAGCCGGTTGCCTCTGTGCATAAAGATCTGCATGCACGTGACGTGCTTCCTTCCTGGGATGTAACTTGATTACTGTTGTGGTCTTCCCCTGCTAAAATCAGCCACAAAGGTTTTATGCTGCAATAATCCTCCTCTGGTCATGTTTATTTTAGTGGTTCTCCAATTGCCTTCCCACGTGGCTTTTGCGCTGTGCGTGACCAGCTGACGTGTTGGCCTGCGTGCAGTCCTGCTGCGGGGTCACTGCGACTGAAGTCATGGCGCTGTGCCAACGTCAGCACAAATGCTGACACAAATGCAAGTGCACGCTCCTGCCTCAGGAATGAGCACACGGGGCTCGTCTTCGCCCTTGCCCTGTATTTCTGCACTACCTGGAGGTAGCCCACTCAGAGGGCTTCAGAAAAGGAGGTGATGCAGGGAGCTGCATGATCCCACGACAGAAGCTGGTATTTTTGAGAGAAGCAGTAAAGAGATGGGCCAAACAAGACTGTAACTGGGTTCCTATGTGGTGCCCTCATAACCCAAGGCTATGAAGATGACTTGGAAACCTGAAGGGAAAACTATTTATGGTTGAGCCCGTATTATGCACTCTCAGTGTATAATTTATTTATTGACATGAGTCACACACACTAATCCTCACCTCAAGCCTTCCATTTAGCACTGAGCATTTACTTTTCAGTCTCCACTCTCAGCCTATAGCTAAGCAGTTATTTTATATCAAGATTTCAGTAAAATCTTTAGCAAAAGCTTTCATCATCCAAGTTAAGAGAAGGTAAACATGTTCTCCTAGAATAAGACATGGTTAGCTGGTGCTCCTTATCCCACATTGTTCACCATGCTAGCAAAGTCAGCCATTAGGGGAAAGAAATGAGAACTCATACATTTTCAAAGCAGGCTGCATTAATATTATTAAATCCACAACAGGACTAACTAGGCTTTGGTGGAAAGTACCAGTTTTTATCAATGAAGCCCAAGGCTTTGTACTGGAGAGAAGTAATGAAAATATAGTTTCAACAAGCTACTCCACACCAGCAATGCCATAAATAATAACCTCATGAGGAGGTCACAGACCTTATTCATGCAATGATATTTGTAATTTCATAGAATCATAGAATCATAGAAGAGTTTGAGTTGGAAGGGACCTTTAAAGGTCATCTAGTCCAACCTCCCTGCAATGAGCAGGGACATCTTCAACTAGATCAGGTTGTTCAGAGCCCCATCCAACCTGACCTTGAATGTTTCCAGGGATGGGGCATCTCCCACCTCTCTGGGCAACCTATTCCAGTGTTCCACCACCCTCATTGTAAAAAATTTCTTCCTTATATCTAGTCTGAATCTACCCTCCTTTAGTTTAAATCCATTCCCCTTTGTCCTATCACAACAGACCCTGCTAAAAAGTCTATCCCCGTGTATCTTATAAGCCCTTTTTAAGTATTGGAAGGCCACAATAAGGTCTCTCCAGAGCCTTCTCTTCTCCAGGCTGAACAACCCCAACTCTCTCAGCTTTTCTTCATAGGAGAGGTGTTCCATCCCCCTGATCATTTTCGTGACCCTCCTCTGGACCCGCTCCAACAGGTCCATGTCTGTCTTGTGCTGAGGGCTCCAGAGCTGGACGCAGTACTCCAGGTGGGGTCTCAGCAGAGCAGAGCAGAGGGGCAGAATCACCTCCCTCGACCTGCTGGCCACGCTTCTTTTGATGCAGCCCAGGATACGGTTGGCCTTCTGGGCTGCGAGCGCACATTGTCGGCTCATGTCCAGCTTTTCACCCACCAGTACCCCCAAGTCCTTCTCGGCAGGGCTGCTCTCAATCCCTTCATCCCTCAGCCTATCTTGATACCACAGGTTGCCCCGACCCAGGTGCAGGACCCTGCACTTGGCCTTGTTGAACCTCATGAGGTTCACATGGGCCCACTTCTCAAGCTTGTCCAGGTCCCTCTGCATGGCATTGCGTCCCTCAGGAATGTCAATTTATTGCATAATTCTCCATTACAGTAGCTCCAAGAGTTGACCCACCCCCATAAGTTTATCAGTAGCAGTTGGCACTTCCATATTTCCACATAGTAGGAACCACACACCTCGGATCATGGATCTCTAATGCTATGTGCTGACCCTGTGGCATTCATGCAGGTTTGCAGAAAAAAGATTGGTCACTGCCTGTCATACCAAGTCTTCACCAGAACCATGTCTCACCACATCTGTCATCTTCTACTTCAAGATTAACTTGGTAATGAAACACGCAAAAAGTTGTAGAAAGGGAACATGGAGGGAACATTCAAAGGAAGATGAAGATAGAAAGAGCCACACTGTACTCTGCAGTAGTCCCAAGCTGGCATTCTGCTTGGAGACAATTTTAGACAGAAGCCAATACAGGCCCAGCTCAGAGAGCGGGGGGGGGAAATATTTTTTAAAAGCTAAGTGCATACCCACTTGAAGGGTGTCCGAGGTTAGAAGCGATGGTTACAGCTGTACTAGTAAACTAAACGTGCCAGGAACTGTCTCTTCACACAGAGGCTAGTGGTGCAGGATGACTTACCGCCATGCTGTTACCTCTCATCCAGATCTTATCCAGATCAGGGTGGCCACAGGGAAAATGCCTGCTCGGGATTTGCGCCAGTTCCTGATCTGCTCCCAGGAACAGCTTGGGATAGCACAAACTGGCCTGGGCCAAATCATGCCTGCGCCACGCTCCCAGCGTGATGCTGCGGAGAGTCATGCTCCAGGGCCCAGAAACTGCTGGGTTTCTCTTGATGATGTAGCTGCTGTGTCCAACAAATTTCCCCCTCACCTGATCTTCCGCAACGCCATTCTGAGCCCAACATCTGGCAGACAATTTATAAAGTCTCTTTTAGAAAAGTGTTAGTGTTGCGTACCAGAAGGATCATTGCGTGTGTAGGCAGCCCACGACAGGCTTCCCCTCCGAAGTGTGGCCAGAGGGGACCGAGCCTCAGGCATCCGATAGTGAGCCATGTAGACGTGTAGAGCACACAGCGGCGAGCGAGCTCTGTATCAGCTTGCTCCTTGAGTGTGGACCAGGAAATAAAAGATAGCCTGAGTGATGATAGGCAAGGCCTTCTGAGGACAAGGAAGAGGAAAAGGAAGAGAAAGAGGAAGAGGAAAAAAAATAAAAAGGAAAGACAGAACTGGAAAAGAGAAGAAGAGAAGAAAGAGAAAAAATTAAGAGGCAGCAAGGAGGACGTAAAGAAGACTGCACTGAAAACTGTGCTACAAACAATATTAAAAAGATTAAAGAGAACTGGCATGAAGTTCAGGCTTTAGACAAATATCTGCAGAGGCCGTGGTGAGAGCTCATCGCAGGAAAACGAACAGGGGGAAGCCACTCTTTAAAGATTCATGATGCTATTTGATGAGATTTCCCTGTTTCATGATGTTTATTAAATATCCAATTTTAGACTAGCGATAAGGTCAGTCATTAGTACCCAGCTCCTGTGTTAATATTTAATACTTATTGACCCCCATTCTCGTGTTTCAGGGGAACATGCTGGAAACTGTCACAAAAATTACATGGGGATGTGGTACATAAATATATGGAAAGACTAGTTGTGGTACTAATTTCTTTGTTGCCTGAAACTAGATTCATTTGCGTCTCACCTGCAGCTTAGGAGGACCTGTAGGATACAACAAATATTTTATTCTCAGCGTAGGATGTTGCTGCACATACGGAAAGGTTGTGGCTGTTTCTCGATGCTCCCCGGCTGCTGCGTCCGCGGCGGTGCCATTCAACGCAGACAAAGAGACGAGCAGGGGGAGCAGTCATTCCGGCCAACGCCACCCGTTTACAGCATCGTCTTTTTTCTCCTAAACTACAATAGCCCGACGCCAAACATGGACCTCGTGATCCCCTTTAAACTGTTCTGTAGCCAAAAAAGAGAATGCTATCTGGCAGCACAGCTTCAGTTACCAAAGAATTAATGAATACAGAATTACAGATGTCTGATTATTGTTAGATAAATGTGATAGTGGCAAAGGGTTATACACATAATCTGTCCCATGCTACTGCCATTTGCTGAAGTTTTTCCCAAAATGTGGATACTAGATGACCAATCACTGCATCTGCTGATGGTTAAAATCAAAACCTTTTAAAAACATGTAAAAAAGAGTTCAACGCCTATATTTAAGGGGAAGGGAGAAGCATACCTGACAGTCATGCACACCAGCTGGTGATAAGCGGACAGCTTGTGAGTCAAGGCCTCAGTCTGCCACATGTGAAAAAGCCTATGAAGATGAGAGCTTCAAGAAACTATGAAGATGAGAAAAATGAATCATTACAGTATTTATGTACTTTTACACATTCTAACCTCAGAAAGACAGAATGAAGTAGAAATAAGTAGTGAGCTTTAGCATGATGAAATGAGCTTGGAGGTGCTACATATATATCATATATATCAGTAATGTGCAGAAGAAGGTTATGCACAACAGCTGAGGTGCCAACATTGCCAGATGACTAATTTTGTAGACAGGTTGACCTCAGATAGGACTAATTTCTAAATGAGCTGGGAGACCTGCATGAATCACAGCATGATGAGAGACTGGAAAGGCTAACTTGAACTAATTTCAAAAGTGCAATAAAATAAAATGCAAGTATGCAGCTGGATATGGTGCTTGTAATAAAGGCATGCTGGTAGCTTTTCAAAACAACGTTCTCTCTCTGCAGGACAGATGCCTTGTACACAAGTTGTAGGCACTTCTGGGGTGAGATTGTTTGTTTTAAGTATTTATTTAGTACAGGATTAAGGGAGGCTATGCTCCATGTTTGAAGCCCCAAATTATTAGTATGAGATAGTGCATGTCAGAAGGGAGGACGTTTTCCCTGCATACCTTATGCATTTCTCACTATACTTGGACCTGAAGTGGCCATGCCCAGGAGAGGAATTTTTTTCAGACACATAGTTTTTCTGCATAATACTAATACTAATAATAGTAATAATAATGGTACCAAGTATATAATAGTAATACCTTATAATATATTATAATAATATAATAACAGAATAAATAACTAAATAAAATACAATATTGTAATAATAAATGTTAATATGTTATCATATAATATGTGGTAATGATAATATAACGCTATTAATGTATTATAATAATACTAATAGTAGTAATACTAATGAGAATAAATATAACAAGAACAACCATGCAAGAATAGCTTTTCTCTCATCTATGCTGATTCATTCCCTCTTTATTGTTCTAGACACAGAAACAGCATTGCGTGAGCCCTGTATCCTTATTCTCCCTTCTGCCTTCCAAACTATGGAGCAGGTTGACGTCAGCTCTTTTAAAATACAAATGGAGCTTATGGAAATGCTGTTCTTCCTACTGTAGCTCTCCTGCCGGTCCGGGCAGAGGCGATGAGATCATAACCAGTAGTCACAAGCATTTACGGTTTGTCCTGATTTCTTGAGTGCTGCATCATTCATCTCAATACCAGCAGAGAACAGAAACGGGGTCTCAATTGCATGTCACTAACCAGGAGGTACTGCTCATCAGGGAGCATCTCCACATCTCCAGCTTCTGGAGGAAAACTTGGTGGCTGTTTCCAGGATCGTTCAGACATAAACAGCAGGTACTCTGGGGTCAGCACTTCCCTGCCTTAGCAGAGCAGCTGCCTGCGTCCTAGCAGTGAGCTCCTGTGCCCTCACGCCAGTCAGAGCTGCAAGCTTCTACACACTTGGACACAAGCATGCGCAATTGCTCCTACCTTGGAAATCCCTAGTACTTTACAAAATACACGGCTCTGGTGTCTCCAGCCTATGATTTTATAACACCTCTCTCTTTTTTCTTTTTCTTTTTTTTTTTTTTTTAAATTATCTTATGTCTCTGGCTCCTGGAAATAACAATTAGATGGGAATCTCAGCTTCCATTGAATCATTTTGTCTTCTTCTTCACTATAAAGAGTGTGAAACATGATATCAAAGGCTTAAAGAAATGAGAACAAATAAGCCCAAAAGTAAGTTCTTTACATTTTTGAGAGCCTAAATAACAGTTTTGAGGTCTGACTCATTATTTGGGGGTGTTTGAGGTTAGAAATTATGAAACCAACAAACCTTTCAAGTCAAACAAGTTCCGCAGCTGTAATTACTGAAAAAGTTGTACAGAGATCACCTTCAGGTTAGGCACGTCTGTCTTGAGGCTAGGTACATGTATATGTACATATATGGATGGATGGATGGGTGGATGGGTGTACAGTTTTTCCTGGAAGGCCACTTCCATTGAAACCAGTTAGGATCATTTAAGACAGAGCAGGCTTAATCATAATTTTACCATTGGTGTATTTTGTGTGGGAGTAGTTACATGTTCTCTACTTGTACCTGTAGGGAGTGCAGTACTGGGTCTAGCTAGACGGGGGGGCACAATTTACGTGGCAATGAGCCCCCCTCCTGGCTTTCAGCAGTGGCCACTGTCACCCTCTGAAGGCCTGCAGAGCGCTCACTGACTTGCCCATGGCGCAGGGCCTCCTCTCCAGGGCTGCCTGCGGAATGGGAGCTCCCGGTCCCTTTTCTTTCAGGTGAGTGCTGATAACACCTTGTGGGGAATTGCAGGTTAAACACTTGTAAGAGAAAAAGACAAGGGAAGCCTACCGCTGATAAAAGATAAAACCACCACATATACTTAACTGGGCTAACCTTATCTTGTTATCTCTTAAATTAGTAGAGTTCAATCTAATTAAGTGCTCACATGGAAGAAACCCAAGTTGTGGTGTGACTAATCAGCTTGAAGGCTCTGCTAACCGCAGCGTTGATAGGGCTCTGTTGTGCTGGGGGCTGAGAGGAGAAACAATTCATGCCCCGAAAGGTTTGCAGTCTCAAGCCTGGTCTCCTCTCAAGCGGGTGGGGCTTTTGAGGCAGTCATTTTATAGATGCAGTTTGTACCTTTAAAAGGTAATTCTGCTGGGTTATTGCAACCCAAAACAAGATCAGCATACGCTTGGGCCTTTTTTGCTGTTATCATCAGCTGCATTTATTATGCCAGGGCTGTTGCCTAACACCCTTAAACTGATAAGTTATATTACATCTAAGGCAGAAGTTTCTATAGTAGATAAGGCCTAGGGAATCAAACCGTATCAAGGTTTATACCTCTATTTATTTATTTATACCTCAAGGTTTATCAGCAACAGAGTAGTTGATGATCTGCTGTTGTGGATTCTTCAAAAATGGCCAAGAGCCAGTCAAAAACGTAGTATCAGGAGCAGACTTGGATCCCGAAGCTGTGACCCGGTAGGTTCAACAGCCAACAACGCGCAGGGGAGCGATCTGCCTAGCGTTTGCATCTGGTGATTTGTTACTTCCCGCTCCATGTAGCTGGATGCCTCCTCGCATCTAGGTGGTCTTTTACGCACGCCTACAGCAAGGCCAAGGCCTTCACACAGCTGGATCTCACAGTAAATTGGAAGCACAGTCACTATGCCCCGGTGAATAGATTTATACTTGTACAGATGGATATAGCAAGTCTGTGGTATACAGTCATATTTCGTGATATCAGTGAAGCTACCTGTCCGTTACTGTTTTTTGACACATTCGTCTAAAAATTAACTGAACCCTCTTGAGCGTAGCGTGGGCCTCAGTTACTTGTGCCCAGGTCTGAAGATGGTGTAGATATCGAGAAGTAGCACGACGTGTGACAGAGTGTGCCTAGAGCAGCCCAATGTACGTGAGATACAGTCCGGTGCTGGAGAACATCCCCCGCGGGGCAGCACCAGACCTCTGCTGGCCCTTGCTGGCCCTTGCTGGCCCTCGCTGTCCGGTCCATGCAGAAGACAAGTCCCAGGGAGGGTGGGAACCAGCACGCTCAGCTGGAAGGAGAGCAAGCTGGGAAGGAGAGCCAGCTCTTGTATTTCTCTCCGTTTGCCTGGAGGGGGGGAAGCCTGCAAATGAAAAAGTCAACCGGCTCCTTCATTTGAACGAACTACAAAAAGAGAAAAAAAGCCGCTGTAATAGCAAGCTACAGCCTCCCACGCTGGTTCATCTCAGCTACTAAGGGGGGGAAAATGCGGGAAGACAAACAAGCATCTGGTCCTCCTGATTATCGCCTGACCCGTGAATTTAAAACCCTGTGAAACTCAGAGGTGGGAGGGTTTCTCCCAGGGAGCTGTGCAGCATTCCTGGGAACAAAGAACAGCCCAACACCAAAGCAGCTCACCTGCAGAACAGCTCAGCTATTCCTATCCCTAAGTAGGCAAGAATGTGACAACTCCTTTCCGCCCCTTTTCTCCCTCACCTGCACAGTCACAGCCCAGAGGTTCAAAGCCCTCGGCCTGCAGTCCAGCTTATAAATCCCCTTCACAACCCCCCTGCCATGCCTGTCCTGTTGACAAGCTTCATGTGCTATCAGAGAGGATCTTGGTTCCTGCAGGTTGCTAAAGGTCCTCAGAGCTCTGAGCACCTCCTGCACTCAAAGGGAGCAGCGTCGCAGCCGCGGGCAGGCCCATTTCCCACGCACAGCCCTGCAGAAACGGGCTTCAGCGCAAAGCTGCCAGAGCTGAACCATACCCAGCGGAGCTCTACTGCTGGAGTCTCTACTGCACATCTCCAGCGGCCTTCACGGCCCACACCGAGCTCCCTGCTAGTGAAGCCAGGCTTGTGCAGGTGTAGGGGCACACGGGTATGGGGTTGTTTGAATTTGAGCTGCAGGAGGAAGGAAAGGGGTGCAGCCAGGAGAGAGATGCAGCAGACAGAGCTACTGACACCGAGTCCAACCCCAGCTGCTGCCTCTGCAGAAGGTAGCCAGGACCTTTCCTGTCACATATTGAAAGCTGGGAGAAAAAGATACTGCCTCTATTCACATTGTCCTAATAGCTGCTTCCCAGACTGGGAGTACCTGGGGCCACAGACATCTGTGTCGCAGCAGCTGACGGCTTGCAGGAGGCAAGGGAGAGATGGAGGAAAGGATGGGCAGGAGCTGGGCACCCACCTTCCCTCATTTATTTGTTGCCTCCTTCCCTCGCCCCTCCCAGGTGAGAACAAGGCATTTACATACCCCTGGGGCAAGATGGTGTTACCAAATGGAGAGAAGAGAGTTTTGAGTAAATAGAGGAAAGAGTACACTTGAAAACTACTGCGGTGGCTACAGCATATATTATGGACATACACACACACACACACATCTGTTTCTTTCTTCTTTTTAATCTTATCTATGAGACCACACCTCCTCCTAAAAAGAGGAGAGGAAAACAGGATCAATTAACATATTAAGGAAGGAATCCCAGGTTGTGTCAGATGGAGGACGTATACCCAGATCCCTTTACATTGGGCATGTAGTCAGACGGTCTCTCCACCAATATCTCTGGTATGTTTAAAGCAAAATAGGCCAGTGGAATTCTTCATCCTAAGTAAGTTACTTGGAGGAGCTGCCTAAGGAGTATGTGTGCCACCACCCTCTGTTGGATATAGACAGAACTGCTCAGCCATGGACTGCCTGCACATGGCACCGCCGGCACCCAGCACCGCCCGCACCCAGCACCGCCAGCACCCAGCACCGCCGGCACCCAGCATCGCCCGCACCCAGCACCGCCGGCACCCAGCATCTCCGGCTCTGTGTGCTTCCTGGCACTCGGCACCTGAGAGCCTGGGAGCCCCTGGGAACCACGTGTCTCCTACACTAGCAGGTTTTACTGCGTCCCTCTTCACCTGTGGAAACCGGCCATGGACACCAGCTTAAAAAAATCCTCTTGCTTTGGGGCACAGACCTTGCGAAAAGGCATTATCAGATCCTGATGAGCTTTAAAGCAGATGCTGTTACTGTAACTGCTCACCACCAAAAGCGCACAGCACTATTTCAGATAAAAAGCAAGTCATGAGTGAGCTACCGTGAAGTTTCAGCCATTTAAACATCTCCCAGTGCTTAAAATAACAATGCAATTCTTTTTAGATTTACCATACCATGGTTAAAACAACCAGTTAGTGCCAATACTCAATAAATTCACATCCTTTATGTTCTGTTTTTAAACAAAATGAACCATAAACTGTTGACACTGGATAGGTCCACGGTCTTGACATTAAAATTAAACATGCTGTATAAAGGGAACTGAAAACCCAGAGGCAAGCGTCAGAAGCAACAACCTCAGAAACTCTCTACCCCTTGGCCGTCTCACACGGCCGGTGTGCGCAGACCTGGGGCTCCTGGGCAGGGCTTCCAGCTCACTTGCGTATTACACGAAATGCTGCCTTCAGCCATGTGCTCTGTCAGTCTCCTCATTGCCCTCCGTCCTCTAACATCACAGGGACGTGGAGGGCCTCGGTACTTCCAACAGTTGCCCACTTGCGATGGATGAGCATTGTTGCCATCGTGAGGAGCTCCGGTTGCTTCTCAGACCTGTGAAGCTGAGCAGGATCATGCACTGGCAAAGCAGCAAATGTGTTGGAGAGCAAGAAATGGAGACCCTTTGCCAGCCGGAGGAAGGCAACATATCTCACAGCGTGCTGCAGACCAACTGCTTTGTTTGGCACCAGATAACTTGGGATAAATCCTCAGAAACTGTAGTACCACACAGAAGATTCAAGGGGGAGTAAGAACCTAGATAAATCAGGCTGGCGTTAAAGCAGGTTTACCCCCAAACACAAGCAAATCAAGCACTTGCAGGGAGCCAGGGACTGCCTATGCCAGTCTCAGAAAGCCAGGTGTCTTTGGCAGATGCGGCCTGACTCTGTATCCAGAAACAAGAACAGTAATACTCAGTGGCGTGTATAATGCTGCAAAGCCTGAACTGAATCTTAGGAGGAATTATTTCCTCTCCCATCACCAAAAGTGACAAAAATCATCGGCCCAGAACACACAGGTAGGTAACTCTCAGTGTGGCTTTACTCAAAAGTAGAAAATAAAACCAAACCCAACAATCATATTATGAGCAAGGAAAAAATACAAGCCTGGTAGGAAAATGTCATGTAACGTAAGTGGATTCAACAGAAACTTGAGATTTACAGTCTAACTCCAGATATACTACTGAAGTTTTCTTTGAAAAGCCTGATACAGTTAGATGTAAAAGCATGTGTGTTGTTCCTCTGCCCTCCCCAGGGCAGATAAGCAATCAAAACAAACACATTTATCTGAGGGATCTGTTAATCCTCTGCATAAACAACATTTCACCATGCAAGTTATAGTGAGCTTAGTGTTCCTTGAGCATTGAGAAGCTTAACGCCGCAGTTCAGTTCTTATCCTATGAGCACAACCACAAAATCCAAGCCATGTTTGCATGTCCTAAGGTTACCCAGGGCAGAAGGCAGGGATAAGGGCCAGATTTGGTCTCTCTCTGCACAAAATGCAGTGCTCCAGTCCACCAAAATCCCTGTTTCACAGTAAAAGCGAGAGGGTGGAGGGAGCCTGGTACAGGGTTTGAGGCAGACAAAGGATGTATATTCACTTTTCCTTAGGTTAGCAGGAATATTCATTAGGATCTCTTTCTCCTAAAGCAAAAGGAGCTCCTTAGCTTGTTCTTTCAGTGCTCTAAGATTGGAGCGGCGGATCCCTGCATAGCTGCCGGGCAGAGGAGGGTGAAGTCTGGCACAGGGAGAGCACATGCCCGTAGGGGCTCTGGACCGGAGTCAGGGAGGCAAAGCTTTATTGGGGAAAGGTAAGCAGAACCCTTTCAGAAATGCTGCCAAACCTGAAAGCTCAGGGGATCCTCCACAGAGCATACCTGCCGGGCACAAGCTGCTGCTCACGCTGGCTGAAGAGTTTGAAAGGTGAATAAAGAGGGTGGCCGTGCTGGGAAGTGAAGGCATCCCCCCCACCAACAGCCCTCCCAAGGGATGTCTGCGCACCGGCCGCCGTGTCGCCTCGCAGCCTCAGACCTTCCTGGCTCTCGCCCTGATCTTCCCTACAGGCGCACAGGTTCCTTCTGCATACAGGACTTAACCCGGGAAGAAAAGATCACTGGCTGAATCTGGGGCCGTCCAGACATGATCGGGTTTTATTTGGAAGCACATTTTTCCGTGCTGGCCCTGACCGTGTCGGTCATTTTTGAACTTTATGTCGGAGGGGGCTGGTTTTGCAAGTTAGGCTGCAAAGCGCTGGAAGGAAAAGGAGCTGCCGGAATAAAGAAGTGCTCTGACATTTGCTCCCCAAATGCAGAGGTTTTAATTCTGGAAGAGGAACTTGGTAAGGCTGGTAGGGAAGCTGGGGGAAAGGAAAAAATAAAGGAGTTTTTCCCTGTATGCTGCATTGTAAGATAGTAAAGCCATTGCCTCGGGTGTTATCCAGAAAGGAGGAGTTGAAATCTGAGAGTCACTCGTGGTATCGTGAATATGAAGTCAAAAAGGCCAGCCAGCTTAAGGGCATGTCGCTAGCCATGTTCACCGCTGGAGAGAGGGTGGAGGGATAGATGGACCCTTTGCTGAAACTACCGTGTACCTTATATACCACATAGCCACTGCAAAATACTTACAGTCTCTGTGAGGAACAACATCGCAGAGAAAGCACTGAGCTGAGAAAGGGGAAAGGAAGAGCGACGTGGCGGTGGGAGCTCATCTCCTGGGCTTGTCCTGAGACACATGAATTGCATGTGATGCCCGTCATCGGCTGAATCAGCTTTAAGCAGCTGCTAGGTAAATCTCTTCTCCCCTGAGGACACGCTCAGCGGTGGGGTGGCTGTGGCAATCAAAGGCTGCTCTCTTCTCTTCCCTTGGTTGAGGGTGTTATCATCAGCATCTCAGTAGGGAGTGGATCTTCCTCTGAATAAAAAAGACAACTTGGCTTTGATCATATGGTCAGGAGTAATCTTCCTGTGTCAGGCAACTGTTTTTATTTATCGCTGCCTTCTTAAATGCCATTATGCCAATCACAGCAATGTTACATGTCATTCTTTTGAATACCTGTGCAGAAAGGCAAATTATTTTCCAAAAATAGGAATCCGATACCAAGTTTGGGGAAAGATGTAATCAAAAGCTTTTCAGATACTATGTATTTGGCACTGATTTAGAGATTTTATTTATAGCTACCAAAGGTAATCAGTGATAAAAGGTATCTTTATTCCTGTTTTATAAATGAGGTAACTGAGGCATGGAAAAATTAAGCAGCTTGTTCGGGGATGTATAGAAAGCCTTGGCCATGGCTAGGAACAGATACGTTACTAACTCCAGTCCCAGACCTTTTTAGTGTCATTACTTTTTCCTGGGAAAAACTCAGCCTGCACTGAAGAGGAGAAAATTCTGTGAGAACAACTTCAGAAAGTTTTCTGTAAGTAGCAAACTAATGAATCCTGCTTTTCCTGTGGATTTGCATCCTGAAAGCCAAACTTCTCATCCTCAGCAGGCTCCCATGATACCAACACCCTTCCCCCCAGCTCCCTCCCACATCTGCTTGTCTCCCTGGGCCCAGCCGCAGAGAGGGCGAGCTGCCGGTGACCACCACCCTTCTCTTCGGGAAGGAGGTGACTTTGAGTCTTTCTCTTCTACACAGATGGAAAACTCATAAGGAGTGTTGTCTCTTTGCAAGCCCTTCTTTGAAATGCGGTTGGATAGGTTCAGCGGTAACTGGGAGATCCCAGTTTCTTCAGGGAAGCAGGCTAAAACACGATCAGGCTTGAGCTAAAGCGGCTGCCACTGTCTGGACCTGTGGCAAGCACTGCACATTTTCCCGTTCAGCAAACTGCTGAGTGGGGCGCTTTGGAAATAACGTAGTTTATTAGTGCTGACCCTGTTCATCTTCCAGGAAATCGCAGCAGGGATTGACCTCTGTTATGGCACTGCTTCGTGGATGCTCCTCAGCAGCGTGCCAGCTCCCCCTCACTGCCAGGAGGCCACAAAGCCGTGACTACTCTCAGCCACAGGCTAGTGGCCATGTGGTCGAGTGCCACCTTATCCCAGCACAGCCCTTGGGGCAAGCTTCTAGCTGCTCTGAGGTTTAGTTCTCACATTTGTAGGAGTGGCACAGACAACCAGGATTTAATAGAAGTAATTAAAAGGTTGTTAATTTTACAGTTGTTTTCACTGCTCTTCATAGATTGTCTTGTTTACTGGCTGAGACAGCGATACTGCTGGGATAGATACAAAAGGGGAAAAGCAGCCCAGATTTATCAGCCCGCTGTACCGCATTTGCCCCACTCCAGTGGATTTTGCCTCACTCTGGATGTGACCATGGTCCCAGCAGAACACATAACTCTCTCCAAATTTATTAGTGTTACTTATACCTGCTAAAAGGGTTACAGGTACTCTGATGTCTTTTTTCCTCGTACATCATTCTATATGGTTAATTATATACCTTAGTCTGTCTGATGCAGGAAACATAGCGTAGTGTGCCCTGTTATGAAAGAACCAGGACATTTAAACCAGGTAATACAGCCTGAGCAAGAAGCCTCAGAGTCCATCTTATGGCATCAGCACAGCTGCCCTTCTTAAGGCCTTTCTGTCTATATCACACTAAAAATAGCACACTGTCTAGTGTAGTCCAATAGTAGACACTATGACAGCGCTTCAGACATGTTTTCTGAAAAATAAGGAACTTCTTTCCACAGTAAAAATCCACATCTCCTTCTTTTGCGCACTTCAGTAGTGACAGTAATTGCAATAACTTGCGGGGGCGGGGGGGAAGTTGATTGCCAAAACCTTGAAAACTTTGAAACAGAAAACCGTGACCTGGCACCTGAGAAGCTGGGAACGATGGAGCAAAATCCATACACAGAATGGATTCTGTAGCCAACTACAGAATGACTGTGCGACATCTCTGTGAAATGACCATGGAAAAGGCAAACCATGATCATAGGATGCACTATGGAGGTACGTCCGGGAGACAAAGGGGAATGTGAACACCATACTGCAAGGCCTTGGTTAGGCATCCTCTGAAATCTTCAATATGACTCTTCACCTGTACACACACACAGTGTGATTTCCTACTAGAACACATAAAGAAAGGAACTACCATAACTCTTCAGGCATGGCAGCAGAAACTCCAGCTTCAGGCAAAAGAATTTGTACAGCCTGGCCATGTGAGGCTTTATGTTCTTTCATCTTTTACCTCTTTATAATCTTCTACCCTTTTTCCTTGTTTTCTCATTCGTTCTTCCACTGCTCTCTCTCGTCTCTCCTCCTCCGTCCCCTTAGCCCACACCACTGATGCCGTCCCCTCCAGCAAAGGGTGCTACTCTTCTCCTCCCACCCTGCCTGGCGTTACTCCCCAGTAGGAAGCAGGACACCCGAACGGCAAAGGGCCCTCCATCATGCAAAGGGACCAGTTTAGAAATGAGATTCAGAGAACAGACAGTTCAGAGGAGGCCTCTGCTTTGTGCTGAGTGGGATACTTGACGTAGGACAGTGTTGCCTGTGCCATTGCACAGCAATAAGGCAGAGACTCAAGGAAGCTGCATCGACTCCTCTTTGGGAGGAAAAACTTTCTGAGTAAGCATGTGATAGGGTTGCCTATGATAGAAGGAGTTAGATTCAGTGACACAGGTAGTCCTTTCCAGTTGCATGTTTCTTCACTACCTCTCACATATCCTCAAGACCCTCAGATTTGCAGTCTGGCACTTCACCATGGGAAAAAAGAAGTCTTCAGTTTAAGAGGCTCTGCCTCCAGTTATTCAATTATTAAGAGCAAAACAAAAGAACAACAAAAACCCTGCCTTGCCATTGGGCATGGGTTTGGGGTTTTTTTTTTAATGTCTAGGTACTTCTCAGATCCTTCTGACAACCTTGATAGCAATCAGCTCATTACTCATCTAGAGCTTTAAAGATCATTACTAACCTCTTGAATTGCTCCTGTCAGTAGAGCAGAAATCCAAGCCCCAGAATTATGTAGTCATCCTAAACTGTACTATCATAGTTGAGAAGGGCAAACTAGTCTGTACCAGACCTCATTTCAAGGTGGACTTCAATAACAGCTCAAAGTTGAAGACACTGTAGCATCTAGGCCCGCAGAGAACTAAATTGTGGCTGAATACAGTAAACTTCACCTTACATGAGATAGTTCCAATCCTTTGCTCTACCACAGCAGCTTCAAGTGATCATGATGGATTCAGCAGGACCCATTAGCTGTCATCTATTTCAAAGGTAATCTCAATATATGCCTTTGAAAGACAGTTCATATAGAATCAGCTTCATTGCATGACTCCCCTTTTGGTTTCTTTGGGTCCCTTGTAGTTCATAGTCATCCATATGTCTACCTTAGCCAGGTGCTTTCCATTAAATGGAAGGACAATGCTGGACTGAGTATCTTCTGTATGATGGTGACAACAGAGCCCCCACAATGTTCTATCAGCCCCACTGCCTTACTTTAAATCACAAACAGGCAAGGTAGCCACTTACACGTCTCAGGCAGATAAACAGTCGTATCCTCCTGGAAAAAGGATGAGACTATTGGCAAACGGCACTCAGTGTTTCACTATAAGTGGTTGTACCAGCACAGCATTTATTAGTGGGTAACTCTTACCTTACCTGAGAATGTCCAGAATTACCCAAGAAATTTGCCAGTAACCTCAAGCACACCTCAGAACGGCTTTTTAATGGCTTGCACCGCTATCCAGCTCACCGCCCTGGGGTGTCTTCATGTCAGAAATCGATGAATCTAATCTGTCTTTCCACTTTGAAAAATAGTCTGTACTAGAAGTAGAAGAAAAATGCTTAGAATAATGTTTCTAATTGCTGTTTCAACATACTGTTGTTCGGTTTTTTCATAAAACTTTTACCAGATGTGTCTTCTTTCTTAGGTATTCCTTTCTCACATTTTCTCTTTAGAAATTTAAGTGCCATTTTAGCCACAGTTCATGGGAAAATATTTGTTTCCATTTCCTTTTCTTTCATAAATACTAACGTTGGCTTGAAATCCAGTATATTTTTTTTTACACAAGGAAGTGAAAAGAAGCAGGAAGCCCCAGGTGATCTTGAAATGCATTTCTTTAGGACTGTTTCTTTTCCTGAATACCACATTTCTCCTATTTACTTACCTTCTTAAGTATTTAACAAAACAGGGATAAGGTGGTTATTTGCATAGCATTTGCTTTTTTCTTTTTTCCTTCAGTTTTATACTTCCTCACCATCCACATGAGACATGTGGATAAGACATCACCAAAAAGCCAAATGGATCAGCTTTTGACGTAGGCAGCTTGAGCTCTTCCAAACTGAATAGATGCATCCATTTTTGCTAAAGCATCTTGTGAACTGAGGTGGTTCTACTGGTTGGAAGGTTAAAGGCAAGTTCTTTATGAGGGTTAGCAAGCGTGGGGAGTGCGCAGCTCGCCTTACTCTTTCACCCACTGCAGTCATGTACAGAAATCCATTACTTTTGTTCATTCGCTGGTCAAAGATTCACTGGATAACAATTTACTGTTGATGAATCTTTAAGCCATTTGCTGCCACTTACTGGATAACTAGACATCCTGCTTCATAAAAAGGAAAAAAATAATCAGAAATGGGCTTACAATGAAATTCACAGTAGGCATTGCCTTAAGCCTGTGTCAGTGTAAGAAAAATGTCAAGGGCAAAATGAACATTAAAGTTGTTCCACTCACTGGAGACCGAGTTCTTCGTTAATGAGTTACGACTATAAAATGCTTGTAAACTGTACCGCCCCATTTCACTTCCTCCTCCTCTGCGCCGCTCCGTACTGGCTGCGCGAATCTCTTGGAAATGGGAGCAAGCAATCGGAATATCTAAGTGAAAGGAAATTGAATCCATTTGCAGAGGAATTAGAGATAAAGTAACACACCTAACAGGAAGAGAGAGTACATTTTCCTACCTTTTTCATTTTATTTCCACATGATTTTATTTCCTGAGGATACCAGTACTGACAGCATTGCTATTTCCTTAATGAAATGGAGGTTTGTTTTGTTTTGGTGTATCTGGAGAGTTTTAATACTAGCTGCCATCAAAAAAGAGATGGTTAAAAGAATGTTAGAAGCTGCAAAGCCAAATATTTACAAATAGTAGCCAGGACTAAGAGGATAGAAATAAGAGAGTGCATTTACACTACAGTCTAGTCTTTAGTCATGCAAGAACGTACTGTTTTGCTGGAATTATTGCCTAACTAGGAATGGGAGGTGACGTACAGCCCATGCGTATTCAGTCTATCCTCAGTTTTCAGTCCCTCCTCCCTTACCTATTGCACACTACTGAAACCCCGATCTGAAGGCAGAATTATTAATTTCTTCCCAGGCTGTCCTGCAGAAGTGTTATCTTATTATCCAAGCACACCACAACCACAAATTAATTTATTTTTCACAGTGCCTCTCTGGGAAGAAGAGAATTGCTGTGAATTTCTCATTTCACAGCTGACAGCTGAGGCGTAATCAGCGATGTTCACAATATTTTCATAAATGAAGCAGCCAGCTCTCAAGTAGGCAGTCTGGAAGAGAGAAACACCACCAGTAGCCACTTTTGAAAGTCTGAATTTAGCAGCATGTACGAGAGCCAAGGATAAAGCACAGTCCTGCACCTCAACACCCGTTTCCTCGGCTATGCCTCTTTCAGCTCCTTAACTAACACGGCCAGGGTCCAACAGCTTCCTTCCGCCAATAAACCTGATCCGTCCCCAAAACAGGGCTATGACGTCCATCAGTTGAGCTGGGATCTCAGTAATCACATATTTAAAACTTCTGGACTGGATGTCACTAGCCAAATTTTGAGGTTGGAATAGGAAAATTTCAGCTGCCCAGAAACCTTCCTGACAGGCCAGGAGATGCCAGGTGTTGCTTCCTGGAGAGACAAACCAGTTGAACTGGGCAAGCAGGGAAGATCTTAGGTCAGTTCAGGATGTCCCCCAAGTCGTTCTCACGTATGACCACCTTTCGATGAACTACAAAGTATAAGAAGTGGGATATGAGAAATGATGACTTTGTGGTTCAATGTTTCCTGTTGACCGAGGGATTTAAGGTACAGATTAAGATACTTCTCCCTCATGGTGTGACCAGTAACCAACCCATTCTTCTATCTTGCTTTCTGACTTTCTCACTAATTCATCTCAGCATTTTTACTAATTATGATTTGTTGTTTTTAGCAGCAGAAAATGTTGAGAAATGAAGAAATGAGAAATCTTGTTTGTTGCCGGGGTCACCCCCTAACACCAAAGCTGTCCCTAGTTCTATGAATACACAACTTACCCAAGCACATTGTTAAGAAACTGCAAAAAGCAAAGCCTCCCGATGCAGAAGGAAGTGTGAGCTTAGGCATGCTGGACTTCTCCCGGACAGGTTTACATCCCTCATCTCCATAAAGCGGAAAAGTATTCAGAAGTGAGGCATAACCAGTGAAGTAGCCTCCAGGGCAATCATACTGAACTTATTCATTAATTGTTTCATTTCTTCATTGTATGGCCTTTCTTTTAAAAAACAAACCCAACCGCAGGGCGTTTTGCTGGCGCTGTGGGCACAGCTGGCTACGGACCAGCTAAGGAGCGACGCTGTGCCCCGGCCCTCTTCCACCGCCTTCACAGCTCCAAGCAAGAGCTTGTCCAAGGAGCACAGAGTCGGCTGCTGCGTCGCCTGCGCTGCCTGCGTGGGCAGGGGGGAACTGAGGAGTGCTGCAGGACGGAAGATGGGGAGATAACAGCAGCTGCCAGCGGGTATGTGGGGTGAGGGAGCGTCCTTCTCCTCCTTGTTGGGCTCTGGGCGAGGACAGCCCGGTCTATGAACAGCCCTGGCTCAGGGTGGCTGTTTGGAGAGAAAAAGCTCCATGTCCACTGAGGAGAGAGGTGGCGTTTGAGCTTTGCCTGAAGGCACAGCCATTTTTAACATAGCTGCTGCACTGTTTTCTGGTCATAAAGCGCGGTAGGTCTTACAACATGACAAGCTTTATCATTTGTTGGGTGCACACTCAGTGCATGGGATGCTGCATTTCATGCCTTACTTTACATTGACCTCACTCATAGCATGATCAAAGAGCACTATGAAGAAAAAGAAAAAAAATCCAAACCCTCAGTCCTCCTAAACTGCCTTCTACTTACCTTTTTTTGCTGCTTTTTAAAGTAAATCTTAAGTGAAAAATGAATTGCTGCAACTCCACTGAGCTTTAGCTTTTCCTTCTGCCAAAGATGTACCGGAAAAATGACTTTTAGCAGGGAGAGGCCACGGTGTCCGAGGGGAACAATAAGTCCATTGCGACTCCCCTTCTGAGATACCCTTAGGAAGTGTGTTCTGCCAGCAGATACCAAAGGTAAACCGAACCATATGCCTGACACCACATCCACCTGGTTAAAATATTAGGATCAAAACAGAATAGACAACACATACTAAAGTACATACATACACAGATGGAAAATGGCGTTAGGGACAACCTAACTGGTGTGGGGTATCTCTGTGCATCAGCTATGTTTAAATTTCAGATTAATATGCAACTACAGTAACATAGAGGCTCAGGGACCGCAGGAAGGATGCATACCTACAGGAATCACACGCAGTACTGATGTTTAGAAGAAGCTTGAGGGAGTCGGTTTCTGCAGTGATATCCTACACTCAACATGAAACTGTTTCAAAATCAGGAGGTCTGAAACCGACAGCCTGTCCTCCTGCAGCTCATGTATCGGTGGGAGAGTCTAGCTGTTATTAAAACTGCAGACATCAAATTGGCTGCCATGTCTGGCAGACTGTGTTTTAAAAACCCTTGACAGAGGAAGGTCAGCATGAACTAGGTTGGATGCAGATCTGGTTATGGACATGCTATAAGCTCTGGATGCAAGTTGCTGTAAAGCTAGAAGCGGATGCATTCAGCCCTTCCCAAGGCTGAGCTTAAAAGCCAGATGAAAAGATAGATTCAGTCATTTAGCTGCTCCATCTTAGTGTGTGGCCACCAGGACTTGGACTCAAACCTCTGGTCTGAAAGAGGTCCCGTTGCTCGGCTGTGCACGGCTGGTCCGCACACACCAGCGCATCCGTCCAGCCAGAGCCAGGAGGCTGTAAATACCATGGATATTAGAGCCGGGACACAGGCACTTGCCATTCCCAAGACCTCCAGACCTCTGAAGGTGGCCCTGGGTTTCTCTGTACCTGGGACATTATGCGAAGGAGAAATTTCAGAGAAATGGGACAGCAATGTGTTTTGTCAACCTGCATGACTAAACTGTGATGTTTGTCTTACATTTTCTACTCGAGATAACAGCTTTCCTCCAGCAACTGCTTTCCTTTAGTTTTAGGTGGGTTGGTTTGACTGTAATAAGCAAAACATAAACAGAAGTTATCATTTCTCAAAACAGTTTTCTTCTTTGCCTTATTTGCACTCCGGGTTTCTGCCTTTTGAACAACTTTTCCACCCCAACTTTTGCATATTCTCTTTTTTGCAAACACGTGTATATATATATATATATTTGTTTGCAAACACACATATACAAATACACACACACACACATATATGCACAAATTCCCTATAGTATTCACTAAACTGCAAACACTAGTTCTTTAATACTTGCGTATATACTGTCCAGTATACTGTTACAGTGGAGTTGAGGGGAATAATTCATTACTGATGGTATAGTAATTTTTATTTTCTTAGATTAGATTTTCAAGTTCCTCTTCTTTGCAATTTGTGATTAGTTTTAAAACAGCAATAAATGTCCAAAATGCAGCAGGGACTTTGCATGGCTCTTCCTCTATTCTTTTCAGCTCTTTTAGAGGAATAAAATATCTTCAAAATGCTTGAAATGTTTCAGGTTTTGATTGCTATTTGTTGTTCTCCTCCTTTTTTTCTTTGCCCAAGACTAATTCCATTTTGATTGTCTTCCATAAAAAGTAAAACTATCATAATTAACTTCAGAGAAAAAAAATTGATGTATGATTTTGCATATTTCTTCTACAAATTCACTCCTATTAATTAATTCATTGAGTATTTCTACAAGTCATCAATTCATGAAAAATTTTTGATAATATTACAACTCTGAGAGGTCAGTTTTGATTGACCAACAGGTCACACGGCATTTCAGTATTCTTCTACCGGAGCCTTTACACTCAGAATCAGATTTCTACTGATTACACTTTTTCCTGTTACACTTTTTGCAAATATTCTTGTCAGGATAGATCTACTTCTTCACAGTTATTTTCAGGCCTCAGATTTCATAGGGAGACATGCAAGATGAATACACAGCTATTAATTTAGGAATTGTCTTCTCTGCAAACAATGGTCAGTCATTTTTCTTTTACAAGAATTTGCATTTAAAAATGAAAGCAAAGGAGGAGCAAACTAACTAAATTTATATCAGAACACAAATACATATGTAGAGAACGCTTTGTAATTTCTTTTAATTCTGAGGGCAAGTTGAGAGCATGATCACGGCAATTTTTTGTGGGTTTGTGTCTCTAAATCTCTTTACAAACAGGTTTTAACACAGAACATTCAGCTGATCGCCACTGACTTGCATTCCCTCATCTTCTTGATCTTGATGTTTCCTGTTGATAAGTCATCTCTGAAAGTTCAGGGACTCGGCTGGCATTTAAACCACCTGCACATAACTGCTTGAGCCAGGTCCTTTGCTTCTCTAGAACTCGTTTCTGCGACCCCGAAGTCGCAGGAGTACGGTAAGACAAGCACACGAGTCTCTGAGAAACGCCGTTGTTCAGCAGGAACCTCAGCTAGCACAGGACACGGGAGGTCCCTGGAGGCTGCAGTCTGGGGATTACCTATGCTGGCTGCTATTTCAGCTGAACCGTGGCTGAAATACATTACAGCGTATTCATGGGTCTTGGTTCTTCAGGTATCCAGACTGAGTACTTGCTGAAGCGCACCGCAGCTGACATTTAGCCCCTGTATTTCTGCCTTGCCCAACATGGCCAAGACCTCCAGCCCGTTGCAGGAATCTGAAAGCCTGCCTGGGTGCTCCAGCTTGGATGGAGCCTCTGAGGCCACGTCCGGGTAGAGAGATGTGACTGGGGTGCCCTTACTCCTTGGCAAGTCCCAGCTGCCTTATTCATGTCAGGCAGCCCTGCAGTCCCTGACTAACTGTAAGTTCTGCAACGCACAAGGACTCTTTGAATTCCTTCTTTACGGGTGACTCAGACGACAGGAACTTAGCCTTGCCGTAATTCACGCTCAGTTACCTTTATAACTTGTCCTTTAATTAACTGATGCATGCAAGAAACCTGTTCTCCTAGCCATTCAAAATGTGGCTATTCAACACTAATCCATCGTCTCCTACTATATCAACAGTCACCAGCACAAATTATTGCAGCTACCTGACTTAGATGAGTTTGGACAGAAGTGAAGTCACTGTAAATAAAGGAACATTGTTTCAGACCAGCCTCTCCTAGGAGAGAGCACAATTATAGATTTAAGGACAATTTAAAACCGAGTTCCCAAAATGTCATGGGATACTGAAGTCTATTAATTACATGCATCCTGAGCTGATGGGAGTGGTTATCTTAAAGAACCAACAGGTCTGTTTTCTTGAGCTGAACTCTCTGGTGGGAGTATTTGCTAAAACATGTAGTCCCAACCCAAACTAGTGAATAGCAATATACCTAGATACTGGAGTCTCTTCCTGCAGGATTAGGTAGACTCTTCCTCTCCTCCTAACCTCTGCTTTTGTACAGTGTTACTGAATATTGTTATATTCAGCTATTTAATTCTGGACTTATATAGCCCATCATACTTAACTCTGGAAATGACTGCATTTTACTTATGGGTGAAAAACATACGATGTTACAGTTTCATGTTACATTTTCTTCTCCAACCAAGCTGGCCGATAGGCCTGTCCAGAGCTGCCTGTTCCCACCCCCGCGCTGTTATCACGCTGCCCTCGCAGCGGTGCCAGCGCTGACTGTGTGCAGAGCCGCCCGGTAAACCGGATCAGTGAACTGATCTTTTAACTGGGTTAAAAGACCTCCAAAAAACCCCAAAACAAAACACGTCCAGGGCTGCACTGCCGACAAAGAAAATGTAACATGAAACTATGGCCTCCCTCAACCCCGCCCTCAGAATAGTCTCAGTTCTCTGATGAATAAAATACACTGAGTTTCCTCACTGTGGCTGGTTTAATTCTAATTCAGGATGGAAAATGTCAGCACATCAGGTTTTTATAAAGAACAGAAATTCCATTTCCTTGTTGGGGTCAATTAAACAATTGGGGTTCTTTCAATGCAGGAAAAAAATATTTTTAATGGCAAAAAATAAAATTGTGATTCTTAGTGGCGTTTTTGAACCTGTACTTTTTTTTTCCTCAAGACTTTCCTTTTTCCTTTCCTTCATTTATCTTGTGGAGGGAAAGAAAAGCTTGAAAACACACAAGTATAAGCTCCCTATCAGACCTGCCTTATCTCATCTTGAGGGTTTCCTCATCTTTGGCAGGGCTGAACACAGGAGGAAGCCATGTGCCTCCAGCCGCTCCCCTGCTGCCTCCCGAGCAGTCAGGGAGAGGGATGCTGGCACCTCACGAAGAATCGAGCACAGCCGGACCTGAAAATCTTCTCACCTCCCACCAGTGTGACTCCTCCCGTCAGAGGAACCCCAGTCTCCTCTTTTCCCAAAAAAGTTTCCTTCAGCTCTTTTGCTCTCCTGAAATAATCGCAGGTTGACTCCGTATCTCTGTCCTCCAGAGTGACCCAGCTATAGCCCCTCCCTCCCAGCCTCCAGCACATTTTACCTCTTCTCCCCAGAACTGCATGTCCCTCCACCCATCCACCTGAGACCACCAGGCACCAGAACTTCCACCTGCCCACTCCACCTACAGCCAGCACCCTTGAAACTATCCGCAACTCCTGGCCATTCCTCACCCAGCCCTTAGGCAGCAAACAGAAAGCACGGAAATGCCAGATGCTGCACCTACCCCCGCACCCCCATACATCCGCCCTTCACTCAGAATATCCAGCATCCTTGACTGGAACCCATTCCCACTCTGCTTCTCCAAACTTCACAACTTCGGGCAGCCAGTTGCCTGCCATGGCTCTGAAAAGATATATTTACTGGAAGCAGAGGTATATGCTCATATAAATTATTTGCACATCTGCACATTAGTTCATTCCAAAATGAGCGCAAGATGTCACTCGGAGCTGTGCAGAATTCAGCAGCCAGATAAGCGACGGCAGCCTGCCTCTGCAGACAGCTGAAGCATTAAGTCCAAGTGAAACGCTTTGGCCATCTTCACTCTGACACCTGCTGCCTCCTCAGGGGTGGACAAATCCCTAAGGTGGGAGTAACGCCCAGCACAGGCAAGGGGCAAGCAGGGTACAGCAAAGTCCAAAGTGGGGAGTGCCCTGGGCTTTGTTTTGTTTTAATTCACACTGGCTGAATTTGGTTTTCCACAAGTCCTGTTCCTTCAAAGATGCCTTCACTCCGCCTAGTTTTGGGTAGGGAAAAAAACAGCTCCAAAGGCCAAGCTTTTCAATGTGTATTGCAGAACAGGGATTTCTACATGAAGAGGATTGACAGAGTTTGGAAGTACATCAACATGGAAATAAGGACCTTTTACCGTCCAGCAAGAAAAAACATCTTCCAGAGAAATATTTAACTGCCTTTGCCTTCAGACAGACAGTCCAATGTGGGTGAGGATGTGCTTATTTTGGCAAGACGCTCCCAAACGGAGCTGTTTTGTGTGTGGTTAGGAGTGTTGGATGCAAGCTCAGTAATTTGCTGGTAGCATCTTGCGGTAAGTAGTTCTTGCGAGGAGGTTGACTAGACAGCCAAAATGTAGGTCACCAGTGGGTGGAGTTCACAACCTCCCAACTTAGCTGAAGCCAGGATGCAGAAGCTACTTCTCCCACAGAATTTGAAATTATTGATGAAGCCTGAAAGCTTGGCCACTAAATATAAGCTTTTAGGATGATAATTTAATTTATAACTCATTTATGTATGATGGTATATAATGCCCAGTCTGCTCCTGGCTGACCAGGAGTTAGGAGTTATTTAGGAGAACTTCAGGCCATGTGCAAAGACATGGGTCTTACTCTACAGGGTTTAAATGTGCATGGGCATTTGCAGTTAATAAATAAAACAAATTTTGATAATACAGTTGAAGATCATTAGTCATATTTCCAAAGGGTGTCCTTCCTATTGCGCTCATGGCAGTTCAAAGCAATCTTCTGGCTTTTAAGCGCCAACGGCCATTTAACTGGCAGGGCTTTGCAGCAGTGACAGGTGACAGCCATGAGGTTCTCCATCCATGCCTGTCTCTCAGTTGCCTGGCCAAGCATTTAGCAAGAGGAGTCAGGGGAAGGCACTAGTTTCTCAAATGGCCATTTAAAATAAGTTCTATATAGCAATGTGCCAGTCTTTATCCTTCCCGCTGCACGTATTTCAGAAAAAAAAACCTTAACAATTTTTCTAAACAAAGAAACCAAAACAACACACCCTTTTATGTTTGCACAGCCTCCACAGCCACCTTAACTCCAGGCTAAACCGCGTCGGTCTATCTGCATAATCTTAAACCTTAGCAAATTAGAAAATAAATGTATGTGCATGCATTTGAAATAGCACATTCTCCTCCAGGCTTTCTCTCTCTGTAACTGCTGAAGTTGTCTGACAGGGATATTCCTTGGAGTCCCGTCACACAGATCTATGGTGAAAAGGTTTCAGCTGTTTGCAGTGCAGATGTACCATCAGGATTGTCACCGGGATGCTTTGGAGGGAGTTGTAAAAACCAGCTGCCCCTGGAGAAGACTGCTGCGCACGAGCAGGTCTCCTCTGCGTGCACTGGCTGCACAGATGTGGAGGTACTGCATATAGCACTTCTGATACATACCATATATCAGACTTACTGCCTAAAAAAACAGTAGCTTGAGTTGTCTCTCTGCCGATAAGAAAACTGACCAGGCCACTTGTGGCCTGTGTGATGTCCACGTGAGGTGTACTGGTAGGATTCATGAAAGCTGGTGAGGATATCTGGTGCTTGTTAGCAAGTTTGCCACTTCCAATGTCAAGTAACTAAATCATGTGAAAGTTAAGGCATTAAATGTAAAACGTATTGGTGCTTCTCATGCAAAAAAAAAAAAAAAGGTGGATAAAAGAACAGCAAAAACCTGCAATGCTCTGCCTCTTCTTGTCTCCCCATCATGATCATTGGCCCTCCCAGCCTTTGTAGTTGCCCTGCTTGTCCATTCACTACATGCATGCCCCGTCAAAGACTGAAACCAACAGAATCAGATTTCACAGGATGCTCTGGTATCTAAGGAATGGTGCAAGGGTGAGACAAGGTACAGAAAGGAATTTAAACCTCATTGAAAAATAGCAAGAAAGGGGATCTTCAGCCTGAGAACAGACAGTGTGAAAAACAAGAGGATACACAGATTTTATTTATGTATTTATGCTCCATTAAAAGGACATATATTAAAGTACATCATTAAAAACAACCCCGAAGATTCCAGGTTCCTTAAGTAATGATTTTTCTACAAACTACAGACATTGAAACACTGCAGCACTTCCACTGAGCTGCACCTGAGAAGTCACTGGGACAATACACACATAGTATTTTGAGCGCAACCTTCCACAGCAATGTCTTTTTTAAAAACAATTTTGTCTGGTTTTGCTGCTTGTATTTCATGAGTGGTCAAGCAGGGAACATGGTTGTGTGTACAAATACTGAAGCCCAGGACAGTGGTAAGGCACAGATTTCCACTTCTATTCTATGACAAGTGTTTTGATCAGTACACAGATTCTTTTTCTGTGTTACTTACCAATGATCAAATCCCAGTATAGGGACAGAAGATCTCTTTGACCTGTTGTTTGCCATGATTCTTCGTAAGTTATTTAATTAAAGCATTATATGACTTTATTAATGAGGGATTTCCAGTGCACACTGATGCCTTTCAGCATTCAACCTGTGGTTCCTAGACTCTGAGTATGATGATTTGGCTGTTCCTGGAGACAGGGCTGTCAATGACATGTTATTATGTTGTATGTCATATTATTACATCTTTGTTATCAAGTCTTTGTTATACCCTCCCATCAGGTATTTCTCTGGATTGATAAGACACCCCTCACCACAAAAACCTTCTATTCTCACAATTTGTTTGCTTTCTCTCTGTGAGCTTCGAGGTTTCTTAAATGCTGGCCCTAACTCCAGCATGCATGTGAGCTCCACAGAACTGCCCTTCTCCTGGAAGTTACTTGGATGCATCAGTGCTTAATGGAACAGCAGTATTGCCCTTATAAGCACATTGTAGGATCAAATCTCAGGAACGACATGATGAATAAGAATATGCTGTTTTAACTAAGTTTCTTTTTCTCCTCACTCTGAAGCCCATATGTCTTTTAAACACAGAAAAGGAAACTGTCTTCTCCTTTTGGCAAATCCTGTAAGAAAGGTTCTGTGGGAAGGAAAAAACCAAGAGGTGGAATATAGATGCCACTTCATCATAATTTTAAGCACTTGGCCCTGGGAAGCAATCCAATCCGTATGACATACTGCTCAGATGCTCTACACAATCACTGGAGAGTAATCAAATTCAAACACTTCCCCTTCTCCTCTGACAACATACCACAGGGGCTATACACACCCCAGCAGCAATTCAGTCTGCACAAGTTGTTGTTTACCTCCTTCACTAACAACATATGGAACCAGGGGAAAGGTTATGCCCCTTCATCCATTTGGCCAGTCATGGCCACAGAGCCTCCTTGGAGGATGGGTGCCGGAGAGACCACCACTGGAGCTCATACAGTAGTCCTTCGAGGTTTAGGAGTTGGAGGCTGTGTTTTGAAGTACCTGTGTAGCCCAGAGATTGAACCCCATGTCAGAAGAGAGCTTTAACTGTCACTGCTTGAACATGCTCTTGGCTGACCTTTGGAAGCCAGACAGCAATTGGAATCTGCGGGGCCAGGTAGAAAGCTGGTAAGAGACAGCTTGGCAGTTGGGTCGCTCTGCTCATGGCAAGGCAGGATTGATGTTCAGACGCTGCTTTCTACATCAGACTACCTACGGTGGGATAAAAGCTTGTTTCTGTTCTGCTCCTGACATTACGCCTTATTCTCCAACCCCATCGGTCTTTCAAAAACTGAAAGCAGCCTCAAATCCCCACCTCCAGCTGTCACTGCTTTGGCTGTGAAGCTTCCTGGCACTGTACTTGAGAGGCTTCTTTCCCTTTTTCAGATCCCAAGAGCTTTATAAGCTGCATTGACTCAGTAAAACGCAACCTATTTAAAAATGATGTTGTTTGGATTGCAAATTCAGGCACTTCGAAGTTAGGAAATACTAGATCTGTGCAATTTCAGCTTTGTTCTCTTTTTCATTCATTCTGTGCTGTCCTGTCGGTGAGTACGTGAGCTACTTACTTTAATCACAGTTCTGACATTAATGTCAGCACCATCCTAAGCATGCACGGAGGGGAAAGAATTACAGTGGCACAAGCAGCCAAATCATTTCTTCTTCTAAGCATTTGCCTTTGTAACCTAAATAACAGTAAACCAGTCTTCCTCCCGCCCTTCCTCTGTCCCTCTCCTCCTTTCCCTCTTCCTTCCTCCCTCTCTTCCTTCCTTCCCAGCCATAGTAGCCCTACCCATTGAAATATCATCAGCATTTGGAACTCTGACCTTGTATATTGTATATTGAACTGAGCTTCAAGTCTAACGCCAACTGGCAAGAAGGAAAACTATCTTCTCAAAGCCCTGGAGAGGTTGCAGAGCCCCAGCTCAAGACTGAAGGAGCGTTAGTGCAGTCTGACCTGATACTTTCTCCCTTGTGCAAAAGTCAGGCGACTTCTGCTGTATGTGTTGCTGCTGACATACACAGTAATTAGGTACTAGGGCCATGGGCCACTTGATGTTAATCTATCCGCTTCTTTCTGCTTAGGAGCTGAAGAGTGAGTGAAGGATTGGTGTCTCCAGTATCATGTTATTCCTGGAGAAACCCTAAAATAGGAGCATGTGTGCTGTGTGAGGGAGGTAACCCAAAATATCTCTCTCAACCTTCAGTTTTTTTCCCCTCAAAATACAGTCTGAGTGTCTTTGTTCTACATAAAAAAATTCAGCGCTTTATGCAGTTGACAACATGTGATTTTCATCAGTAAAGAGGTTCCTGAGCACTTACTTTCCTGAGTAAATAGGTTAGCTAGTTTGGCTTACAGTTGAGGACATACAGTTGGACACTTTAAGCACCTTCCTATCTCCAAATCTGTGGGGGATATTACAGGTTAAAACCTAAGACCTGTGGAAAGCCAGACAATTCGTAAAAAACTAATTATAATACTATAAAAAACAAATATTATTAAAAAAATGCGGACCCAACACCTACCGTTCATTACATTCATCATCTCACTTCTTCCCCAGCTTGCATTTGTGGTGTAATTCCTGAAGTCCTTTATCTTGAGGATTTTTGTTTCTTGATTGGCTGCCTTGTGTAGATAAAATCTTAACATAGTTCATGGTACACATGGTTGCCAACCACGTGCTCTCTGCCAAGCTCAGCTGTGTGACCCAGCCGTCAGGATCAGAACTCACTAGGACGGATCTGGTACTCAATCAAATTCCATTCTCTCCTCTCCCTGGTAACTTATTTATACTGGACATGCAGGAACATCATTTTATATTAAGACATATACCATTGTATTAAATGTGGTCAAAGCTGACGGTAGACTGAAAGATGTTAATGGGAGGGACGCACAGACATAGAGGCGATCACACAGTTTTGCTTCCCTAGAAATGGTGGCAAGTTGCATGTTGCATGCTGGCAGGAAAACAGATGGAAAACGCCACCAGAGAGGCTCAGCATTTGATTGCTCCTTTGCTTCCAGGGGTGTCACACACAGCAGCGGGGTGCTAATTCCACTGGGAGGGCTCCTGCTGCCAGCTCAAATGCATCACAGCCATCTGACGAAAGGTGTTGAAGTGGTGCAAAATCTTTCTGCCAGTCCAAGTGTGTTCAAAAGAAATTTGAAGAAGCAGTATTGTCCTTAAAGACTTCTTTTTTCTGATCAGGTGTAACCTGTCCTCGTCCAGATGGCATTAACATTACTGTTCTGGGTAATTCAGCAGAAATACAATGGTGAGTTCACATCAGACCTGCATTGGGGTGGTTAGTGGGTGGTTATCCACAGTTTTAACGAGAGCAGAGCCATGTCCTGATATACAGTATAGTGTTTGTATGTGCAAAGGACTCAGAAGTCATGAGAAATAAGCTCTTATTTCAAGCTCTTTCAACAATTGTCAGCTTCACCTTTGGCAGGTCACTGAATCTCTTTGTCTTCCTTTTCTTACCTGCAAAATGGGAATGATAATTACTTTCCCATGTAATGAGATAGGGATGACAAATGGGAAGCATTGCTATCATCCAAACAGGTCTTAGCTCCTCAGTATTTATTCACATCTATCAATCTGTTCAGAAGCACCTTGTTAGTCTCAGCAGTTGCAAAAATTTTTGCTTCTGCTGTCATATATGTGGGAGTAGATCAGGATTAACTCTCCTGAAGTTAATAATAAAGCCAAGCTGAGTAAATTCAGAATCAAACCCTCCCAGTAATGAAACACCCCAGACCCACTCTCACAGGGGCTGAACTTTCTCTAGCCATTTTCAGCACCTTTACAATCTCCTGTGACAAAAGACACCTCTGTTTCACACTTTCACTCCTCCAGGAACCCGTATAGATCTAACGTTTCTAAATCCGACCTGTTTCCCAAGTCAAGAGTTTAATTTTCTCACCTGGAGAGCAGTTAGGTCACCGATCTTGGCGTTTTACTTCCATGCACAGACACTTTGCAACAAGAAGCTTTCACAACCTTTACCAAGGGCTGAAGACCACACATTGAATAAATCCAGCCACTTAATCTCTACAGGATCTATCTTACTCAACTATTATTGAATGACGGTGAGTATTTCAGACGGAGAGTCCGTGACTGTACGAAGGACAGCGAGCATCGGTTCTAACATCTTCCCTACCACATAACTATACTGTCTGGAGTCAAGCAGTCCTGTTGCATGCTGTACCTTCCAGGCTCCTTCTAGGTTTCACATGCCACCGTTAGCGTATGAAACACGCCTGGCAGAAATCTGTTATGATGCATTCAGCCTCTCAACATGAGGAAGACGTACAACTGCAAATTTAGCTGTAGCTATATTACATTTCTCGAAAGAGCTGAAACGTAATAAGTAAATCGCATATACATGATTCCCACTGCTCATGGATCTTGAATAGGGGTTTTTTTTTTATGTGTACTATATACCACCTCACAAAATAAAGAAAATTCTCTCTATAACATTTTTATGTCTTTTGTAGACTTCAGCCCAGCCTGAAGTTCAGTAAAAAGACATTACTTTGGTGTAAGGTGGGTTTCTTTTTAAGGCATGCATTATTTTTTGGGAAGCAACCAGGTAGTCTGTAGCTCTGGACTCTCTGTATCTCGGAAAGGAGCTCTCAGGACATGCAAGAGGAGGGGGGCTGCTCCAGAGAATGGATGCATGCGGAGCAACTGTGCCCCCGCATCAGGACAGCAAACTTTTAGGGTGACTGGCACCAAATATATTTGAGAAAAGACTGTAGCCTCTGGTTGCTGGGACCAAACCAGATCTGTCAGTAACAAAAATTGCTCCAACAGTGCTCTACACTGTCCCCCTATATAAGTAGCCACAGCACAGGCTAAGGGCAGAGGACAGCATGCCAGTCACATAGGAAGAATTTAACTCCAAATGCAGTGGGGATCCTGGCTTCTCTGCAGCTCGGAGACCACCACCATAGCAACACTGATACCATTTCATTCAGCCCCTGCTGCTGCCAGGAATTTAGGTTGGAAAGTACTTTTTTCCCTCTTTCTCCCTCAGCTACGATCCAGCCTTGGCACCCTCCGCATGGCGGCCGCCAGGACGCTGACCGGCAGGAGCCCGAGCTCCCCCGCACCTCGAACGTCCCGACCTTGCCCAGCGCCTACGCGCGGGCTCCCACTATAGTCATGTCACCCAGCCCGCCTACCCTTTTTTACCTAGAGAGGGGGAAATGAGCGGGGGGGAGCTCCACCTGCCCGCGGCTGCGCAGCGATGGAGCACGGATCGTCCTCACTAGCACTGCCGCGGCCGCCCCAGAATCGTTGCCTTATAAAGGGCATTTTGTCCCCGGCTCACGCCCATGCCCTGTATACATAAAGAGAAATTGAAATGTTCCAGGTTCCGCTTGTCATCTTATGAGCAAAGATATATACAGCCCTGCGCCTTCTTTTCATCAAGTCAGCTGCTTCGGTCGGGCTCCTCTCCCCGCGTGGGGCTTCAGCGGGACGGCGGGCAAGCCGCCGCGCTGGCCAGGGTGGCACCAGCCTGGGAGCCAGCTGCCGCGAGGAACTCCCAGCCTTCACAGTTGGCACTGCCGTTTTTTTCTAAGATGACTGTTGGTCTAGGGTCTTCGTAATAAGAAAAGGTCTCAAATTCCTGGTACTGTCTTTACAACTCATGGACCGATCGTACAGCCCTGGTAACAACCACTCAGACTTTGTCGGCTACCTGGTAATAAAGCTGTACAATTTGCTGGAGGGAGTTGTAGTGGAAGATCACTTCAACATCTCAGGCAGGACAGCTCACATCTTTCCCCTTAAAAATCTGCAATAGTTTCATCCTCAGCAGCTCATCGTATCTTTCACGGCAGGAGAAGGGCAGCACAGCTGGAGGTTGGATACACCGGCCCTCAAACTATAACTCACTAAAACAGCTCAGAGCAGCAAAAAGTCTGCTGCCCCGACAGAAATGAATCAGGTGTAATTTCTGTTCAAAACAGTGTCACAGCTGAGCCTGTGACAGCGGGGGACTGGTTCTCAGCTCCTCTCTTCCCTCCTTCGGCAGTTACAAGGGCTTGCAAGGGAAATCGAGGGCTTTACATAGTGCCTTTTCCAGTGATCAGGAAACGCTTCCTTTATTTACACACTGGGCAACACCTGCTTTGGACACAATGATATTTGGCTATTTGGTGGTAAAGAAATCCTTCTCTCCTACCAATCTGTTACCTTTCACTCCAGACAAGAAAACCTTGTGAAGTCTGTGACCTAAACCTCTCTCTCATAAGCAGAGATTTAGACTAAATATATATTATTCCCCTTAGACATATTGCTTTGCATATGCCAACATATATCCTGCATTCAGTTCTAATTATATGAGTAGTGACCTCTTCTATTTACAGAAGGGGAAGCCGGTCACGCAAGCATTTCTTTTTTTCCCTTTTTGGCTACATGAGCCCTTCTGACACAAATATGCTAAAAGCTTCTAGACCAGTTGATTTATGTTGAAAGCCCAGCTTTACCTTCAGGCTTACATTAACTGATTCCTATTGAAGCCGCTCTTGTTAGCCCATAAACGCTGCATTTCCTCGGCAAAGATGTTTCACAGCAAACCGCTGCTGTAACATCCCCTATGATCCTTTCTGTCCCTCCCAGGCAGGGCTCTGCTCTGGGACTGATACCTGCAATACAAAGAAGTGGGGACCAGAGGCCACCACAGCTTACCACACTTTGCTGCTTTGCTTTTGCTTTACCAGGCTAGCAGTGGCTTTTAGTCCTTTCCTCAGTCAGGCTGGAAGTTGGCCACCATCTCCCACCCATGCCCCAGTGTAAGAGGTGGGCAGGCCAGGCCAGAAGGGTCCAGCACCTCTTGGATGGCAGATAGCAAGGAGAAGGGATAGACCCCACAGGCAGATGTAGGGAGAGGAGATCTTGACATGACACACCCTCTAATATACTGCAGTCCTAAAAGACTGAACTTGGGACAAAAACATTTTATTAAAAACATATTTAAAAGAAAAACATTAACATATAATATATGTATACAAAATATTTCTATTACATATACATAGAAACATACAAGAGGCAAATACTTCCAAGGCACTTACTTATAACAGACTAGCTACTTCTTGGTTCAGTGGCCTCAGAAGATCTGTGGCATCTGTAGCCATAGGAAGGAGAGAATCAAGACAAAGAAAAAGCTCCTGACTCAAACTTGGATATTCCCCCCCCACCCCTCCAAAATAGCCATGTGTGTTCTGCAGCCTAGCAAAAGACCAAGAGCAAATTCTGGAGGAGAAAGGAGATAGAAACGGTGGTTTAAATTAGCAAACCACAGATTGATAACACAGCATACACAGCTAGAGCAAAAGTGAAAGGTAAGGGAGAGGCTTCAAAAGGCAAGACGACTGTTTTGCCAGAAGCAGGATAAAAGGTTGCCTGCAGCCTGGAAACAAGCTTGGATCAGGAGCACCCAGCTCCACACAGCTGCTATATTTGCAAGACTAAAATTATTTTCTGCAAAAACTTCAGACAGGTTGATGTGGTATGTGCAGTTACGGTCCAGACTTTGGAAAGAAAATCCAGGCGTGCTGAATATAGACTAGTAATACTCACCATTTAGAGTGAGGAAAAAAAACAGTTATTTTGGGAAAAAATATGTTTGTAGTAATTTCAGCTAGTGGGAAGGGTTGAAAAACATGGGCTCAGTAATTGGGACTCAATTCAGTTGCCTAAATAAGTCATTTACTGCCCTCAAGATGCCCTAGAGAGTCCTGTCTGACCCCCTCTACTGCTCCAGCAGGGCACGGGTCTCCTGTGTTTTACCCATCAGTGTACGTGGATGTCTCACATGCCAGTCAAGATACTCTGGGGTACCAGCTACCTGTGTCCAGCAAAATGACCCTGATCCCTAGGCATCATTAGCAGAGCACTCATGATAGTCAGACGGGCCCATGAGGACAAAAGAAAACAACACTAAATAAAAGAATAGAAATTACGGGGAAAAAAACCCCAAAATTTACAGGAAGTAAATGAATACCAAATGAATAAAATTTTGCTACTAAGTGTGATTTGAAAAAGTTAGCACAAAGACCAGAATCCAACGTTGTACTAAGGTACTCAAAGTACTAAAAAAAAATATTTGCACTGATGGATGCAGATTTGTCCCTTGGTCACAACCTGGGCTCAGAGGGCTGTGGTGGGAGGCATAAACCCCATACGGAGGCTGGTCACTGGGGGTGTACCCCAGGGGTCCTGGGCAACCTGCTCTAGCTGACCCTGCTTTGAGCAGGGGCTTGGACCACACAATCTGCAGAGGTGCCATCCATTCTGTGATTGCATGTGGAGAAGAGTTACATGCTGTCTCTGAGTTATGATTTCTTCTATCCAGAAATATATGACACAGCTGATGAGCATATAATCGATGTCATAGTCAAGGTATTTGCCAGAAATAGCACTGATAATGGCAGTGGTAGACAATGAACCACAGTTTGATTCTTACAAGTTTAAAAATCAAAGCCTTTGCAAATCATTCAAACTTTTTACTTCAAGTGCAGGATATTCACAATATAAATGTGTTGTGGATAGTAGTGCTACAGCAGCTAATCACCTAAGGGCATTATAGCACGCAGATTTTAGGGAAGCCAGATGTTTTGTGAAAAAAAACTAAAAAGATACAGAAGAGCTTATCTGAATGATTGAAAAGAAAGGAATACTCAAGTGCCAGCAGCTTATGAAGTAGCTTAAGGAAAATCTGGAGTGAGTTATACCAGAGGAATGTGTATGAAGGGAAGAGAAGAGAGGGAGCATAACCACATAGAGAAAACTGCCAGTGCAGGACGTTCAGAAGGACTAGTCAGAAATGTAAGATGGGATCTACAAAAAAAGAGAAGATTACCCAGCTAAGGAAAAGGTGGACATAAGCGCCCACGACAGATGGTAGCAGCTGAATAAATGAGAAAGGAAATTTATTTAAGGAAGAACTGTAAAGGAGATGCAATCACATCTTCAGCAAAATGTTTTGAAAGAAAATCTTGCTCAAGGGGATCTCCAAGAGGAAATGGCACGGAAGAAAGATTGAAAACTGTGAAGCCTCTAACCTGGAAAGGAAGGAAAGAAGATTAGGCAATGATTGTTCAGTCTATGACAGATTCCTGGAGAGAGGAAGAGCTCATCATCCCACTGTGTGAGGAAGATAAAGACAGGGCAGAAAAGATTCAGATGCACATACAAAATGAAGTTTAAATTTTGTAAAGGGCAAGACTGAAAAAAAGCATTCGCTGTCCATGGAGAAGAAAAACTGCCACAGGACACATGGCCAGGTTCATCTTCATATTTGAAACTGAGCTGGCCACAAAACCGAGAAGGTGTCTGGGGAGTCTCTCAACTGTTTGAGCAGCTGGGACGCAGGAACGCCTTCCTGACAAAGGTCTTTGTTCCAGGATCCCTTGCAAGCGACAGACTGTTACCAAGATCATTATGCTGGCTCTGTCTGCTGAAGACTTTATTAGAAGAATTTCTTAGGCAACTGTAGCTGGTTTATGACTACTTTATTCACACAATAATTTTGGATATTGGATGAGAACAAGCCAATAAAATACGAAGGACAAATTCTGTGGCATAGGCATAAACAGGACAAGAGATCAGACAGTGAAGGATGAGTAACAGTTAAAAACGCAGCAAAATGCACCTGCACAACAGGAGACTGAAAACAAAAGAAAGACCTTGGAAAAGAATGGAAGAAAGGTAGAAGAAATTTTGCAAAGAGAACAACTATCACCGTTAGCAAGGCTGGTATCACTGTCTTCATTAGCCAAAAATAAAAGCCAAAACCAAACCTGCAAAGATGGATTTGATCTGAAGAATTAAGTCCTGGAGAGAAGTCTGGACTTTCTCCAGCTCCATTCAACAGCTGAAGGTGTGAGCAAGATGAAAAGCAGAAAGCAGTCAATGCTAAGGAGTGTCACAGATGCCAGAATGTGAAACAAGAAGAGTGAAGACAAAGCATTAGAGCAGTAAGACACACAAAGTCCACAACCAGCTCAGGGGAAACACTCCCTACCCCAGACCACCACGTTGTTTGCAGGAAATGCTAAGACAATGGAGTTGATGGAGAATTTCATACGGAAGTTTTTCCAGTCCGTGGTGTCACCTAAAAGGAGCTGAACCAAATGTAGTCTCATTCAATAGCCAAAACTCTTCTTGAAGAGATGTGGCATTTTGTTTGTGACCCTGCAGGCCACACGCCCCCAGTGCAGACCATAAGCCAAACACCACAGATGATAAAAAATAATTTACCAACTTCGCTGAAGACCTTTTGCAAGAGCCCACAGTGAAAAAAAGAAAGGGATGGGGAAGAGATTTTATTTCCAGCTGAGCTCCTGCCTTCTTGCTACACAGAATTACTGCCTTCCACACTTCTCTGAAAAAGATGTGACTGAGGGAACCTCCTCTTTGCAGAGTTTACCAGGACAGGCTAACAAGCATCCACCCTAACTGAACTGCACAGCAGCTAGCGTCTGTCATAAGTCCGGGACTTCTGGAGAAAGCTAGTGCATGTCAGGCATTGTGAGAGAGCTCATCTACCCTTGCTGAAACCAGGGCAGAAGGCTTTTCGTCCACCAGTGTTTGCAGACACGCTCTGCAGGCTCATCACACCTCTCTCTTCTCCCTGCTGCCCCACATGGATCCAGAATAGGAAGCTGATCTGTTCCTGCATTTAGCTACCCTGTTAAGGATTTAAATCAGACATACAGGACCCTGACGAGGACATGTCAGCAATGATACATGATCTCTGAAGGCAGGTTTTGATGACACAGTCATGTGGGTTTGTCGGTGATGTGACAGACTGAAGACATCTGATGCAGGTTGTGAGATTTTTGTCCATGCTAATTCCCAATTTTGGTGCAGGGTCATAACCTCAGAGAAGTGCAACTTCACTGTCCTGAGACCTTGAAAGAGTTAACAGCATCTCCAGAACTTCCAGGTGAATGATGTAACCCAATCACCCAACACTGGAGGAGGCTATGAGGAACACCCTCCCAACTCAGAAGCAGATTGCTGCTGCTGCTGCCTGGAAGCTTGCTAAGCTAAACAGCCGCAGCTCGGTGGCTAACCAGCCAAGTGTTGGCAAGGCAGCTGTGGGTACTATGGTGGAATATCATGGTCACTTTTTAAAGACACAGACCAGAAAACATGATGTAAACTATGTAAACAGCGGCTTGCGTGCTTTATCCTATGATACAGACCAGGACATTGAGTAAGAACATCAGAGTAACTTTGTGAGTCCACATGCTAAGTGATGAAGGTGCTTCACATTCACTGCAGAGTAAGAAAACCCATAGAGGGATCAAAGCGCAGCTGAGGCGTTGCCAGTGTATATCTTGGCTTGTTTGCGGTAACGTGAACATCTGCCTATACTTCATGCCATTGAATGTATGATTGGAACAGGACACTCAGATTTGCAATTTTATTTCTCCTGAACATGATGGGTAGGTCCATAATAATAACATTACTTATCATCACCATCATCAACAATGTCCAGGGATGTATGTATTTGGAGGGGAAGGGAAGCAGAAAGCAGCTAAAGGGTCTGTCGTCCTCTTCTCCCCATTAGCACTACCTATCTGGTTTAACATGCACTCCAGGACATATAATTCTAGAACGTTCCTGTGCCTGTGCTTCCAGCTCCAACAGCAGCTGCATTTATCCTCAGTTCAAAGGAGTGAGTCTGCATCTGTGTTTATTGGGTTGCACGTATTGGCCAAAAGTCTTCTGGCAGTAAGTGCAAAACCACCTTTGCTGGTAGATGAGGGAGCGAGAGCAGGAAACTTTGTATGATTTTAAATTCCCATATAAGTTGACAATATGATTTTTTTTAAGATGAGGGTAAAACCAGAATTATACTAGATTTGCAGGAACATTCAGCAATGATTCTTTTCCAGAAGTCTGAAGCAAAATTTGCACTGTGTAAAATCCTACTACTATTGAGTGTCATTTACAGATTAGTTATGCCAAATATAATTTCGATTAGACTTTCAGGAGCAGTCATGGGTTACTGTAGTTCACAGGAGGTAGTTCTCTCTTGAAAACATTGCACAAGCATGAATTAATTAATTCACTCGAAAGAGCAGAAGAATTCATCAAGTGCATTTGTTAATTGATAAATATAACCAAAGAAGGCTAGTGGTGAGGTTTTGGCCAAGAATTTCAGAAAAAAAGACATGTTTCTGTAACAGCCATTTGAGCAATATGGTAACTCTCAATAATATTCACTAACTTATTAGTAGAAAGTCATACTCCTTCTAGTCACAAATCTTTCAGTCTATTTGCTATCACTCCACAGTTTACTTCTTACTTTAACCTTTTACTTTCAAAGTTAACAGTTGTTCAGAAATAAGGTTTAATATATTCAAGATTCAAATAGTTCATACTAACAGAATTAATGTTCATTTTTGTTTTCCCACATGAACATTTGTTTGTGACTTCTATGTCTGTTGTAGATTTAAAATATTGGCTTCGATACAAAACATGCATTATTTATGAAAGACTGGACAAGAGGCAAGTTGCTAGTATACTTACTGAGCTATTACACAAAATGTTATGGAAATGTTACTAAAATGCCCTACTTCATACTCAGATCAGCTTCAGAAGAAGCATTTAATACCTGAGAAAAGTTAAGTGATAGGTTTATGCAAAACTTGTCAATGAAGATCTTGTTTTACATCAAGCTAAATTCAGAATCCCCTTCCCTTGGGAAATTAGGAAGTGTCAGTATCCATTTTCATCCTGTTTTATCATCCCAAAGAAAGTTGACATTTCAACATTTTGTACATGAAACCAGCACTTAGTCATCACCAAGAATCAGACTTCAGCAATAGGCAAGACATGAACTTGTTAAAGCTGGCCCAGAGGAGGGCCATGAAAACGGTCAGATGGCTGGAACACCTCTCCTATAAAGAAAGGCTGAGAGAGTTGGGGTTGTTCAGCCTGGAGAAGAGAAGGCTCCAGGGAGACCTTATTGTGGCCTCTCAGTACCTAAAGGGGCTTATAAGAAAGATGAAGAGAGACTTTTCACCAGGGCCTGTAAGTGACAGGACAAGGGGCAACGTTTTTAAACTGAAAGAGGGTAGGTTTAGATTGGATATAAGGAAGAAATTCTTCACTATGAGGGTGGTGGGACACTGGAACAGGTTGCCCAGAGAAGCTGTGGATGCCCCATCCCTGGAAGTATTCAAGGCCGGGTTAGATGGGGCTTTGAGCAACCTGGTCTAGTGAAAGATGTCCCCGCCCGTGGCAGGGGGGTTGGACTAGATGATCTTTGAAGGTCCCTTCCAACCCAAACCATTCTATGATTCTATGAATCTATGAATAGATGTAAATTCTGCTGCAGTTTTATTTATTGTTATACTAGTCAACCAAGTTGTTTGCATTTTTCACCAATGGTTACTCTCCCACACTTAAAGATATGAATAGCTGCATTTGACTGTTTAAAGGTACTATTTCAAGGTACACCCTGGGGAAGCACAGAACACAAGCTCCAAAGCTTTTGATTAGGATACATCATGGTGGAAAATCATGTTGAAACAAGGCTAAAAATCTTTGCTTCCAGTCATCTCAATGTAAACTTTCATTTCCCATTGTGGTGAAGCTCCATAGCTTGAAAGAGCTTGTTGTTTCAAGTAAAGATGCCCCATTCTTTCCCACAGGCATGGCAAGCTGGTCAAACTACATCTTCCATAACATACCAGCCAAGGCGATCAGAGGGAAAGCACTGTCCTACAGTGAGAGATGTAATTTCCCAGGAACATCAGCCAAACAGAGATACCGTGACTAAACAAAAAGTTGCCTATAAAAACTCCCATTTTTTTCAGAAAGTACATTTTCCAATGTAAAACACAAATTTCTAGCCAGCCCTAATCACTTCTAAAACCTAGACTGCTTTCTTGTCATAACCAGCAAAGCGGTGAAGTATCAAGTTAGCCTCCTCCCATTCCTACATGCATCTGGAAACTACATTCTGGGTGAATTACTTGCTATAAATGAGCTGGGAGCATGCAGCCTGTCTTTTCTTGTACTTTCCCTTGTGCAAAGGACATGGGGCAGAGAAAGTCTTGACTCCAGGTTCGTCCCCACTCTTGCAATGACTTGGAGAGTTAGCCAGGCACCAAGGATGAAAGAAACTTGACCCTTCAAGTAAAACAGTAGTGTACCTCCAGGAAGGTTGGGATTCACTGTCCTGTCTATTAACTGTATTTCTAACTCAGAATACTTCTTTCAACCAATTTTGGAAGCAAGTAATTTACAGGTTGATCTATATTTAGATTTGTGCCAACAAAGCAATCCAGCTTCACTGAAATATGACCCAAGAAAGTATCTTGAAGTGAGCTCAAGAAACTAGCGTATTTTACAGCCAGATGCAGCTAGAGTCAATGATTTATAGTAATGTATTCACTGTTCCACAGTCAGGACACCACTGGGGAAGTAAGAAAACAAGAGAAGAATCCTAAACAAGTACTATCTAATTAAAAAATGAATATATAATGCCTGTTGACCTGAAATGAACATTTAATTCACATTGGTGCAGATATTCAATCAGGCAGAAACAGTAACAAATACAGTTTTCTATCACACACTAGTCTATTCACGTTCTCACCCCATTGCAGCAATACCCAATTGCTTTCCAGTAGTGCATTAAGCAACACATCATTTGTTCTCCCTTCCTCTGCCCCAGGGGAGAGGCTCGTAGAATGATTTGCTTTGATAATTTGGGTGCTTTTCTTTAATATATATGTTGCAATGTATTTATGTCATAAAGGCAGGCTAAAAAAATCTTGTTTGCATTTAGATTATGATGTTTGTGATAGTCTTCTGCTCCTGAGGGAGTTCATTCCATAGTCTTGGAACAGATTTTGAAAGTCTTTAACCTTCTGCACAGAGTACATTGAAGCTAAAGAGTAAATATATTTTTCTTGATTTTTGTCTTGTTTATTCGCCTTGAGCTTCAGCCCATCTTCTAGATCAATTGTTTTGAAAGTGGGGTGTGTACACCCCAGGGGGTGTGCAAAACAATCCATTGGGATGCAGCAAGAAAATACATTTTGCACTGTTAATAAATAATTTTTTAAGTGCTTATTTCATCTTTAGCTTATCCTTTTTTAATTTCTATTTTTGTGTATGTTTTATAAAGTACATAATATATTAGTGCAGTAGTACATGAATATAATTTCTAAGTAAATAAATAAACATATATTAGGGGTGCATGCTCAAAATTTTTTTAGTGCACTATCAAAACAGTTTGAAGACCACTGTTCTAGATAGTGGTTCCCTGATGATAGCGCACTCTAACAACACAAACTGAGATCCTGAGTTTCGATCAGTATTCTATCAGTCAATGCAAAAATAGAAAATAGCTGTCAAGCATACTTAAAAGAACCGCTGCTGTTGCGGAGAGTTGCTACAACCTTCCCACACCACATGGATTTCCCTGGTGCCAAGAATCTCCTGCAGAAATAGCGTGTAGCTGCTGTGGAAGGAATATGAGAATAGGGCACAGCAGATCGGCCAAAACAGGAGTCTCCTGGCCAAACAGAGATGATTAAACATCGTCGGCTTCATGAGCTCCTATTTGGGTATCAGCAAGAAACCCAGAATTGGTCCCAAACTGTGGACTGAACGGACTGTGGGTTTGTGCATTTGCACAAAGGAAACTACAGTGGACACACAAATCCTTCAAAATATTTCTGTGAGCACCTCTTCTGTCTTGCTGACATCTGACCCAAGAGCTGATACCATTATGTTGTGTCCGTGAAAAGTCAGTCGAACTGCTGAAATTAGTATGTTGATTTAGTTGAGTGACCGGTGCCAAGTGCTCTAGCCTTAGCATGTGGTTTTGAAAATGTAGCCTCCCTAGATTAAATAAAAATATTACAAAGGTGCCAACTGTAATTTTTAAAATCCATGTGCATGTATGTGTCTGCAGGGCTTTTTTTGACTCTACTCTAACATAATTAACTCAGTTATGATATATGCCTAATTTCTAGGAACACTTACAGAATACACTGACAGAAAGTCAAGTAGCCACTTTGATTTAATGCCAATAGTACTATACCTTCATCCATTCTCTCACACACAAAAACAATTAAATGTTTTCCAGTTTACTTACAACTTCCAGAAAAGCCCGAGTAGTTACACTGAGGTAAGCCTGAAGTTTTCCTGACTAAACCAGGCTGTTACAAAGCATCAGAGTTCACATTTTAGCAATATTATAAAAATGTTTTCTTTTTCCTAGTGAAAACAGACATGCCTTTCTGAAACACCCATTTGGCAACAACAACGTTCCCCACAGCAACATAAGGCTGTTAAAATTCAATAGATCAGGACAACAGCCCGTCCATACCACAAAGAGGAGGAAGAGGAGGAAAATAAAGGATGTTGAGCAAGAATACTTCAGACAGGCACCAGCGGTGCCGATGCTTCTGGGACACGCTCCAGGTCCATGCCATGGGACCAGCCACCAGTGCTCAGGCAACACTTTCCCAGACACTAAACAGGGTATCCAAGATGGCCATGGGTATTACTACTATTATTATAATTTGGATAGAGGAATGCAATAGGCATAAGATCATCAACACTGGATGTGGGAACCCACACAGCACTCTGTGTGGAGAGGAGCATGCTGGCAGGCTGAGGGTTTGGAGAAAAGTACATTAGGGAGAAGGATGACACGAGGGCAGTGCAAAGGCAGTCAGCATTGTGGCGGACTCCTTCCCTTGCTTGCACCAGCCTGCTTTGGGAAAAGAAAAAAGAAAAGGGAGCATCAGGTCAGGGAATGGCTGGTGAAGTGGGCAGGGGACTTCAGTAAGGACAAAACGGAGTGTCAGGGCCCTGAGCCCACTCCCATCCTGCCGGGGTTTGGCTGGCTGGGCTCAGGGCCAACTCAGAGAGAGTCCAGCTGGTGACCTTGGGGAAAGCTCTTCAGAAAGCAATGCAGGGAGGCCTCGGACAAGACTGCCCCTCCTTCCCTTGGGACCTGCTTTGAAGTTGAGTCTCTTCCCCTTGGTCCCTGCCTGAGTTACGCTGCAGCTGCACTGCAGCCATGCCTGTGCATTGCCTGCCAAAGACTGCCAGAAGAAAAGATTTGCATGACCATGTCTGGCATTGGCATCAGCAGAAACTGCAACAGCCTATAATGAGTACATCAGTAATAACGTTTGAGTGCTAACCCTGTTCCTTACTGACCTGGCATTAGCATCTTTGCTGACAAATTTCACTCAGTTTAAGGAATTTTGGTTTAAATTTTATTTTCTGAGCGATTAAAGATATCCTGTAAAAATATTTTTAGGAATCACTTGAATTCCCTCCAGCAAATATAGTTATATTATGGCTGCTGTATAGAATTGCAGGATTAGTGAAGTGTGCCATAATAAATCAGTTTATATTGTTTCCTTGTCTCCGCCCAAGACAGGGATTCACAAACATTGTCCTACAAGGAGGACATTTTAATAAGCAAAATTTTCAAGTTTCAATCCCGTTCACTACTGCATGGACTAACTCCGCTCCGTTGAGATTCTGCAGCCCATGATAACTGTAATAACAGCTCGGTAATTAATATGAGGAAGGTTTAATGGAGATAGATGCTTTCTATGAACTTTGGTAATTTAAGACAAAGAGAGTACCATCGGCCCACTTGCAGACTTAGAAATAAGAAAAATGTGTAAGATCATCTAGAAAAACAAAAGGTGGAAAGCAGGCTGAAAAGACAGGGCTAAATTGGATTACCTGAAGTCAGCTGTTAGAGCATGAGGAGGAGGCTGTAACCTGACTGAACAGGCACTGATCAAAGGCACAGGGAAAGTGCAATTATTTAAATACCCAAAAGAGGAGCTTCATTCCCTTCCTGATTACAGTGTATCTGTCACAGCTCATTCACTCCCTGATAAAGCACATCTGTCCTAGCTGCAGACTGAAAAATACAGGACTACTATGGAGGACCACCAAAGAAACAAAAGACATGAAATACCAAGAACGTACTATTTTTTCAGTCAGGTAAAGGTTGAAATCCAGCGGCTTTCGGAGCTGACCTCCATTCAGAGTAGATGCCTAACCCAAAGACAGACAAAAGGATCAGAAAGATGGAATAAGAAAGACTAACAAATCTTAGGTAGAAACAGGCTATGTTACTTTAAAAGAGAGCTGGAACTAAGAGGAAATGCCTGGCATTTGCTAAGGTTAAACTGGCCATAGCTGTAGCCATAGAAATACAGAAAAAAATCCCTCCATCACCTGAGCACTTGGCCCCAAGGAGTGAGCAGATTTCTACCTGCTGCAGCAAGCTTCAGATCAGCTCTTCTAGTCCTACTTCAGAAAAAAAAAATCTCCTTAGCAAAACTCTGTCCTTTCTTCATGGAAACACACGAAAACACACTTATCTAGAGGTAAACACACGCTCAAGTGCTTTGCTGAAAAAAAAAAAAGGTATTTTTCATTTAGGCTGCAGGTGACTGACTAAAACAAATAGCAGTGCTGTCCATGTGTAGAATAAAAAAAAGGAAAAAAAAGGAACAACAAAAACCAACTGTGTGAAGCTACAATATCAAGAAGATTGGAATAAGCAGAACTTCTTCCAAAAGAAGCAACATAGTTAGTAGTCATAATAGCAACAACAGCAGTGGATAAAGCACAATAGGTTGGCAAGGATGTCTAGAAGCCCCAACCTGAAAATATAAGAAAAGACAAGCTAAAGAGATGAGGAAAATACTAAAAAAGAGAAGAAAACAGAAAGCAAGATAAACTCTACAATTAATCTGCCACACAGCAACAATTCGCCAAAGACAGCGGAGGGGGTCTGTGAAAGGAGGGAAGCCACTGCACGTCCCCTGGCCCTTCCTGGCAAGGTGATGGTGCAGCCAGAGGAGAAGGCTCTATAACAGGAAGGACAGATGCGGAGAGACTGGGTGACAGGGACATCTGTTCACAGCCAGGCAGATAAAACTCTTCTCAGAGGCCTGTGTGCAAATGGACCCCTCTAGGTTTAAGAGTAATGGGAGTCACGCACACGGTGACTGTGAGAAAATCTGCAAACTGGGAATGAAGGCTGGACCCCACTCCACGATGTGAACTTCCCCAGTAGTGTAAAATCAGTGTGAGACCCAGCCCCAAAACAGAGCATCCCTCGGCTGAGGGGGCAGTGCCACCCCGCATCCAGGGCTCCCCATGCGTCTGGCACCCTTTAGAGGAATAGCTGAGGTTCTCAATAAGAAAATTATGGATTTAATTCTGCAGGACTAGCATTATCAATATTCACCTGTTAGACCTTTTCACATTGTTTTGCCAAATAAGGTGGCTTTCACGCCTCTGGATGCTTTCAAATTGTTTTGTATTGCCAGAGTGATATAAAAGTGCTTAGTATAAAAGAGAATTAAGCCAGGAACGTGTAACAGAAAAGGCACGGACATGTTTGGAAGAGCTATAATACCCACAGCGCGTGCAGGACTAAGTCATGCGCTGGCACTCAGCTCGCAGACAGGTGTGCCGGTCGGTGACATTGTCATTCTTCCAGTTGTTTCTTACCACTCCTCTGCTGAGAGCTTCCACCCCCGCAGCTCTGTTGGCAGAAGGAATTAAATGAGCACTCCCTCGTGTGCTTCCAACAAGTCAGATAGATTAGTCAACGAAGAGGGTTTAAACCAACCTGCTTGCTTTGCCTGAAGCAAATGAAAGAGTTCTTAAACAAACCCTTTTACCAGCAGAGCTACGGCAGTAGTAACCACAGCATTAAAGGGGTACCGTGTAGGTGCACACTGGCAAAATCTTCAAATGGCAGAGGTAGATCTGGAAGACACTGTCTGTCCGTAGCTTTACAAGTACGCACAAGCTATAGCATCTTATATGCACAACACCTGTCTACACGTGTATTTTATTCGGCAGCAAATACAAAGTTAATGCAATTACACTGAAAATTCTTCCACCGTGGGCTAGGTTAAGGCTCGTTATCTCATACTCGCCGTGTGCTAAGAGCATGCAGGGGAACAGTTATCAGATGATGAATGGTAAGTTTTAATTCATGATACCTTCCTAACCTGTCTAAAGTCACAAGGTGTGATTGTGCAAAATTAAGTAATTGACTTGAAAAAGGTTGTGATTTACCTTTCCAAATATCACTTACAAGGTATTCCAAGAGGAGTAACTGCACGAACTCAACCTGAATTCAGTTTGCTTCAGAAACAGCTACTGATTGTAGTCCAAACATTCTGCTGACACTTTACAAATGTGCGAGTTTCTATTATTGGGAATCACACTTTCAAAGTCGTCTTTAATTGTAATCTGGAAGCAAGGATTGCAACATGAACACATGTGCCTGTGCCCAGTTGGACGGCAATGAAATCTCATCACACGAGCCTTCCCAAGACATTCAGTGCTCCCTAGGCAGCTGAACCCATGCCACCAAGATCTACTTTGGTATGTCTACTTCAGTGGCACCTGAGCATGCAGCGTAAGCATAAGCTCAGACTAGGGACAGCATTGGGGTTCTTCAAGAGCTTCAATCGTTGTATTCTCTTCCTGGTACTTGTTCTGTGGAGCAGCACAGTTCATACTTCAAAGTGACAGCTTATACTGTTTATTTTCTGCTATGATCTATTTTGCCACTTTTGGCGTATCAGGACAAATGTGCGCTCCTTCCTGCCCCAGTGATAAGGCTCTGATTCTGACACACTCACTTTGCTGTGTGATCCCCGCAGCAGATCAGCCTATTCTGCAGAGTAATGCTTTTGCTTGAGAGACAAAAGAGCCTCCTCTCCTATCAATGAACTTCTAGCTTCCAAAACCCCTCAGTATGCAGGATCATTTGAACTGAAATTTTTGTATGCCCAGGAATATAGATTTCCAACACAAAAAACATGTTAGTGGAACTTGAACTCTCTTTGAAAAAGGTCTTGAATGTTCTTGATTGTATGAACATCCATCACAGAGAGGTGTTCTAGGGATCGGACAACATCCCGTCGGTTTCAGAAGCTATCTTGGAAGAGTCAGCCCCATCATGAAAGTGTTTCTTAGGTCACAGCAGGAATTTTGGGACACAAATCTTTCCAGATAGAACGTGCTGTTAATATCAGTAGTATTTTGCTAAAAATGCTATGATCAGTATCCACTGGAATTGCACGGTGCCTCTCACGGCATGATCTATTTCTCATTCATTTCTGTAAGAGTTAGAGCAGACTTCAAATACTCTCCTCAGCTGCAACAAAAGGAGTCACTGGATGTGTGTAACAAGCTCACTACCCTATGGATAACACACTGTCCCTAATCAACAGGATACTCTACATCAGGCATCATACAAGTATGAGAATTTAATCCTCAGTCTTGCACAAGTGGTTTTATCATCTAAAAGCAGAAGATCCTATTCTTTGTGTAGGAGCTTGCAATTTGTTCATTGAAGCCTTAATTCAGCAGAATACACAAACACACGTTCAAATGTTTTGGTGGAATGGGCTTTAAGTAGTATTAAATACGGAATTTATTAGTGATGATATTCACCCACAAAGTTTTATAAACCATTCTCCTCAGATATACATACAGCTGGAGTGATAAACAGGATTTTATGGAACGTTCACTCCCTCTCACAGCATTATGTCCATTTAATTATTTTTAAATATCGGACTTTTAGATCCTGGAAAACAAAAATATGTGACAACTGATGCCTTCCTAAGGTGTGTCCCCTGCACAAAGTACTACCAGTGACTGGCAGCTGCATAGTTTAGATTTGGTTTATCCTAGATTTGAAGCAAAATGCCACACTGCAGCAATGTATATAATATGATGCATCGATTATTAATTCCACTCTTTCATGTGAGGCACTAGCTTCTCATTTGCAGGAAGCCAAATCAGTTCATGATTCTTTCCCAATGAACCGTGGGAGATTTTTATGTCCTTCTGTAACACAAGAGAAAGAAGCACAAAGAACCAAAGGACTATCCGAGAAATAAGGAAGCTGCATGTTGTGTCTGGAGAATTAGATTTCAGCCTGAACAAAACAGCATTTGCTATCTACAGGACTAGGACAGTTAACCACTACAGATTTCTTTCCTATACTGTCCCATCAAAGAATGGAGAAGGGAAGAGATTGTAGCTGTTGTCCAAATATATGAACTTCGGCAGCAAACACTACTGACTCTCAAGAGACTATGGGTGAAAAACGTGTGTTAAAAAGTTACCATGAGGTGCACATCAATGATTTTTTTAACTATGAACCTTAGTAGCATGTGGGTTTGACAGGGGAACTGACAACAGTTGATGAAGAAACAGCGAATTAATGTTTCCACAGCATCTCAGGATGCTTTTTGAAATATTTAGTTCCATCATGAATATAATATAAAACCTCATTTGCAACAAAGCAGTCTGAAAACGAGAATTTCTGCAAACTAGATTAAGTTGTTTGAAAATTTTTGCGAATTACTTGGTGACAAAAAAGCGTTACGCAAAAGTTAAGATTACCTGGGGAGACCTGTGTCCATGAAGACACTCAGTAAAACAGAATTATCAAATAGACCAATACCACCTCAATTCTGGTGTGACAGAGACGTTATAGACCAATTAATTAGCCACAATGATTTGGTTAAGTTCCCTTTTTTGAGTACACTGCACAGGGGGGGATCCCTTGTAGCAAGCTGACAAAGTCAAAGACGATTTGGGAGGAGCTATTACCAAAGGTCTTCTCAGCAAACAGTCCAGGAGAGTCTGAAACATCGTCCCTGAGCAACCGACTTGTAACTTTGAAGTTGGCCCTGCTTTGAACTGACTGAACTCTGGAGGCTTGCTCCAATCTAAATTATTTTATGATTCTGTATCAATTCGTTAGTACTCTAGATTACCTGCTGCAATCAAATAACACTTCTTTGCATTCCAAAATAGGGACTGTATAATAGCTCATTATCCTACCGTTCTTCCTATGTATCTTAGCCCAGCTTATTCCTGGATGTCCACTGGGTAGGTTTTAAACAGTCCTGGGTGCAGGTTACGTTCCCCGCGATCACACGAAGTCTGCTCTGTAAATGTGAATCCCAGCAGAGATTCTTAATGTAAACTTTCTGCATACATTCTGCAATCTGCGCTAGTTTAAACATTTAGTGAGAAATAATCTACAACACCAAACATTTCTTTAAAAACAATAATGGGTAAGAAATTTTAATGTAGGGAAGTGCTGAGGCGCTAGTCAGCTGATGAATGCTGACAGGCAAGAATGAAGCACCACAGGAATGCAAACACATCGGTATGCCACAAAGCCCAAAACTTTATGAAATACGGGTCTGTTTTGCATTTTATGAAGGCTGTATCATGGGCACCCTTTGCTTTGACGTACCCAGATCTGAATCGCTACCTCCACCCTGTGCCCCAGTGAGGCACAGCAAATTTAGAAATTCTTTATCTCCCATCACGCCTCTGCCTCCTTGTCTAAATTTAGACCACCTTTGCTCCTCTCCTGGAAATCTGACACTGCCTTTTACAGTTTCTCTGTTTCTCCATGACCAACTCTCCTCTCCTCTCCAGTATTTTAGAAAGATTTTCTTAATCTTTCCACAAGTGGAACTTAATTTTCTGCCAAAGGTCTCCCCTTCCCAAGTAACTCTTCGGAAGGAGGAAAGCATTCTAGCTTACAGCATCACTTACAGCATTTGTAGTATTCTGGCAAACTCTCCTCAAAAGTTTAAGTCAAAGTCAACTCTCCCAGACCCCTGCATATTTCCAGGCCAAGGCACAGAGAAGCATCTTTTTTTATTACTGAATATTTGACATTACACGACAACTACACCACCATACATCTTCATCTGGAAGACTCCATAGCCCTCCCTCTCTGACATCTTTTGTTATCTGTTCTACTGGCTCCGCCTGGGACGGAGTTAATTTTGGTCAGAGCAGGTCGTATGGGGCTGTGCTTTAGGTTTGCGATTGCTGACCAGTGCTTGCACTGCATCAAAGCCTTTTGTTTCTTACTCTGCCCCCGCCAGTGAACAGATCGGGGGTGCGCAAGCGGTTGGGAGACGAAACAATCGCCAGAAGACCTGAACCAACGACAGAGATGCTCCACGCTGGGTAACGCCGTGCTCCGCGGCAGAGCGCAGGGGCTTTGGGGAAGCTAACCATCTTCTTCTCAGGAACGGGCTGGGCATCGGTCTACCCGCGGGAGTGGGGAGTGGCTGCTTTCGCGTCACTTGTCCCGCTTCCCTTCTTTCTTCTCCCACTTCTTCACTTATTAAACTACTTTTTATCTCGACCTACGAGGTTGTTTTGCTTTTCCTCTTGTTTCCCCGTGCCACCGGGGAGAAGGGACCGAGCGGCGGCGCGCGGCTCAGCTGCCCGGCGGAGTTACCCCGCGGCCTCAGTCCGGCACCCCCCGCCGCCCGCCTACCTGCCCGGTGGACGCTCAGCCGCCCCCTCGAAGGTACGCAGGGCGCTGCAGCGGGCTGCTGGCTCCCGCCCCGCCGCGGCGGCCCCCGCGGCCTCACCGCGCCGCGCCTCGAGCCCTCGCCCCGCAGAAGGACCCGCCCAGCCGGCACGTGCGGGCAGCCCACACGCTGCACGCGCCGCCCGGCAGCCCGCGCCTGCGCCGCAACGCGCCTAACGGTACCGCCGCGCCCGGCCCCGCCGGCACAACGCCCGCCGCCCGCCGGCCCCACCGCGCAGACCTCTCGCCGGGCGGCCCCGGCAGGCTCGGCCGCGCCGCTGTGCCCCCCCCGTCCCCCGGCGGCCGCCGCTCGCCCCGCGGGCCCCCCCCCCTGCGCGTGCGCGAGGGGGCGGAAAGGGGGGGGGGCGCGGCCCCTAGGGGGGAGGGAGGGGGTCGCGCGTGCCCCCCCCCCCCCGCCGTGTGGCGGGCGGGGCGGGGCGGAGCGCGCGCGGCGGGGCGGGCTGGCGGGCGGCGCAGGGGCGCGTGACGCGCCCCAGCTGTCGCGCCCGCCCCGCCGGCCCCCCGCCTGCCCGCCCCCCGCTCGCGCTCCCCCTCCCCTGCGGTGGCTCTCCCGGTGCATTGTGGGAGCAGTCCGTTGTTCATTTGCCATTCGACCTGATCCGGGGCCTGTTGGGACGGAAGCGCTGCCGAGCCGGATCCATTGTGGGGAGCCCGCGGCGGTGATCTAGGCCGGAGCCGGGGGGGGAGCGGCCGGACTTCGTTTCTCTCGGCCGCCACCCCCGCCCTTCCCGCACGGCAGCCGGCGCCTCCTTCCCCCTTCCCGCGGGCAGAGCCCTCGGCCGGGCGGGGAGCGGCGGGCCAGGGGCGCGAGGCGGCGGCGGCGGGCGGGGGGCGCGCGCGCGCGCGCCATGTTCGCGGAGATGAACCGGCGGACGCTGGCGTTCCGGGGCGGCGGCCTGGTCACCGCCACTGCGGCGGCGGCGGCCGGCGGCGGGGCCGGCGGCGCGGCCGAGGCCTGGGACCGGCAGGACCCCGAGCCGCTGAACGGGCGCGGGGCGGACGAGGAAGTGGAGCTGGAGGGGCTGGAGGCCGAGGAGCTGGAGGCCGCCGCCGACGAGAAGGAGCTGCTGCTGCCTCAGGAGGCGGTCTCGCCCCCCGCCGCCGGCCCCATGTTCGCCGAGAGAAACCGCCGGACACTGGCCTTTCGGGGCGGCGGGGGGCTCCTCGCCGCCCCCTCCGCCGCTAACAATGGCTGCGAGGCCTCGGCCTGGCCGCGGAAGCACTTCAATGGGCGGGGGGCGGACGAGGAGATGGAGCTGGAGGGCGCGGAGGGCCTGGAGCCGGAGGGCCTGCTGGAGGGGAAGGAGCTGGTCCAGGACGGGGGCTCCCTGAGTGACAGCAGCGACGACGAGGAGGACGGCGAAGGGGGCAGCCTGGGCGACGGCAGCGGCGCCGAGGGCGGCAGCTGCAGCAGCAGCAGGCGGTCTGGGGGCGACGGAGGGGACGAGGCAGAGGGCAGCAGCGTGGGCGCGGGGGAGGGGGAGAGCATCAAGCATTTCCCGCTAGCCAGGCCCAAGTCGCTGCTACAGAAGCTGCACATCTCCTTCCAGGGCTCCTGGCTTAAGGAGTTCCCATGGCTCTACTACTGCCAGGAGACCGGGCTCATGTCTTGCGCCTGGTGCACCGCCGCCGCGGCCGCCGCCGCCCCTCCCGAGCTGATCATGGCCGGCGGGGCCCTGCCCGGCGGGCACGACGAGCTCTGCAAGGGCACCCGCAACTACAAGCGGGCCCTGCTCCTGCGGCACCACCTCTCCGCCGAGCATCGCCTCAACGAGCCCGTCAGCGCCGAGCAGGTAGGGGACGCGGCGGGGCGGCGGCAGCCGCCGGGGAGGGCTGGGTGGCGGGGGAGCCGTCCCGCGGCGGGGTCTCGCGTCCCAGGGGAGAGGCTGGCCTCCCCTTTCGCATAGTTTTGTTTTTTGGGGATTTTTTTTTTGTCTGCATGTGTGAATGTCTTTAAATTGCTTCCTGTGTGTGGTTTTGCCCGGGGGGCTGGGCACGCTGCGCTGCTCTCGCACGGCGTCTCCGGAGCAGGAGACGAGTCCGCTTTCCGATTTGGGGTGGCTCTCCCGCTGGATCGGGGCAGGCACAGCGCTGTCAGCGCTGCCGTTTGCAGCTTGGGAGCGTTTGTACGAACTGTTGTTTATGGCTGTACCTGGTTAACGTGGCCTCGCTGTTGGGAGGTAAGCGAGTGCCGTTTTCATTAGTTTATCTGTTTATATCGTGAAGATAAACCGGCAATGTGGGAAAAAGTTGCGTATGAATACCAGTGTTGCTGCACTGATTTAAAAACACTCGTTACAACTTCCTCCTGCGGTACCGGGGAAGGGAGGGTAGTGTCCGGCTGACGACTGCGTGTGAAACTGGTACTTGCCAGTGTGAAATTGGAATTACTCTGCCGTTCTTAACGGTATGGTCCCTGTGCATTAATCGGATAACTCTGTGTAGTCAGGACCACCTCGTTTAAATCTTTTTTCCGATTGTGTTGCTTTAGATAGAGTTACTGAGCAAGAAGTCTGCAATTGCTTGGTGTATGTTTGAGATAAACATGTGGTTTCCTGAAAGCCACGTTAATATGCCAGCTCTCCTCTAATGCTTTAGGACTAGTGAAACTCTTCATGTTCCCCGCTGAACTTAAAATTATTGTGTTTGTTGGCTGTTCTTAGGAATAAGGCAGGGCTAACTCTAGAACCTATGTGGATGAAAAGTTCTTAAGGAATACTCGTGTTGCATCACCAGCCTTCTGCAGCCTTTCCTCCTAGGGATGTCTGCGCTGCAAAAGTTCACTCGATCGCCTAGCTGGCGTTAAACTTGCCAGCGGGCACAAGCTAATGTGCTTCAGGTTAGGCTAGTACTTGAACTGTTAGGCTGAACTTGAGCTGTTAGCCGGAATTAATCCCTGATCACTCAGTTTTCACTACTTAGAGCTCAGTTTTAATTAAAACACCGACCTCCATTGTATAGATGTATCTGGAGTCCGAATTGTAGTGCAATAGTTAAATTGAGCTTATTGCTTGAGCCCTTTAAGGAGCTCAGGGTACCTTGGACAAGAGCTGCTATTCTGATGTTTGGGTAGGATATCAGGATGATGGATAAAATGTTATGTGAACATAGGTTTAGAGCTAGTTGGAAAAGGAATGCAAGTTTTATGTGAAACTACTGCAGAATTGCAAGGAAAACCTTGTGGTGCATAAATACCAGTTATCAAAAATATTATTTTTGGATTTATAAATGCAACGTTCACCTTCAAGATGAGTAATACTACTTTTTCAGTAGGTGTATTTCTGAGGCAGCTATTACAGACATTTCATGGCAGTAGGTCATCTTATCAGTTTCCTCCAATCTGGGGTTTGCTATTCACCCTGCAGTATTTTAGCCCAACTTGCCTTAAATAACTTGTTTCTAATTTTGAAACTTTCATTCTTAATTTCTTTTACCTCTTTATATCTTTGAAAAATGTTCTTTTTGTTTAATGTTGTTGTGGTACGTTCCTTACCATGTTGTTGCCTAGTTTCTAACTTTGAGTTGTGAATGATTACCCTGTAAAGGTATGTCCTGTCACTGTGTAGCCTCCTGTGTCACTAGACGTTGCTAATTCATGCCACGCTTGGAAGCTTCTCTCACTCCCATTATGCTATGCATAAAACATATTCCAAGCAGTTTTTCCTACTAAACTTACTGATTTTTTCTTTCTGTCTTCCTATCCCCAGTCTGTCGTAAGACTATAAAATACTGGGAGGGTGGAAGGGGGGACAGAATATTGGTTTGCGTGTCACAGTAGCCTAAAAGTTAATGTAAGTATTTATATGAAGATTAACCTTTCATTGTTATGGGAATCTATAAAAATGAGCCTCTGCTTTTATAGCACTGACAGTTTAAGAAAAAATATTTGTAGTAACTGTAATAATAAATGAAACAGTAGGATAGATGAGATGTATCTGTATTAAAGGTAAGTTTCGGACAAAGTAAGCTTCTGTAAGGTAGCTGTACAGAGATTGGTGTTTTCAAGTGGAAAACAGTGCTAGATGCATCCCTGTGCAATTACATTTCAGTTAAAAACTTCTTACAAAGGAAGGAATTGCAGTTTTTCAAAAGTCAATGTAGTTTTCTTTGTGGTGCACTTTCGGGTTACACTTGCTTTATTGCAAATCTGATTAAGAATCTGTTTCTTTTGGCTTTTATGTTTAATTTCCATATCCTTTCACACTTTTAATAGCACTTGAATTTCTCTTGATGCATATGTTTAAATTAATACCAAAACAAATACCCATTTTTTTCCTTAATGCCATGATACCAGATACATGGAACAAAAGTAGGTAATTTGTACCCTGACCATATTTCCAACATACATAATGAGGCAGCAAAGCCGTTTAGATTTAATGAAACTTGGGAGACATCTTTCAGCCTTTGTCTTAGAGACAAGACACATGTATTCTTGACTTGACAAGCTTCAACTGCAGGGCATGTTTAGCAGCTGCTAATAAACATATGGCATAGTGCCACTGTTCAAGTGCGAAAAGGAAATTGTAGGTGTTAAGGCAGTAAAGCAGTGCAAATTTCTATAGGTCTGTTGGATATTACACTCAGGAAGAAATGAGTGATGATTTCAGTTTATTTTTGGGATACATTTAATTTGGAATGCCAAAATACATCACAAGTGGTTGCAGCTGCTGTAATTCAAGGGTATTGAGCTGTCGGTCGGTGCTTCTTTCTAAGACAAAAATCTTGACTCTTTTTTTCCTATTCTGTTTTTTAAAATAATCTGTCTCCATATTAAAGCTTAAGGAAAGATATAATTAGCTTGAAACTACCTTTGTTTTTTTAATAAACAGACTATTTTGTTGCAAAAATCTTAAGAAATAGACACTTACTGGGAAATCACTGCAAAAGATTTTAATTCTGTGGTGAATTTAGATCCATCAGATGCAGATTTATTGGCTGCTGGGGGTCCCTCCCCTCAAAGCTGCTTCTTAAAACATTTTCTCTCTGGACATAATTTGAAGCTGAGCTTTGGAAATACTGCCAGAAAAGCTTTCTCCAGCCTAACAGGCATGTTGGTTTAAAGCAGAAGCTCTCCAAAAAGGAGGAAGGCCTTTGATGTGTTATTTTTTCCATGTGAACTGTAATTGTTTGCTTTGTATGAGCGGTGATGAATAGAAGTCGTGCTTCAGATGTAAGAGTTACATTATAGTGTTCTAAATTCTTGAATTACTCTTAGCAGAGAAAAAAAGTTGAGGAGAAGGTCGGGCCTTCAGAGTAAGGACTATAATTTACTGTATTTTTATATAGTGTTTTTACCAGACCTTGAACTACTCAATTAGGTGTTAGGCACTTAATGGAACAGTTTTAGATTGCTGAGTTTTCTGTGAGCAATGCTACGGCATGTAAAACGGCAGCAGAGCATCATGCGTGCAGCTGATAGGACCATCTTTTGAGACAGCTTTCCTCTGTAGCTGCACGTGCTTAAGAAGTGCCTGATAGGTCACTTTTGTTAGAGGATCCATTTTTCAGGATAATAATTAGTTTGGGAGCATAGGGAAACTGCTGTAGAGTGAGGTGTGGTAATGGGGAAGGGAGCCATAACTATTTTTCATATACATACAGCTGAGATGGAATCTATGGTTAGATTGGTTTTGGTTTTGTTTTCCTTTTTTTTTTTTTTTTTCCCTTTCTTTTCCTTTCCCTGCCTGCACTCCCCCCGCCCCCAGCTCTTCCACACTGTTCTTGCTCCCAGGAGACAGAGTATGCTGATGGCACAGGAGGAGAAACAAAAGCAAGTTTCTAGTAGCAGTTTTTGATCATCTGTTTCTACTCCTGTTAGCTTTTAGGCAAGTCTAATTAGTGAATTATACATATGAAATAGTTGTATCTTTGGGTGTATTCAGATGAGCCTAACTAATTGAAACTGAGCACAATACTAGTTTCCTTGAGCAGCCTCTGTTCTGTCAGACCGCTTCTTAATCTCTTCTACAGAGAGAAGCTTTTCAGACTTACAATGATGTAGATTCCACAAATAAAACTGAAATAGTCCTGATTTTTATTCTAGATTTCTTATCAGTTTTTATTAAAGGATAAGGTGGTTTGGTGTTGAGATAACTTAGGTGGTGGGAATATTTGGTCTGTATTCTGAAAATATAATTGACATCCAAGCAAATATTATTAGTTTGTGGTTCTCATCAGAAAAACAGTACCCTTATGATGATGTGCCATGAGCACAACATAAGTAACAGAAGCTTGAAAATACACTTTTTTAAATTTTCTGTATTTTTTTTTCTGCACCTTAGCTCCTATTGAACTGTATTGTATTTTTTCTGTACAAAGGGGAGATGTTTAAAACTCTCCAATGGATATTAAATTTTTTTTCATTTTTTCTCATAGTAAATGTTAATTCTGCTTGTCACACGTGGCTTGGTAACTGTTCAGATGTCGGGGCTTTCATTTCATTTGAGGTGTGGCATTAGGGTTAGCTACTTCCATAGCAACAGTTAAACAGTTGTTTCCAATATTCTTCCAATATATTCCAATAGTTTTAAAAATATTTATGCACCCATTTCTGTAAATTGATCTTTTTCCCGCAACACACACTCCTATAGCTTGGATGTTAGTTGCATGATGTCTCTTATTTTCACTCAGCCTTCTGGTCTTTTCATAATGAGGACTTCAGTCTTGTGTTTCTGTAGCACATTAGTGATCTGCAGCTCCTTTTTACCATGCTGGCTTGTTGTTTTTCTAGGAAAAAATTAATATTGTAAATCTTCGGGGTTTTTGGGGTTTTTTTTATCAGCTTGATTGGATACATACACATGCTCAGTTAAAATGTATTCCATCTCCATTTTTTAATCAGACACTTGTAAAAAGAAAAGAACCGCTGCAGATTATTTTTAAATTTTATGTGGTGTTTAATGTGTTCTCAGAGAATGAAATTGTCAGCTATCATACCATCTACCTAACATTTACTGTGTGAGATGCGAGTCACTGACGATTGACTTTGACTAGAGTGACAACAATTTAGGGTATGATAATTTTCATCTTAATCTGATCCAAAGTCAGTGTAATTGGTGTCTTGAAACTATGCAGTGCTTCGTTGCTGGAGTGACAGAAAGCTAGTCCAGATCCGAAATCCGCTGTGAACCTAAGGAATGATGGACTGAGTTGTCACATGTTTGGGGCGTACTTTCTGTTTCAGAGCTCTGATCTGAGGGAGTACTCGGGTATGTCAGAGAGCACGCAGAAAAAAATTAAGCCGAGCTTGGACAAAAATCTGTTGCTTGCTTTCACGTAAAAGCCTAATTGCTTTTATTTCTACCTCTTCTTTTCACTGAAGTGTTTTTCTGAGAAGGGTAGAGATTTAGAAGCAATTTGAATGTGACAGCAAACTGAAATTTCTCTGCAGGAGATGCTGAAATGGTACAGTTTCTGTTTTGGTTATGCTGGGCGTTATTTGCTGCTTATAGAATCATTAAGGTTGGAAAAGACCTCCAAGATCATCGAGTCCAACCATCAACTCAACACCACCATGTCCACGCACTAAATCATGTCCCTAAGCACCTCATCTACACGTCTTTTAAGTACTTCCAGGGATGGTGATATAGATGTAAATACCATTTTAGAGGCTGTAGTTACAGCCTCAGTTGTTATCCCAGTGATCCACACTGGGATTATAACTTGAGGGGAGTACTGATTTAATGTACTAATTCCTGTGTGGTGGAAAGTGACTTTTTTTTTATATAGCTAGTTTCTGTCATAGTCCCAAATTAAGGGTAGTACTGTTCTGCAACATATATTTTAGCCCCAGTATAGATTATGGGCTCATGACTGCATTAACATTACCTCGTTAATGCTGATTTTGACCTGTAATGTTGAGGTAGTCGAGCTTTGATGATACCTCTAGCCCCCAAATCTGTGAGTTGTTTTAGAAAATGAGAGGAGAAAAAAATGACATAATGATCTTCTCTCATCCTAAACCATATGGGAGCCAGCCAGTTTTCAACTGTCCTTATTTGCTAGGGAAGGAGAGAGTGTCTTAGAGATCCAGTATAAAACAGACTCTGTCATCGTCACTGCTTTTGATGGCAGCACATATCAATCAATATAAGTATCGTCTCAAATATGCCAGCCTGTGGTGTTTTCTGCTTTGATCTAGCTGTTGCTTTGTAGCAGCTCTGAATCATCATTTTCTAAACATCAGTTATAAATTTTCTAAATGCCCTAAATCCAATTTAGATCTTTTGTTTCTTACCAGCCTCTCACTGTCTGAACTAATCTTTAATAACAACTAATTACTTGCTGTTGGATTGTCTGATACTACTTTTAACAAAATTTTCAAGCCACGTTTGATATCGCATCTTAAAAAGGTTGTAGAGAGGCACATCAGTACCTATGGTCTGTATAATAAGTATGTACCAGTTAAAGGTGTTGCTACTCGAAAGTTTCGGTGAAGCTTGATTCAAGAAAGTCTTGGTTAAATAATGTAAAGGAAGCTTAAGTTTTATTTGGTCACCTGCAATATTCTGTCCACTTGTCATGTAATACAGCTATTTAATCCTAATCCTGCCACAACTAGAAAATAAAGAATAAGTGTCTTTTTGTAGAACTCTATAAGAAATATATCTGCTATTATAACTACTTCAGTAATATGCTTTCTTTAAAACATATAGGACAGATTGGGAGATACAGACCTAATCTTTATGTATTCATCTCTCAGCATGAGAAAATGTTGAATCAGTTATCGAGGTTCTACTTACCTATTTAAGTGGAGGTTTCCAGGGGAGAATGGGGGGTTGGATATGTGAGAACCATCTAGTTAAATCTTTGGAAAGAGAGACTCCTGAATCTTTAATGTATGTGGGTTAAGAAGATCAAGTACTTCATACTCAACTAAATCTTCCCTTACTTTCAGATGAAATTTCACTTCCTTTGTCCTCAAGGCAATTCTTCTAGGTTTTTTTTTTGTTCCAAATTTGGGAGCGGAGGGTGCAGAATGAGATCGTGATTCTTAGTTTTCAGAAATTTTTTTTTAATTATATATTCCTGCCCACCTTTATGACCAAGAACATAATGTTATTCAGACGATTTTTTTTATTTATCTTCTCAAGTTTATTTTCATATCCTTATTATAGTGTTGGAGGACTAAGGAGAGCATTCATTAAGAGCTAATTATGGTTGTGTTTTTTTTAATTGCAGGAGTCAGAGTTACCATCAGAACTGAATAATGAAGGATACTGTGATTTTAACAGCAGGCCAAATGAGAACTCTTACTGCTATCAGCTCCTGCAAGAGCTCAACGAACAGAGGAAGAAAGGCATTCTTTGTGATGTTAATATTGTGGTGAGCGGGAGGGTCTTCAGAGCTCACAAGAACATCCTGGTTGCAGGCAGCCGCTTCTTTAAGACTCTCTATTGCTTTACAAACAAAGAAAGCCGTAACCAAACCACTGTTACCTATTTAGACGTTGTTGCTGTTCAAGGTTTTTCTGTCATTTTGGACTTCTTATATTCTGGTAACCTCGTGCTTACGAGCCAAAATGCCATTGAAGTGATGTCAGTGGCCAGCTACCTTCAGATGACGGAGGTTGTCCAGTCCTGCCGCAACTTCATTAAAGATGCCTTAAACATAAGTATAAAATCAGAAGCTCCAGAGACTGTTGTAGTGGATTACAACAGAAGATCTGTTAGTAGGGATGGTTTGTCTCCAAGGGATCAGAAAGTTGCCAGCTTCTGGGCAACGCGAAATCTTACCAACCTGGCAAGTAGCATAAAAACTGAGAACGATGGTTACTCTATTGATGAGGGCCAAATGGAAAGCTACCAAATGAATGACTGTAGTTGGGTCCAGGACAGCTCACCTGAAATGGCTGAAAATGAATCTCAAGGTGAGGGAAAAGTTTTCGTATGGAATGACATGGGCGCACAGGGACAATCAGTTCAAGAACCTGGAAAAGCAAGAAGGAAAAACCAAACTGCAAAGAGATTTATTTATAATATACCGCCTAATACTGAAGAGAACTCGGAAGATTGCTCAGTGTTGCAACCGTCAGTCCCATATCCAGAAGAAGATTTGTCATTTATTAAAGAAGAAGCAGGTAAGTATTGCTTAATGGCAGTCAAGTAATTTGAAAACTAAATTGCTGAATAAAGTACATGACAACATAACTTTTATAAAGGTATGTTGGATAGGATCTTTTAGTAAAGTCAGCACACCAATCAGGTTACTAAATCAGTAATCTGATTCTTCACCTTGGGGTGCAGCAGTGTGTCTTTGGCAAGAGAAAGGAATGACAGTGCTGTGCCATGCAGTATGTAACGTGCTGTTTGCATTTGATGCTTGAGTTGGGGATATTTACCAACTGGTAGAAACTAAAATTCTTACATTTACATTTAATATGTAGCCACTATTAGGCATAAAGTCAAGGAGCGATAACTGGTGGCTAATGATGTTTACTGGTTGCACAGAGAGAAAGGGCCTTTATAATTTCCTTCCCTACACTAGCAAAAGATTTTTGTGGTAATCTCCCTCACCTGAGTGTCACCCAGAAACAGAAGTCAACTTTGCTGCTGCTGTTTATTGTAGGGATATCTGGGAAGCTACAAAATGGAGTAATCCTGGCTAGTATAATCAAAACTCTTAAAGCAGATTGGAAAGAGATGCCACAATGACATATAGTGGGGAATATCTTTTTGTTGAACTATTCTTTAAACAAATTCTGAAAGGAACTGAACTCATAGGATTTTTTCCTTAAGGATGTATGGTTAATGTAAATGTGAGAATAAGATTAAGTATCTGTTTGCTAAACAAGTACAGTCACACAAAGAATTCTAAGCGGACTGTTCACAGTGTAGTTGGGATTTGGGGCAATGTAATTAAGTTCTAGTTTTTATTTTTTAAATTATTATTATTATACTGTATGAATAGTTGAAGTATGTGTTTGAAGTACTGCCATTTACCTGTATCACTTTCAGGTGAATTAGCAGTTTTGAAAACTTCCTCCAATTTAGGAGTCAAATTTAGGGGTGGATTTGAGACGTAGCTGGAACCAAATTCTTCAGATGTCTATTTCTAAAGCATTTTAGAATGTATGCCCCCTTCAGACATCAAGGGACTGTGGATATCCTCTGCTTCCCAAGTTCAAGGTGTAGAGTTAAGAGGGAAATTAAAAATAAGTAACTAAATAAATCGGCACTCACTCCTGTGGGTATAGAATATTTCCGGATATTTTTGTATTCCAGTGACAAAACAGAGATTTGAAAGCAACCTGAGTTCTGGGAGAGTCTATATTTACTTTGGTGGCAGGAAGGATGGCCTTGGTTTCTTCCTGTACCCCCAGACTTGTTTAAAAACAAGGCTGAAAGAAATCCTATCAGTAGTGGCAGCAAAGACCATTTCTCCTGGGGCCCTGAAGTGCCCCTGCCCACAGCGTGCAGGTGGCTGTCGGTGTGTCTGGCAGCCGCCGAGGCGGGAGGAGGCAGCAGTCCAGCAGAGGGCACGTGGTGACTCTGCGCTGTGCCATACCGTACCAGTATATATATGCATGAGCACCACAGTGACATGTGACAGTATAGTGTGATGCAGACTGGAGCTACGGACGTGTACATCTGGCACGTGAGCAGGGGCAGCCAGTACAAGATACGTCCATATAGTTAGCAAGTAGTGTGGCACTACACGAGCAGCTCTGGAGAAGCAGCTGTGCTAACTGAGGAGCTAACATTCATTCTGTAAATGCTTCAGGGGGTTTGCTTATCTCTAGTCTTCATCTCTGAACTCAGTGGGTAGGTCTACTTTAGCTTTGCAGTTCAACTTGGGAGTGTACAGTTTTAAAGTGAGTTTCCTGATGTTCTCTTACTGTCTAAGCTTTCTTAGGCTGCACAGGGCTTCTGGCTGAAACGAAAATAGAAGCTGTGTTTCGGAAACGTGCCTATTGTGTGCCAACTGCTAACAGGCCTTGGGTCCACAGCACCAGGTTAGAAGATGATGTCACCTTTAGATGTGTATAGTGGGGATGTTGAGTCCTTAGCACCCACCCAACAAATCTGCCTGTGCTGGGCTACACTACTTGCTAATACATACTTAGTTGCAGCGGCATAAAAAAAGGGTAGCAGAGGGTCTGGAGCAGGAGCTGAGGACGTGTATATTAATGGCAGAAACATCAAATTTCTGACACAATTGAGCATGTGATTTCTATTTCTGATATGGGGTAGATAGTCTGTTGGAAATACCACAGAGAATATGTCTACTAAATGATGACCCCAGCAACAGAAATAAATACTTGTTTGCATTCTGCAGAACTTGAATATGTGCTGTAGAGCTTGAAGAAATAATGGAGGATATGGGCAGTGCAGTAATGATTAAACAAGTTTAGTCCGTGTTCAGTTTCTTTGGACAGAAGCACCAAGGTTTCCAGTAACTCGTTGTGCTAAAGAATTAAATTACAATATACATTCATGCAACATCTTGATTAAAAAAAAAGCTGTATTAGAGGCTAGGGGTACACTGAATTTGTGCTGTGGTGTCTGTCCAAAACTGTTGGAAGTTCTGTGATTGCATGGGGGAGTTTATTTTATTATACTATAAAATAGTGTCAACTAATGATCTCCTTGGTACTTTCAGAGCACCACATAAGCACCCAAGTAAAGAATTATATTTTCTGTCAGTGTTAGAACTATTTTGGAAGCCATATCTAATATTTTTATAATAAGACCTTTACTTTTATGAAGTTCTTATGTGCATGCACATTGTTTGAAACAAGAAGAGATATTGGAATTAGGGCTTGGTGTAGCTTACTTTCATCCATACTCTGTGCTTCAGCATTCGGTGTTCTTTCTCCTCTACTGCTGGGTAGCTTTTTCTTCGCTCTGCAGGTAGATTCCACTCTTAAACACTCTTCTTTCAATTGTTCCCTCTATGCCCAATAAAAGGTGGAAGAGGGAGGAGTGGAGAATTGGAAGAATGACAAGAATGAGTTGTAGAGTAACCTGCAGGTTATACGGTAACTTTTTAGTTGTGGGTGAAATGTCTTGTGGAGATGAAAAACTACCAAAAATAATAGGCACTGGGAGTTAAAAATGCATAAGAAAATGTCTTCTGGAATAGATATAAGACAATGCTGTGTGAAGAAGAAGAAGAAGAAAGAATAGTAAATTCTTGTGATGAAAGCTGAGGAGTGCGCTGTCCCTTTGGTTGCTAAAAGGGAAAGAATGAGCTTCTACTGTTATGCTTTGTCATGTGCTGATGGGGATAACCAACACCAGCTGTGGATATGAGATGTCCAGTTACATGCAAAGCAAATTGCTGTGTCCTTGATTATGGTGGTCTGGTGTTTTTATGAGAGGAAAGAAATACCATTAATACGGTGGAAGGGAAGCCTATTTAAAAACACTCCTCTCACTACAAAAATTTACCCCAAAAGCCACTACCTTGAATTCTATAGTAAATGGACTTTCCAGTTGGGTTCTGCTACGTAAGTATTAGATAGTTCAGAAAGCTTTTATTGTTGATTTTCTGCTACCCGTTGTGTCCCAGTAAAGCAAACATGTTAAACTGTTTCTTGCTGAATGTGAGTTTTCCTACAGGTATCCATAAGGATATGTCAGCTTCTCCTTTCTCTCACCCTGCGTTGCCACTGAGTTTATATTTAACACCTTCCCTGTAAAAGTAGCACTTAGAGCTTCAAAAAACTCCATGAAGTTGAGATGGATTTTAAATTGCATGTACAGTCTTACTTCATTTACCTACTCTTACTGAAGCTTTCAAGACTTTTCCAGTTTTAGCTATATTAATTAAAATAGCTGTGTTTCTTCACACTGAATGTTACCACCTGTCTTACTATTTTCCCTTCTAGTTGATAATCTGCTAAAAAATATCTTTACTGTTTACAGCCGTGGTGCATTCTACAATTAACCATTTACCAGGGTGAAAATAAGTGCAATGAGTCAGTTTCCAGTTCATAAAAGCTCAGTGATTCTAATTCATCATATTCTTGTTCTGTTCATAGGTTTTTATAAACTTTTATCACTTCTTGAACTTGTTTTTCATTTGGGCCTGTTTTTTGGAGTACAAGTGTCCTATCCTCAGGCTTCAGAACACAACTGTGAACTGCTTATGTTTTTCAGAGGTGACCGTGTTGATTCTTAAAGAGACTTGGTTGTAATATCCCAATAGCTTTTAACACTGGATTATTTGTTACCATGACTTTCAGGCTAGATAATGCTGTGTCATATATTGTGTTGGGGGTGCGGGGGAGGGAAAGGATAACAAGGCCAGAATGAAAACAGCCCTTTTGTGGAACAGGAGGGTTCTTGAATGATTTTGTAGGGATTCTTAAGGAATTTAATTCAGCTTGCCATAGAAGCAAATACTTTTCAGAAGGATACAAGCAGCAGCTAAGCCTGCTTACAAAAACGTAGTGCTTGTCACAGTTTTCCTCATGACGTGAGGGAGCAGCATAACACAACTTGATCAGGACTTTACAATAAAGACAGATAACTTTGTATTTGAAGAAATCAAGATGGATGGACTTATCTGGATGTATATGTATTTCTTGTAGGGATAAACCTCACTCGACTGAGTTAAAAGGAAAAAAAATTAGTATTAGAAAATTAAGCTTTTTTTCCTACTCTTCCATGGTACTATAAGTCTCAGTCATATCTTCTTCAGATCTCCAGCTGATACCCTGATTGAAAGATTTAAATTGCTTAATGGACCTTGAACCTCTTTGTTTGCCCCATTCCCTATGTATAGGAACCTGGTATTGAAGGCCTCATAGTTTTTTAGAAGTCATCTAAAGAGAGTACAACATCCAGGGGTCAACCTCTTCTCCATTCATTAAATTTACCTCTCCTGGGGACGATCCCAAAGACAAGTACATCCTCACATTCTCATGGTATGGTCAACCACTGACCTTGCAAGTTTAAGCAATTTCTGTGTATTACTGTTGTGTTGGGGCTGTATTTTGTTTGTTTGATTGTTTTGGGTTTTTTTTTTGGGGGGTGGGGTGTTTTTTGGTGTGGTTTACAAAAAAAATAAAACAAGCAAGGTGGATGTGTTGGGGAAGGCTATGTGGTGTCTACAGACCTTTTCTGCCTGAAAACCTTTTTTTTTTTTTTTGTCTCAGTGCAATTGAAGCGCAGGCAATACATTCACTTTTTAAAAAAAAAAATCAATGCGAAGTGCTGAGCTGATTTTTCTGCTACCTCATTTATGAAATAATATGAAATTATGAAATAATGATGATGACAGCAACTACATAAATAAAGAAAACCAGGGGCTGTGTATCTTCTTGATTCATTTGAGAGGCATAACTCTAGCCACAGAAGTTAGCTGTACTATTTCTTCAGCTAGCTTCCCTCCTGCATCTCAAAGATGTAACTCGGGAAGTCGAATCTAATTAATTTTATCACATGCTGGGCAGTGAAAGTGTTTTTATTCCAGATGTTTTAGATCCTTTTGGATTGTAGCTGGTTTTCAGAGTAGTGTGGATCTTTTTTAAATTATCACAAAGATTAGAATACAACTTCCATTAAAAAGCTTTTTTTTCCAGATAGTAATTACTCTAGATAGTAATTACTCTAGAAAGTAAAGTCTTGTTTTTATCCACAGCCCTGTTATCTCCTACATGCTTGTTTTCACGTCTGTCCATTCCCATATGATATTTATGAAGCTAAAAGACTGCTAAAGGACTTTTAAAAATACCCTTTATGCCTTAACTGACATATGATACAGAAAAACAATGTTAGGCTTCTTATTTAACCTGTAGGTTTTCTGTGTTGGTAGGCCTATTCAATTAGTTACACCACCATAACTCCCTGTGAGAGCACTCTTAGCTAGAGTAACTTTGTCATGTAAAAGTTTGTAGAAGTATAAATTGATCAATTGCTGTACAAGTCTTAGTGTGTTGTATGGTTTGGGGGTTTTTGGTTTGGTTTGGTTTTTTTTTTTTAAATTTGAGGGAAGGGATACGTCATCCTCAGTGTTGGTAGCTGAATAGAATAGGTTTTAAGTGGCATGTAGTTTGACTGAGATGGTTCCTTCAGCTTCTCTATTTCAGGTCTCTGTCCTTGCTGAGTTCTTTTGCATGCTGTCCAATCACTTATTCTCTGTGTACATTCTGGAATTCTTGTGTACAGAACTTGGAGTCATTTTCTGGGGTGGAGGAGAGAGGCAGGCAGCATTTCTTACTTGTGCCAGTTCCTGGCAGGTATCAGTAAATATATCCAACCAGAAATGTGTTCATAGTGTAGAAAGTTTATAAGAAAGGTAGAAAACTGTAGCATAGCAAGCTTATACTATGCATTTACCCTAAAGCTCATTGTAGTACTTGCATTACACATGCGTTGGTAGGAGTACAGCTTTAGCAGACAATTTCACTTTAACCACTAGCCTTCATTGGTGCAGCTTTGTTAGTTATAAGCTTCATCCTGTCATACTGGGAATAATGGAGAGGGGAGTCAGCAAGATTAGAGTTGCCATTTTTACTGTAAAAATGTAGCCACAATTGCAGAACTTTAGTCACTTCTGGTATTCCCAGGGCTCAGAGGGGTTTGAGGGGATATTTTTAAAAACATGAGCTTTAAAGCTGGAAAAAAACCCCTTTGTAAAGTAGCAGGTGTCTTTCATGGTTAGGTCATGTGTATGAAAAGTATGAGCTGCGTAAAAGTTCCAGTCTTTTCCACATTTGCTTGCTTGTGACTTGAGTTGATGCCCTTTCTTTAGGATATAATGTTGCGTGTTACTTTGTAAGGAGAGCCTGATACCAGTCTGGCAAGCTTAGTTTGTCATGTACTCCCAGATCTTATTGTGCAGAGTTCCCAAGGAAGTATCTGGGTGGGATTTTTGGGGTGGTTTTTTTGTGTGTGTGGGAAGGGTTGGGTTTTTTCTTTTTTGTTTCGGTACTTTTACAGATTTGCGCCTCTGTCTTGTACCTTGCTTTTCTTCAAAGCCCACTGTAAAGACAAAATCCCATGGTATTCCTGGACAAAGTTAGGCTTTGGCAAAGTAAGTCTGGAATGAATGAGACACCAGTATCGTACCAGTTCAACACAAGGGTTTTGGTCAATTATCCTACTGCTTCTAAGACTGCCTGCCAATAGAGAAGCTAACATGAAGTGAAGATCTCCTTAGCATTTCCGTTCAACTGTTTTAGCATAAAAAGCTGTTCAGACCAAAACAATTTCTACACAGCAATGGTATCTGTGCTTATGTCTTTACATAAGAATAAATACCAATGAAGACCCGTATCAGTTCTTGGTATATTTGTCTCGACTACAGTGACATCAGTGGTGTTTGGTCATGATGCACAGTGCTGTTTCTACTTCCTGTCCCTCAAGCTGACATTTAATTCTTCCTTTAAGAAAATATGTTTATAAGTTACAACATGTAGCTGATAAAGTGTAGCAATAGCAGTTCTCTAATGCTGACGCAGAAAGAAACTAATGGCTTTACTGTGTAGAGAACCCTTGTATTAGGGCTAAGATGGGAATAAACTTAATTTTCCTTTTTTTTTAATTGGATGCATTTTTATCCCTTCATTAGAGAGAAACTGGCAGCTTTGAGGACAAGTCAAACTTATTTCGTTGGATTTGTTCTACAGTTGCTTTTTCAAAGAGTTAGCAAGAAAATAGGAACAGAACATAATGCCAAGACATTTAATTTGGTTACCAGAGTATCTAGAATGGTTGTTGGTTTTTACTGTATTGAAGGATCTTAATTCTAAGATTAATTTAATTCTAAATGCCAGTCAGTCTTTAGGAGTTTCATGCGGCCTTTCAGGTGTATATCTCGTTGAAAGTCCTACTTATATTAACAGTTTAAATATAAGACCTGATGAAAAGGGGATGTGAGATGTTTATATTGGAAAGTCTCTGAGTTATCTCTTGAATACTTTACTTGAGAAAGCTCTTGAGGTACATCCTTCAATTGACTTGTTTGCAGTGTTCGTGATCTGGCCCTTGAGCTTACAACATAGTCCAGGAGTTTATGGATGAAGGTATTTTCTTGACAGTGAAGACAAGAAGGGTTATTTTCCTGAAAATAGCTTCCTGAGTCTCATACAGTTTAACATCTTTATCAGTGATCAGGATAGTAGGACAGAAGACGCTCTCAGCAAGTTTGCAGATGACAGCAGACTGCTGGGAACGGTTGATATGCTAGAGGGCAAGGCTGGGCTGTTGTTCAAATGGACCTCAATGATCCATAGGAATTGGCTAACAGGAACCCCCAAGATGCTGTGCAAAGACAAATGTCAAGTCCTGCATCTGGAAGTAACAACCCTGTGCATCAGTACAAGCTGAGCGCTGAGTGTTGTGTAGTAACACTGCAGAAAAGAACCAGGGGGTCCTTGTGGACAATAAGCTGAATAAAGTCAGTAGAGCATCCTAGGAGCAATGAAGGCTAGCCTCATAGTGGTGGTATTAGCAAGAACATAGCAGGCAGGCTGAGGGAAATGATAACAATACCCCTGTACTGTGGACTGGCAAGACCATGTTTGAAATCCTATGTTCAGTTTAGGGCAGTCCAGTACAAGAAAGATACCGGCAAGCTGGAGGGAGTCCAGTGGAGGGACACTAAGGTGGTTAGGGAGGCAGAGAACATATTGTTCAAGGAGAGGCTAAGGAACTAAATTTATTTAGTATAGAGAAGGCTGAGGGATCTACCTGCCATCTTCTATCATCTTAAGGGGATTATAGAGAAAATGAACCCAGATACTCTTCAGAGGTGCACAGTGAAAGGGGCAAGAGTCAGTTGTCACAAGTTGCAGCTAAGGAAATTGCAGTTGTATATGAAGAAAACTGTTGACCATGAGAGCGTTTGTGTTGCAATGTATTGCTTAGAGAGTTTATGGAATCTCCCATTCTTTTAGATATTTAAAACTTGGCAAGGTCCAAAGCAACATATAGCCCAGCTTTGAAGTTAGCTCTGCTGTGAGCAGGAGGTTGAACTAGGTGACCTTCCGAGGTCCCCTCAGACCTAAGTTTTTGTTTGAGTCTGTGATAGTCCCTGATAACAATAACTCCCTACAAATAAATGATCTGGATGAGGAAAGCTCTTGCTATCTTGTGTTGACCTGATGTAACCTTTGTGGGGAGAGATCAGCAAAATAGCTTTCTAATGTGAACGGCACCCCTTTCTCAGGAAGGAGTTTTTCAGAGAGTATATGATAAGCAAGTTGAAAAAGCAAGTGGGTGATATATTTGGCATCAATTGATGGTCATCTGGCAGGGTTAGTTGGTGACAGATCTGCCTCCATAGTCAAGGCAATAAACCATTTTTTTCATGAATGAGAAATAGTAAAAATTAAGAGCAATTGGGAGCAGTACATAGAGTATGAGTAAGATTGCATGGGCAAAATGTCTTAAGTTTGTCTGGGCCTTCTGTTGCAAGAGGCAGCTGAGAAGTAATATGCTTTGACCCCTTTTTGGAAGCAAGGTTAAAGATGTGAGTAATACTCTGGGAACAAATGGAGTACAATATATTTTCTTTCCCCCGCCGTCCTAGTATGTCAGTCTTGGCAGTGCTGTTTTTTCTGTCATGTTACCTAACATAAGCAACAAATCCAACTCTCTAATAGCAATCCAGATTGCATCAGTAGATTACCACTGCTCTCTTTACAATCCTTGAAAGCTATGGCCTAATCACTTATCCTGTCTACTTTCTGTCTTTTTTTTTAATTAATCTGAATGAGCAGTCAATGTCAGAAAACCTGGTGGAAAAATAGTAGTATTCGTTTTTCTCCTCTTTTGGCACTGTTTTTAGTGGTAATATGTGTAAAGAGAACTGAAGTTCATTACAGACAACTGTATCTAAAGCAAAGTTTTGTATCTTCTCCCTCAGCGCACCCTACATCCAAATCCCTTTCTATAATGACCTGTTCAATGGCTTCTATGGTTGATCTTCTCATTAATCTCCTTGATCATCCCTTACTCGTAATGTCTCCTTCTCTTCCCAAAAAATCAGCATATTTCTGGTTACAGAAAAAGAGCAAAACTTGTCAAACTACAGATGTTCCTGCTCAGATGCGTTCTATCTTTCTGGTGATACTCCCCTACCTCTTGCCTTCAAAACCGAAAATCAGTGTGTCTGACTTCTGGTTATCCTTTTTCCTGAGAACAAGCACAGTAGAACATAAAATCCTTCCATAAAGTTTTGTTAGTTGTATAAATGCGTACACAAACACTTCGTTGTTTTTCAGACTGTCTTTATCTCTTCTCAAATTGACATACTGAGAATTTTAGTGCTGATAGTTAATCAGCTTATTTGTATTCTGTTTTACTTTTATTTTGTTTTTTGTTGTTTTTTTTTAATCAGGTTACTGATAGAAACCTCTTCTCCGTGCAGGGTAGAAGAATGGGTAGATGTTGGAGGCTAATTGATATTTGAGTTATTAACTTACACCTCTTTTAGGAGTGAACTAAACTGTAAAAAGGTATCCATAGATTAGAGGAAAGTTGTGGTCAGATGACCTGGTCTGGAGATACAGAACATTATTGCTTCTAATTACCCTTTCTTTCTCTTTCTTTTTTTTTTTTTTAATCTTTCTCACTGCTGTCTGTATTTCCCCCTTTGCACCCCACCTCTGGTCTACCAGTACAACTGCATATGTAGTTGCTTTCAGTCTCCTATCAAAATCATCTGGGTTTAAGTTGACAGGAACAGGTTAGATGATGACTATATCTGCGGTTTTGCAAGCAGGTTTCAGGGGGCAGTAGTCTAGGTGGGAGGAGGAGTGGGAGAAGATGTTATGAGCCACAGGGGTCCGTAACATCTTATACTTGGCTCAGAAGCTTATCTGACTGTAGGCTATATGTCCGCCTGGGGAAACTAGTAAAGCCTGGGTATTGTACTTCCAGTTCCCAATGTATATGGAATTCATGTCTTTCCTGTATGGATGAACCATTAAAAATGCCTTTTTTGTTGTTTTGTTTTGAACACATTATATGTGTGCTTAATCTAGAAAGCAGGTGTTCTAGGTCAACGAATTATTCTAAAAATAAGCATTAGGTTTAGTTATGATCTACTTAGTCCTGTACTGTGCAGAGACTGAAGTGTCTGTAGCAACCTCTTATCTCCTGTGGTATCTGTGCCAGTGTTCTTTCATGTTATAGCAGGTCCTCTCTTCAAATTGAAGGTAGAAAGATTTAGTAGCTATTATCTACACTAGACTACAGCTCTTAAGTCTGTCTGGCTCTATGCTGAGTCTTATGCTAAGATCCAGACTGTGCAGGGATTTGAGCTCCTAACTTCCCTCAAACTTCAATACCAGCTCTGAGCATAAATGTTCCTAATGAAATTCAATTTGTGTTCTCTTAGGTCCAGAAGAACTGTCAAAGTGACAGTGTTACAAATGTGCTCAGCTTGGTGCAACTCTTATTTATGGTCAGTCTTTGATGTATGCTTATTTTGAAGGAAGCTATGCAATCTTGCCTATACACAGCATATACGTTACATCTGTTAGCACTAAAGGCTTGGTCTGTTGTTCTTACAGATATTCCTCCCATAAGAGGGCAGGGAAGAGGGATTAAAATATTTTGATCACTGATCTTCCACTGGTCAACCAGAGACAGGACAGTTCTATTAGAGGGGGAAAAAACCTATAAAGAAAAGGTCTAATATTTTAAACAGATTATAAAAGTTGTTTTCTTTTTTTCTCTGCTAGATCCTGAAGCCTGCTTTAGGCTTTTAACCTTGAGATAAGTCATCTTTGCTCTTGTCCAGAACTGTGCAACACTGCTTCCTCACTAATTCTTTCTTGTGTATTACAGAAGGAAGTTTTACTGTTCATCTCAAAGGAATGTGTGGTTGGCATGTCTATAGGGTATCTGTGTTCTATTCCTTGAGCTGTTGTGAGATGCCATTGCTGGAGTCCGTAGCTCCAAATTAGTGTAAGGAGTTCTTGCCTCCTTTGGACATAACAACAGCTATTAGAGTCGGTAATTAAAAAAAAAAAAAAAAAAATATTTTCCTCACTGCTTTGTTTCTTAGAGGAGAGGGATAATTGGCATCCTGGCCTGTATTAGAAATAGTGTGGCCAGCAGGAGCAGGGAGGTGATCATGCCCCTGTACTCGGCACTGGTGAGGCCGCACCTCGAATCCTGTGTTCAGTTTTGGGCCCCTCACTACCAGAAGGACATTGAGGTGCTGTAGCGTGTCCAGAGAAGGGCAACGAAGCTGGTGAAGGGCCTGGAGCACAAGTCTTATGAGGAGCGGCTGAGGGACCTGGGACTGGTTAGTCTGGAGAAGAGGAGGCTGAGGGGAGACCTCATCATGCTCTACAACTACCTGAAGGGAGGTTGTAGTGAGGTGGGTGTTGGTCTCTTCTGCCAAGTAACCAGCGATAGGGCGAGAGGAAATGGCCTCAAGTTGCACCAAGGGAGGTTTAGATTGGACCTTAGGAAAAATTTCTTTACTGAAAGAGTGGTCAGGCCTTGGAACAGGCTGCCCAGGGAAGTGGTTGAGTCCCCATCCCTGGAAGTATTTAAAAGACGTGTAGATGAGGCGCTTAGGGACATGGTTTAGTGGGCATGGTGGTGTTGGGTTGACGGTTGGACTTGATGATCTTAGAGGTCTTTTCCAACCTTTATGATTCTAATTACTCCCTTCCCCTTCCCCTTCTTTCTTTCTATACCAAAATAGCTAGGTGGATGAGCTAAAATACTGGGTTTTCTCTTCCTTCGTCCACGCAAGCTCTGCTTTTTAAAAGTTCTGATGGAATACCTAGTTTGGCAGCCATGATCCAGCTTTGCTTATCAGTTGCCATTGTCTAACAGATAGGATAGAATTATAAACTTCCTATTTGTTAATTAATTTCCTTTTGAACTGTTGTCTTATATTGCAGATGAAACCACTGCTGCCAACTCTAACACTGCCTGAGCAGTAAATGAAACTACTGTACATGTCTAATGCTGTAAGGATTTGTAATCTGTACTTTTTTCCAGTAAAACTGTAAGTTGCAAGTGTTTCAGTATGCAGCTTACCACTAGCTGCATGAAATTCTAGTTTACACTAAGAGAATTCTCTTTCCCGGAAAAATCCTTAGAATGAGCAGTATAGGGACAAAGGAAAAAGTCTTTAGCCTATTAAAATGTACAGTCTCAGGCTTGAAAGTAAAAATGTATCTATTTGCTATAAAGCCCTTCTCAAGACTTTTCACAACAGTGACATTGGGAATCCAGTGTGAGGACCTGAGCACCATCCAGACAAATAAAAGGAAATCTGCCAGTTTCTACTGCAGTTTGTTTATTTAACAACTGTGTGCCTGTGAGGGAAGTAATGGACTTATGAGTTCATGTTTTCCAACAAACTCCTGTCTTGGGGATTGGGGGGAAGATTGACTTGCACTCTTGCTAGAAGAGTCTTTGCCCCACGAAAGTATGGTTTTGTCAAATGCGTAGTGCAGCTTTCTTGTGTACTGTTTATAGTTCTGTTCTCTGTGCTGTGTAATAGTGATTCCATATTCACTCGTGCAATTCTTACTTGTTACAAAAGTATGGAATTAAACAAGCGAGGATCTTTTTCTTTTTAAGGCACTGTTCACTTCTGAATGATTTTGTTCTTTTAAAGAGGGGAAAAAAAGCTACAAAGACCGTGCAAACTGCATGAAGAGCTTGTCTAAAGACCAAACGTAAATATGCAAACTAGTCTTTTAAGCTGGTATATTCCAAGTAATTATGGTCTCTTGAATTGATGTGGTTATAGAGTAATGGAGATGATTATTCAAAAAAGGATTTAGACATAGCTGTAGGATACTTTATATAAAGGTATTTAAAGCACTTTATATACCACTGAGATATTTTAAGGCAATGAAGAAAATCACACCTCCGGTAGAAAATGTTTACTTTTGTACCAACTAGACTGCCTGTGGTAGACCAGATGAAGTAACTGCACAAAGCAGTTGTAAAGAGAATCCAGTGGAAAACTTTTTAGTCCTGTCATGATGATAGTGAGGGAATAAATACCCTTACCATAAAAGTTCCTGTAGCATGAAAAGGGCTTTGAATTTTTCTCAGGCTGGGGAGAAGAAATGGTGCTGTGGAGAGTAGTTCAAAGGTCTAATTTCACTGAAATGAGGAGTGCAGTTATTTCATTTCAGTGTTGAAGATGATGTGAAAAAAATTATAATTACTATTTTAAGGTTTGAAACTTTTTTGTCACAGTTCATAAAGGATATATATCTTGCTAAACAGCATGACTGATTAGAACCTGGAAAGCTAAAGTAAGACTGTGTCTGTAATAGGTACTTCAAGTGACTTCAAGTATGGACTGCTGCCGGGTACTTCAAGTGACTTCAAGTATGGACTTCTGCCGGGTACTTCAAGTGACTTCAAGTATGGACTGCTGCCAGGTACTTCGAGTGACTTCAAGTACGGACTGCTGCCAGAATCTTGGCCAAAAGAAGCTTGGGAAAATGGCAAGTATATCTGATGGAGAGGAGGTTGTTCTTTGCCTCGGATAGGGATCTGTATCTTCTGTGTCACTGCTGGTAATATTTGATTAATTTGTTTAGAGATCTATAAGATTAAGTGTTTACATAATCTTCTTCCGTATCATTTGCCTTTCTGGATAATGTAAATAGGAGTACCTCCTTGGAGAGAGAAAAAGGAATTCAAATGTATGGCAAAGTAAAAACAGAACATGATTTATATCAGCTCTCGTATTGTGCCTGAATACGAAGATACCCGAAGTTTTTAATGATCTGATAGGTTTCCCTCCCTCCCTCCCTCCCCCCCGCTTAGTAAGCTAACTACAGATAAATGGCCTTTGCAATTGAACACTTGGATTATGAAGATATGACGTTAAATATAATTTTAAAAGTAGATCTCGGAGCATACTTCTCGCTATTAAGAATAAAAACTTCGTTGCAGTAAAGGTTTTGAATTCAATGCAGCCATAACTAAAGCCCTCTTTAGTCAAACCTGTGTTATATAACCTACCCTTTCACAGCTTATGTGCCTTCCTTAATAGTTCAAGCAAGCAATTATCTGTAATTATTTTTCTGTCTGAAAACATACCAAAAAAACCACCACATTTAAGATAATTATTGCTAGATCGTTAAAATACATAAAGTCTTCAGTAAAAAGAGGATCTTAAGGACTGGGTAATAATAATGCCTACCTCTTCTCTGTAACTTTGAGCTATTACTGGGATGTGGTTTACGGTTTACTTTAAATGGATTTACTTTAAATATTTTGGTTTTTACAGTGGAAGAAATTGGGTCATCAGAAGGTGAAATTCACTAGTAGGCAAGGGATTAGAACTCAGTTCCTAGGAGGTCTGCCTGTTCTTAAACCGTTAAATTCCCTTATATCTTACAGCCATGATGTCTGCCTGTCTGTCATACCCCCGTTGATGTGTATAAGACTGCAATTTAAAACCTTTTTTGAACTTACTTTTCTTCGTGTAAGCCATTACGTGACATTATGTTGACATGCAGCTTGCATGAGTGCTCCGATATACCAAGGCAAACATTTGAATATTAGCAAAATTTAACTTCCCTGTTATGATGGATTTTGAAGCTGGGAAGGAGGCATCTTAGTTGTAGGCATGCAGGTCCACACATACAACACACAATTACTTTTGCTTTCTTCCTGCCAGCATGAACATTCAAAACTCTTACGCATATAATCATGTAGCCTTAGCCAGTGCTTTTTGGATGCTTCTAGATGGTTACGATCCTGTTCATAAATTATCTCACCTGTAGTAAGTTGAGTCAATACCATATTCTCAAAATAATCCTTGTATTCCTGTGTGGCCTTCTTCATAGCTGTCACAGCATCTTGTGCTTTTCTATTTCACACAGTAATAAGCAGCTGTAGTAAACCTGTTTTGCATGTATCCTTTGAGCAAGCTATGTTATCCTTGGTCCAGGGATATGTAAATAGCTCTCTTCCATCATAAGGAAGAAGTGGGATATTGCTACTTCCAGAAGTTTTTTCTGCTCTCTTTATTTTTTCCTACTGTTAGACCAAAATGGACTTTGGGTAGAAAATAGCTAAGATCTGAACCAATAACTTCCCTTTCTAGCTATTTCAGAATTATGCTACCTCTTATTGACCTACTCCTTTTGTCAATATTCGTTCTTGTTTAGTTATACTTTCTTTTTTTATCTATTCGTGGAGTCAGATCTTGGCAGGCAGTTCCTGCACATAATTCTAAATAGAATATTGGGAGAGAAGATTGTAACTGTCGAAGTGCTGCAGAGCTAGAGGGTTTCTAATCCAGAATAAAGTGTTTTCTGGTATAGGTGACCTCTAGAAAATGGAATACTGCTAACTTGTAGCTAACTTACTCTGATTCATGAAATGAAACTTCTTTTCAAAGAATTGATCTGTACTTCTGTAGTAAAAATTTCTTGGTTACAAGTAGGTATTTTTCTAGCAAGATCATACATGCAGAACCTACCAGTATTTGTGGTTTCTGCAGGCAGGCATTGTCCTGATTTGGCTGATGAAAAGTCATGTGGGTGCTTTATTGTTTTGGCACCTGTTTATTTTTGTGCACCAGGCAGAACATATTGAAATAGTTTTTTTGTGTTTCATCATCTTTTCTCCTGATGGCTTATTTTCTTGTAGGCGATTCCTCTGCTTTAATCATGAACAAGTTGAAGTGTCCACACTGTAATTATGTAGCCAAATACAGAAGAACACTAAAGAGACACTTGCTCATTCACACAGGCGTGAGATCTTTCAGTTGTGACATCTGTGGGAAGCTGTTTACTCGAAGAGAGCATGTAAAGAGACATTCCTTGGTAGGTAACCTCAACTGTATGTGTGTGTATGTACGTGCATGTACGAGTGGGTTTTTATGGTTTTTTTCAGATGTTTTGGTAGTTGGGAGAAACACTGTTCTCTGATTTGCCATAATGTAAATTGTTTTATCTTACTCTAAACTGGAGGAAGATAAAGATCTCTTTGTAATAACTATACCTCTTATACTCTTAATGGAAAATGCAGTATCAGTTAAGACCGTCGCTGGAATTCTGATAGAGGTAATTTCAATATGATTTTGAAAGTGACATGATAGAGGTGTCTGGAATTCTGATAGAGATAATTTCAAGATGATTTTGAAAGTGACATGATAGAGGTGCAGTATGTGTGAGTATTCTGTAGATAACGAAAGGGAATTTTGGCTTAGTGTTACTGCAATAGAATTGCACATCTTCTTGTTCTATAATGCAGCATCACCATTTTTTGTGAGGACTAGGTTTAACCCTAGCCAGCAACTAAGCGCTATATAGCCACTCACTCGCTCACCCCCGCTGGGGTTGGGGAGGGAATCGGAAGAGTAAAAGTGACAAAACTCGTGGGTTGAGATAACACAGTTTAATAGATAAAGCAAAAGCCACGCATGCAAGCAAAGCAAAACAAGGAATTCATTCACCGTTTCCCATGGGCAGGCAGGTGTTCAGCCATCTCCAGGAAAGCAGGGCTCCATCACGCGTAACGGTTACTTGGAAAGACAAACGCCGTCACTCTGAACGTCCCCCCCTTCCTTTTTCTTCCCCCAGCTTTATATGCTGAGCATGACGTATGGGATATCCCTTTGGTCAGCTGGGGTCAGCTGTCCCGGCTGTGTCCCCTCCCAACTCCTTGTGCACCCCCAGCCTCCTCGCTGGTGGAGTGGGGTGAGAAGCAGAAAAGGCCTTGACTCTGTGTAAGCACTGCTCAGCAGTAAGGAAAACATCCCTGTGTAATCAACACTGTTTCCAGCCCAAATCCAAAACATAGCCCTGTACTAGCTCCTGTGAAGAAAATTAACTCTATCCCATGCAAAACCAGCATGCCAGTTAATAAGCAATTGCATAATATCTTGGGGTAGTTCTGAAATACTTGTTTCACAACTAGACAAAGCTATAGTGTAGTATCTGCTTTGAGATTTAGGAAAGAATGAAAAATACCTGAAATGCAGATAGTAAATGTCTTTCTGACTTGCATTCTGCCAATACCATAATCGGCAGTTGAGCTTACCCTGTCCTGTGCATGTGCATAACTCAGGATTTGACTTGAGTACTTTTTATCTGATGATCCATAGAAAGTATTATCTGTCTTGGGTATTTTGCAGGTATTTTGTATCTAGTCTGTAAAGAAATTAAGACTTCATTATAATATTTACTGTAAAAAATCCAAGGTGTGTTTTAGGGGAGAAATAAAAGCAAGATCATATCGGTGGTGAGAAGGTAATAACATTTCTCCAAGCTGTGATTTTAAAAAACTCATTTTGCAACATGTTTTGCAGATACTCAAAATAGGTTAGTACACGGAATGGGGTAAATTGCACTTTACTTCTCCATTTCGATAGCTTTTCTCAGTCCTTTGAGAATCAATGGACTACCTTGCTCCCTCATGAAGGTGTTCCATAAGCCTCCATAGCCTCCTCGCAGTTGGCTTTTTGTTCCTCAGGGAGTAGAAAAAGTGGTTGTGAGCTTCCAAGTTTTAATGCAGATGCAGAAAAGAGCTTTTGGTGCAAGTCTTCCGAACTTTCCTTTCTAGCTTGTGCTATCGTGAAATGGATTTTCTGTCAGGCAGTAATATTATTAAAGGTAAATAATATCCTGATATGACTCAGGTTATAATTCTAGAAGATATTTATAAGACCACTGTAGTAGTTTTAAGTATTCCTTAAACTGCTGTACAGGTAGGAAAGGCATATGTTAATAGCCCCTATGTAAATTTTAGAACCAGCATCTTTCTTATGTTCCACTGGACTTTCCTCATCTTAGATACACATCTTTCCACCCTGCTACCGCTGCCTTTCAGCCTCCTCTCATACCCCACCCGGTGAAGGCTTAGATGCCTGAAGGGACAGGAGTACCTGTGATGTTACTGAGTCTGAAGGACATTTTGTTTTGTAGTGTATGTAGGTCACTGCAGTGATGGAGGTGGTGATGGTATGGGGCAGCTCTGTGGCTGGGTAGAGGAAGTTAGGTCATTATCACCTTATTGGTGGTGATACCGTGTAACATGTCTCAGCAGCTACTCCTTCATTTGTGGCTCACCAGAGAAGATACCAATAGTGTGTGGTAGTCGGTCTACTGGGAAGACTCTTCAGAGTGGGACTTCAGGTTTCTCTGCTGCGGTATCTGACCAGGTCTTGTAGCTGAAGATTTTTTTCCCTCCAGGAAAGGAGATCAAGTCAGACAGGGTGAAAATAGCTATAGAGTGAGCTCGGCCCAGCCTGTGCTTTAACTGAAGTGTGCTCTCCCTCATGGAGTCAGAACACGCTTTTTTTTTTCTGAGCTCCCCTTCCACAGACATCTCAACCATTCTGCTTTGTGTGAAACATTATCATAACAAGTCTAGAGGCTGAAGAAAAAAACACGTAGTATCAGCTGTACAGATTATACAGTGGGACTAAAGTAACTGTTTGTATCTTGACCTTGTTTTTTTCCCTCATCTGGGTGGTAATTTCCGTTTTCTCTAAAATGGCAACTTTTTCAGTGTGACCTCAAATGAGATATTTAAGCACGTAGTTGGTAATCTGTTGTGGGGACACCAGATAGAAGAAAGAAGTCTTCAACTTAATTTTTTCCAAGATGATAACTGTTATACATGGTTGCTGAATTCAGTTATTTGTGCAAGTAACATACTCCCAAACTCAAAATTAAAATTTATGTTTAGTCAAGTTAGTCAACAGCAGCCTTCTAATTTTACACACAAGCTCACTCTACATACAGGACAAAAAACTCACCAAAGGGACCTGGAAAGATGTTGCTGGGTTTGGTTGTATTGGGAGGGAGGTGTTGTGGAAGAAGGATCTTGCCCTTTGAATTCACACAGAATTTAATAACTCCTGCTTGTTCTTAATGTTTCTAGGACTTACAATTGTAAAGGCAATTTTCTAAATGAGGTATGATCCTGTGTGCTTTTACTGTTCTTATTGCCTTTCAGAGTCTTGTTCTGTACAGTGAGTAGTCATAAAATGAACATTCACTTGCTTATAGGAACAGGCAGCTAATTCAGCTACGTGCTGAACAGTAAGCAGGTAGTTCGGTTGTGGGTAATAGCTCATGTAATCAAAATGGATCTCTAGTAGTACTTCTCTTTCTCTGAACAGTGTTGGGGTATCTTTTGGAAGAGTTCAAAAAATGAATTTTTGTATTAGTAATTATTAATAATAATTTTCTAATACTATATGCAAATGCAACCTGATATGCATATTTTCAGCTGTTAATATTTCTCTTCCATAGGTGCATAAAAAGGATAAAAAGTATAAATGTATGGTGTGTAAGAAGATTTTCATGCTAGCAGCCAGCGTTGGAATAAGACATGGATCACGACGTTACGGAGTTTGTGTAGACTGTGCAGATAAATCTCAACCTGGAGGGCAAGAGGGGGCAGACCAGGTGCAGGACACAGATTTCCCTAGGGATGAAGAATACGAGGAAAATGAAGTGGGAGAAGGTGATGAGGAGCTTGGTGATGATGTAGAAGAACAGAATGACCAGTCTCGATGGGATGAATCTGGGGAAGTTTGTATGCCTTTAGATGACTGACAGAGCATATGACTTCAGGGTGCCGCAAATGGACGCTATATGGATTGACTATTTGAATTTTTGGACTGAAGGCTTGCGAAATATGGTACAGGCTGGATGGTAGTTATGTTGCTGTGAAAAATGTAGGGTCAAAGCCTTATAGCAAAAAAGGATTATTAATTTTTTTATTATATTTGCACAGGACTGTACAGCATACAACCATTTGGTTGAATTATACAGAGTCCTCACATCTACAGTCAGTTATCAAAAGAAAAATGTATTTTTTATTATTTATAGGATATAGCTACTTGGGTCCTATTCAGACATAGTAGTAACTGTACTTATGTTACACATTCATGTATCTGTTAACATGAATGAAGAAAATTGCAACTTGGTATGGAAATACAAAGACAGCTTTCCCAAATCCACTTCTACTTTGTCAGTGAACCAGTGAAGCTAATTTGGGCTAGTGGCTCTTGTTTCCACAAGCATGTCTTTGCCATACAAACCTTACCTCTCCCGTACTCTGATAGGTCAAAGCCAATCATTTAAATATGCATTACAGACAATGCCAACACCGTATTGAAATTTGGTTTTAAAACTTTTGGCTCTATGCTGGCAGGTGGTATAGGTGATAAGCACTGGAGAAGTTAATAATGGCATTAATTTAGTGTCTGTTTCTTCACAGTTTTGAATTTTCAAGAAGGTTGTTATTGATTCATCAGTTCCAAAATGATCTTGCAGAAGAAGTGACCAATAATGAAATAACAGACTGATCAGAGCATGGGTAACTCTTCTGCCACTTAGTCAAAAGAGATAGTCATGCTAAAAGGTATCTGATGTAATAATGTTTCTTCCCTCCTCTCAAACTTTTTGACTTCCCTGGTGTATACCTCAGTCCCACGGAATAAAAATACAAGGAATGGAGAAAGTGTCATATTAAACAACTTTTTGGTTGGTAATTTCTTATTTGTCCGGTTTTTGGCTAGTTTATGTGATGTGAATTGGACACTAGGCTATTGTGCCCATCGTTCGTCATTAAAATGAACACAAACTATTTTTTATTCTTTTGTACTTAAATGGGTTGTTGCTAGTGTTTAATATAAACAAATTACATTTAACTTGTTGACTTAATTTGCTGGAAATTTTTTTTTTTTAAAGAAAAACAAAAAGTCCAAAGCAAAATAACGCTGTTTGAGTTGTCTACTTTTCAGGATGATATGCTCCCTACACTCTTTATTTCAAATTGTCTAGGAGGCATTGAAACTTGAATTTTTGTAGCCATGTGGATTTTTTTCCTAAGCTTGTAATATTGCACCAATGATTTCAGGCCTCTTTTATAGGGAGGGGAGGGCATTACACCTTCATCTTAAACTCCTCTGTGTTGTCTAGCCTAAGGCAAATGAATTCAGGCAATCATTGGAACAATACATCTGATGTACTATTATGTCACAATGAGAAAATATGCAGAGCATTTATCATGACACATAGCTAGGCCAGTGTGACAGTACTGTATAAAAACCAATTGAGGGTCACCATATTTTTCAGCTTTGTTTAATTTTAAAATGAGTATATTTTTTTCCTATTTTATATCAGGTAACTAAATTATGCTAGTTGTGTGGATAACTTTGAACTATGCTTTGACGGACAGAATCTTAATGGTGCTCCATCTGATCAAAGTTGGTATGTATTTAAAGAGACAAGCTTTACTGTTGTCCTTTACATCAGTAGAACAGTAACATAATGTTAAGACATTGTTTTTGCTGATTTAAGCTGAGATAAGTTTGAACTACAGTTATATGGGAATTAAAATGCTTTTTTTATCATCCACTTGTTTCATTGGTAGTTTCCACATCATTGTAAACCTGACAGATGACTAGTTTTTTGGGGGAGGGTGGGCAGGGTGGGGTACCTTTTTTTTTTCCACACTGAGGAATACATCTTATTCTTATTGTTCTAGACTGAAATGAGTAATGTGTAATTCTGGTGGGGTCCAAAGTAGAAATTAGTTGGACAAAGATGATATGAATGAAAAAGTATTTTAAACGTTAAAGTAATGTTCTGCTTTGTGAATATGTAAGTATAGCATAAAGATTTTTCCATCCCATTTATCCCCTTTAAAACCATAGTTTACAATTGGTAGATCTGTCTATATATATAAATATATATATATATATCTGAAATTCACCTAAATCTGCTTTATTAGAATACTGCTCACTTAATGCTTAGAAACTGGACCTGGCTCTACATTCTTAATGTATTTTCCTTTTTTTTTTGTTTCGTTTTTTTTTCTTCAAGGTATGAACTTATTCTCTTGGAACTGAATCTTCTTTTACTACTTAAATCATTTATGTATATCTGGTAAATTATGACCAAATTTGTTGTTAGACTGCATACAGTAAATTGAAATATACACTTGGTACACTACAGAATTGTTGTGCTTTTGTTCTGGTTATATTTGGAAAAGCAGGCTTTAATAGAAATTAGTGTTATTTATAAATATTCAGTTATTATTCACTGGCCTTAATATACTGTTGCATTGTGACAATCATCGTTTCCTTGGTAATACTTAACTGCTTGCTTTTAGAAGTTGCATGTAATTGCCCTTGGTAGGATTGGAGGGAGAGGGATGACTATTGAAATGTGATTCTAGTTCTTCAGCAAATGGTGTGAAATAGTTTAATGGAGATCCACTGTTCTTGTTTTGAGAAACCAAAAGGATTTGTTTGGATACTATCTGCAGTCTGGATTTTCTGAGCTGTTTATTCAGAAGTTATTTTAAATATGTTACTTTGATTGGGGAGCTCTAAATTAATAACAGTAAATTTCCTAAGAATTACCTTAAAAGGGACAGCTCAAATTTCCTTACTATCATAAAAAGTAGGAAGAGATTTCTATTTGCACTAGAAATCGTCTTCCCCTTAAGAAATGCTGGAGCTATGCTGTAGTAACATGGCCGTGAATTTTAGTTTGTCTGGTTTTAGTTTTTTTCCCCTTTTTCGAAGAAAAAAGACTAATGCCCTTAAACTGTCTTCCTTATCAAATGAAAAGATACCCAGTCTTTCACTTTGTCTTCTGATGAAATACTTCTCAACCCAAATGTCTGAGATTTGCTTATTTGGGGCAATGCCACACAAGAGCAGTTTTATGAAAAGAATCATGTATGTTACAAAAACAGACAAACACAGAGTTCTGATGTTGGGATTCCCCCCTTTCTGTGGGTTTTTGTTTGCCTTCTGGTCTCTTCAAGCAGTGGTGATTATCTTTTAGAAATAAACATACAGAGCACTTTCTGGCAGGGAACTGTGATGCAGGACAAAATGAAATCAGTAAGTAAATTCACTTTGATTAGAAGTCCCTGTTAAAGTAGATGTGACATAGGAAGACAGACAACGTAAAATGCGTTTATCTTATGCCAATGTTACTACAATGCAATAGCAAGCATTTTTCAATTGTAATGTCAGATGTGTCTTGCAGGAAAAATGACATTTTTTTCAGTTGCGTAGAAAATTTGCATAGTTCAATTTGCAAACAGATCTTCTAGTAAAACCATTTTCTGAAGTGAAATCAGTTTTGAAAGCCAGAAATGATACTTGGTTGTCAACGCTATGATGCACCCTAAGAAGTAAGAGTTGAAATTACTGGTCCCCATAGTATACACTTACTTTTTGAGACGCATATACTTCTGCACATGCACAGTTTTCAGGTATTACTACATGCTCCTCTTCCTTCTGAGAAGAGTAAGTGTTATCAGGTGAAGACAAGTTTGGGGCCAGGACACTGGCATGCGGTATGCTTCTAGTTGTGGGTCACAGCTGTAATGCTGTTAGCAGAAGATGCTTTCTTTGCCTAGCTTTAAGTTGGTAAGGCTTTTAATAGGATTTTCTTTAATGAGGCCAGTCTCTGCAGTTTGCTTGCTTTAAGTTTTGTTTCACTTGATTTTTCTTGTTCTTGCCACTCAGTAACACAAGTCTTCCACCTATTCTAAAATATTTCTGTAATCTGCTGACTCCACACAGATGCAGAATTCACTTTGCGAGAACTGTACCTTATTGGCTGTTCCTTTGTACTTTGTCGTATTTAAATGGCTTTGGAAACTAATAAGAGAAATGAAAGCAAGATAACTGACACCACCAACAACCCAAAAAACTTGTTGTGCCTAAAGAAAGTGAAAAAGGAGAAAAATGTTGAATGCAATGTGATAAGAAAAAGGCTTGTGGATTTGAGTTGTTACAATTCCTCTGGTTTGCTACTTGAATGTTTTGGACAATTCACTGTATTTCTCTCTAGCACAATTTGGCGACAACCTTCTGATGGAGAAGCTATGCAAGAAGCCCAGTTTTGAGTTTATTCGGTGTCTCCAGAATGTGGTTCAGGCTCCGCAGAGGTAGTACCATTGAGTACTTTTCTGTAGGTATTTTACCATATACCCTTCTGTTAGCATCCCTCTTCACTATGTAGTCTGTTAACCATTTTTTATTAGATGAATGTTTGCTCCTTAGAACTGAGATTTGCCTTCCATATGTTTTAAGAGCACATTACTGTGTCTCACTAAACAATATGGTAAAGGTTAAATATTGACACAATGGATGAAAAGAAAGAAGTTGGTTTTCATATAGTATCCTTTAACAAACCTGTAATAAAATAAGTCTCTTGTAATTAAAAAAAAAAAAAAAGGTTTGAAATCCAGAGGCAGGGGCGTTGCTGAGCTGAACCCTTTGAGATGTTGAAGATCCCACATATGATTCACTATGGATTTTTAAATACTTTTATGTGAAAAAAGGTAAAAATATACTAGAAGGATCTTATGAGTTAAACTGGAAAATAAAATTAACAAGTACTTTGTATTTAACATTATTGCAATTGGAAGCAAATGTTTAAAATAAGCTATACATAATGTTGTGCTTACCTGAATTGATTTGGATTAGCCACTTCAGAATACAGACATAAGTAATTTCTCACTAACACATTGGTATGTAAACATAATTTCAAGACTTCTAATACTATGTGCACCAGCCTTTAAGTTACCATACTGCAAATAAATTTAAAAAAGAACTATTTCATTCTATCTATTTTTATCTGTGCCCTGCCTCCTCACCCTCCACAAGTAGATGCAGAGGGGTTTCTTTGGATGGGTAAGTATTAACATACAATCATTTGCTGCAAATGACTTAATTTCTGCTTCTGACATAGAATAGAATAGAATTCATAGAAAATAGAATTTATTTTAAGTTTGTATTTTAAACTTTGCTCATAATAAGGCAGATCACTTTAAGATAACTAGTTTCCAAAAACCAGCATCCCAGATAAGGTGTGCATACCTAAAACTGGATTTTAGACAAACTTCAGTGTGACATTGAGCAGATCACTTAAGGGATACTTTAAACACAGTCTAGTGCATACCAGAAGGATTGGATCCCCTCAGAAATGCAGATGTACTGTGTGCACCCAAAACCTTTGCCTTGGTGTTTTGTTCCCTCTCTCCAGCCTCACCAACCTGAGATGTTTGGAAAAAGTGCTTTCACCTGGGTTTCTCAAAAGCTTCTTGACTGAATAATGCTGGATGTGTGTTTGAATTGATCCTTTGGCTTCTGTTATCTTCCTAAATGAGCGTTATTTTTGGTAGGTTATGCACAAGTGGGTTCCTTCAGTTAAAAAATGATCAGCCCTTTGTCAGTTCTTTCAAGGATTTGAAAATGTCAGCATTTTCTGTTTGCCCTGTAGAGAAAATTTTAGGTTCCGTGTCCTGGATAGGCAAGTCTGCTTGTACGTTTTGACTTGGATCCTAGCGGTTTCTGAAGGCTAAGGCCTCTGTCGGTTTAGCTTTTCCTGTTAGTTGGGTCTGCACAGCTTTCTATCTGATATGTAGTAAAGCGCGTAAGAAAGTTGTCTTGTGAGGGACAATAGCTCTGGTTTTGGGAGAGCCTGGAAAATAACTTGTAGGCCTTTGAACAAACTTCTGCATTACTTTTTAAATTATTTGGATAGTGTTTCTCAGAGAATTGTTTCGAGACTTGAATATATTTTCAGCTTGTTAATTAAGTGCTATATCGTAATGTGATGTTTTCTTGTTAAATTTATGTAAACTATTATGTTTTGTCTAAGGATATTAGGAAAAGAGCTTCAGAATCCATAGAATAGTGTTAACTTTGTAGCTAGAAAGGAGCAGCAGGAAGAGAAATATGTTTGTTAAAATTCAGCAAATTCATTCTGATTAGATAAGAATTAACATTGGGACAGCAAACAGTTGTAGAAGATGAATTGGAAAGTTTGTAGGAGGGTCATGAAAAAAGCCAGTGCTGAATGAAATGGTCTCTAGCAGCTTTCTTAATGGACCTGAAGTCTAGCTGCATTCATCAAGGACAGGAAAAGATGCTTATCTTTGCAGCATGGTTGAGTTGATGTTGCTGTAAAACCCTTAACTCTTGAAATGCTGACCTTTAAAGGATAAACCTAACATCAAACTTAAGCAGTCAACCTCTTTCTAGCCCTTTAACTTGAAAACACCTACAGGATTAACTGTTAAGAGATACCAAACTTAAGCTGAGAAACAGCCCAAATTATTTTCAAATCAAATGAAGAGGGTTTTTTTAAGCATATAAGCGATTATACCACCTCAATGCATTTATTTCCCAAATTCATACGGTAGAGGCACAGTACTAGTTCAGTTCATTAGAAGATTTTATTGATACTGAATGACAAAACTGTCAACTTTATGGGAAATGGTGACTGCATCCCACTCCTATTAACTGTTAAAATGCCTCTAGCTTGGACAGGTTGCTTTTATCAGTCAGTGTATGCTGCATTCTCCCGAGATATGGTCTCCCTAGGTTACATCTTGTTCAAACAAGCCTTAAGTTCCTCCTTCTGGGTATAGATTGCAAAATGTTGCTAGTGAAGAAGTGTCACAAAATAAATCCTACCTGGGAATGTTTTTTTTGTTGTGTTTCTCATTGCTGAAATGTAGGAAATACATCTCTGAAACGCTGGTTTAATTGAAAGATCCTATTACTTTAAGTAACTATTTTTCTTAAGAAATGCTGATTTGGTGAGTGACCTGCATGTGCTCTTCGAATACCATCCTTCTGCAAGCTATTCTCTGTATCCACTTGAAAAATCAGACTACTGAGGTCATAGGTTATAATATTAATATGTTTATGCATTTTTGTCATCTTTCTCAGAAAGGGAGCTAATTGGAAAAGAGGGGGGAGTGGGAAGCTTTATCTTCAACCTCTGAGTAATTGGAATTTAGGAAGATGCTTGCTTTTAAACCTTACTGAGGCTTGATATGTCAAGATGTTTATAAACTGCATGGGATATATAACATTACTCTGGCTAAGTTTGCAAAAATTACCATCGCCATGTTTAATTATATTTTTTCAAAACTGTTGGAGTTGTAATCTGAAAGTCATCTTTACTGTCATACCTCCAACATGATTTACAACTTTAGAGGATCTACTCACTTTCTAGAAACAGCAAGATATGAATATATAATGTTCACAAAGAAGTTGTCAATAATTCTTTCTGTTGAAAGGTATTGTTCTGCCCTGGATTCCTCCTCGAATGATGGTTTTTAGTGTCTGGAAGATGTGGAAAGGGGCATGGTGCCCACTGTACACTCGTAGGGAGAATACCTGTTACTCTACAAAAAAGGCATATATATATTCATCCTGGAAGCAGACTTTTCCCTTGGAATTTCTTGCACCTTCCTCTGAAGCATTTTAGTTTTGAAACCTGAGTAGTAGTATAGAGAGACCACTAGTCGGTCTGAACTGGTATGGTAATTTTGGTGCTTACACACCCTTCAAGTTAATAAAAATATGATCTCATTATAGTGCTGCACAGGTCTTAACTGCAGTTGTTACTATTTGCACTGCTTTAGTAACGGTAGCTCTCGAAGTGGTGTAGTCTGATTACAGCGTTTGACAGAGTTTTTTAAAAGCCCATTTGTTGTCTGTTTGTGCTGTGGCCTGCTGGGTAATCTTGCCCCAGGTTATTTTGCCCCCTATATGTCTTTCCCCAGTTACATCATTGTCTCTTTTTTCTTTTTGGTGAGATACTTCATAAAGCTTTCCTGAGAAAAACACTATTCCAAGAGCCTAAGTACTGGAGTACCTGTGTAAATCTGTGGTGTTTGATGAGAATTATTGGAAGTTCCTCCTCTTTGATGTAGGTTTAGAAAAGAGTCTAAAACTGAGTGTGGTTTTAAGTTACCACATCAAATGATTTAACTTTAGAATATATTCATTGTGATGAATGATGACTCATTTCTTTATCATCATAGGCTAAAATCTCAAACAACTATTCTCTAAGAAACACTTCTACCTGTTTATCTTGCATCAGATACTTTTTTTTTTTTTTCTTTTTCTCTTCACAGGCTGGAATGCTTCAGTTGAGCTCGTAATTATCTTTTCTCTACTTCTGTTAGCTGGCTCCGAAGTGATTGTCCCTCTAGATCCACGGACTTCCTTCCTTGCTGGAGACATAAAAACTCTGGAAAGGAGTTCTGTAGGAAGAACCCCAATGGAATTAAGGAGAACTGGGTCTGCTCCACATGTGGTGATAGTTGCAAAACACACTTGACTTTTCTTAATGCGATCATAAGACTTAAACAATGGAAAAAGAATAATGAAATTATTTAACATAAGTCTTCTACTGGGCTAGGTGGGTTTTTGTGATGCTGTCTTGCTTTTACTGATGTTAATGAAGATGATTGGCTTTCCCCACACCTACTGAAGGTAGAACAGTTACAGTAAATATTTAAAGTTAATGCATCAGGGACATCGGCCAAACAACTCTGACTGTAAATTGCCTGCAAATTTGGTGTATCCTGAAGATTGCTAGCGTGCTAGAATACATAATAAATTATCTGTAAGCAAACAAACAATAGCTTTTAATTTTTGTTTTGATGCCACTCTTTTAAAACATTTTAGGTGAAGTATGAAGTATCTTAACATGTAGTTTGGGGGGTTTTATGTAACCAGTATTTGGAACTATATTGCACTAGCTGTAAATTACTGTAAGTCATTTGTATTTCTATAACTTGATGTCGGGCTCTCAAAGCAATATGTTTGGTATCAACAAGTAACCACCTAATTGCTGGACCTGACACAGAGCCTGCCAGTCAGTTCTCTAATGAAGAGAATGGCAGGAAGCAACAGAAAATGTCATAGGAGAGAGAACCCTCAGCTTCGGCACAGCAGGGAGGAGGACCCCTGCTTTTAAGAATTCCTTTCACAGTAAAACTGCATGGAATTAGATTTATGTACTTTGGAAGGCGGAAGGACTGAGTCAGCCCTGTTGGAATTTGAACTTTTGTGCTAGGGCGCCTAGATATTTCAAGTCTGAGCTTACACTGCATCCCTTTTAACAGTCTAAGAGCTTTGTTGGTACGTTGTAGCATTAAGTCTGCAACCTGTTGTTGCCATGTGAAGGTCAGGTTTTGTTTTTAAACTGACTTAAATTCCCAACTTTATGTTTGTTTTTTTTTTTAAAGCTGCTTCCACATGAGCATTTGAGAATCCACTATTTGACACCCTGTGTGTAGTCAGTATTTAATGCAATTGATAAATAAAAGATGAAATAAGCAGTACCTTTTCACATTCAACAAGGGCTTTGTCTTTCGTCTTGCAGTTGTTACTTCAGATAAGCAAGCTTGAGCTCAGGTTGCCTTCCTTTGTTCCTGTAGGGAGGCTAGCTCAGAGTTTCACTTTGAAATGCAGCTGCTCTCCACCTCTCTCAGCTGTTTCTCCTGTACCAAATCAAACATCAAACTCCTCATACCATATTTAGCTGCTTTGGTAAGCACATAGTTTGAAACTTGGTATTTTTTACACTCTATGTAACTTCTTTCAAAAAAAAAAAAAAAAAGCCGCTCAATGTTTTTTCAGGTGCTAAAATAAAGGTTGTTCCTGAACATTTGACCTCTCTATGTTCAGGATGGCCAAAGCAGTATCTTATTAATGCATTTAATACTAATGTAATATCAACTTTGCCTCAAAGCAATCTCTGGTGGTTCCATGCCGAAGTGTGTGCCTTCAGGCACAACTAATTACAAATAAAACATGGAACAGAATGCAGTTGTGTTAGATGTGCAGCAGATCTTTTGGGCAGGTGAAGTGGAAGAAATCAAGGTATTGCTAAACCTCGAGCTGCGAAGGCACAGAGCATTGGCAGCCAGTCTTGTGACATGAAAAGGTTTTCTGAAAGCTTGGTCGCGTCCTTCTTGTTCGCTGTCTGCCAAAAAGCAATGCTCATCCTCTGTAGTGTGTGGGTTTTCTCCTTAGCTTCATCTCTGAGGGACAAAATGCAAATACATCAGGTGTCCCACTTTCTCTCCAGGGACAGGGTTATTCTTTTGAGCTTGCTGTAATTTAATTTGCACCCTTCTTTAAATAGTCTGGGGAAGAGCGTGACAGTTGTTGAGGCTTCAGATACTTAGTAAACTCTGTCATGAGAGGTGGTATATGTTCAGCTTTTCAGGTTTGATACCGAGCTCTCTCTTACCTTTTAATAGAGATCACACGTTATGTTGGTGATAGGGATGACAGGCTTAATATTGACAGATTTTATGTCAAGTCTGTACTACTCTTGCTTCTTGTCAGTTTTAGCAGAGCCAGTGACTGATGCAGTTGGTTCACTGGTATCCTGTATCTTCTGTTGTTATCAGCTAAAAAGCAAGGGGCGGGGATTCAATTTCTGATTTAAATCCTTTTTATGATGTTTGCTGGCTAAGCTGCCAGTGCTAATAAGCTACTTTACTCTTAAGCTTTATCAGTTTGCTTACTACTGTTGTTAAATATAAGTAAAGTACCAATCAACCTTCTCAGATCATCGTGATTTTAAAGAAATAAAGAGGGAATCGGCATGGATGCTATGCGAAGGACAAGCCTGCTTTTACTCAGGTATAGCTTGTTTAGGAATTACTGTACTCAGACATCTATTTTCAGAATAACAAAAATTATTTTCTGAAAATTTATCCATGCCCAGTTATCACATACTTGTGATCAATTTTTCTTGTTTTCCAGCTAAAACAATTCAAACCATTTTTCTCTAGTGTCCCCTGACACCCTCCCAGCTCAATGAACTTACTTTAAAAAAGGACTCTGTCAAGTTGCTTTCTGGTTTGCAGTACTTGAGACTGTAAAAGACCAATTTCTTTGGTTAGTTGTCCACAATCTTTTGTCATTTTGTTGCATCGAAATTTTTTATCAGCGGAAAGTTCCTTTTCTTGGAGCTGTTTTCTGAGGTTTTTCATCTTCCTTGTTTTATATAAACCTAATTATAAACCTGAATGATGTATTGTTCTGAAACATTGCATGAATCACACTCTCATTAAACTATAAAACTCTCACATTTGGATCCAATTTTTTCACCTTGTGGCAACAGGGAAGTGCAATTCATTACTTCACTCAGTTTTTTTTAAAAACAACAACAAAAAAAAAACCCTAGGGTTGGGCATTTTTGCTAATATTCTTTAATATCTTGGGCCCTATCTGGATGTTAGTAACACCCAAACCCAAAGGGATGACGAAGCAAAGGCGATTTAGTTTTCCAGTTATCTTTTGTCACTGAAAAAGAAGTGACCCCCTGAGACTGGCGCTGGGAGAAACAATGAAGATCCTCCATCCAGCTCCTATTAGAAGTTCACACCGCACACAACGCTCATCTTTGCATTGCCATGTGCTCTTTCGGAAGACTCGAGCTATCCTGTGTCTCCTGTGGAGTCGAGGTGCAGACATTTCAACGTGCCAAGTCTATGTTTGGATAAAGAAAAGGCATTGCTTTCCAGTACAATCAGTCAAAAACGAAGTAAATGCGTCCAAGTCAGTGAGTTGGTTTGGATCAGCTCACTTTTGAAGCAGAACTCTCCATCATCCCCACTTACCCACCTTTAGTTTATATTGCAGAGCTCTCTGAACACTTCATTGAATTCCTTTTGGATGAAACTAAACTCGAAGACATACTTCAGGAGTGCTCCTGATATGCTTCAACCATGAATGCCTCGCTCTCCAAAGGACCAAATTAGACCAAATTCAAAGGAAAACTTCTTTGAAATGTGTATAGTCTGGACAACTATTTACAGATCTGCTTTTATGGGGTCACAGAACTTAAAGACATGGCCAAAATGGCCCCAAATCAATGTTACCCTAGAGCTGTGCTGCTCTTGCTTGTGTCAGCTGTACCAAAGACCAAAAGTCACAGACACACAGAATTTCTTAAATTCCAAAGTAATTGCTGAAAAAAGTGATTTCAAACCATGACAATTACTGGCAGTTTTTCCAACCCAAGGTCTTTAGCAGTGTGATGTTGCACAGCCTGGGAGTTGGAGGAGTATTTCTCTTCCTGCTGATGAAGCAGTACCCCCAATCTTGTGTTGCTTCACTATCCTGCTGTTGCTTTATTTTTTTTTTTTATGAAGCTGAAACCAATTTAAATTCTTTAAATTTTAAAATCTTTAAATTCCTTTTTAGAACTGTTCTGGTGCAGCATAGTGTCTTTATTGGAAGTAGTGACAGTAACTAGTAGTGACTAACTAAGGTGGGGGGAAAAGTGGCAGTGCTGACAGCAGGATTAGCAGCATCTGTAAGTTGTGGATGTCATTATCATGACCCTTTTCTAACATGGAGGAGGGGAAAAACTGACAGCCACTGTCCTAGAGCTTTCCAGCTGCATTCCTGTTCATGGGGTGTGGTGATGCTTCTGTTCTCGCAGGGACTCCCTGTATTCTTCTGAAAAACATTAGGTATAACTTTGCGTCTGCTTATGAATGCTCTGTTTGCTGAGCATCTTGCTGAAGAAGGCTGTCTAGGCAACGGCTATCGCCACCATGGAAATACTTACTTAGCCATTTTCTATTGTTGCATGGTAAATACTTCTTGAAATTGCGCTGACTGAACACAGGACCAAATCACGGTATTTCCTTGTGCCCTGCTATCGTAATTTCAGTAGAGAGCGCACCTTTGGTTCTTCCTTCTGCCAGCGGTGCAAGCAGTGTCCAGGTGACACACAAGGAGCTGCCTGGCGTGACTTGAGTGCCTGCTTTGCTGTTTATCACAGACCAGTTTGGGGAAGGTGGACAGGAACAATTGCAAAATACATCAAAGGCACAGAGCTAACACTGACTAAACTCAGCAGCTTTTTAGCCCCCGAGATTTGATTGAACCTGCCTAGAATCCAATTTTTATTTTTTCATTTTTTAAAATCTTTTGAAGAAAAGCCAAGTAACCATTGGCTTTTATATCCTTTCCCTTGGAAGAAGTACCATTGCTCAAGCCAAGCCATTTTCCTTCCTGTTCTGGGTGTTGCAAGGTTGTGTCCTAGAAAGGATAACAAGTTACTTAATGTATTTTGATAACAAAAGGGAGTGCATTTATATACTGCAAAACTTGTTCAGAAACCACCTGCTGTCCATCTTCCTATCACATTAAGTGCTCATAATAACATTGATTGTAATCTTTCTTCAGTCTGATTAAATCTTCATCACATTTGTAAAAGTTACATTTTGACAGGCATTCATTAATGTTTATGCAGTATTGAGAGTGGAAAACAAGATGAGTGGTAATGTGAGAAATTAAGCTATACTTGATTTTTCTTGCGCCCAATTGCTTAAATGCAGTTGTGTGTGCTCATAACAAGGGTTAGCTTGGAAGCCAGCCTTTTAATTATTCTAGTGTTCATAAAAATCACTAATCAAACTTCGATCATGCAAAGTGGGAAACTTCATCAACTAGGTTTTATAAACATATTTCAAACGTGCAGCAACAAATTAGGCACCTTCCAGAGATCACATTGATTATACTGTGGTAATGCCAAGCGGGTAGCAATCATACCTACCGTACAAGGGGCGGAATACCTACAGCCGTAGGAAGCAAGTTGGTCTCTTTTCCCAGGCCAACGGAGTGGGTTTGGGTGGGAGGAGAAAGGGTGAGTGGGAAAGGGACAACTTTAGGGCACAGAATTCAAAATAGACAAAACCTGGGTTTGTTCCTATCTGCACAGTATCAAAGGGTGTAATTTAAAGATAACCTCCCCCTACCGCTGTCTTTTTTTTAATAGCCATTTCTGATACGTCACAAAGTGCTTCAGTCAGGGTACTGATGAGGTGTCTTTTTTTTCCCCCAGCTGATGTGGCCCATCTGTTAGGTTTGACTGAAAGTGGCAAACAGATGTTGAATTAATTGTGGAAGTGTGACTGGTGCAGTTGGTGGAGGTCCCGCTGCTGATAGGTTTTCAGTTCAGGGAAGAGTGATCGGGGTTTTTTTAGGAACCCAGAACCTGTGTTATAGCCCCTGCACCCCAGCCTGCTCCAGCAAGGCATGCCCAGTTAAGCCTCGGCGGCTTAGCTTAGTTACGCACCTCTGGATGTGACAGAGGTGGGGTTTTATGCCTGCATGGAAAAGCCTTAGCTATCGTCATCTTTTGGAACCTATAGAACTTAATCTGTGATGGCCTCATAAACCAGTGAAAGGTGTCCGTCACTGTACAGCAGCGATAGCCAGGAGCAGCGTGTACAAAGAGGCATTTTGAAAACAACCACCTTCAGCTCTTTCACTTCATAATAGAATTGTAACCCTGACTTACACCCAAGTGTTTTTTAATATTCCTATGAGATTTTGCAACAACTCAGTACAAATTATTTTAATTTGCATTGTATAATATATGCGTTGGCCACTCATCCCTTCATTATATGCCACTTTTAGTTGTCTGGTCATGTACAATCTCATGCAGATTTGCTATTCTTATCAGTTACTCTTGACAATTGGCAAATCCAAAGCAAGCAATCCAAAGCAAATACTTAATTCTGGATCATTCATTTCAACTTCTTAAAATGCTAGTTCTTTGATTTGAAGAAGCTTAATCAAATGTTTCCTGAAGTTTGACTTCAGTTTATAGGCCCTGATGCTTCAAAGCACTTAAGTATAGGTTTTATCTTAAGCGTCTTCAAAAATCCAGGTCTTAATTTCTGTAAATAGCTGGGGGCCTGATCCAGTGGTACTAATCACTGAGTATGCGAAGATATTGGCCAGTTCAAAAGAAATTTAGTGCATAGACTCGAATGCTGAACTCCTGTTGAAATATTTACTACCTCAAGTCATCCAGATTGGTTTTGGAGATTGCTTGACAGTCTGAAGAGTTAAGGCTTTAATACGATACAACAAAAAATTCTACTTGAAAAGAGAGTTATAGGAATCAGTCAAAGGATGCAGTGGAAACCTTTGCTCTTCACATGCTTTCTAAGTAGGCTGGCTGGTAGACTTCAGATTGAGCATCCTACTTCCAACTCATAAAAATCCATGAAAATTAATTTCGGTATTATGGTAAAGAGATTATATTTCTTTATTTTTGAAAAGATGGATGCTGTATTCTTTTTTGCTTTGATAGTCACTGGTTTTGTGTAGTTCTTGCTGGTATTCTCTTTCGTTGTGAAATGTCTTGAATGGAAATATCAACCACCTTCTGCCATGTAACATCTTCCATTAATAACAGCTTTCCTGTCATTTGCATTTGTGTAAAATAACCAGTCATTCAGATAGCTGTTGCATAGATTTTAATCTGCGTTCTTTAGATTGGCACAAAGAATTCTCAAATTTAATTTTTATTAAATTGCTATATTGAATAGCACTTTGGAAAATGAGAGGGAGGGGAAGAAAAACACACGGTGTTTGCAGTTAAATTAGAATGTGTCAAAGAATGTTAGAGCTTCTTTTTAAGTCACTTTTAAGAGTGAATTTTAATTGAACAATTAGTTCTTTTTCAGAGATAAATATTTTCCTGAAATCCCACTCTATTCTCTTTCAAGCATCTCCTCAGAACCCGTTTGTTTTAGATCCTTGTTAAGAAGTGAAGTAGGCGCATTAGATGTGATTTGCAGGAATCTGCATGGACCCAGTTATATGTGTCGAAACGAAGTAGCAGCAAGACCCAATTCTTTGTCCTTCACCTTTTTTTATCAATGACCTTGGTGAAATTACAAAAAAGTCCATTTATCTTCAGTCTACTCTTCCACCAAATGCCAGTATTGATTTTAAAGCTATCTATGTTGTTGAATCACCCTATGATGGTGCTCTATTCAGTGTTGTCTCGTACTCTCCAGTCCCTGAGCCACTATTGCTTTCAGGGAAGTATGGCATATACCGTTGCTCTTGCGCTCGTATCTGTGGAACTGCCTTTGGTCACTGTTGGAGAGCATGACACTAGGGAAGATCCGTATCTTCAGTCTGAGCCAGCATGGCAGGCCTTACTCTTCCAGTGCCCAGCATGATTTTGAACTTTTGTCTTGTGCTAGGCTGTTTTCAAATAGTTTCACCTCTCTGTACTTAATTATCTTACCTAATATGCACATTCATACTAATGAAAAACAATCCTATGATAAATAAAATGCCTTTGTGACAGCCCCAGGTAAGTGCTGTCTGCAGAATGATGTTTAATTCCTTGACTTTGCAGACATTTTCACATAGCTTGCTATTTCTCTCCCTAAAACCTTATCATGGTTGTCATTCTTTCCAAGTCTTAGCTGGGTATTATTTATTTCTGACTGCTGCCACTAAGATGGAAATGAAGAATAAAAATTCTGTGTGTTTCTCTGAGTCGTGCCATCAGGAGGGGCATCAAAGCTTCCTTCTGGAAGGGGGCCAGCCTTCTTAACAAACGATAAACGTAAGTAAAATGAACAAAGAGAAAGCATGCAGGCAACAGTTTTAATCAAAGGAAGAAGAACCTAATGGCATCCTCTAGGAAGACTGAAATAGTCAAGTTTCATTAGAATTGGGGAATGTAGCTGCTAGTCTTAATTTACAATGATGTATATGAAACATTCGCAATCTCTCCCCTTAACGCAGGCATGCTTTTCCACCCAAAGAAAGGCATATGCAAGACTTAACGTCAGCACTGGATTGCATCTCACCTTGATTGTCTAGGTTCACCTCATCCTTTTCACACATCTGCTTTAGAAGAAGATGAGCTTAACCCATGAGGTGCTTACGCTTTTTTAAATAATTATAAAAGAAACCTCTTTCACATGAAGGGAGCTAGGGCTCAGTTCAGCTGCCGAATTTCAGATGTTTTAGGGCATCTCACTTGGTCTTCAGCTGCTGGTCAGAAAGTGTATGGGTGACTTACAGATCCTGCATGGTATCTGGCAGTCCTATATGGATGCTTTGAAGAACTGAAGTACTGAACTGATTCTGTAGGATGGAGTTTGGTTTGATGCCAAGAAATCAATGCAGGTGTCTACATCTGAGGTATGCGTCCGTTAGAGTCAGTGGAGAGCTAGTCACTACACTGACTGCATTGGAAGCTCGGCCATAGACTAAGAAGCCATTTAGCGGACAAGCTATTGAGAGTCTCTTTCAGGGTAAACGGAATCACTCTATAGACTCCATTGAGCCTATTTAGATAGGTAAACACCTGAATTTAGGTATCTTGATCCGGAGCTAAAGCTCGCCATTGTATCTGGTCAGATAACAGTTTCACTTGATGCATCTATTGCTTTCTGAAAGTTCATGAGGCAAAAGAGCAGAGGAGCTGAAAGCTAAAAGAGAGCCCTAGGGAAGACCCTCAGCAACATCAGGTGTGCAACCTTGAGAAAGGCCTGGAAAAGCTTTCTTGCCAGCTAAACGCTGGTGTGTACAGTCATGCTCCCTCCTGTTCTCTCTTGAGGGAAACGGGATTTGTTAAGCATGCAGAGATGCATGGAAAAGCCAAGCGACGGTTGTCTTCAGCAATCCAGAGGACTCCATGTTTCTGTTAGTTACTTGGGCCAAAGAGTAAGACTTACCTATCCTTTATTCTTCATTTCACAAAACAATGTGTTACAGCAACTTTCACGTGTGTGTGAGTCAGCCGTGGCAAACAGCACCACAAAAAGTCGGGCAATGCTGCGTTCTGCCAAGGAAATCTTCAGACTGGCATCCAGTTCTTTAGATCAGAATATCTTCAGAAGTGGCTGCTGCTTATGATTAGATTCTTAACAACATAACATGCGGAAAATATCAGAATATCTATTGTGGGAGAAGCTGTATTATTCACCTTTGATAGATTCATAGAGTATAATAATTAAAGGGAGTTATGAGTTAAGCAAAAGCTCAGCAAAACAAACCAGTGCTGACATACACAGATAATGTCAACTGATAGCTGGTTGGCATTATGAATTGTTTTATAATTAGGTAATTAAAGCAAGTCTGTACAAACTTTAACTTTCAGGAAACTATAAAAATACATGTAGCTGTAAAATTATATTTAACCATTAATTTCTTGTCAAGTCTGTCATACCTGCTCATAAAATGCTTAATAAAGAAGGTTACACATGCACAGTCTCATGCATTTCTTCTAGAAAATGCACTGTGTAACAGCGCAGTCCTAGAATACTGAATTACAACTGTGAAAATACATATAATCTTCTGCTTTTCATTCCTTTTCAAGTTGAAGTTGATATTTCAGCTTCCATCTTTTTTAAAGGTAGAAAGACATTCAAGGCCCACCAGAAGGTAGTCCCACTGACTTAGCCGAGACCGTGCAAAAACATCAGGTTTTTTTATGCAGGATCTCTAGACTGAGAACTAAAACTGTTGGTTACTGAGATTCAGATTTCTTCCCGAGTTTCATTTCTGTCCCAGTGCCAGAAAACAAATCCTAGGACTTCACAGGGAAAACAGATGTTAGTAGGTATTGAGCCCTGAACTATCACGTGGTCTTTCTATTGGATGTTGTAGATCCAAAGTAGATCCAAGTAGGTATTGTACACAATACACAGATATCTCATGACAGACATGGAGGAGCTGATGATGAACGAAGGCACACCAGCAGGTTCACAGTAAGAAAAAAAAATTAGAATACAAACCTACAGAACAGACTTAATTCTAGGATATTTAGTTTAACTCTCTGTTGCACTTGGAAGTCAATGAAATTTTGTACCTGTAGCCTTGGTTCTGTGATTCTGAATTTCCAATTACCTGTCCAGAGGATCCACAGTCTTTATGCAGACTAACTTGTTAAAATCACTGCATTTTTTTCAGGGACTAATGATGGAAGGTTCTTTGCGCACTTCTTTTAGTTTCATTTGACTGATATTTTTGCAGAATCAGGCTCTGCAAGGTATATACAACAGACAATAGGCTACTACAAAGATCTTTTGCATTGGGTATTTCCTCCAAATGTTGAATGAACTAAATGGAGGAATTGATGTAAAACTAAAACGGATTAAAACCAATAGATGTATCACAGATGCAGAAATGGCTGAATTGGCTGATATTAAAAGTTCCTCAGGTTTGAGCTGGGTTTTTTTTGGGGTGGAACACTGTTGCTGAACAGTTCATACTGCAACAGTAAGTCCCTTTCACAAAACTATAGGTTACCCCAACTTCAAATTCAAGGTACCTATTGCAACATCTTTTTTTTTTTTTTTTTATTAGAAGTGTTTAGCTAGCCAATACATCTTTGATCATAATGCATTTGACTCCCCACAAGAATTGTAGAATTTCTAAGGACGTGTTCGTTACTAACCTAACTTGAGCTTATCTGGTACGCAGCTGCTAACATTATAAAACATTGTGATACAGTAGAATAAAACAAAATGCATAAGATACATAGGCAAACTGAATACTGCCAATATCAATTGCTTTGCATCTGACTTTATACAAGCAATTTCCATTTACTGGGAAAATCCTTCTGACAATTAAATGAACCTTAAGGTGCTTTGGGGGCTGGCACAATTTTACTTCCTTTGTTTTTCTCATGCTTTATTTATGACCTGCCAAGTGCTTGTAAAAGAAAAGCCAGGGCGCTTTCTCGGCATTTCACAATGCTTTAATTATTGGAGCAAAGCTTGAAACTTACTAGCACACTTTTCTAAGTTTTAGCTACAGTACCATAAAAAGCAATATAAACTGAAATATTGGTATCTGAAACACTTGTGTGTCCTCTTCCTAATCATGTTGTTATAAAGATGTATCAACTGTGACAAAGGGTGTGGCTGTCTCCAAATCTGGATGAAGGGCTCAGTTTTCCTTGTGCACGTGTTAACCATGCACATAAAAGTACACGTATTTATTGGAGCTTCTTATGTATGATTTTTTAAAAAGGGCTGGTCATATTAGTTCCACCACAAACTCCATCAGAGCTTCAGTTTCAATTTTAGAATTTATTTTCTAAATTAGACCATACAACAGTGAGTTTAAAATAGTCTGCCACTTGTGTGGCTATTGTCTGCTAATGATCTCGTCCCCATCTCAAAGGAGAATATGTATTCTGCTGATGAGCTAAAAATTTGCTTTTGAAGAAGGCTTAAAGGCTTAAACTTTATAAAAGATAATTGTCTTTTGTCAAAATGAGAGGTGAAGAGATTTAGAAAGCAGTGGCCTTACAGGCAAGAGAAGTCAGAAATTAGCCTTAATGCTTATATCTTGACACTTTAGCTTTCAGGTAGCCAGAACTGGCATCATTGGCTTATCAGCTTCCGTTTTCCAGCTGTAGAGTAGATGTGCTATAATTGCTGGAAGGGAAAAACTTGAGATTTATAATGTACATTGACATTGGTGCTAGTAGTATGTTCTGCGGAAAAAATGCCAAACTCTTACACCAAGGGATTAAAAAGTGCTTTTAGAGATCTTAAGTCCTTACATATGTAGCAGTGAAATGTCTGGTAATCTTCTGAGCTTCCCCAATCTTCAGCCACAATGCAGTTTGGCACAACAGACCCAGTCCGGGCATAAGCAAGACCAGGCTAGCAATCAGGAGCCTCCAAGCTCTCATCATAGCTCTGCCACAAACTGCCCAGCCTATGCTAAGGGGCTTTGAGATGGCAGATGAGTTCTCTTGAATCACACCAAGGCGGTGGTGGACATAGCTAAGGTCAGCAGAGAGCTCATACTGCCCAAGCAAGCAGAGAGAACATCAGGCTACAACAGATTCATGGCTGTGCTGCAGCCACCTCCTCTGAGTAGCATCAACTCACCCTTCTCAATAGGTTAAGCTCACGTCAAGAGCCGGGAATGGGAGCAGCTCAGACAGGAATACATAGTTCATTCTGCTCTGCTTGTTCTGGGGAGAGGTGGCCAGTAACTTCTGCAGACACGAGGGTAAAGCAACCTCTTCTGCTGTACCCTTTTAAGATGCTATAGAACCAGTTTGCTGGTGCCTTAAGTCTCCGCTGGAGCATATGCTTAAATTTCAAAGAAAGGGGTGCTCAGCAGCATCAGTAGGCATGCCTGTGCTAACTAAAACTGCATAGCACGTACAGACCTCAGTAACTCTGGTTCATATTCTGGCTTCTTTGGTGACCGTGCATGTGTAGAAGTCGTTGCTTCCAATATTCACTGCTGCTGCTACCCATGCAGCAGGCAAAATGCATTGCAACGAGACTTGCTCAGTCCAACCACCAGGCAGAGGTTAATACAATTTATTCACAAATATCATAGGAGTTTTAAGAAGGTTAATCAGGGGATGCTAGGTTACATTCAGTGATACTTTAGTCTCGCTTTATTGCCATGGCTTAGAGGCAGGCACAGGTATCATGACTCAGCTAACAAGATGGTAACTTAAACATGCAGTCACTGTAAAGGTCACCGTACATGTCTGTGTGTATGTGTCTGCATAGGTAAATCCTTTTAGCTCTAGAAAGAGGAGACTAAAAGGCAGGAGGCAGATTTGCATGCAGCAGCTTTTCCCGATTTCCCCCTTGTATTATCACAGAGATCCAGATTTACTGCTTCTATTTCTAAAGAAATAATAACCCTATTATTTTTGCATCTAGTTCTTATAACATTTACAGACATTTAAGTTACTTAATGTGCTGTGTTGTTGTATTTTAGAATATTAATAATTTCTCTTTTCTCATTTTTTCACTCATCTGCAAAATCCTCTTACTATTTATTCAGATAAATATCAAATGTTAAATATTTTCAGTACTTCAGCATCGCAATGTGCTAAAACTTTTTTTTTATTACCTCTAAACTATTTAACCGACTGATATTTTCCTGGAGGATATCTGAATCTCCATGGATTTTCTAAATACTCTGTCTCAAAATGCTCACAAATATGACAGATTATGTTAAAACTGGCAGCTCCTCTTTAACGAAATGGCTCTACCTGACCACGTGGGGTTAATGTGCTCCAGTTCATGTTCTTCAGGAAAGATACGGACAAATAAGCTGATGCTTTACCTTGAAAAAGTAACAGAGGAAAATGTCTTTGGTAACACATGTTTTGTCGGTTTTAATCCACTCAACGCAGAGGTAGTCGAAACATTTCCCGCGTACGGGCCCACACGTGCTGTAGCTCAGGCCCATGCAGCATCAAGGCTGCCTGACACCCTGCAGGAAGGTGGCATCAGCCACCGCGGTTGTAGCTAACGCTGCAGAATCGCGCTGAGACCCAGCTGCACCGCCAGCCCGGCGCCTCCTGCAATGAACCGACAGGACTCCTGAGCACCATTGCTTCCTCCCCGTGAGCCATTTCTAGCACGTTCTCTGTCCTGATTGCAAAGTGAAATATGGTATGTTGCTTGTGGCTATTGATTTGTATGAAGATTTTAGTATTGTGGCTGGGAGGCTCAAGGAGGTTGGCCAAATCCAGACTAGTTATAAGGATTTTTGTAATCAATGCTCAGTATGTTAATCCCGGTTTTTATGTTTCTGCATGCTGGCACAGACACGATTTACTTTCCTCAAGCACGGGGAATGACAGTCCTGCTTTAATGCCAAGAAGCATATGGGGTCGTATGCCTAATGCCTCGGCTCTACGGCATAACCATGTTAAGTGCAGACCAGTCATGTGGCTTTATACTGGAGGAGGACAAATGATACCTGAAATTATATGGAATTAGATGAACATAGCAAATGGAAAACAACAACTGATTTAGCAATGACAATTACATCTCCAAACTTTCTCTTCTAATGGATTTGTAATGATTTAATGCTTTGGGTTTTGTGCCTGCAAAAGTTTCATCTATATTGTGTGCCTTAAAACACATCTAGTGGAGCTGTAGTCTAAGAGCTGCATGGCACAAAGCTTTCTGCAGTTTTTTCCTGCCTCAGTTGTGCAGGTCGCAAATATAATGTAGGCTTCACTCCTTTCACTTGGTTTTGAGCTCCACCTTCTTTTTTAGGCTCTCAGTGTCTGACACCAAATAAAAATTGGGCCAATATATGATACTGTCAGTATCACAAAATGGAGTTGGGAGATAGAAGGCTCTATTCGGGACCATGGCAGAGCACTCTAAGCATTGAAACTGCTATGAGCACACGAGATCGTATTTAAAAGTGAAAATAAATGTAATTGGCATCAGGCTGAGGGAAAATGCCTATCACCTCCAGCAATTTTCCTGAATGCGATAGATTGCAATATATTTTTCCCATTTGCACCTCAGGAAGAGGGAGGGACTGAATTCTACTAGGCTGTTTCATCTGAGGGAGTGGAAATTCACTGTGTACACTTGGATGAAAGTTTTTACTCTCAGATTCTTTACAGAATAATAGCTTTGTAGCCAGAACTGTAACAGTTCCTGAATAAATGAGGCCAGTCAGGCTGGAGGGACTGGAGGTGATTGTACTGCCTTGTCAAACTGGTTGGGGAGGAGGGTGCAGTGTAGCAGAGGGCAGCCACCAGAGAACACGCATCTCAAGGGGAAAGAGGCCACATATCAGTGAGCTGTGGAGTCACACTTCAGAGATTTAGTACAAGTGGGAGCTGTAAGCATTTAGAATTAGAAAACTACCTTCATCTTCTGCAAGACTTGTTCTGCGTGAGTGGTGGGTTTTGGTTGGATGCTGGTAGCCTTTTTGGCCTGCTTTCATTATAAATTACCGTTCAGGAATTGTTGGCTTGGTCATAGAGCAGTATAGGCTTGTTTTTTCCAAAGGCCACGTGATAACTGGAATCATGTACTAACTGCAATTTTCTTACTTCTGGCTAGAACATAATATTGTGATACAACAATTAATATGGATACCTACGGTTCTCATCTTGCAACAGACCACCACATACCGCTTCTGAACTTTCCATCTTGTTTAAGTAATGCACAACAGGGAGGTGCCAGCTTCTGTGGGTTTTGTTGCAGCTCATTTTATAATAGATTTTCCTTCTCAATATTTGAGTTGCAGGAATTGAGGGCTTGCAATAGAACAGAATTTTTCTCAAGAAAAAATAAAATAAGCCCTGCAGCTTGCATAGCGCTTGGAAAATGTGAGTCAGGTCCACCCTCAAGCTCAGAAACCAGAAAGCAAATAAAAGAACCTCACAATGTTGCCCAAAATAAATAACCACAGTGTGGGGGCACCTGAATGGGGGAGCACGGGGGAGTAGTTCTTCATTTTTTTTAATCCTCAAGCTTGGCACATCTGCCAGAAACTGAATAAACAAATTGTTATTGGAGTCAGGAAAGGACAAGCTAATGTAAAACAGGCTGAGACATAAATTAGTAGTCATAGTAATCTGTCACAGGTGAGTGCTTCTCAGAGAAGTGACTTGAAATGCCAAACAAACCTTCTACTGAAATCATGGGAATGTGTTTATCCAACTACTTCATTTTCATCTAAGAATTAGAGACAGCTACTATGAAAAATGCGTATAGAGAAATATAAACACTGCAAACTGTTGTAAAATTTACTAGTAAGCTTCCTTCCGTGGCTTTTCTGCCATCATAGTGCCTGTGTAGCCATGTGCAGTACTGAGCAGTCACGGTAAGTCAGGCCTCTTTAAATCAGAAGTTATGAAAACTTTAAGCATGTCTTTTTATTTTAAATTCCAATGTTTTATGGAATACAATTTCTTCTTTTTCTTTGCAACCATTAGAACTATCAATGGCAAAGAAAATAAAAGGTGGAATTCCTGCATAATCTTAACTCCAACAACAGAGTTTATGGTTTTATGGGAAAAAACCACCCATGGTGCAAGACTAAGAATAAAACAATGACAGCTGGTAACAAGTAAATGTGCTCATCTTCTAAATGCTTTCATACTCACAGCAACTGCTAAATCCAACTTTGCCAAAACTTGTCAGGAAATGTCATATTATTTCTTTATATTTGTTCCTTGGGCTAGCACTGGCTTGTAACATTTCAATCTCAAGATGGTACGTTAGGCTAAAGATGATGATCATATGAACACTGAGGAAACTGTTAAGCAGATGTCAGAATTACTGGCCCAAATCAACAAATAATTAACACTCCTAACTTTGACCAAATGAGTAGGCCTAATAGAGCACACACACAAATACGTGCTCTGAAAATAACTGAATGGGGGCTATTTCTGGAGTGCTTGAGGAGCGTTATGACAGTATGTTTGTTCTTAGGCTTCAGCCAGCCTTAATCATCACCTCACGTTTCTCACATCAGATTACAACTGTTTAAAAAATTACTTCTGTCTGAAGTGCTGCTAAATTTGGAAAATGAATATTCAGCCCTTGTTTCGTGAGAAGTACTGTCTATTCAGGCTCACGTTGATTTGATCAGAACTGGATGAATAACGCAAGTTTAGCTTTCTTTTTTAGGTGTAAAGCTGAAACAGTGGTCCTAGAGGCTTTCTTGAATCTTTGCAATATGGGCTGTTTGGGTGTAACAACAAAGCAGGTTTATTTGATGGCTGAACAGTCTTAACACAGCTAAATAGCTTAGACAGCAAATCTTTATTTAGATTTAATTGCAGCAGAATCTAATTAACAGTTGTATATTAAAGACTTGAGAGTCTCTGATCTCTTCGAAAATCACCAATACTGCCAAAACTACAAACTCGTAAAAACCATGAGACTGATTTACATTGTGAGATTTTTGCACTCAAGTCATCTATGCAGTTTCTTTGGGAGGAAAATAATAGCTGTCATTAAAGACTAACAAAAACACAAAAGTGATTTAAAGGGCCAAATCTGGGAGAAAGCGTGAAATATTGGAAGAACTAGTAATGAAGAGACTTGCCTAGTGTATGCAGCAGACTACTTAAGTTATATACTGCAAAGTTTCAGAGTTTTTCATGCTATCATGAGGACGAATCTAGGAAACATATTTATATTTTAACTACAGAGTTATAATGGCAAAACTGTGCCCCTAGCATGGGTGGGTACAGCCCTACTCTGCCTGGCTGCCAAGTGATGGGGTGGGCCCGTAGCAGAGGGCTCCAGGTAACGTGAGGCTGGAGCTTATTTCTCACGTTTCTCTGCAGCAGTACAGACACTCGTTGGTTCACTTGATCTGATGTGCAGACAGGAAAAAAAAGAAGTTGTAATACTCCACTGAAAAGGAAGGAAGCAAGAGCTAAGGTCACCTACAATAATGATTTTATGTCTCTCCTTCCTTCGAAATCCTTGGCTGCTGCATTACTTCAATCAGAAGAAAGTTCAGGTTTAGAAGTAAAGACAAAAAAAAATGCGTGTGACTTTTTTACTTTTGTTTATCATCTTTTCCTTCCTACTCCTCCACCGTAGATGACTAATTTCCCCTTCAGTCCTCAGCGGGACTGACAGTACAGCATGGCCCCCAGCTGTTTCGGGAATGGCTCTTCATTTTGCTAGGAGAAACTTAGAATCATAGAATCATTAAGGTTGGAAAAGACCTCTAAGAGCATCCAGTCCAACCGTCAACCCAACACCACCATGCCCACTAAACCATGTCCCTAAGCGCCTCATCTACACGTCTTTTAAATACTTCCAGGGATGGGGACTCAACCACTTCCCTGGGCAGCCTGTTCCAAGGCCTGACCATTCTTTCAGTAAAGAAATTTCTCCTAATGTCCAGCCTAAATCTCCCTTGGCGCAACTTGAGGCCATTTCCTCTCATCCTATCGCTTGTTACTTGGGAGAAGAGACCAACACCCACCTCGCTACAACCTCCTTTCAGGTAGTTGTAGAGTGCGATGAGGTCTCCCCTCAGCCTCCTCTTCTCCAGGCTAAACAGTCCCAGTTCCCTCAGCCGCTCCTCATCAGACTTGTGCTCCAGGCCCTTCACCAGCTTCGTTGCCCTTCTCTGGACACGCTCCAGCACCTCCATGTCCTTCTTGTACGGAGGGGCCCAAAACTGAACACAGGATTCGAGATGTGGCCTCACCAATGCCAAGTACAGGGGCATGATCACCTCCCTAGTCCTGCTGGCCACACTATTTCTGATACAGGCCAGGATGCCATTGGCCTTCTTGGCCACCTGGGCACACTGCCGGCTCATGTTCAGCCGGCTGTCAACCAGCACCCCCAGGTCCTTTTCCTCTGGGCAGCTTTCCAGCCACTCTTCCCCAAGCCTGTAGCGTTGCCTGGGGTTGTTGTGACCCAAGTGCAGGACCCGGCACTTGGCCTTGCTAAACTTCATACAAACTTGCCCGGATGCAGAACATGCAGCCCATGCGCAGCCTCCATACTGTGTCTTTCTTAGATGCAGCTACTGACCACATGTGGAATGTGGAAATATGGCCTACAGCTTCCTTTTTGCAGGTAAAATGGTACCAGAACAGGATGAAGACCTGTAACTTCTCTTCCTCTCCCCCATAAGCTCTTTAGGTCTGGAGAGGACATCTGACCATGACTGTTGTACCAGCAAGAGAAATCCTGCACTAGTCCATTTACCTGCATGACTTCCCTCTGCTCATCCAAATGATAGCAACTGCCAAGGTTCCACCACTTGGCTCCTGGGCTTGTAGATCCCCTCCAAGGAATGCCACAGCCACACAAGGAGAAAATATAATGCTCAAAACAGTAACACGCGAAAATTCAATGCAATTCAGGCAAAGTCAAACAGTTGTTTCATATCTGACCCCAAAAACTTTTTGGTGAGCAGTGAGATGCAGCTGCACTCTGATACTGCAGAAATGGAGAAGTCAGAAGTACCTACAGGTTAATGAGACCATGAAAAATGCAGACTTAGTATTTTTCCTTCTGCATGGAGTTCTGATGTGTTTTCTATAGCTTTTCTCTGAATTTCTTTTTTTTTTTTGATCCAGAGCAGCTGGGAATATTACCCCTCCAGAAACAAGTTTTGCAGGAAAATCTAATTACATACACTATATTTCAACCCAGAGCACATTTTACAGCCTAGTTTGAAAACAAAGCTACTAGTTATGGTGCTGTAATGTTATTACCAATGTTATAATAGGGATTTTGTGTCTGACCTGACTCCTATCTTACCACTCTATCAGATTGGTTGGCTTTTGCAAAGTCTGATTAAGCATTAACTCAAAACATAAATCCTAAGGAATGTTCCCATTCACTTTGACATTTTCTAGTTTGCTGCCATGCATAAAAACCCCATTCTACAAAATCCTATGCTGTCGCTTTAGTGAATGAATGCAAAACACTCTTGGAGCCATAGTAAATACAGACTTTTACATGGAGACAATTTATTACAGCTGCATAATTTCTCACCCATTGCTATGTCCTGTATTTTCCTAATCAAACCACCTGTTGTTTCAGATAAATGGCTAGAACTACTATCTGCCTGTTTTAAGTTTAGGATCCGAAAAGGACGTAATAACAAGGTGGTCATTCAATCTGTATTCTCCAAACAGATAACTAAATTCAATATTCACATGAAAGACAAGTGTTCAGTTGGACAGAGAAGCAGCTGAAGCAGCTTGGTAGACTGCATGCTAGTGGGAAGAAAGTCCTCTGCCTTTAAAATCTAGGCTGTTCTCACAGTTAGGAACACACCCTTAGGAAACAGCAAACAGATTCTCCCAAGTACGGGGAAGGGCACACAGTTTCCAAATAAGGAATTCTCCATGGAGTCTTAAACAAAGGAAAACATCTTCTTTTCCTACTGTAATTAATTGAATCATTTTTCCCCTAGAAGAGACTTAAGTATACTTTCCTAGATGAACACATTCATTTCAGCATTTTGAAGTTCCTATGCTTTCAGTTTTGATTTTGCAAAAGGATATAGAAATGATGTCTCAAGCTCCAGCAGGCAAACTTGTTTCTCTAGCTTCTTTATATTCTCTGCTCCAATTGATTTGGGAGAGCCTGTCTGTCTGCAGAGACAAAATGAAAAGCTTTTTTTTTTTTAAATACAAACTATCTTTCTGAAGTCTGTAGAGAATATGTTCATATGACAAATATTTGTTACTGCTCCCAGAACAAAGGGACCAAACCCAGATGTGTATAACTTGTTTAGGAAGGGGGAAAAAAAAAAAAAAGCCTTAACAACTGTCTAATCTGCTTTTGCTCTATTGGCCTTTTGCTGAGTAACAGGCTTTAGGAACCTCTTATAATCAAGGTCGAAGATTGCTATACTCGCATAGATTTTAAAAACCACCTTTGAGCCAGTAGCTGACATGCCCTTGCCTTCCAGTTCCAGCAAAGCCACCTCCACCTCTATGTTACTTGCAACACCAGCTTGTGAGCTCCTGGACAGAACTGACAATGTCATTTATGTGCAAGTCTACAGGTCCTGTCTGGAATTCTGATTTTTCTCCTATACTAGTGCTTTGTATCAAGTTCTTACTTGCAACTTTCTGAGCTGTTTTAGCCCACAGGCAGACCTCTCAATTACTGTTGCAAGATCTTCCAATAAAATCAGGACCTAATTATTAGTGATTTTTTTTCCCTCTGAGAAGTTGGTAAGCAATCGGATTTAGTGGGGGCATGGCCTCTGACCAGCCTGCACCCTAAATATCTTCCCTATACCCTTATGTGCAGCAGTGGCTGCTAGCTGCTCCAGCCAACTCGGTCCCTGGAAGGTGCCAGCAGGCCTCCTAGTGATGCTCCCCAGAGCTGGCTTCAAGAACAAATACAGCGTTAGACCCTATAAAGAGGGCAACACAGCTGGAATTTCCATGCATATCATCTGACGCTCACTTTCCATCTCTAAGCTGAGGGCTAGATCTCAGTTCAGAACACCATTTTTCTGCTCCAGCGGAGACTGGAGTTCCTCAGACTTTTTTGCTGGTAACAACAGCACAAACAATATACACTGTGAAAGGAATACTGGGAGGATTGAAGAGGTTGTTTTGACTTTAAGGAAATAATGCCCTCATTCCATAAAGTTTCCTCTTCTACTTGGAGAGAGGGGAAAGGTGGGGAGGAGTAAGAGAGGAGATTCACACATCTCCTGTTTCACTTCTCTACAACACAATGGAGGGAGTTGCGTTCCACATCTGGCCTTAAATTGAACGCCGGACAAACCCGACCGCAGCCACTGCTCCACGGTTACACACTCTCTCTCTGCCGTGTTCATCCCTGGGAAGGCTCTCTCTTGCCAGGCCTGTTCTTGCCTCCTCCTCCCACCCACCCACCAGAGTTTCCCTGGCAGCTGTGTCTTAGCCTTGCTCCAGCCCTTAGGATGTCTCCACCTACCACTTCCTGCTATGAAAACCCTTTAGATTTATACCACATCTGCTAACTTGGATAACGAGACACCAAATGCTGAGCTGTATCACCTCTCAAAGGCACAGATGGGGGAAGGATGCAGAAGTGACTTAACGTACCTCGGCAGCTCTTTTTCTGTTTGGATTCTAGGGGTTCCGCACACATCAAGAACTGAGTCTGTTTTAGCAGCCCTTGAATTCCTTTCATTCATTCCAGCAGCCCCTATAGCACAGAAGAGTCACCACAGTGAACACTCCCTGTACAGCAACTACTGTGTGGGAGTATTTATGACTGTCCAATGCAGCTCTCAAGATATGACCGTTGTCCTACTACGGTTGTGATCCTTCATGATTCTTCAGCTGCAATAACCTGGCCTTGATGTGATCCTTAGCAATTGTTAGGGCCTTTACACCATCCCCTCGTGCAACACGCGAGTACAAACACGCAGCTCTAGTCTAGCCAGGCGTGGAAGGCTGCAAAGGCTTTTATCAGAGAGAGAACTTGGGAGAAGAGGCAGGAAGATGAGAGCTGTACAGCCCTGTGGAGACCAGGAAAGGAGCTGCAAAGGGCCTCCTCGGTCTCTTGGGAGGAGATGTTCCACAGGAAGCTCAGCAAGAAGGAGGAGCATGCTTCAGACTCCGTCTTGACAACTTTTTTGTGGAAAAGGGAGTGAATTAGTTCAATGCATCATTATTTAGGAGGTGGCTTGTTCTGTTTGCTCCATTCCAACTTCTTAAAAATGGAAATACCAACAATGAAATAAAGTTTCCAGAATCTCACTCCATCAGCGACTGAAAAGAAACACACATTTTTACATTTTATTTCTAGCTGGTATGTCATTTAATGTTGCAAAACTGTAATGTTTGGGCTGTAAATGCTTCAGGGAACTTGAAAGAAAACTATTTCCACTGGATCTTAAATCACAGAAACATTTCTATTACTATGAATTTCTCACACTGTACAAAAATGAGCTTTGATGCTTTTAAATTCAGCTCTTCTTTATTTGCCTCATAACATTATAGCAGGAAAGGGTTCATAAATATTGAGTATTATACCCCAAATAATGTCAAAACAATGAATGTCAAAATTCCTAAAGAGAAAAACTGTAGTTTTATAACAGTAGGCAGCAGGGACAGAAGAGAGAGACAGAGACAAAGAGAGAAGGTCATTCATTAAAAGCTGAACATTATACAGAAGCAAATACATGACTATTTTTCTAATAATGTAACTCTCAGAAAATGTATGCTATGAATCCTTTTGAACCCCTCAAGACTCACGTGTGGAATGCAATATGTGCCGGAGGCCCAAAACAAAGAACGCATACAAATATTTGAAGGAATTAATTTAAAATACTACAGGATACCTGCATGTAGTGAAAATTACTCTGACTACAATTTCAAGGCTCTTTATGCCTGAGATGAATAAAAGCAAGTTTCCTGTATTCCCAGAATACAGGAATATAGCTGTGAAATGAGTGATGTCCATCAAAATAATGGGCATGTGAGAACCTTAAGATTCTGCTCCACTGCATGATAAATTAGGCCTTTCTCTCCTTACTTTTACTGGCTTTCTTACATTAGGAAAACCTCAGTGCTGACCAAAAGCAAGGATTTTTTTCCCCCACAAGAGACCAATGATTATAACATTTCCTGTACAACCCACATTTCTGTCCCTTGTTTCCTGGAGATTATTAAAGTCCCCACCACGCCAGCCGAATTGTCATGACAATAAAACCATGCCCTGTTCAGTTTTTCAAAGACAAAACAGGATCCAAATCCAGGAAAGGATTCATGACTGTGAATCAGTTAAGGAGACTTCCCCCAATCCAGAGTTAGTTAAGTAAGATCCTGAGCCTCAAAGATTTAGATGTCTAACTTGTATTTAAAGGTACCTAATTACCTTTAAGAATCTGAGCCTAAGTCCCTTGGGGTTAACTTGTGGCTCTCTCCTTAGCATTTCCTACAGCTATTTCAGAGAGATCCCTGTTCAGTTTGCTGACACTAGGCATTTCAGGAGGGAACAGGTCTCTTATTTCAAACCTGTGGATGCTATTAGGTATCAGAGCAGTTAAAAGCTAAGGTGCTTCAAAGGAACTGCTGGCACCTTTTAAATCCCCATTGTGAATTTAGCTTCTCATTCCCACTGACTTGACTTGGCACACACCTGAAACCCACCTACTGTCCCTTCTTCTTATGCTTCCCACCTTCTATGTGCTTAAATACAACAACTTCTTGCATGAGCCCACATAACATGCTGCCTTCCTCTAAGAAGCAGCAGGATTTGTCTTTCCTCTCCTGCTTTGCAACATCCTTGCTTTGGAATCCATCCAGTAAGCTCCTTAAGCACATGGAGTCACAAGTACTTAGCACAGAAGGGTATTACATAAATAATAATAATAATATCGTTAATAGCCCATAAATGGAACCTTAAGGGGCTTCTAATCTTCACACGTGCTTGGAAAGCAACTTTCCGAAACTATTTAATTTGGGTGAGAGTTCTTAGCAGCAACATAATAAGCAAAATATCAAACAAGTTTGTACAATTACATAGCCAAGTGGGCTCCAGCACAAGGCAATATGTGTATATAGTTCGGCTGTGGCAGAGCGTTGCCCATCCCCAGATTCCTGAAGCTCATTTTTAAACAAAGTTTGCAGGGAACGTGTAGGATGTGTTACTCTTCTGCGCTACCCACTTGAAACCGGGTGCCAGGTTGGAGGAGTGAATCATTTTGGAAGCAGTGGATTTCTTTAAGTTTCCTGAAATAAGAAATGACATAATGTATGCAGTTACGCACACGCTAGCACTGTTGATGCCTACAGTGTGTGTTACACTGCTGATGCCTATTTTAATGGTCTTGATTTTTTAAAGTTAAATGATGTCATATATATTTTCAACAACCCTGGTGTTTGTAAGAACATTTTGTGCTCCATCTTCATGGAAGATTTCAGTACCAAAATTGCGAGCAAAATGAGCAGTTAATAATGCCGCTGGAGTTCCTGGTCTTACTTGTGACTAAAATGTTGATTATGTATAAAAAACAGAGATATCCTTGAATAACAATTTTTGCTTCAGACCAATTTGACTACAACGTCATCCCCCCACGGCTCAGTGGTGAAACCTTTGAAGAGGTACTAATCACCTAGTTTTCCATGAAATACGCTTATTTTAGTAAAAAATTGAATGGTTCAGAGTGGAGTATTGGTCTGCACTTGGAAGAGTTGTCCTGGAAACCTGCATTCCCAAAAGTGGCTAAGATACAGGCCACGGGCCCTCTCCCTGACACAGCATGCGCTTGTGTGTCGGCTGATACTTTCCAGTTCTGCTGCCTGACTCCGTAGCGGGCCCTGGGAAGCCACCAGCCTGTTTTCCACAGGGACATGGAAATCTCCTGGGGAAAAACAGCCTCCCCTTGGAAAAAGCAAGCTGTCATTGCTAGCCTACCCAGGGATGGGGAAAACTGCTGGCGTGGAAACTGAGGCACTGAGGTAGCCCTCAGGGCTGCACCCCTCTCACAGGCCATCCCGAGAGCTCGCGTGTGGGGTAAGAGTGGGTCCTCTGGGGCGAAAAAAACAAAGATTTGCCGGTATCGCCTCTCCGTTTCCCTCACGTTTTCCCTCTTGGCTCCTCGGAGAAGCCTCCGGGGGGATGACAGGGCTGGGCCGGCCCGCCGCCGTTCCCGCCCTCTCCCGCCCAGCAGCGGGAAGAAGGGCGCCCCGCCGACTTAACGGCCGCTGCCGCCATGGAAACGCGATCCCCCTCAGCGGGACGGGGGGGCGGCGGGCGCAGCGGGGCCGGGGACGGTGGCTCCGCCCCGCTGCGCCCGCCGCCCCCCGACCTGTCCCGCTGAGGGGCTCAGAGAAACTCGAGAAAAGTCAGCCGAAAACGCAGCGTCATGGGGTTTTCTTCGCGCCACGCAATGCTATTTTTGGGGGAAAAAAAGAATAAATAAATAAAAATCATGGTCCAAATTTAGTCAGAGCACCACTTGTTATATTTATTTATTTTTAACAACCTAGGAAAGCGGCAGCGCGCCGAGCTGGTGGGGAGTGTTTCCTGGCTGAAAGGGGAGGAATTGTACTTGAGGGGGGGAGACGGGGCGCTGAGGGGAGGCAGCGCTGAGGGGAGGCTGGCGGGGCGGGAAGGCGGGCGGGGGCTGGCAGGGCTGGAGGAGGCGGTGGAATAGCGGGGGCTGGAAGGGGCGGCTGTGGTGGTCGGGAAAGAGCGGTCGGGCGGGAACTGGTATAGGCAGATGGTGCTGCAAGTCTCCTCCTTCAGCGGCTGGAGGGACCGGAGTGTGGGGTGTGCAGCCTGCGGGGAGGCAGCTGGCGTGGATGGGGAGGCAGACAGTGAAGCCAGAGGGTAAAACAGGGTTCCTGAGCAAGGCAAAGAGAAAGAAACTCAGTGGGTTGAAGGGGAGGAATCTAAGGTTTGCCTGAGAAGAGCAAAGGCAGCAAGGCTACTCTTCATTAGCCGCCATTCCCCTCCCAAACGTGGAGGAGGCCCATTGCCCCTCAGGGTGCCGACTGACCACGCAGCCGAGGTGGTCCCAGGGCCGGCTGCTGCCAGAGTGCTGCTGTGCAGCCCTCCACCTCCGCCTCACTCGGTCTCTCCTCACCCCTTGCGCTGCCCTCTGCTAATCCTGCCCAAAACCAGGGCAAGGAAGCAGAATGGTGGAGGGGCTGGTCCTGCTCTAGAGTTGAGGGGAATGGGATGTCCCCTGCTGATAGACCAGCTGGGCTGGAAACATGGAGTTGCACCTACGACTTGCTGTTCCTCTGCTGTCAACAAATCACAGCAAGAAACCATCAAGTCCTTGCACCACTCATCTGAATAAAAGATGGCAATTTGCCACTGATAGAGTTAATCCTCCAGCACAAATGGCAGAAGGGCATGTTGTGGAGTGGCAGTGTTGATCAAGCCTGCTAATAATCATGCAGTAACATACATGAATTCAGATGATGGGATGAGTGTCCTCTCTTTGCTTTTAATACAACCTGCAAAATTATGCTGCAGGACTTGTTCTTAAATTATCTTATATTCATCACGTTGCAGGTTTCAATGGCATGATAGTGTGTTTTTTTCCACAGGATGCCTCTCTTCCTCGGTGCATGAGGTGGATGGTGCTCTGGGGATGAGTCGTAGCTGGGCACTGGAGGGGGATGTTATCCGGCTGGCTCCTGTTTCAGTTCTGCAGAAACTGGAAAACGTATAGTGAGTGACATGAGGGAGGTCGGAGGGAGACGGGATGGTCTCAGGAGCAAGGTCGTTAAATGCCACTTAGCAGAACTACAGTCTGTCTTTGCCTGCGCGACAGAGCTGCTACACAACGCTGGGCAGCAACTTAAACTCCAGCACACTGGCCACTGCAGGTGTGTGCTCTATTGCTTGGATGTCCAACCTGCCCTGTCGCAGCTACAGCTGAGATCACCAGACTTCTAGTCCCAAAAAAGAGAGTGCAAAAAAAATGCTAAATACTCTGAAAAAGTAAGCGAAACAAAAGTTGTAGGTGTCTCAGACTGAGAATCCAAATACTGTGTCCCTTGTTCATATTCTTTACCAGCCTTAAGGTTTAGTTAAATGAGCATTTGCTGCGATATCAAAGCTAGATTCTGTTTCCCCACATCACATCTGCCCGTACGCTGTTCCCTGCCTCTGCGCGGCAGCTACCAGCTGCCCAAACACACTAATGCAACCGATTGTGGGCCTGCAGTGCAGATGATTTACAGGCCAATCTCATAAATGATCGCATCAGCACTGCTATGGAGGCAGTGAACTGTGCTGCAAGAGTGGGACTGGGCAGCTGGAGATGGGGGCTGAGAGGGGGGGAACTTCTTTAACTGCTTTTGCTGTGGGAGAGAACTTTCCTATAACTACACCCTGAGTCCCTCATCACTTGAGTAGTAATGATGGTGTGAAAACTTGCCCCTCACCTCCAAAAGGCGTGTAACAACATATACATTGAAGTTGGTGAGTTACTCTGCCATCTGAGCCCCTGAGCAACATCGATGAACAATTCTCTGTGCAGAGCAGAGGTGGGGCAACATTTGGCATGTAAGGACACACAAGCACAGGCAGAACAGAGGAGAGATCAAATTATTGACCAGGCGCTCACCAAGTGGTCACTGGCTATTCTGCTCACCAAATGATGCCAGAATCCCAGAGGAGAAAAGCCCACTCTAGAACATCACATGTAATTAAAGACTGCATCCTCGCACAATTGTGCAAGGGGCTAAGTGAAGGGCACAGCTCTTAACCCAGCATTTGACTGAAATACTAATTTCCTTTGAGATATTCTGTTTATCCAAAAATTTTCTCTTCCCATGTAGATCTGGTCAGGACGGATGTTTCTCCATTTCAGCCTGCCTGTGACACCTGGGAGGTGCTGCAGACTGCGAGCAGTATCCCGATGCCCGAGGAGCGGCGATGAGCTCCAAGTCCTGCCTGCTGCTGGAGCAGCCCAGGCCAGTGTAGCCCTTCTCCCGCTCCGAGCTGGACAGGGGCTGCTGTCTTCTTTTCCTCCTGCTGAAAGCAGCCTGTGAGCTGAGCGCTGGGCAGCCTCAGCTGGCTGTGCAGGTGGAGGGAGGCAGCCTGTATTCTCCAGGGAAAGGCAGGCTCCGGGATACATTATTCATTTGCCGGGGGAGACTCTTGCCAGAGGGCAGAGAGAGAACAGGGCAGCTGGGCCCTGCGAGAGGATGGCTTGCCCCACCAGAGATCAATACGCTTCAGCAAACCGGGGAGCACATGCTGGCGAAGCCAGAAGTTAGAAGGGCAGAAGTTTCCTTTGTTCTATTTGTCTTACGGAAAAAAGAGATGAGGAAATAGGTTTAAGGATTCTGGATATTGAGAAGGAAATAACCTCTTTATTGACAGAGTAGCGCAGCCCATCCAGCAGTGGCAGTTTTTTTAAGGACTGTTTTAAGGTTGTCTGTAGCTGAGGAAATGGTGACTGGTAAGGGTGGGGAATCTAGAGAGTTTAGTGCATGTTTGTTGGGTTACTTTTGGTTTGAAATAAGGGCAGCTTCAGGGATGAGTGGCCAAGTTCCCAAGCCAGTATTTTGTGGTTTTACAATCACACTTTCAAAAATGTTTTCTCCTTCCTGTTGCTGTGCGGAAGATCCACCAAAATAGCCCTGAAGATTGCCAGCACACCAGGCAAAAGAAAAAAAATATTGCTAATAGCATCTGTTTTGCAGTTTGTGTGACATACAACACCAGGAGACAAATGAGTTTGAAATGCAAGTGTGTTTTCTATTGTTTGTAATTTGACAGTGACTCTTTAAGAACATAACATTGCCTCCAGAGTTTATTTTACAGTTCCCAGTAAATAACAGTTAGGCTGCCAGGCGTGGTTACTTTGGGGTTTTTTTAGTTGTTCCTAAAATCATGGTCTAAAAACTCCTAAAATGCAGATTGTGCTGTTGCATGTTTTTGCAAGGACTTGTTCACTGCGTCCCCACAGCATTCCATACTCTGCTTTACTGTTGCACATTTGCCTGTAAGTCTGCATTCGAAGAAATTGCGTTTCATAATTTTGTTCTCTGTAATAAGAAAATATGAACACTTCCCTTTTTTTTGAAATAACTATGATACAAAAATAATGAGCTAAACAGGGCACAAGTGGTGACTGATAAGTGACTGTTCATGCTGATAGCATGCCTCTTAGGATGGCTTTCGTCCATGCAGCCAGTACTCCTCAGGCAATGCCCAGGCACAAGCCAGAAACCATTCCCAGTAGGCAATGTGGGGACTTGCTTTAGGAGAGAAGGAGGATGCTGCCACATGGACACAAGCTGGGCAGTGCCACCAGCCCTTAGAGTCAGAGGACAGGCACTGAACCTGTTCAGGTTGCTAATACAGATGTAACTGAAATGATATATAAAGAAGGCAATTCCCCATTTTCAAGTGGAAGGCTGAGGAACAAACAATGAGGTGAAGCAGCCAGGGCAAGCAATAGGAGATCTCGGGAAGCCACACAGTTCTTCTTTTTATTAAGTTTCAGGGCCATAAATTCATGATGTTTCAGGTTTTGATAATCAGGTAACTGGTATGAAGCGCTGCCACAAATCTCAGCTTCATTAAGTACTTAGCTGTCCTACACCTTTCCTGTGTAATGGTCCTGGTCCTACACAGAATCTGTTAGGAGGATCTCAAGCCGGTGGAACATGTAGGATCTGCTTGCCTGGTTTCTTTATTGAATGGAGAGTGATTTTAAATAACAAAATGCAGATTTGTATTACATTTCAGCTGCACCACATATATCTGAGTAGTCTTTGTCAGAAAAATGTGCGTTTCCTCTACGATGTGAAATATGAGCCACAAGGTAAAGGGAGAAAGCAGCTGGATAAAATTTGTATTTTCTTCTACTAGAAGTCTGTAACCTCTGGCAGCAAGTGTTGTGTCAGCTGGGTGTGCACACGCCTCAGACATTGCTGCTACGCCTGCCAGCGTTTGTCTGCGAGAGACCAACATCAATTTGAAGGAGAAGGGAGATGTCAGGAACCTGTCTCCTTCAGTACGCTGCTTCAGCTATTCAACCACTAAACTTAGGGATACAGCAGTTGTAAAACAACAAAATAAATTCCAGCTTCCTTTCCCCTCCTTCCCCAAACCCCAAACACCCTGGGTTCTCCCTAAATAATGTCTGTGGTCACCTATTTAGATTACTTGCAAAGTTTCCATTTACCACAGTCATTTCATAGGAATGAGTGTGTTCCTTCAGTGCTAGAGAATATGGCTTTGCAATAATAAGAGCAGAAATAGGGAATGGGAAAAAAAACAGAGGAAAGCAGAGGCCTCGCCTCGTACTGTGCTTTTACCAAGTAGCCTGAGTAGAGAACCAGGGAAAAGCCAGGCAGTACTTCACCCCGAGCTATCACGTCAGTTAAGACTGAAAGCAATTACTGACAGTTTCACAGGGTTAAGACCACGTTTAGAGTTGGATGAGGTTTGTTCAGGCAAGAAGGCTGTCTATGCAGTTAACTCCAAACACGTTCAATTTGTCTGATTCACAGGTTGCCACATCTGAAAACAGTGAAGTCCAGTTAAGTTTTGAAACAGAACAAGGGGACCCACGTGCACCTTAAAACTGCCTTTCTTAAAAACAAGACAGTGAATGCAAGTCCTCACTTCTAAAGCAACTCTGCTTTAAAATCCCTGAGGTTTTCCTCCTCTCTCCTCCTTTTAGGCTGTATGAATACCTGGGGAATTTAAGTCTCAGAGACTTTCACTGGAGTAAGCACCTTGCTGACTTGAAGCTTCATCAGAACAGCAGTCTTATACCCCGAAACAGCTGTCTGTAGAAGAGCAGGTGGGCTATGCAGTTGATAAGCCTTTAAAATCAAGTAACAAGCTCAGCTGCTACATACTTAAGACAGGTCTTTTTTAACTTAGGAAAGACACAGATGTTAAAGGGAAGGTTATACATGTGCATACAATAGAGAAGGAGAGCTATTTCCAGCATGAAGTTGAATGTGTGTGGAATCAGGATGTGCTAATCCAGACTTGCGCAGATAATGCGCTGACTTCATATACTCCTTTGTTTTATGAGCTTGAAATTTTCAAAGGGGCCTCTGGGATTTGGGTATTCAACTTTCAGTGGTACCAAGGTGCTTAAATACAGCAATTAGCAGTACAGACTTACTATGAGGGCACAAAGAGAAGAGCTAAGTGACTTCGAGAAATCATTTTTTCACCAAAAGCAATGCCAGTGTGTGCTCCCAGCTCCCTTGAAGCGGCCATAGCTGTGCACCATTTCAGTGAGTGGCGTCCTTGAACAACAAAGCCATTGTGCTTTTGTAAATTGGCTTTCAAAGGTTCTAGGTTTTCCTTATCAGTATGGAGGAGGACAGGCCTCTTCTGAAATGTTTGTTGATCCTACTCTTTATTTTACAGGAGGGGCATCCTGGCTTGACCCAAAGAAATCTGCAGTGCTTCTGAAATGAGTTGTCACTGCTTTTGCATCGCTCTTAAGTGGAAGGCTTTCTGTGCTTGGCGTTGTAAGTGTCAAAAGCCTCTGACCTATGCAAGTCTACAGCCACATAAATGTGTTTCCCTTTTTATTTCAGTCTTTCCTCAGAACTGTGGAATACAGAAAAATGGTTACATTTCCCCAAACAATTCCAGTAATCAAATATAAGAACAGTAGAAAAATCTGTATGTGAACTTAAATGAAATCTTACAGAAAATTCAAGTGGATTTTTGTATAGCATATTTTTAAAGCTAATAAGTAGCTAAAAATGCACTTCATCTTTGGAATTTCACATGAAAACCACTTCTAAAAGAAAACATCCCTGTTTCTCCTTTTTCTCCTTTCCTGGGGTACTTGCCACAGCTTGTGTTTTGTGTATTAGGCACTGAATTGAAAGAGTCGAAGTGATAGAACTTGTCCTTCATTTATCTTTTTTTTATTTGCTTGCTTCTTGCCTTTCAGGCCTGAGTTGGTACCTTCTGTCCTTTACAGAAATAGCACTCCTTTACATTACATGCACAATCCACCAGCCCCTTGGAACAACCCACATTTTAGACCCTACTAGCCTCTCCTCTCCCACTTGTAAAAGGCTGGTGGGCTGAACTTGTCAGACTCTTTCTGTAGACTCTTACGATGTGTAAGGGGAGTGGCAGGAAGGAAAGAGGTGACCGTGGCACAGGGATGAACTACAGTGCACAGCAGTGTAGCCGACAGGTATAGAAGATGGCTAAAGGAGTACTGTGCTGGTTTTGGCTGGGGTAGAGTTAATTTTCTTCACAGTAGCTAGTACGGGGCTGTGTTTTGGATTTGGGCTGGAAACAGTGTTGATAACACAGGGATGTTTTCGTTACTGTTGAGCAGTGCTTACACAGAGTCAAGGCCTTCACACCCCACCCCACCAGCGAGGAGGCTGGGGGTGCACAAGAATTTGAGAGGGGACACAGCTGGGACTGACCGAAGGGATATTCCATACCATATGACGTCATGCTCAGCATATAAAGCTGGGGAAGAAGAAGGAAAGGGGAGATGTTCATGGTGATGGCGTTTGTCTTCCCAAGTAACCGTATGTGTGATGGAGCCCTGCTTTCCTGGAGATGGCTGAACACCTGCCTGCCGATGGGAAGTAGTGAATGAATTCCTTGTTTTGCTTTGCTTGCATGCGCACTTTTGCTTTACCTATTAAACTGCCTTTATCTCAACCCTGGAGTTTTCGCACTTTTACCCTTCCGATTCTCTTCCCCATCCCACCGGGGGGAGTGAGCGAGCGGCTGTACGGTGCTTAGTTGTCAGCTGGGGTTAAACCACAAGTACAGAAAGGTTGAGGAAAGGAAAAGACAGAAGAACATTTTAAGATACTTCCAGCAAAGCACTTGTGTGTCTATTTTATGGTGCTGTGTTTTGTGGCAGTGCTTTACAGAGTTTACCAGGAAGACCTTTAAAAATTCTTGGCCTCCACCCCACTGATTTATGTTGCCATCTAAGCCAAACATTTCACTGGCTTCCCCTCCTTTTTTTTTTTTTTTAATCCATTGGGTAGTTCCTTCTCCCCCTCCCTTTTTCTCCACACAAGATGCTCATTAGCTGTCCACAACTTTATAGTCCTTTTCCCTCCCATGCCAGGGATTGTCTGATCATGTCTCTCAGATAACTTTAAGGTACTTTAGGAAATACTACTAGAAAATTCCTCCAATTTTGAAGTCTCTCTTGTTACAGTTCCCTCAACTGTACATTGGTAGATCAAAGAAGCAGAAATCATTGCCAGCTGCATCTAAGCACAGCTCTGTGATGAGCACAGACTATCTTATCTTTCGTCTGTTCTTTTCCTGTGGCTGCTGTCCCCACAAGCCCATTCTTCAATTTCCTACCTCAGCTTGTGCCAAAAGTAGGATCCAGCTATTGAGGTATAATAAAGTGTATTAGAAGGGCTCAGAAGTTTATCTTTACAGCAGGCCAACAAGCACCGCCCTTTCAAAAAGTAGGATAAACAAAAGGGTGCCTCCTGTTTTACCTCCCTAGAGCAAAAAGAGAATTGCACAAAGATGTGAATTACACTCATATGGATGGCACAAATAATGGAATAGAAGTGTTCTCAGAGCAATAATTGTGATTACCTCAACGATCTAACCCCAGTCCTGTTAATCTGGACCAACACTTGCTCTCTAACAGCATACTTTGCCTTCCATGTAGATGTAATTCGTCAAATTGAATTGTGTTTTAACAGGGGCAGATCAAAGAAGTTGCCACCAGACATCTTTGTCAGATTTTAAAAAGTCTGTTTTTAAATCAGAAACTAGGTGACATAAAACATCTGGTGGCCTGTCCTCAGCAATAGTCATTTGCTCTGTTTACAAGGTAGAATTCTCTGCCTGCTCTAACCTGCCAGGGAAAGATTATAATATCCTCAGAAATGGTTTACATGCATGCTGGCCTTCATAAGCTGGTTTAAGAAAGCCACGTTTCCTGTCCGGTTCCAGCCTTTCCACACCTGGGAGGTTTCTTAGGAAGGAAGAGTTTTGATCTGCTCTTGTTGCAGTCTGAGCAGTGCCGGCTTGAAGTGGCCCTATGGTGATGAACACACCCTGCCAGCCCCTATGGTGATGAACACACCCTGCCAGCCCTTTGGGCTGCCCACAGCACCCTGTTTTCTCAGTGGAGAACACCCTTTAACCCCACGCGTGCTCCAGCTCCCAAGCAACAAGCCCTCAGTCTGCACAGTAGTTGCGTAAGTGGGGACCGCACCTGGCTTGCTCACCTGTGAATGCACTGTAAGGCGAGGCCAGCATGAATACACTGCAGTAGGTTGTGTTCAAAGAAAGCATATGCGCAATCCTGGCTCTGTAAGAGGGAAGGATGCTTCCTAGCAGAGCATGTTACAAGAGAGAAGACATCTTCCACTCCACTGCTTGGCTGCAAATCCAGCATTTGTTGCTGTTGTAGATATCATTCTTTGTAGAAACTTCGACTTGAGCTTACCTCAGTGAAAGTTGCAGGTGTTTTCTGAACAAGTAAGAAATCAGAACACTTAAGTTCTAATATTTCAACACTATATTTTTGTCTCAAGTTCAGGATAAAGACTGAAGAATATGACCCACCCACTCCCCCCCCAATGAAATATTTAGAAATGTTCTCACGTGGAAAGTTTCATTTTGACATTTTCCAATTTGAAAGAGTTTGTTTTGGCTTTATTTCACATGGAGATGTATACTCATAGGTAGTTTTAGTGCCTCTGCTTTACAGGATCCATATCCCATTCAACACAGTCATGGTTCTCCTAGTGCAATGTTCCATTCCAGCCAGAGAATAGAGTGCATTAAGGGAAAAAACATCTTGACAAGAAGAACCGTCCCACAGAGGAAAAAGGATTAACTATCTCAGATTACATCTCCCAGAAATGTCTTGTGGGGCTTAGGCACAAGCAGGTTGCTACCAAACTGATCCAGTGTGTTTCCAGTGTGTTCCAGCAAGCCATGTTTGAATTAAGATGATTGATTCACTGATCAAATACTTCATTTTTCTAGGGAAAAAATTACTAACTTCTTCATAGTTGCATTTTCCTATAATAAGTGTTTTGGTGCAAGTTTTAAAGCAACTATAAAACTTAATGTATATTTTGACAATCATCCTCTTATTTACAGACCTTAATACAGACTAAGGACACCCAGACTCAAGTCTTCAAAGTTTTGGTCAGGAAAGAAAGTGTTCAAAGGTTTACTAAACAGGACTACTATAAACTGGATTAGTCTCTACCATAGTTTTCCTAGACGGAAATGTCACTTCCAGCTTGATTCTACTCTGATGTTGGTCTTCCCCTCCAGTAACCAAGTTCTTGTTATCTGCAGCACAAGCAGAAGAACAGTTCTGTTGTGAAAGAAGGAAATCAGCATAGCCGCAAGTTCTGCATCAGCTCAGAATAAAACTGAGGTCTCGGAAGAAGGCCTGAAGTTGAGGGATGCCATTCAGAAATTCCAAGAAGCCAGTTCAGTTTGAAATAGACTGAACGGCAGGGAAGTGTTACTGTGAAATTGAAGGAGAAGTCCTCAATACTGCAGCTTTCACAATATAAAAACTGTATTTTCATCTCCTGTCACAAGTCATTAGGAATATCAGTTCCTGTTCAGATAACCTCACTGCTGACTGTACCTCGGTTGGAGGTACCGCTTTTCTAATTTTACTGTCTTTGTCTATGCCTTAAGACAGCTGCTCTGAATTTCCCAGCGACACCTGCAGTTATGACCCCTACAAGGAGAATTCATTAATTCTTCCCGTCTGTCTGGATGAAGAGCTATGGTAACCAAGTGTTTCCTCTGAAGTCCATGTGCATCCTTCTCCCCCATAGCCTTTGTATCTGTGCTCTGACACAGTGTTTGAAGTCAGCAGGTGAACAATGCACACTGCAGAGTCTCCTTTCTGAATTTTGGGATTGCAGTTGCCAGCTTATTCTCCCCTTCCCCCAGAAGTAACCTGGAGTAACAGGAAAGAGTCACAGCCCTATTCTCTGGCAGCTTCCACTTTGGATAATTACACCCTGCTCATCTATATCCCTTTTGCAGATTTAACTAGACACAGTTTCACTTCCCACCAGAGCTTGCCATGTAGTTTGCTGGGTGGTTAAGATACAGTTCACCGAGAAGATGGTGGATAGCCTTTGTGTATCTGAAATGTTCTGAAGTCCTTCTGGATGAAATATAGGCTGTGGCATCTGAGAGAAAACAGCATCTGAACAGACTTAGCACAGCCTTGAGTCTTTAGGCTATGAAAAAAGAAAAGCCCTTACATATGCTACTGAAACCTGATTCTTGATGAAACATGCACCGCTCAGACTCAAGATCACACCTGAAGATCAGAAGAGAAAACATCAAAACCCGAGACAGACCTCAGTATCTAGTGGTTCACTTCTCTCCCCTTTTGGTGGGGGACACCACACTCAGGGAACTGGAGTCCAGCTTACTCTAGAGGAGCAAGCCACTGAGGGATTTCCTTGGACACTGCAACTCTGGGCTCCTGGCAGCAGGAGGCTGCCTATGAAGTTCTGACACCCCAGGAAATCTGAGCTGCCGGAATAGTCTGTGAGAGCCCTTCTGCTTTGTATTGCTAACACAGGAGAGGCTGAACAGAGAACCCCAGAGCCCAGACCTCATGGGAGCAGCCTCAAAAGTTACCCCTAGTGTATCTCCCCTCTGTGAATGTCAGACACATCACCACATCAGACAAAGAGTACATTTGCACACATATTTCATGAGTGCTCTACATATTCTAGCTCCAGCCCTGCAACCCACCCACAACTTCTTGTTCATGTTGTGAACTAGCAGACTGACCACGCGTCATACCTCTTACCAGCCTACTGAGATAACTGCTACCACACTAATTCAGTAGCGATACATACAAAACAGTATTTCTCTCCTAAAGCCTAGGAAATCAGAACACCACTACCCAGCAAAAATAAACCAGCAGAGTTCATTACTTTCTTTCTTTCTTTCTTCAAGTTGATCATAAGAGACTTGAATCACCAAGGCAAACAACCTAGTCCCCTCCCAAACTGGAAGCCTTTGAAGTCTCTGAGCTGGGCATCCAGCCTTGTGAGTCAATTCATGTCAGCTGTGCCCATCCACGCTCCCCAGGAGGGCAGCTGCCCTTTGGAGGTCTTAAAGGGCCTCCACGGTCTGTTACGCATCCCCTGCATGTAGTGCTCTCCAACACTTGTAGCCATTTGTTGGCTTGCTGATGTTAATGTTCTGTGAACTCTTATCAGATATATTTATTACCAGGGTTGTTAATGCTTTGGGAAGGCACAGGCTGGCTTGAGTTCAAAGGAGGACCACGAGAATGGAAAATAAGCCCTGAAGGTGCTTATTTCAGGAGCCTGACTAATGCACCCTACTAAAGAGAAGATTGAAAAAGGCAACGTGATGAGTGGGTGTTGATACTTACAGCTGCAAAAGGTGTTTCAGCACAGGGCTTTTCAGTTCTGCATAGCAAAATCCAGTTTCTTGCTCTTGATGTTAGAACCTCCAACAATATATCAAGTAAAGTATATTTCTGAGAGGGAAATGTAATTAATCACCAGGGCAGAGCACAGGGGAGCATCAATAAACTCACCATTGTATGAGATTTTAAAAAGAGAAAAAGAAAGTGGTGCCGCATCATCAGAGACGTGACAGTGTGTCGAGGAGGGTAGGGCATGTGAAGGATGTGAGGTAGCAAGATCTTGAGGTCTCTCTTTTAACTCAATAACATATGCAAATCCTTTGTGTTTCTGCAGTGTAGTCTGTGAAGGTGGCAGTGGAAAGATGTTCAAGGTCATATTGTGATCTAAGAATGCTAGAAAATGAGGTGTTGCATCTTGCATTATTACTAGTGGATTTATTTGAACGCGGAGCAACATAAGAAACAACTGTGGTCCCATTTAATTCCAGAGAGACAACGCTGCATGTGCAAGAGCTTAAAGCAAAAAATCTAAATACATTTTGTCATTCCCATCTCTGCAGTTCCTTTGTTCAGTGGTTATTAGTACAAAACTCACATGAAGGAAAACAAAATGAAATCACTTGTTGCTCTCTTTAAATCTCAAATAGCTCTCATCTTCACAAGGAAGGTGACAGTGAAGGACAGTGTTGGTGATGGACAGAAGTTTGTAACTGTGGTTGTGGAAGTCAAGGAATGATGGGGAATGAATCTGGAGGGGGAACTGATACCCTGGAGGACATGAAGAGTAGATGCTCTTTATAACCAAGGAGAATAAAAGCTTGCTTTTTCTGGAAGGTGTGTTGCTTTGTGGAAGATTTGTGTAGACCAGGATGAGAGTTACAGTTTGGGTGCTCTCCTAGCTTCTTTCTGTGGCTCCTTTCAGTGGCTCTTTTTTTCCTGAGCTATCAGGGTGCTTATTGTAGCTGTTTGACAGGAATTCAGCCTGCGTGAACAAGGTAAGGAAGAAAATTTCCGTCATGTTCCTTTTCAAATCAAAAGGTTTAGTTAACAATATTCATGCTACAAACTGCTTAAATATTATGTGAGCTTTGGTATTTTTTGACACTGCTTATAGCATTAAGAAATACAGTTGACTACTTCAGACCATCCATACACTGTTCCTTCAGTGTTCCCTTTGAAGAAGAAGAATGAAAATGAGACTTCCTTGCCATCCAGGGTCAGCGTGTTTCATACACTCAAAAGGCTGGAGCACAACTGGAAAAAAAAAAAAACCAAACAACAAACGTAAACCCAGTGAGAAAACAGAGAATAGGGCTTTGCCCAGTCTTGCCTGGTGTTAGCCCTGTGAGAGAGCGGCTGCCCACGAGTGGGGAGCTGCCCTCCACAGAGTGATGGGGCCAGGCTGGGCTGGGCAGCCCTGCTTTGCCTCCTGTTTCTGACCAGAGAAGGAAGCAGCGGCTTGTCCTGTGTCCCTCCTGACTTTCCGGCCGACTCTGCGCTGTTCCCTGTCATCTCAGGGCTCTTCTCCTGGTCCTTAGGTCCCCGCATTCTTCAGTGTATCTCAGCCCTGCCAGCCCTGGCGTCAAGCCCGGTTTGCAGGGTCAGGGGACAGGGCAAGCTTGGTCCCAGGAGAGGCTGGTAGGAAGGAGGGAGCAGCAGGAGAGGGTAGTTGGTTTTTTTTTAATAAGTTGAGGAAAAAGAATCAAGGGTCTGCCAGTAACAGGTTTGTCTCTTCTCATTGAACTCAGCTTAGCCTTGCAATGAAGGGCATAATTAGGTGTCCCTCTCTGTAGCTCGTGTTCTTTTATTGTATGAAATTACAACTGTAACTTAACGTGCAAAAATAAAACAAAGATGTTAGAAGGAGCTTTCCATTTGTAACATTGTTATTGGGAGCTGAATCCACCCTAACTGAGGTAAGCAGAAAGGATTTTGTGAAGGACACATAACTTTGCCTAGACTTTATAGACTTAAACTGGAGACACAATGGGGAAATTAGGTTGAAAAAAGAAAATGTTTTTACATATATATGCAGCAGTGACACAATCAGTCATATGGCAAGAAGGCGTGTACTGCACTGGATCAAAGAGGAAGAGCCTAGCATGAGATTAAAGGGGGGATAATTGCAAGCAACCAGAAAGTTTTATAATAGAGGTGATAATAATATACAGCAGAGGAAGGAAACTGCAAGGAACAGAAATGAGGATAAAATGCAAATAAAAGAGATCCTTTGATCCTTCTGGCCTTCTCCCTATATAACAGAATTATTTTATCACCCACTTACTTCATTTCCCTTCCACTTTCATCTTGCTTTCCTCTGATAGCTTTCTAGTTCCCCTGCCCTGCACTACACCAGGTCTGCCTCCCTCCACATGTCTTGTAGCAGTGCAGCGCAGGATACATCTTTATCAAGTGCCAATTCTAAATATGAAACATCTTCAGTGAGAGACTGTACTTCTCATTTTGCTGCTGACTTTGGGAAGCAACAGAGCTGGCAGAGGGATGACCTCTGGAAATCACCCCACATAGCAAGCCACATGGCATGAGTTCAGCCTGAAATGCCAAAACTCCTGACCACCATTCTGGGAGAAAATATAAACATTTAAAGAAAAGAGAACCCAAGAAAGAAGCAGCCTGGGAGTGGGATTTTCCAGGTATTTTTGGAAATTTCAGATTTTTACCAAAGCCATGGAAGTAAAAACCATCTTCCTTCCTCCTTCCATCCCTTATTCTGTATCCTGTTTGGTTTCACAGGTCAAGAGGTCCGTGACCAGAGGAAGGAACCAGCCCTTTCTAGAGAGGACGTCATTTGAATCTTCTAACAGAAACTTCCGCACTGCAGCGCTTCAGAAAGCCTGGTCAGTCCTAGCTAAAAGCTCAGGCTAAACTTGGTTACCTGAGTCACCACTTTACAAACGTCATACCTCAGGCATGACGGGAAATAGCAGCAGTGATACTAATATACACCAGAGCCAGGAACCTGCAAGGAACAGAAAAGAGGGGAAAAATAAAAAGGAGGAAAAATAAAGAGCCAGTTTCTGCTCTAAGATGGCTAGAAGGTGTGTTGATGGCCTAAGAATAGGTAAAAAGCATGTCTGGCAGTAATTTCTGGGGGTGGCTTGCTCTCTGCTAGCTGTGAGGGGGTGAGACTTTAAAGCACAGAAGCTTTAGCCAGAAGGACTCTGGTGTTTGTGTTTGAGTAGCAGTTCCAGCTGTGTGGGAAGATGAAGGCATGCTCGGTGCGCTCCCATTTCTGAGGGTGCACTGGGAAGGCCTGCTTTGTACGTAGTGCTTTTTCTGATGATGCTAAAAGAGCAAGGCTGTAGGAACGAATTTGTTCCCTCTTCTGAGGTAGGACTCGGAGCACCCTTTTTGTTGAATGCTTGTATGGGCACTATTAGCGAGAGCCTTGCTGCTTTGAGGGTAGGGGATGCCCTGAGAGTGGGTGAGGCCTATCCCGGGGAGTAGGAAGCAGGTCTAGTGGGGCAGTAGAGGTGTAACAACATGAAAGGGTGTCCAGTGCAGCATCCCACCACTTCGGAGTGGGATGAGAATGTGATTAATCCTGTCCTCCTCGTCACAGCCCTCAGGCTTTGACAGTTCACTCCTGGCAGAGCTTCCTGCCAGCGTCTGCTTCCTGTCACCTTAAATGGGCTCACCATTGAGGGACGTTATTAAAACTATTCAGTTTTCCACCTACTAACTCATTTTTTTATCCTCTGGATCCTAAATAGGATGGGTGAATTAATTTGCGTGATACGGACGAGTGCTTAGAGGAGTGAATAACAGAAGTTTAGAGCATATACGCCTCACTGTGCCAGCTATTGTCTTATACCATGCTGGTGGGAAACGGGGCAACAAGAAAGATCTTAGAAGTGAGACAGGAGACTTGGACTTCCACAGATTAATTAGTCAAATGCACTCAACCACAAGAAATGAGAGGGACGCTCCATGCCTTGTACACAATGAGATAGTTCGGTATTGGTGATAAAATGGTACAAATACAGCTCTGATCTGCAAGGATTAATGACGAGATTTCTGTTACTCCAGCGCTTCCCAGCTAAAGCTGTTCCTAAAGCTTTGCGAAAAATTTAGATAAATCCTTCTCAAATTTAAGAACTGCTTTTACCTGATAGATTTGCCATGTTTCAGTGTTGTGTAAAAGATGCAGGATTTTGTGTGCTCAGGAGTTAAAAATGAAAATTTAAAGGGGGGATGTGTCCCTCTGGGATGTGCGCTTTGCGTTCGCTGAGTTCCCCGCCTGGGCCTGGAGGGCCAGCCTACCGGGGTTTCGCCCACCCCGCCGTGGTGGGGACTTTTGCCGGCTGCAGGTTCATTGCCTACCACAAGAGGTCAGCACTGGATAAGGTTGCACTTCCAGTGAATGGTCTTAAAAATTTTTTCAGCGGTCGAGAATGTGCAGTTCCCACCTGTTTCAATAGAAGTGATGAGCGCTGAGTTCCTTTCAGTAACAGTTTTATGTAATACAATTTTAGCTTGCACATATTTTTAATCTCATCTCTCCTCAAAAGAATTGTTTTCTAGTTATTTTCCCTTTTTCTGCATGTTCTCGTTTTGAAAACTAATTTTGTGAAAAGGGTGTCTGAACCATATATATACACACACACACTCTCTCCCTCTCTCTTTCTCCCTCTCCCCCCATATATATTATGTATATTATAATGTATATATAAAAGATGCTGCTTATACTATTATGAAGGAAAGCTAAAAAGCCTGCAAAGCTAACAGTTAAAAAGTCTGGGAAGGAAGGGTAAGTCTGCTTCTAGGCAAAAGGGAATGTTCACCTATTACTGAAAAATACTAAAGTTAAAGTTTGGTGGACCAGTGATCCGCAGCGTCAGATCGAGACACCTGGAGCTATGCCATAAGGTTGGTTAAAAACAAGCTTGGTTGATAAACCCAGTCCTTGGTAGTGGTTCCTCCCTTTCTCCCTGTCCATAAGTTTTGTTTTGTTTTTACAACCCGACCAAAAAATCAATGAAGTCTTGTTTCAGAGCAGACGCTGTACTATAGTGACTACAAGGCAAAGCTGAGACGGAAAGTGATGAGAAATTCGCTTGTCATTTGCCTTGCATTGAAACAGATGTGTTTGTTTGAAAACACTTCTCCTTTTCCAAAAATTGTAAAAGAAAAAAAAAGCTGCATGTGTTCATGGTGGTATCATCTGCAGATAAAGCAGGAAAATACAATTCAGGAAGGTGCAAATTCCTTCTCTCTCTTTCTCCTCTCCAAAGCTAAATTTAGAACATAAATCTTAGCATAATATTTGCTTTTAATTTTGTTAGCCAAAAAGAGAAACGTAGCTTAGTCTTCAAACCAATATGGCAATTTTTATAACCTAAATATTTTTCTTGGCATCATAAAAAAGAGTGGGTGGGAGAGGGAGAAAAGAGTTGGCAGTTTAAGCAAATAAACTAGAAAATAATGTGTTCAATTAAGGGGTACTAAAATAATGTCATTGTTCTCTAAGTGGTATTTTCATTGCTAAAAAGTTGCTTTTGGTGCAGCAGGTTTCCACTAGGACCTCGCAGAAGAAGTAAGATTGTAACATAATGATTCTGTAACACCACATTTGGGAAACGGGTCTCAAACGTACTGGCATAAAAAAAAAGATGATGGCAACATTTGAAGTACAAAATGCACAGGGTATTTCAACAAAAATTGTTTTCTTGCAACCAAGAGTATTTGAAGCCCAAATTTGAATTAGTGGATTATTTTAGCTAAAAGAAATGAGGTTAGAGGAAGTTATTGAGGCAGGCAGAGGAGGAACCATTCTGTCTCAAAATTTTCTAAAGGAAGTACACGAGGGTGTGAAATATTTCTAAACCAAATGCACCTAAGGGAGTCACTTCTTAAAACTGTTCAGAACTGGCTCAAAAAGAGACAAAGCCTGTGCAGGACTGAAGAGGAGGGAGAGTAGGTATGGAACATTGGGCTAAAATGAAATCCCTTTTCTTTAACGTACAAAAGCAGAAAACGTTGTTTGCACAAAGAGAACTGTAACGGGCTGTCTGCCTGTCTTCAGAAACATCAATTACAGCAGAGATTATTATCTCTTAAAGTGGCGTTTAATTAGTGGAATTTAATCTGAAATACCACTAAAACGCTTCCTTGCTAATTATACGACTTCAAATCCCTTCCGTTTTATATCTAGAGGAATCAGCAGTAGGATTCCCTACTCTAATGGTACAAGTCAGGCAGCTCTGGGTACCCGCCCGGCAGGAGGGGGGCTATGAGGACAACAGACCTCCCCAACAGAAGCTACAAGGAGCGCTCTTTGCTCCAGCAGTGCCTGGCATCCACGGGATTACAGGCGTGTTTGGGAAGGGGCCCTTTGGACAAGCCTGGCTGTTAGCGACGATACGCGTTGGTGGGCAGCGGGGCAGGGTCTCTTTGCCCGACCTGTTTTGCCTCTGGCTTAGACAACAGGTTAGTTTAGAGATCTTCTTTACTAGAGATGGACGTGTATGCACGTGTGTGGTCAGGAGGCGTTGCTTGAAGGGAGGAGGATGCGAACAGAAGAAGAGTGATTAAACCGCTCATTAAATTTAATAGCCTTGCTATTTATATTGGAGTTGGCTTTGCAGCAGTGGGTAGGAATGCATTAGCCAAAGGAAAATCTAAATATGACCTAACAAAGCTAGAAGGGGAGTTGAAAACTTGCACAGAAAGGTACTAGTTTGTACTTTTTTTTTTTTTTATTATTAAACAAACTACTCCCTGTTTCAGGAATGTCTCTCCAACTTGCAAGTTTAAAGCAGTAACTTCATTCGCTTTACCATGAGAAAGGCATATCCTGTTCAAATGAAGCTTTGCCTATCATGAGTGCTCCTTCTTGCGCACAGAGAGGCTACTCCTCTACTGCCAGGCAAGAGCAGGACAGGAAAAGCGTATCTAGCTTCATGCATCAGGAAGACCAGTTTTATGGCATATATCCCCCTGGAAATGGGAAACCATGGTCACTACCTAAAGGCTGCACTTAAAATTCACAGGGCCAAAACTTAAAATTCAAGGGCCACATTCCTGCCCTGTGTGTCTTAGCTCATGTTATGGTGTCTAAATATCTGCCTTCTGATCGGGGGGAAGAAATTGAGTCCTGTTTGTAATGAAGTCAATGCAAAGGCTATCATTGACTCGTGTCAGTCCTTGGCTGATGTGCTGACGTTCATGGCTGTAAAAAAACTAAAGTTCACATAAACAAGTAGCAAAAGTTATACACAAGGGTTTTATTATATGAATAATTTGACATACTCCGCGGTAGTCAGATACAAGTGCATTCAATTCATGTTTTGTGGACATCGTAACAGTCGGAATATTTCAGCTGAACAGTCAGTATTTGGCTGAATTCAAGCCAGTGCAATTCATGACATAACCATAAACAGGAAGTTACAGGTCTACAATGAGGTTAGACTAGATAGCGACAGCATAGTTATTGTCACATGAAAGCATTACAAAGTATGAAAGCCCAGTATTTCAACTATCTCTAAAATGGTATTTGTACAAACCTGTCGTAGATACCTAAATGTAAGGATTCGTCACATCAGTAATGGATCATGACTTTCTCTATTTTGGGGAGTTATTTCAATATTCAAAACTATTTGGGGCAACAAGAAGAAATGTAAACATCTGATGGTCCTTTGAAAGTCCCTTCTGAGAAAATACATTGTGTGCCACAGGAAAAGTGCATTCTAACTGGTGTGTCTGCTATGGCCGGTTTGACTCAAATTCACATAGCACCAGGTATTTATCCATTTCTGCAGTAAAAAGTTAGAAAATCTTTGTATTGACTCAGAAAAGAGAAAACAAAGTCAAAAGTTTTTTTCTTCTTCTTTCTTTAGAGGAACAACAGATAAATAAAAAAAACCCCACCCAACATTTAAACAGTTACCTCTTATGTACAAAGGAACCAAAAGCTAGCAAAGCGCATAGCCAGTGAACAGTCTTTATTATTTTTTTCTTCAGGTTCTTGTACCTGAATATATGAATTTATTTACAGGTGGACAGGTATCCACAGAAGTAATAATCAGAATACTTCTATTTGGCTAAAAGTTGTATAAAAAAAGACAAAACACTTTTTTCAAATACTTTCCAAATATATATATATATATATATTAAAAGCATTCAGTATTTCCATTAGTGCCAGAGTTGGAAGCTCTTTCTCATTTTAAAAAGTTAACTTTGTGATAGTAAGTGACAGCAAAGGACGGACGGTTGCAGTCAGAGCTTTGATTTGAGGGACTGCAGCTGGAGCTACACCAGGCCCACGGGACGGTTGCAGATTGCAGAGAAACGCAGTGGTGTCTTTCTGTTGCTGCTGCAGGCCGCATCCTGGTAGCGGAGATCCGCCAGCTCCAGAGAGCCTCCCGCACCGCGCCCGCTTCCCCACAGCTACCCCTGCGTAACCCTCGGGGGGCAGGTCCTCCTCCTCCGCCGGTATAACCGGTCACGGCTGTGGGAGATACGGCAGCTGATGACCGCTGAAGACCTGCCCTCCAGCGTTCTTTTTTCAAGTCACTGGGTTCTGTGGACCACGTTGTAGGGGCCCTGGTAAGGAATGTGTTTTTCTATTGAGCAACATACAAAAAGCACTGCATTTTTTTAAAAGGACAGTGTTTAAAGAAAAAAGCAACCCAAAAACCTCTGAAGTAGTGGAAGTTTTCTTTATGCAAATGGACAACTAGCATGGGCAGGTAGCTCAATAAACGGGAAAACATAATTTCTACGCTAATTCTTGTAAAGAATATAAAATTAAAGGCCTTAGCCTATCAAATACAAATACATACTGTAAAAATATTTTTCAATTAAACATAACCTAGATGAGTGCACACCTCTGGATAGATAAGAATACCACTGCCTTCATACTGGTATCAAATATTTGAATAATTCAGTTGCATATAAACAAAATCTATCTTTGTTGGTGAGTCCAGGCTTGCTTTACTCTAAAGCAAGGATATTCTTAATACATGGTTTTGGTTTTTTTTTCTTTCTTTCTTTCTTCCTGTAGGATAAACTGTAAGAAACACACTTCATTCATTGACCAGACTGGGCTGATGTATATTACAGCAACAACCCAAAATTTAAGTAAAAATGTTGCATGCAGTACCTTTTCCCTTCATTTAATTACACCAGCTACAAGAACAAGACATCCATTTTTCATCTTTCCTACTCCCTTCCAGCAGAGGGTACGCTAAAAACAAGGTCTGATCCTTCGTCTCTCACACACCCCGGCCCTGAGGTCCAGTCACCGCTTCGGATGAAGGATTGAGTGTTTTGAGGAATGCATCCTCTGGGGCAGCAGGTCCCAGCCGTGACACCTCAACCCCTAAGGAGCCGTCCACGCCTCCTAAGCGGAGTGCTGCAGAGCACCGTGGAGAAGGGGCGGTAAGAACGGAAGGGGGCTGGTGGGGTGGCTGAAAAGGCTCCCATGAGGGGGAGGATCGTGGCCGCAAGCCCAATTTGCAGCGGCCTCCTCCTTGGCATAGCTCGTTCCAGTGTTGCTGCAAACTCCCGCTGACCCCCTGTGAGAGAGCAGCTGCTGGTCCCGCTCTGCTGCCCGAGCGTGCAAGACGCTGAGCGAAAGTGCGAGAGGTGCCAGGGCCGGAGCAGCAGCAGCTCTGGCTGAGCGAGCACAGGTACCACATCCCTCTGCCTGGCCACGCCGGGCCGGGACTCCAAACTGGTCCCCCGGAGCGTGCCAGGTCCCTGCCTTGGCCACAGCCCCCCGGCCCCTCTGCTCCTGGGGCCCTGCGGCTCAGCACTCCTCCGCCTGCGTCTCGGGCTTTTGGAGAGCAGAAAGAAGACAGGAGACAAATACAGATGCTGAAGGAGATGGGAGCACCTTCAGCTCCTGAAGTTTGGGGGTTGCTAACTTAGGGGAAAGGTTGGAGTTGAATCGATTCAAGATACAGTATGCAGCTGTAGGAAAATGCGTAGTTTGTACATATACATTCATTTACAAAGATCAAAGGAAGGTTCTTTGCTATGTAGTTTAATCACCATCTGCTTTCAACAAAAATGCGATTTGACAAAGCTACAGGATACCAGTCAAGCACACAGCTTGTGAATTAATGGCATTTCCAAACTAAAGTATTAGCTTCTTTTTTTTCTTGCTTTTTTGAGATAATTTTAAGTAGTTTTTCATTCGAAGACTGTTGTTTCTGTAATACTGTATAATAGATTTTGGGATTTCGAGAAATTCCAATTCAACTGTGGTTATCCGAGTATTGGTGCACCCTGCTCTGAGGTTTATCACCAAGTATAAGTAAGTCCTGTAAGACAAACAAGCAAACCAACAGAAATCTGGTTTTAAATATGGTGCATGAGCTAGATTAAAATGCAATTCTTTTAAAATGCTGAAATTCTAGTTTAAAATGCGATTCTTTTAAAATGCTGAAATTCTAGTTCAGCAGCAAGTAGTGCTTTTTTGCTTTTTTGGCAATAGCTGAGCTAGTATATAGAAAATTCTACGAGTTTTCTCACTTTTGCTTTTATTTCACTTTGGAACTTTCCTAGCTGCTTCCCATGAGGAACGTCTATTGTCCTGAGCATCCCTGAACGTACAACAGTAATGTACCAGGCAGGATGGGCTTAAAGACAAGGAGAAAACCTTGGTTTAAATGGTTTATTTTAATCTTGTTTTCCATTTGTGCTTTTTCTGAAGAAAAATTGCTTTCTTACTTGTGATACTTACTAAAACACAGTGGTTTGCTACTAAATGTAACTTTTAACAAAGATTACTGCTTTTTACTAATCAAGATGTTCTATAAATATTTAATTCAGCAATGAATTGACTTTTTTCATGATACTTCACGTTCTTAATTTTTACTTAGGGAAAAAAGTGGTTAATGCACTTATTAGATGACTTGGATTCTTGCAATTTTTATTCAACCATATCTAAGAACATTGCACAAACGCATTTTTGAAACTAGAAAAAATATAATAGATAATCAGGATTCACAAGGAGGAGGGTAAATTTAGCAAAGCATATTTTGCCGTCGGTGAAGAAACACTGCCTGTAGCTAGTGAACTGATCATTCACTGGGAAATGAAAAAGCGGAAAACTTTTTTCCATACAATGTATGGGTTTTTTTCCATACAAACAATGAATATTAGAAGTGCAAGAGGGTGAGATTTGCTCATTCTAAAACCCAGTGACCAGAAACAAACTATTCATTACCTGAATTACTTGAATAACTGGAGTAGAATAACTTGAGAAGAAAATATTCCTTCTCAATTTTTAGAAAAAGTTACTCTGTCCAAAGCTCGTTTAGTACATTAATAACACTCAGGAGCTAGTGCTTAGCAAATTCGTAATTCAGTAGTCTTTCTTTAAAGTTTCAAGTGCAAGCACATACTTCTTAGTATTTTAACTTAATTATTCTCATAGACTTTTAGGCATTACACATTGCTAATTTTTAGGCATTACACATTGCTAATTTCGCAAATGTTTGTAATTTACGAAAAAGATCTGAAATGTTTGGAGCATCACGACTTGTACTGAGAATGACTCCTTACATATCTGAAGTCTATTGGAAGTGCTCTTGGTTCAGCAAGCAGAATCGACTCAGATGCAGACACAAAGATTTTAACACTTTTTTTCATATAAAGTAACAGCAAAATTCTCAGAGGAATTTTGGAAAGCCCAAGTCTGCATGTTTTTGATCTAGCACTAAAACATTGTCAGTGGCAATAGATTGCAGAGGCTTTTTGATGAGTTATGGCCAAGGTCCTCTGAATTCTGGAGTTCTCCCCAGCTGCCAGCACTACAGGGAGACAGTGAGAGTTTAACAAAGGTCTGCATGGTCGCATTTTGTTGTTCTATTTGGTTTTTTTTATCTCAAGAAAAAGAAAAGAAAAAGCACCTGCTTCTAATAAGAAACAGTTTTTTGCTATGTGCAAGTCACTGGCAGTGGAAGTCCCTTATCTCAATCTGCTGTGCTGGCCCACAGACTGCCCCCAGAGGGCAGAATCGAATCAGATTGCCAAGGAGCATCATCTAGATGTGAAAGTCTTCTCTTTTCAGCTCTCCTTCAAACATACATGAAAATACACAACCTAGTCGGGCAACAGAACTGTCATTTGTGCTGCCTGATGAATGCCACCTTGGAGTAGGCCTGTCACTGCTCTTGCTCCTCGGCCAAACACAAACTGAGTTTTCAGAGACACCCTGTGCTTACTGCAAAGGTTTTAAGCATTTTTCCACAATTGCAAGACCTAAGCACGCTGTGCAGCACTCATCTCTGTGGTGGGATGTATAGGTAACATTAATCTATGCTTTCTCGTCAGCACAGGTATCACGGTGCTCAGCAATGTTAAGCTCGTAGCTTGCGTGCCACTGGCGGTGCGCTTGCCACGCTCCAGGGACTCCTGGTAGTCCCTGAAAGGACACAACAGCTTTCCAGCATGCAGAAATACCTGGATCCTGCACATCTTCTGTAGGCGAAACTAAAGCTTGATTAAAAATGGCAAGATGATTTGCAACTCAAGGCGAGACTGTACTCATGCTATTGGGGCAACGGTTAGCTTTTACTTTTACCTATGGATGTAGAAATGAAAAAGCAGAATGTCTGAAAGTCTCTTAAAAGGAACTGGTGACTCTGGGAGGTGGCCGACAAAGCGCTTTTGCAGGGATTTCACACCATGGTGTCAAGGACTTCAGAGCTGTGCGCGGTCTGCGCACACAGGCGCTCACCAGCCTGGGAGAGGGGAGCCAGGAAGGACTCACCCTGGGCAGACAATGAGGGCATCGCCGTCTCTCTCTCTCCCCTATTTACTGCCGTGTGCTTTGTCTTCCAGTCACTGCAGACTTCCACTTTTCTAGGCGTGATTTGGAATAGAGTTTGGACAAAGTAAAAGTAAAAAAGGTCTTTATTTTTCAATACACTCCACAAGATTTGAAGGGATTCTGAGCTGGGGTAGTGTAGCTGTTCTTTGTTTATAGCGTTGAAACTGGCATCTAAAAATCCTTAAGCTATGCTACATGCAATAGTATTAGGGCTGTTAAGTTTAACACCAAAACCAGAAGGAAGACGAGTTCTTCATTAGCTCATTTAGGAGCAAGAAGATTGTCTTGTCTGCGAACTAGAACACTAGTTCCCAAAATTAGAGGGGATGAAGGCAGGAAAAACCAAATGGAAATACCATTGTCAACCTGGAAGTGGGCCTGTAAGCATAAGAGTTTGGAGAGCTACTGTTTAAAGCAGGAAAACACATACTCGCATACGGCTCCTGGTGGTGGCTTGTACTTGCATGAGTTCAGCCCCTCCAGGGACCCCCCTCAGACTGCCCACTATACAGCACTGCATTAGCATAGTGAAAAACGTATCTCTTTGGTAATTACGTTAAACTGATTTCAACTTTTCTGTGATCTCTTTTCATTTTAACCTGGCTTATTAAATAGTTTTATACTTCTTTAAACTAGATTAGGCTCATTTTTTTAAGACCCGTATCAATTAAACTAATGCAGGTTTTGCACAGAAGCAAATCCAATGTCTAGAACTTTGTCTCCTGCTTATTCATATTCCATTTTAAACCATGTTATCAATTAATGTATTGAATTTACCAAATGGTAAATCATTTCAGAAGCTACAATATTTCTCAACGTATTGTTAAAAACGTCTCTCATCTAAGTAGTTTATTTGCTGTATTTTATGGAACTTGCATTTTTATAAAAACATCTTAGTTTCATGGTTAATTTCTAGTTAAAACTAGATTAACAAAACCTTTATTGTTTTGTATATCTAAAATACATGGCCCAACAACTGAAAAAACATATAAAGTGCAATGCAGAGCAAATTAAAGCTCAGTAATTTTACACTGAGTGAAAGAGGAAATGCTGTGGTTCTAAAGATAATAATTCAGAAAAAATGTTTTTAAAAAAGAACTTAAATATACTTTATATTTTTCAAAACAATATTTGATAGGAAACAAAGGAAGAACAACGTATGTGGGCAGACATTTCCCTTTTGTGACTGAAGCAAGTCAAAAGGATGCATGGATCTAATACTGGAGTCTTATGCAAGCAGAGTGCATTAGAAATCCCATATTCATAAAAACCGGGCAATTGAGCTTTTGTTTTCCTACAGCCGCTTAACTTGTGCTAAATTCACCCCCTTCTATGATGGAAATACTTTTCTTACACGAAATAATATACGAGTGGCAGATGACAAGAAAACATAATTCCTTTTTTCAGAGTTTAAAAAAACATAATGCAATTGATGCTGACAGTTACCTTCCTTCGGTTACCTTATGAACCTTTACCTTCTCCCCGGCATTCCCATCGTTATTACACTGATGCTATAGTAAAAAGAGGCTGAAAAACTGCACTAGCAAAGCAGCTGAGGATCTTTCCTATTTGCTACCATGTCTGGGTGAGAAGTATACCCTGGTTTTCTGTGGCCCAGAGATCTCATACAGAGATCACATCCCGCCCTGCAATAAACCTTGCCTGGCCTGAGATTACGCTGAATAACCTCAGACTGGCCCCAGGACGCCCCGGGGGTCAGGGGAGGATCAAGGTCCAGTAAGGTTGCTTTTCACGTCCCTTAACTCCTCCAATATCTGCTTAGCAAAAGCATGGCACAGTTCAGATGTAGTCTTAAGACTCATTGCATGTAGGATTATTGATCTAACTCCTCTTTTTTCCCCTATAGACTCCATTTCATATAAAAATCAATGCTGTTTTAATGGTATTCTAGCAGTGCTAAGCAACCAGCCGTTAGTGGAGCTCTCTTGAGCTAGCTGCTGTAGGAGTACGTGCGAGTCCAGGCCCTTAATGAGACTCCCATCAAGACAGGGTGGGATAAAGGCAGTATTATCATGCCTGCCACATCACGAGCAGAGGTACAAACCCACCAAGCCATATACTGCTCTAGCCTTTAGGCATTTTGTATAGACCTACACTTCTAGGAGTAGTTCAAGCCAGCATAACCTGGGATATTTCTCTCTAGCTATGTCTCTGCCAGGGGTTAGGAACAGCTCTTTTTATGGTAGCACAAGCCTATGCCAACTTAACCTGCTGTGGAACTACAGTGTTAGGTGAAATGTACGGATCTAAATCCAAAAAAATATTCCCCAAACCCCATGACTGACAAAGATAGTGCCTGGTTCCTTGCAAACGCAGTGGTGGCTGGTGCTGTGTTAGAAATGCCACTGGAAGGTGATGGGGCAATGCCCCCTTTATAGAAGTCTACTAATAGAACATTCGCTTAGGCAGTTCAAGAGTTGGGAAAGAGTTGGGAAGAGCCTCCTTTACCTGGGGGGTCAAACTCACATCGGCCTGGTTTTAGGGCTCTTTGCTGGGTTCCAGCAAGTTTTGGGAAAAGGACTTAGTTAAGGTTCCAGGGCCCTGCGAGAGCCCAGACGGAGCATGCTCCCTCCGGCCAGTCTGGGAGCTGCAGCATGGCTCTGCAAGGAGGGAAACCACCACTTCTGATTTCAGCTCTGACAATACTGTCATTTATTCAGTGACCTTTTGTAACATAAAAGATCTCCAACATTTTTAATTTAATCTCTGAAAGAAGGAATATTCTTCAAAAGAGTGTTCTGTACTGTGGGTCACGAATGAATGCAGATAACCACCTCCCTCAAGCTGGACACAACAAATGGAGCACTTGCTCCAGCTGACAGCACACGGACTATAGCGGTGACTCCCTCCACAACAGGATGGCTATCCTGGATCCCATTCTGAGAAACCTCCTTCTCCCCAAGCCTGGTATCCGTAGGATGGATTACAGGCTGAACACCATGCGCTCAACAGCTCTTACATCAGTCACTGACACATCCAAGTACTGCCACTTTGGTATTACTAGAAACTGAGCCAGCATCTTCCAACAGCCATGCAAATGTGCCTAGGAATGTATCCATCCCCCTCACAAAGCCTAACAGCAAAATTCTCTTCTCGAGCACTCAGAAAGGGAGATTCACAGTTTCACATTCCCAATTACAGTGGAAAGAGTCACATGGAGGAAAACCCACGTGCCTTCGTTCTACAACTGTTACCCATGTGAGCAGTCCTAGTCAATGCATTTATTCATGGGAATAACTGCAACTCTCCTGAGAAAACCTGTAAGGCTTTGAGGGCTCAGCTAGTTACAATGCTATCTGCATTTTGCTCTTACTTGTGTAACAAGACTTTTTATCAGGCTTGTAATTTAAAAAAAAAACGCAACAAAAAACTTCTGTAATTGACTGCTTAAGATTAGTTTCCTCCTACTGGGATCCAGTTCTGCGCAATTTTGTTTCAGGTCTTACCTAACTGGCTCAAGCCTCTTTTGACTAATGTCTCTAAATTTGAGTTTGTCCTTTGGCTCTTCAGTCAGTCAAACAGGGAAACAACCAAACAGCCTGCTGTTCAACAGATCTGATTATTTCTGTCTTTCAGTTAATTCCTGACTCTGAGCATAAGACAAAAATAGTAGAGAGATGGGAAAATCATGTGTATGTCATTATTTAACAGCAAAAAAAAAAGGTGTAAGATAGCAAGATACGCCATGCTTGGCAACCTGTATCCTGTTGACCCCACGGTGCAGATGGAGAGAAGAAATACGTGAGCGGAGCTTTTAGTTTGATTGTTCAAACCCTTTTCATAACTGAACAACGAACCCTCAATGTAGTCTTTTCCTCTATAAACTTCTGCTTGCATGAACTCTCCAAATAAGCTGGAGCAGATCATGTTGTATGATCTCATTCAGACTGTACAGTATGATGAAGAAATCTCTCCATTTAAAAAGTTATTTTCAAAAGAATACAATTTCAAGCCCAGTATTGGTAATTTAGGAATGTCTTTACAATCAGAATACAAAACAAATAAAACCCAGTAATAAAATGCAAGAGACAAACACTGAACACCGAAGTAGGCATTTTCATGACATCACGGGAAATTTCAGACTAAACTATCTCTGTAACCGAGGGCAATATATTTTTTTCTTTCAGTAATCCAAAATTTGTAGGTGTTTTAGGTTACTTTCACCATGTAAAACAACATACTGCTATTCTATGTGATTTACAATTCCCCTTCTCCTCCTTTTGGTTCTTAGGAAATCCCAAATCCTGTTTCATAATGTATAACAAATGGTTATAAAATTATACCAACATTATAATTTCAGAGAGGTAATAAGATCCCAGTGCTATAAAAGTCAGTTTTAAAAGAGTGCACATTTCACAGTGATGTACAAACACACACCACTTGTTTCCATAATGTAGCCCTTTGTAAGTATTGCACCGTGTTAATAAGGCTACTATTTTCTTTTAATGCTAAAAATTACACAGAGACAACATCATTTGTGGCTTAAAAGCACAGCATTCCTAAAGTTTTTAGGTAAACTTATTTATTTCCTTGCATACTCAGAGCTCCTATGCTTCCAGTTGCCCGGAGGAGTGTTGAGCGTACAGAGAATACAGATGGAACGATATAAATTTATATAACGTAACCTGCTTGTCATGCATTTTTTTTTCTGATGTGCTCAACTAAGTTCCTTTGAGCTTGATGGCAAATAGACGCCTTTTACAAACCTAAGCAATGCTTCCACATGCTGCAATGTACAGTTAAACTTGTCTTCTTTCTCACTTTCTTTTGCAATGCAAAAAATAATTAAAAAAAAGAATTCTCTAAATTTGTCTGGTCTTCTAAATACAAGATAAATTGCATAAATCAGAAAAAGATATATTGTCTTACAAAGTGCATATTCAAACAAAGCTGTAAGAGTATGTCTCTTGCCAAGGCCCGATTTCAGAAGAGCATAAAAATGTGTGCCTAACTTTAGAAACACGTACGGTCTCATCAACAAACTCCGCAAGTGAAGTTAAACACATACTTGAGTGCTCTGATGAATCTGAGCCTACGTTTTATGGTTGGAATACCAGTACTTCTACCTCCGTGCAGCCATACCTGCTAATTTATAGATTACATGCACCCCTTCGCAGAAAGATTTGTTGGCACCACTGTAAGAAAAAATTACTACTGTTAAATACTGATAGTAAAAATTCTGATGCCAGGTGCTATTTACATTTTTAGGTCCTAATATTGAAGATTCTGATTTTTATTCACTTCAGTGTAAATATTTGGGAATTTGCAGAATGGAGTCCCTGGACACAGGAAAAAGAATCGATAGGAAAAATTATTATGGATCAAAAATGATTTCTTTACGTACAAATAAAGAAAAATTTGAGAATTTGCATATGTATTCCTTCAAAATAATAGTTAACATGGTCCAATAAAACCTTGGAGTTACTGAAGCTGATGCCTTTGCAGATATGAAAAAAAAAATGTGGTGGCATGTTTTCTTTTAATTTCATGTAGAATTAGCACTTTGCAAAGTGGAATACTCAACACCTCCAGGATATCACGCTAACATATTATTTTTTTGCTTGCTGAAGTAATTTGGTAAGAAGTAATCCAATTATAGACAAAGTATGCTTTCACCAAGCAACTATATAAACAAGAAGCCTTTATATTTACAGTAGATCCTGACAAGATTTATACAAATGTATCGATTTATATTATCATTAGGTTATGGTTCAAGCTCATTTTCTATATTTTTAGATCATCTAACATGTTTTTTTTTTCTATTTGGAACTTCATAAGCTATAGCATTAAGTAAGACCATGTTCATTAATTAGTGCTTCCTTCTAATTTTAATAATTCAAGTAGTGACATATTGCTCTTTAAATTTTGTCTAAATAGAAAAAGAATTTCTTAGCCATCTTCCATTCAAATAAATCTACATCCTGCCTTTACAGCCCTCTTATGTTCCCTGAGGAAATTTGTATTAACTATCTTTTTTTTTCCCTGTCTTCCCAAGGCAGTTTTTTACAAACATTTTAGAAACTTTTCTTTATCTGACCATTACATATCATATACTATTTGCTGCAGGGTATAACATAGTAAGATAAAGACTCCAAAGTCAAACCTGAATTTTTTAAGAGGATTGGCAAATGGTAAACACTAACATTCAAACATTTTAAAATGTTTGAGTCCATCTTTAGCATTGAATTACATCAAGAATGTGGATTTAATCTTGAAACTCTACTCGTAAGTATAGTAGTGTGTATATGCCCAAGTAATAGGAAAGCTGAAACAGAATTTGTATTGCTAAATTAATTTCCCTCAAGGGTATATTAGAGATCTCACATTCAGATTCAAACATGGAAGGAAGAAAAGTCTTGGTGTTAAGATGTGTTAAAAAAAAGCAGAATACTGGCTTGTTACTAAATTTATCCATTCCCTTACATTTCATCAGCTGACTGGCCAAATGAATTCTTGCTGTGAGTATGAGCAAGCATAGGAGCAAACCGTATTTTATTTTGCTCGGTGCCATCAGAAACAGACTGATTTCTGTTTTCAGGGTCTTTCTGGATTGCTATTAAAAATGGTCTGTGTGAAGCACAAAGAACATGATTAGGGGTTTTCATATTGAGGAATAAACTCAAAAAGTTGCAAGTGGAAGATACATATCTTCTTTAATCTTGCATTTGGATAGAAGTGAGAGCATGGTCAATGCGAAAGCACTGTAGTCCAAGATGGAAAAAACAGTTCAAGTGGGCACTATCAGCTATAGGCGTTACACTGGCTTTTTTGCAACCTTGAAGCTTTTCAAGCTCCGCAAAGATGCAGACAAGGGCTGCTTACGTCTAGCAGATACAGAATGTGTTTAAACCCTCAGCTTGATTAATTTTTGCTCATGACTTACTTTCTAGCTATTTTGCTAAAAGTGCCACAAAACTCTCCTGAACTTACCCTAGAACAGAATCTCCACTATGATGCTTTGCAACAGTTATCTACCAGAAAAACCCTGACAAATGCAGATTAAATCCCATACTCCATACAGGTCTCAGTTCCAGTGCTACCACCTTACAGGAAGATTGAATAAAGTGTAAATATAAGACCAAGATGAGACTTTGCAAATGTTTCCTTATCAAAATATTTCTAAGAAAAGGCGCAGCACAACTTTCTCCAGCAGAGGACTGAAGTTCGAACCAACGGAAACAAGCCTCACTGGTAACCTGTCATGCCTCTACACACAGCCAGCAAGCTTCTAATTTCATGTCCTGTTTCTGAGGTGGTGTTTCAACATATTTACAGGTGTTTCAACATATTTTCAACCGAAAGAAATCAGTTTATATTGCCACACTTACAGCAACTGTCCTGAATTCTTGACAGGGCCACTCTGGCTGGCCCCAGACTATAGCAAGAAATAGAAAACCATCCCCACTCACTGCATCAGGATGAATGAAAAAATAAAAAGTCAGTGACAAGGACATCTGGGATATGACATGGAGCTGGAATCCGTTCTTACATGCATGTTCTACAAGAACTTTTGCCTCAAGTTTTGCCTCCTGTTGTCTTGCCTACCTATCCGTTATCTTAAAAAATGAAGGGGAGAAGGAATGAAGAAAGTGATGTTGGTGATGGTGAACAGGTGCAAGGAATCTGTAGGTCATTAGAGAGTTAACCTTCACACCAGGCTAATGATTTGGATAAAGTAATTCAATGGATACGCATTGTACTCAGCTTATTCACACAAGCAGGGCTTACAGGTCTGGCTTACGTGACAGCGGACACCTGCTAGGTGATGACTGGTATTGGTTAAAAGTAAGTGTAAACCTGCAAACTGGAATGGAAGAATTTTTGCTCACTTTGCATCTTATGTATCCTGTTACATTTGTGCAAGGCACTAGAGAAGTAGGCACATTGTTTTGGGTGGAAACCATTTTATGACTAAGGTGATCCGAGTTTGTAACGTCCAATAGCTGCTATTTCATATAGGAGCAGTTGGAGCAGTCACATTTTAAAAATTGCCATTAAAATTTCCCACTTCTAAAATTATCTCCTTTTCCAGATTTTTTTTTGAGGGTGGGATAAATGGGAAGTGGGAAATAGCTCTGTTACAGCAAGAAAACTCCTGAAGAAAAATATTTGGGATCTATACAGTTGATCTCCACTCCGATACCGATGTTGGCAATTTCTGTTACCAACATCAATACTAATAACTGGTTAAACCCAATAAAATAGATCCTTCCATTTTTATATCTCAGGGGAAGTTCTGGTTCTTGACGTCCCAAATCCCTGCAGCACACAGAGACCGCCTGATGGGTTCAGGCCGTTCTTTCTGACTTCTGCAGGAGGTCAGAGACAATGACCTATCTCCCACACCGAAAATAGGGGAAATGGCATGTACCGATTAAGATAAACGACCAAAGCATTCAGGCTAGCTCTTCCTTGGGAAAGAAATCTCACTCCGTTGGGGCAGCCGGTGCAGAAGTTTGAGATGAATCAGAGGTGAGTGATGCAGCTTAAAGCAAGACCGAAGGAAGAGACTGAAAAATGGAAGAGGTTATTCCAGATTACGCTCGGTACTGCCAGCACAGGAAAGGCTTTGCTGACATTTGTGTTCTTGCTGGGTGTGTCAGGAGGGCGAAGGGGATCTCGGCGGACGCCGAAGTGCTCGTGTGACATGAAGCAATCTGAGTTCAAAGCACAAAGCAACTGATGAAGGCTTCATGCAGGTCCAGATGGCTGTGCCGTCTCGCTGTCGCAGGCCATGGTTGAGACACGGTAACCCGAGGAGTGCCTACTTTTGAATCAAAATGCCACAGCCACAAGATGCAAAACTGATTTAATATAAACTGCTGATTAAAGGTTGTGTAAAAATACTGGTAATTTAGCTTTGTCCTGGCAGGATCTATGAAGTATCTTCTGTCCTCTGTTTTGTTAACACCAACTTTCTATCCTGTTTTGAAGATTTGTGGCTTTTGTGCCTATATGTAATCCGTATCAAATTAGTACCAGAGGGCGATCTGATCTGGCAACAAAACCATTCTTCCGTGCAGAAGCTTATAAAGAATAATCTTATTACAATAATTCGTAAAGTGCCCTCAGGAAAGGTGCTCACAATGCCATGACATTATAGACACAATATACAATCTGATACATTATTTTCAAAAAAATCCTCCAAAGCAAAAAGGGAAAATATAAAAGGAGGGGAACAACAAATACATAGGCAAATACTGTCAGTCTAGCAATAGTCAAATTAATTATCTAACGCTATATAATTAGTCTTGGAGTGTTTGTAAAAATGGGGGGGGGCAAATTGGCAGAAGTATCTTGGAAAAGACCCAAATTTTCTAAGTTCTACCAAAGTAAATACACCAACAGCAAGCTCACTGTTTTAAGATGAAATGACTACAAATTACTATGAGGTATTTTACTAAGGAAATTGAAAAAAATACAACATCCAAACAAAACCCATGACCCATATTTTACTAAGAGGAAAGACGATAAAACAGTGGCTATGTGTATCCATTGTCCTTTAGTGTCTTGTTTTATATTCATAAAGAAAACAATCTTTCTCCTCCCTGTTGATCCCCGATTATATATATATATAAAACACTATATAATATATTGTTATATATATTTTTTATATATATATATAAATACTCATGCACACACATATGTGTATGTATTTCAGGATCTTACTAGATTTCAGAGTCTATTTTCCTTTTTTTCTTTTTAAATGACTTAGAGAACACAACTGGGCAAAAAATCAAGTAATTGCGTGCATGCAAGCATATCTTGCCACTTGTGCATGTAAATTACACAATTTGTAAATAACTGCAGAAATAGCATGCTCAAATTAGGCATCTGATTGCCCAATTAACTTGTTCAAAGAAAATCGGATGATAACCTTCAGTAGCTCCTATTATAAATTTTACTTCTCAGTACTACTTTACTGAATTTATAGCGTATATTCTTAACATCTGCACTGTTGTTTTGTGCTTTTACATAGGCATAAGCAGCAATGCACGCTTAATAAAGCTTTGAAGAGAACTTTGGACCAGATTTCAGAAGGCTGTTTAGATGCTTAGAGTCCCCTTTTTTTTTCAGTGAGAATGAGCCAGCTTAGACAATAAAAAAAAAAAAGACAAGAAAAAGATCTGGTCTAATTTCAAACGATGTGAAAAAAAAAAAATCCAGGAACTTGTGGGCCTCCATGCCTTTACTAATAGGCAAAGTTTTGCTTCTGTGTTTTTGTTTGATTTTTTTTAAGGTGTCTTGTTTTGTTTAACAGGCAAGTATTGTTTAACTGTATACATTCATATCCTAGTAAATCCTTATTTTATTTTTGCATTGAAATAATAGTTAATTAATCGTAATTCAATACAAGTTGAGACAGAACACCAGCTTTCCGCATTGCGGTGTATTTTCCAATGGCCAAAGAAACTAAAGTACCCAAATCTATCCAAGTACTGCAAGTAGAGAAACTTGTTAATTCGTGTATCAAAATGAGTTAAGAAATGCACTTTTACCAAAACTATGTTGCTCCTTTGCTGTTGTACTTCTTTTTCTGAGATGATGTTGTGGAAAGGGGGTATTTTCTTTTCTCTACCAATTTTTTTCATCAAATAAATCTTAGCAACTTTAATGGGGGCGGTAGGAAAGCCGAGCAAACCATTATCTTAACAACAATCTCTCAAATAAGAGAAAAGGAAGCAAGAGCAGAACTGCTGAGCTGGATCGTGTCCCTGAATAGGTATTACATATAATCCTAGTGGCTGCATTTACTAGTTCTTTATAGGCCTCCTGCAGCAACAGACGTGCTGGTCCAACTGTTCATCCTCCCTCAGAAGTGGGAGAGCGGTAAGAAAAGCTACTGGACCCCCTTTACATTCTTATGGGTTTCAAACAAGCATCACTGGATATCTTCCCTCAACTTCTTGTTGTGACTATATCTGCTGGTGACTTTCCATTGCTGCTTTTCTTCTTTACAGGATCAAAATCCAATTTGCTACTTAAATTACTTTGTTCCACTCCACTGGTCTGTGCCTGGTTTAAAAATCTTCCAGGAGTACTGCTTGTCCTTCTTGCAAATTCAGACTTTGCTTTTCTCCTATAAAAAAACCAAACAAAAATCCCAACTCCTCCCCACATCCCCTTTCCAAAAATATAATCAAATCATGATCATTCATATCAGGAGAATTATTTAGCAGTCTCCAGTCTTAGTACAGCTTTTGTTGAGTAAACTGTAGCTTATACAACTCTGAAGTGTTTATTAGAAAGCTTTCAAAAAGAGATCTTCATTTCAGGAAAAGAAAAATTGTTCAGTTTAGCAAATACAGACGTTCACAGCACAGAGACTGAAATGGTTAAAAATGATCCTAAGGAGCAAGTAGCTCACAGAGTTAGCAAAAAAAATTAACTTTTTCCTTTCTTTACAGAAAAACACTAATAGCTGCTCTGGTTTCCATACTTAGTAAGACAGAATTTTGTTGTATGTTCTTGGTTTTGCTTTTTTTTTTTCTCTATTGCTCCACACGGGTTTTGATTAGTGCTTCTCCTTGGCTACAAGTGCTTCACTTTGAAATACAAAGCTCTTTTTAAAAAAAAAAACACTCAAAAAACCAACAAAAAAAACCCTCAACACCACATCACTGGAGGGAAAATGGGAAGTGATACAGTGCAGCTGCAGCAATCTGGTTCTGCTGTTGTCCTCCCCCATCCCCAAATCCTCTGCATAATATCAATCTTTAGTCGATGAACCTTTGGCAGGCCTTCTTCCATCGGCAGGCAGTACACCACATATCTCTGTTCTCCATCCCATAGACCTTCCGACACTTTTTCCCCTCCCCTCTAGGCTTCCTGTCAGAGAGAAAGGGAAGCTTGTTAACGAGATGCTTTCATAGCTTTGCTCTATCACCCTAAGATCAGGACAACAATCTAAATGAAGTTCAGCAGGCAGAGAACCCACAGCGTTTCAAAGGGATTTGGGTTGGTTTCGAGTCAACCGGGAGCTGACGAAGCAGACGGACATAGGGCCGTGACTCACAGCTCCAAGGGACCAGTCCTTCTCCTCATCTGCAGCAGCTGCTGAGCCTGCTCCTCTGCTCCAGGGCTGATCCCAGGAAGGTACAGCCCTGACTTTAGCCAGCGACTAAACCCTGTCTAGATAAACGGTACTTTAGCCACGTACTGGATAGTCATAGCTATTCTACAATTCAGTCCAGGTCACGTCAGGCAGAAGTCCTCTTTGCTTCAGAGCTGCGGTACAAATATTTTGCATAGCTCTGAGCAGCAGACCTTGACTACCAGCAAGTAGCAGCTATGCAAAAGAGGGGAAAAGCTACCAGCTCCTAAGCTTGCCAGTCCTTCCTGCATGGTCTGCTCTGAGCTCATTGACTGAAAAAACAACAAAGTGATTGAAAATAAGTTTTAACCCTTGCCCTCAGCTGCAACACATTCACATGTGCTCCTTCTGTGTGTCCCCAAAGTCAGCAAGGCAGGCAGTATCTGCTTTTAAAGCTGTAACGATTGTCATGTTTTCCACCTTACAACCACACTCAAAAGTTCACAAGCTTAGAAAATGATGAAAGTAACTGTTAAAATGGAACCTTTTTTTATTCAACATACAGAAAGCCAGCAAACCTGAGGAGCAATGCTACAAGAAGTAACCCAATGCTCACTATAGCAGTGCCATCTGTCCTGGCGTCTTTAAATCAAGTAACTGTACACACAGAATTGTTTAATACCTGTATTACATGCTGCATGGCACACATGGGAATTGCCTGGTGATTCCTCTCTTGCATACCTATATGTTTTTTGATTACTGAACATTCCTAATAGGCACAATCCATGAATTGGGAAGATCCTAAGTTTGTTTTGTAGCATATGCAATGATCTGAGAGTCATGAAGAAAATGAAGAGCATGAAATCTTCCTTTTGTCTCATTTTAGGGTACAGTCACCTTTAGGATTGTGAGAAATTAAGAGTTTCTTTACTGAATTTACAAATTCAGTGTCACAGTTTGATTTTTTTAACATAACTTTTTGAACACTGTTAAAGCAGATTCTGGTCAAACATCAGTCAGCTTTAATGGAACTGAATGTAGCTTATGTCTAGGAGGACAAGGCATTAAAAGCTTGGCTTTTGATCTAATTTATTGTAAGATACGGTTTCTTGTAATTCAATTAAAGCCAAATACCATACTGACTGAATGGTGATGAACACACAAGATAGCCCAGCCTTTCAGGGAAAAAAGCAAAGCCACATAATGAAGTTCAGGATGCTTCAGCTGGAGCAGTGAATCCGGGCAGCGTTGTTTTACAGGGCAATTTAGATCTGCATCTGAACTCCAGACATGCCTGGCGTAAGGCCTGCAGTTTTGCTTCACAGTCTGCCTTTTTCATTTCGCAACAACTCACTGTTCCCCCGAACTTTACCTTTGATGGTAATGAAAAGCAAAATAGGTCCAGTATGCTTACTCTGAAGCGTTCTAGTAAGAAACTGCCTGACAACTGCAATCACGGTTGGTGGTGTGGTTTTTCTGTTTCTTTGACCACTGACATCTTATTTACTAAATACCCTCCAGGTTCTGAGGCTGCTGGTCTGTCAGCAGGAGCTAATGGTCCCATACCTCAAGCCAAATGCTACTCTAGGCGGTGATGAAAGAACTGTGTGGGACTGTTTCTGCTCTCCACTCCCTGCAGGACGATTATGAGTTGGTGAGACCTGTCAATACAGACAAAAAAACTGCTTATGAAGAACATACACATATGAATGCGGTATAAACATTTCTTCCAGAAAATGCAACTCATGATGCATGGTGGCAAGGACACCCAGGAAAAGTTATTATATAACATACAAACATAAGTAAGTTGTAGGTCTATTTAGAAAGATGTCCACTGAGCATGAGGTATGCTATATTAGCTTCATTTTGTTTCCCCGTACTTTCAGTCATCCAAACAGAGCAAACCAGAATACAGATCAGCATCATTTCAGGTTTTGGCAAATACAGAAAATGCATTCATTCTTATTTAAGAACTCTGAATAGCTCTTATGAAAACTTTCCCCAATATAAGCAGAGAAAATAACTGGAAAAATAAACTCCAGCCTGTGCTGAGATCAATACCAATAACCCCCTATGAAATAAAGGGATTTCACGTGTTGCTCTCGTCTGTGACTCGGCACTCTTTGGGGAGAGACAGCCTTGGAGAAGGGGGTTTGCTGCAGGGCAGTTACGATGCAGCCCTCAAGATTTTAATGGGAGTGCAAGGTAGCCCTTCTGATTAAGACTGCTAACAAGATGTACTGGATTATTTCCTTTATTCTACACTGTAAACCTTCTCAGCAGGTGTCCTTCTTTGTGAATGCTCCCGAGTGAGGGGTGTAGTTTGGTCTTCTGAGACTTTCCAAATAAGCCTCCTACATGAGCCTGGGGGTTGGCAACATTATTCGAGTAATCACACATGGCATAAAGCTTGGTCTTAAATAATTCCTGAACTATTTACTGCTAGGGTCTTATTTTGCTCCTGGGTGAAGGCCACAACCACTTTACATCTAAAACACCAGAAAAAATTTACAAATGCTCATTTTTTGTTATGTACAGAACATAGCAAGCTTCATTTGGACATCTGGTGCACGGAGTCACTGCCTCCTGCAGCCAGAACTGCAGATATAGCTATGTATCATTGTTATGTACATTGCTATGATTTTTCACTCCTGCCCTTTTGAAGTCTTATAACTGGAAGAATGGGAACTGACCTGGCTTGAAGAGATGAATCTGCTTTGTTTTTTGATATAAAGTCTATTTTATAGCTACTCCACAGTAGCAAAAAACTAACCAATACTTGTAATGGAGTGCTACACTCTTTCAACTTTTACTCTTGGCTGGTAACTACCGTAATTTCTGATTTAACTGCATGTGCAGCTCACGCTCTGAACAGGTTTACACCGTTACTGATATAATATTTCATATATCCAAAACGTGGAAGAAATTTCCTCTCTCTGTGCCTGTTTACCTGAACTCATGTTTTATACATCCGGAGACCACACCAGTTCTTTGTGTTCTATCAGTCCGCAATACTGAGGGCAGCTTGCAGTCTCCATGTCCTACATCCTTTGCAGTCTTTGCTTTCAAAGTCAGTGCTCTCCTGAGATGCCAGGGATTATCCAAATTCCCTTTTTCCATAAATACAACCTTGCATTTTGCACAATTAAAGGACACTGGGTCTGAAAAGGGCCCCACTTCACAAATGGAGTATACAATAACACATGATTATCCTGTCTTTTTGTCAGTCTCTCAGTCATCCAGAAAACAGATCATCAGCAGTAACTTCGTATTTTTATTTCCAAATCAATTATGAAAATGCTGAAAAGCACCAGTCCTCATATGGAGGTGATGCTGGCTCAGTAAAGAAGATTCCCAGTTAACTACTGCTGCTTGAGGTCTGATAGACAGATCTTAATTCGCTTAATATCTGTCGCATTGGCACTACATATTTTTAGTTAAGAAACCTGCTGCTTTTCGAAATATACGTTAGACGTGCAGTTGCCTTTATCCACTAAACCTGTCATACCCTTAAAGACTGGTATGAGGTTTGTTTGGCAAATCTTGCCACGTAAGATCATGACCTTTTTTCCTATCTTTTATCAACCACTTCTCTTGTTTCACCTAAGAATGATTGAAACACTGAAGATAAAATGCAAAGCAATAACACTTTTCTAGTCTTTGGCATTTACCACACACTGTACAGTTTTTCAGTCATTACCAGCAACCAGAGATCTCCAGTCAATTCTGCTAGGGTTCAAAAACATCTTAAAAACCAGAAAATTTGGATATCTACTACTACTAACTGATACACAACATATTCCTTGGTTATCATCGAACAGAAAAGTACTTTGATGGCCTCCTATGTTATAAGCAATTATCCTGCTTGCTTCCAAACACAGAACAGGCTTGAGTTGTAATTGCAGCGTGCAGACTGCGTCTTCCTTCACATTCTCCAGAGAGGGGCTCTGCACGATGGTTTCCATCAATTAGCATACCAAGAAGGCTAAACTGCACTGAAGCTGAGCTTTAGTGTACTTTGATACGCTTTGCAGCAGGTCTAAACAATACCAGTTAGTTGCACTTCTTTGTAGGAGACACAAAGTGCAGATCAAGAGGAGGGTGTGAGAAGGCAATCCTTGCCCTCGGAGGCTTTTCACGTTTGAAGTGTTGTCTACGCAGAGAATTAATGAAACTACAGCGTTTGTTAGAAGGGAGGACCTGGAGTTTCCAGTTACAGCTCCTGGGGGCAACTGTGGTTACAGAGAAGAATTGTGATCTTCAGATTATCAAACTTAAAGATCTTCTCCTGTTCAAACTTTTTGGGTCTTATGAGCAGGCAGGTAAGAATCAGTATCACACAGCAGAGATCACACTGGTGTTTGAGACGACTTTCATTCTATGTTATTAAAAGTGGAACTGTATGGTCATTATGTTAAGTCCTCCAGTACCAAGAATCATAAAATCATTAAGGTTGGAAAAGACCTCTAAGACCATCCAGTCCAACCGTCAACCCAACGCCACCATGCCCACTAAACCATGTCCCTAAGCGCCTCATCTACACGTCTTTTAAATACTTCCAGGGATGGGGACTCAACCACTTCCCTGGGCAGCCTGTTCCAAGGCCTGACCACTCTTTCAGTAAAGAAGTTTCTCCTAATGTCCAATCTAAACCTCCCCTGGAGCAACTTGAGGCCATTTCCTCTCATCCTATCGCTAGTTATTTGGCAGAAGAGATCAACACCCACCTCGCTACAACCTCCTTTCAGGTAGTTGTAGAGAGCAATAAGGTCTCCTCTCAGCCTCCTCTTCTCCAGACTGAACAGTCCCAGTTCCCTCAGCTGCTCCTCATAAGACTTGTGCTCCAGGCCCTTCACCAGCTTCGTTGCCCTTCTCTGGACACGCTCCAGCACCTCCATGTCCTTCTTGTAGTGAGGGGCCCAAAACTGAAACACAATATTCGAGGTGTGGCCTCACCAGTGCCAAGTACAGGGGCACAATCACCTCCCTACTCCTGCTGGCCACACTGTTTCTGATACAGGCCAGGATGCCATTGGCCTTCTTGGCCACCTGGGCACACTGCCGGCTCACGTTCAGCTGGCTGTCAACCAGAACCCCCAGGTCCTTTTCCTCTGGGCAGCTTTCCAGCCACTCTTCCCCAAGCCTGTAGCGTTGCCTGGGGTTGTTGTGGCCGAAGTGCAGAACCCGGCACTTGGCCTTGTTGAACCTCATACAGTTGGCCTCGGCCCATCGATCCAGCCTGTCCAGGTCCCTCTGCAGAGCCTTCCTACCCTCGAGCAGATCAACACTCCTGCCCAAGTTGGTGTTGCCTGCAAACTTAGTGAGGGAGCACTCGATCCCCTCATTCAGATCGTTGATAAAGATACTGAACAGGACCGGCCCCAGTACTGAGCCCTGGGGAACACCGCTCGTGACCGGCCGCCAACTGGATTTAACTCCGTTCACCACAACTCTCTGGGCTCGGCCGTTCAGCCAGTTTTTTACCCAGTGAAGAGTGCACCTGCCTAAGTCGTGAGCCGCCAGCTCCTCTAGGAGAATGCTGTGGGAGACAGTGTCAAAAGCTTTACTGAAGTCCAGGTAGACCACATCCACAGCCTTTCCCTCATCCACTAGGTGGGTCACCTGGTCATAGAAGGAAATCAGGTTGATCAAGCAGGACTTGCCTTCTATGAACCCGTGCTGGCTGGGCCTGATCCCCTGGTTGTCCTGCACGTGGCTCATGAGCGCCCTCAAGACGAACCACTCCATAATCTTCCCTGGCACCTAGGTACAGACTCCACCATTGCTCATGCCACTAGAACTACTTGCATCATTTCATTCATCCTCCTCATACATCCCCATGCTGTGCCTTTATTTTTGAGCAAATATGAACTTGTCGTTCTGCTCCATGCAGAGAATCACACCTACCAGCGACTCTTAGCTGTGCCAACACTCAACCTGCTCTTGCACCTGCGAAGTTATCTTGGGAAAATGGTAAGAAAAAGTGTATTTCCCATCTGCCTCGGGAATCTAACTTACACGATTCACAGCACAAAGTATAAGGACTTTGGAGGTTCCCCTAATTCTCCTCGTTTATGGCTGCAAGATTTCTAGATAAATGTCTATGGTTAGATGCTGTGAATACCCCTGAGCCTAAAGCAGTTGCATCCTGAACCCCAACTGATTCAGCTGTACGTACAGCTTGTTTTGAGGCGCTTAGGTACTTGCTGATAAGCACACATTCGCAAAGGCCGTTCGGTGCTGCTCTGCTAAAGGCTGCCCAAAAGTGAGGACTAAATGCAATTCATGACGTCTGTCTGAACACCCAAGTTCCCCGGACAGCGATCAGGGAGTGCTCAGTGTCATCAAAATTCAATGTTTACAGGAATGAATGGGGAAACACCTAAGGTAGGTATCAAAAAACCCACAAAAGATGACTATATTGAAATTTCATCTCTCTCGTGGACTTAACTGCTGACATACAGGCCTAGAAAGGAGATTGTTCAAAACCAGGATTCAACAGCCCTCTAACAGGTCAAGGACAGAATGGCCCCATTCCAACATCACTAGTAACGTGAAGAAATGTGTAGATTTACGCACTTCTGCAAATCTGTACCTAATCCTTTCCTGCTCAGTGGTTTGTCCAGGCCACAAAAGTATCCCAAAGCCATTTTAGAAAACTGCTTGAATAAATATTAAGGGTCAGTCAAAAAAGTAATGGTTTGGACTTACTCTCTGAAATTCCCTTGGGTGCTACAGATGTGTATCTAATCTCAGGGACCATGTACGTATACAATTGCATGAGTTTATAGTATGCTGGCTCTGTCACATAGCCTGGGCTTAAATAAACCTCATAAGAGAAGGAGAAAGTCCCCTATACTACAGCTTTCCTAAAGTAGTTACGCTCAGTGTAAGGGTGGGAATTGACAGAGCCCTGTTTTTGTAAGGCAATATCTAATTTACTTTGAAACAGGAGAAATGAAACTTTCATTTAATATACAGTTATTTAACATCACTTTGCATTTGCACCCTCACTTACTGCACATAATTTTCCACTGCAGGCAAGCCTTTGTAATTCATAAATGATCTCACTGATGACAGAATAGTCTAATGTGTGCAAACCTAGTTTTTTCTCCTCCTTTCTTTTTTTTTTTTTTTTTTTTTTGCTAAACAGCCTTAGAAATGTTGTTAGACAGAGATATAAAGGCAGTTCATATGGTTCTCTGAGCAGCTTATAATTCTGCCACCATCACTGCTTCCCCAGGTTTTTGTATTGGGATTATTTTTAAATTGTACTTAAATCATTGGCATCTCCATACAATTCTCAGAAAGTGATTTGGCATTTCTTAAATTCTTTTGAGAACTCTCACTTCTACAGCCACAGATCAACGTTGTTGCTGAACAAGTAAACTCAACACATATGTGTCTAATCCTGTCCTCGTAAGTGTCTGATTTACAATGTGGCTAATTGCATTTTCAGATTCCCAACACTCCTGGCACCAATTTCTGCTACTCCACAAAAGCAGCCAGTTTCGTAATTACTCCATATCAACCCCATTGTTGGGAAATCAAATTCTCAAGGAACTTCATGGATAGCACGCTCTGTCAAGGCACTCTTGTTCAAATTGCTGCCAGCATGATGTCTTTCACTGTTAGTTGTTCCTTGATGGAATTTAATAAATATTCATTGGCAGAGTGCAATGTAATTGATTCAGCCACTTTCATTTTTTATCAGGCCGGCAGGATGCCACAGCCTCTGCTGAAAATCCCCACGATTTGCCAAAGGTCGACAGTAAGCAGCTTTGGAGATTCATTTGATGAAAAGAAGGGAGGGAAATAGTATCTCTTATCACCATGTCTAATATTCACTGTCAGGATAAAAAAAGCTATACAGTTCTTTGGATGAGCAACGTACCTCACATAATACACTTTAAAAATTCATAAATTCATAAAGTGTAATATTAAATGAAATGTTATGATATCAGAACAGTTTATGATTAGAGAATATCAATTTATACTGAAAAATGCTTTCCAATAAAAATTAGGATACATTACATTAATATTTATTTCTATTTACTATACAGAAGATTTTCCACTACTCATAAATAGTGATTTACATTTACTTTTAGTATTCACCATGCTAGGCACTCGAAGCCTAATTCCTCTGAACTCTTCATAAAGGTTTTTAACTCCCCCTACAGTATCCACGCCTATACTGCGTTACATTTAGGACTACTGGAAGTCTGTTTAAGCAGAGATCCCATTTCTGCAGTCCTGTTCATGAAATCAGGCCTTGTACACTAGCTTTTTCGAAGAAAGGGTCAGAGTTGACTTTACATCTAATACATACATCTAATACATCTTCATTAAAAATGTGTCAAACTGCAATATGTATTAATATCAAAATGCAGTATGTACTGAACATATTTTCTGTATAAAAGTACACAATTTTCTGATATCAATAGGGACTACATATATGTAGCCTACTAGAATCAGACTTTGCATTTCATCTTATTGTTTCTTTCGGTCGCCTTTCAAATATACTTCATCTTCAGAGTTCATTTATATAACAGCCCTGCTGCTTGAATCCAATTAGTCTGTTAGCATAACCATTACCTCACTGATTTTCCATCTAGTTTTGTAAGAAATCTCTTAGTGGCTCAAAAAGGAGCAGATAGTGCTGGGCTCTGCACCTACCAGAATGTTCTTTTGTAAGCATATAGTTTAAAAAAATATATATTATAGATCCAATTCTCTGCTTGTAGACACTGATGCAAAAAAAAAGTAACTGTACTGAATTAAAGAGACTGGCAAAAGTGTTAAAATCAGCATGCTGGCAAATTGAGGCATATATTTAATTTGCTTCTTTTCGGTATCTGTTATGTAAAATTTACTTCTATCGTGAGACACTGTGAAACAAAACAGAAATTCTAAAAACTTATTAATTTTTTCTTTTTTTGTCGTTCACTTACTGGAATGCCAGTGAAGGTAACTGGAGGCGACTGCCAAGAGATGCTAAAGCTACTGCCATTGGGAGTGAATTTTGCTGACCCTGGAATGTTCACCGGAGGAGTGGCCTGTGTGAAAAGAAAATATTATTCCAGTAAGAAGAACCATTCCTCTTCCAAAGCATTTCAAGGGATCTTTCACTCCTTGAAACTGTAAATCTACAAGAGACTTTCCGAGGTGGAAAAAACACTTCATGGTGCTGACGGTGACAAGCATTTTACCCTTATGAGAAGGATAATCATGGATAAGCCAGTAAGGAAGGGACATATTTATGTATCACTGTTCTTAAAACCTTGTTTAAAAAAAGATGATAGCTCTCACAAGAATCCACACAAAACCCTTAAAAGCCAGATTTGATAAAAAACCCACACAAAATCAAACACCATATACAAATAAATTTTAAAATAATGATAGCTAAAACAGCAAAATTATTACAAATGATCACCTGCTCCACAGTAATAAATAAGGCAGTATTTGAACTGATGGCAGCTGATTTAAACAACTGGAGAGCGGCTGGCGAGGCTTCTTGGAGAATAGGGTTAACGACCAACAGTAAGGGTTGGCCATTTCTTGTTTATCAGATAAATGTTATTAAGAATCATCCCAATTAAAACAGTCTTTCCTATTAAAAACAAGGAGCTGAAAATCATCCTTGGGATTCAAAAAAACAGCTCTTAGAAGACTCAGCTAAAGCAAATATTTGAAGGACCCCTGGGCCCCTTGAACTCTTATGTTCTTCCCATCTGGGCTGTAAATACCCACTGCTGCCCCAGGGTGCAATACCCGATAATCTGAGCTCAGACCGTTGAGCCTCTTTCATCTTGTGCCTTCCCTCTGGTTTTCTCACTGGGCTATGAGCCCTCAGGAATTCTTCCCTGCCCCTTTTTGAATCCCATTTAATTTAGAGAGTCAGGAAATTCACACCTTTGCAGTTACCCGGCCTAGCAGGAGCGCAAGCAGCCACCATGAACACAGGCTCCCTTTGACTCTTGAATTTCAAGCTTTCACCACAAAAAAAGGCTCCTTGGTTTAAACTTATAAAGAACTTGCTATTAAAAATGAGCTTTTACTACTGCCTTTCAGTTGCCCGCACCTGACAATAACGCAGTAACACTTATTTAAGTAGTGTTTGTGTTTGAGGCTGCTGAAGTTGTCTCACCGCTTCAGGAAAGAGCGCTTCCCTGAGCTGCCAGGCAGAGAGGAGTGACGACAAACTGCAACCTGACAGTCCCCATTAAAGATAATCTTCAGAGTAAACAAGTGCTGAACCAATCCCCGGAGTCTCTCCAAGGAAAAGAAACCGAGACCACCGGATGCCTCCGTCTACGGCAGCGATGCTCTGCGGGCTGCCGAGCCTGCTGACAGCTCCAAAAGAACAGGCACGCGGAGTAAACATCCACTGAGCTCCATAAAATACAAAAACCTCGCTGAAAGGCATCAAGAAAAATTTGGCAATTCCAGATGGTACCAGTGGTGCTTCATCACAACCCTATTCAAACGGGAAGGGATGAATGACCACGGCACTGCTGCCGGGAGGAACTGGAGGCAGCTGGGTAGGAGCGAGGCGGCACTGCCTCCACTCAGCATCCCACCGGGATATCGGCTCAAAGCTGGGTCACAGCACGGCGACTTCCTCAGGTATTCAAATAAGATCCGCAGGGGAAATCCTAGATGCTGAAAGAGCCTGCCTGTAGTTCCTCTGTACCTAAATTTAACAGGTACAGGCACTAGTTTCATAACAAAATGTGAAGTATGAGAAATTTAAAATTGCCGTAATTTGCAGTTGCCTAAAATACCATGGCGCTCAATTCTTTTTTCTCAGTGCCTAAATATCTACCTCAGACATGAGCAGATTTAGACAGTCAATCACCTTGTTCGTTTGTTTCCCTGAAGTGCATCTTTGCTCATCAAGCACACTCACCTTTTTCAAGCAAACATTTTAGAAATCTCTTCCATACAGTAATGTCCTGGTTTCGGCTGGGATAGAGTTAAAATGATTTAATGAAAATAAGATCAGGCCCAAATACAGCTTTTCATTCAACTCCACTAATAACATTCAATAGCCCTTTCAAAATAACTCACTACTGTTCTCCCTGACTCCCCAGCTCTCTCTCCTACGCTGAATTTAATTTCTAGCCTAAGAAATACTGCCTATATGTTTTAAGATCAAATGCTCTCCTCGAATCCAGAGGGATTTGTTCTGTACTGCTTCTTTGCTGTTTACAAAGCTATCTTCTCCAAGGAAGACGTTAGACTGTTCTAGCATAATCTTTCTTTCGAGTTCCTCCATTGCAGTTCACCTCATTTGCTGTACTTTCCACAATTTCTTCAATTATTTTTCTAAATCTTTCCTCATCCATAGGACCGGGTCAGAGAAGAGAGTCAGGACTTGCCTGATCACTTCCCCTTGACTCCTTTCTTACTACAGGTATTATATTTGCCATTTTCCAGTCATATGGGAAATGGCAATTAACAGATCTGTTTAGGATTCCTGTGATCCAGCTTTGGGTTCCCTATTTTTCTCCCTTTTTTAATAGGAATCCTGAGATGAATATTATTCAGTCTCTCTTATCTGAGTTCCTTGAGCAAATTCCCTGAATTTTGCCTCTTCACTCCCAATGAAGTAATTTCCACTTTCATGCTCTCATTCATATGAGAGATTGTTTTCATCACTACAATCCCATTCAATACTTCGTTGCAGTTTTGATACAGATAATATTTTTATCAGAAGTAAAAAAAGTTTTGAAATTCTCTATATGGCTCACTTCAGCAAGCAAACTGCAGGAAATACGGTGGTATTAAAGATGCTGTCGTCACCTTCCCTTCTATACCCTTTTACAGAAAAGATTAGTGACAAGATGCTTAAATGCTACGAGTGAGAGCTGGGCTCAAGTCCTCCTCTTGCTGGCGAGAGTTGAATCTCCACCTTACCTCCTGGAGAGTGCTCTTCTTGCTGGGCTAGAGGGACTCTAGCACAGGATGCCACTGACCTGCTCTGTAGAAGCTGCCTCCTTTGCAAGGACAACCTGAGTGCTCGAGCAGGGACCCTGCCTCCTGCTTCCAACAGGAATGCCTTGAACAGTGTGGACTGCGTCACTCCTCGCTGATGAAATGAAGTATTGAAACCAGAGCAACTTGAAAAGGAGACAGGGCTCAGACACTTAGTCTCGTGTCGTGGAATACATCAGTTCAAATCCAATTCAAATGGCTTAAACATTTGAACTAGGATTTCTTTAGACAAGTGCTTTACTCAAAGGCTGCCTATGAAAAAGGATCAACCGAGTCTCCAAATTGCAGGGAAGACTGTCACGACTGCAAACCCCAAATGAAGTGAGACTCTTCTCAGCAGCCTAGACTTCGTGCCTCACTCTGTGAGAGGCAGGGCTTAAGCTAGACTGAGAAGAAAGTCCTTCTCCTAACTGGCTTGATCAGTCCCCAGGTTGGTGTGCTACCCGATGCAGCTCCCACCTGAGATGCCAAGCTTCCACCCATGCTTTCTGCCGTGCATGAGAGTCTAAAACAAGCCTGTGAATTCTGTGTAGTTCCCTCTGCCCTTTTGGTGGGTCTGCTCCAGACATACAACAAAAAGGTTTCATGGACAATGCTGTATACAAAAGTTATTGCATCTGATAGATTTAACAGAGTTCAATTCTCCGATGCATACACAGGTCAGGGACCACACTACTTCAAAGCCTCTACTCTTCTTTTCTCATATGGTATCCAGACCAAAACATGTCAAGTTTTAGTGCACTTCTACAATTAATGCTTTCTGTCTGAACTTAGTTGGAAGTTTTTGGAACAGCAGTTTTTGGATCTGATTGGATTTTTGCCATTTGCAAAGCATTACCTCTAAGAGTAAGAGGATACCATATATGCCTTTTCATTCTTCCTGCTCTACTTCACATATGCAAACTGACATCTCACACTGTACAAATAAAGGAAATTAATTGTTCCTGGCATCCCTTGGGTACTTGCCTACAGACACATCCAGCACAAGCAGAGCTGAAATGGAGACTCTGGGAGGGATTCAGCTGACTGAATGAGAATTTTTACAATGCAGGAGACCACATCTGAGCACATCACCTTGGGCCCTCCTTATGGTTAGTGGAGAATTAACTGATGTAGGCAGTGGGATACACAGAGCAACTCTTCTCAACCTGAAGTACGCACCCATGTGTGGCTGGATAAATAGCACCCCGAAATCTACCAGCTATAGTGGAAGCACAAAACAAACAAACAACTAGCTCAGAAGCGGACATGTAAATTTAAATGAGATGAACCCATTGGGCTGCCCTGAAAACTTTTCACCCATTAAAACTAGACTTGGCTTTTTAAAACCCAAACCTTGTGATCTGACATTTCTTTATACATTAATGACATCAGTGTAATCAATGGAGTTCACTCTCACTAGCGTTACCTGGTAAGCATGGTCCGTGTGTACGAGGTAGAGGTTGGTGGGAGCTGAGCGGCTCAGAGGTGTCATCAATTTAGTCTCGGTTTTGGCACAGGAAATTTCAGGATGGATTGCGTCTTGGGTGGGAAAGGAAGGAGGAGATGCTAAAGATGGAGAGACTGGGGAAAGACTGCTTAAGCCATCAGCTACTGAGTCTGTGTTGAGCCTGATTTCTGTATAGTAAAAATCCTCCTCTCCATCACTGTAGTCAGACTCTCCTACACGTCTGTATCAATACAAAAGAATGAAGGACTGATTAAATGAAAGCAAGAACCCCAAGGTGAATTTTAAGTTCTAGATGCACAAGCAAATACATTCATACTATCAATAAATTAATATTGCTAGTTTCAACCCTACCTATTTTATCAGCATTCTAGCTGCAGGGAAGGGGAGAGGAAAAGAAAATCATCTAGCCTGAAGGGAAAAGAAGCAGGAATTAGATTTTTTTTTTTTAATCTGTGTGTTATTCTTGCCCAATTCTTTGGCCTTGGAGTAGATGTTTAACTTCTATGCTTCAGCTTAAATATCAGCTTCTCATTCCTAACTACTGCAGTTAACAAGAATCTCAATGCACTTTGACTTCAGAAATGATAGAGCAGCCACAGAAGGATGAGTAAAGATAACAAACATGGGCAAGATATACCTCACTAATGTTACGGCAAACAATATGCAATTTTATCATAGGTTACTTAATTAAACCAAATATGATTATGGCTGTGGTTCACTGTGACTTTCCTTGGCATAACAGAAGAAGCTGCTAGAAAACAGTCTCACCATGCAACTCACTTGGACACAGGTAGAGAAAGGACATATACGGGCTGGCCTGCCAGTGCAGGATTTTCTGGTCCTACTCTCCAGAAGCAGACTTACTGAAGGAGGAGATGTAAAAGGTTTAATTGCCCCTGCATCCCTGGCACTATCTGCTGTGTGTTTGAGCGCAAGTCCTAGGAGCGAAGCAGCCCAGTTAAAGCAGCACTTCCCAGTAGGCTACATGTTACCTTGAAGTCCAAAACAAACCACTGTTTTAGCACGTTCATAATCCAGATGCTACACAGATCTAACTCACAGTTCATATATGTGTACTTTCTCCTGAATCTTCCATATGGTCCTCCTGCCTGCATGTCCATATCAGGGCTGAACACTGAGCCTCTCCTTTTCCAGGCATGCACCCCAAAATCAGCCCCTAGCCAGTTCTTCAGCGTGTTTGCCCATATACCTCTACCTGTGGTCCTCTCACCACCTTACTCAACAGAACTCGTTGAGAGGGCATGGGTTCAGCAGGTTTGAAAGGCTCTACCAGAAGTACTATCTGAAACCGCAGCCAGTCACTCAGCAAAACTCTCTCCGGCAAAGTTACAAACTCCAAATTTCAGGGAAGTTCTGCTGTTTACTTCTCCCTCTCCCGTGCCACGAAAAGGATGTCCCCGTAATATACAGGACAAAGCAACACTTGTTAACTGCATTTTGAGAGAGATTTTCTCTGTTTCTGATAGCCTCACTCTTGAGAGCCTAAGCCCAAAAGCAATTACTATGACCTTTGCAAAACTCTCCTGAGCTCCACAGCAGACTACTTCCTCGTGGTCACTTCAATTTTTAAGCACTGGGTAACACAGACCTACACAACAGAGACGTATTTCCAAGTACCTAACAGGTGAAGATCATGAGTCCCCAGTGTAACTATATATGAGACAGCTAGGTCACTCAGTGAATTGCACAGGAGATTTCAATTACAAACTAAAGCTTTGAAAGAAGCTTGTGTCATACAAGATTCATTTGCTTTTGCTTCTAGTCCAAGTAACGTACACATGAAATTGCAGCTCAGTTTCTTGTTCTTCGGTTTCTTAGGGCTTGGGGGTTTTTTTTGAGTTAATTTGACTCAGAACTAGCACAAACACCTGATCTGATGTGAAACAAAGCTGGAAAGTATTCATGCAAGACCCTGAAACCTGCTGTCTTTCGCACAGCGTCAGCCTGGATGTATCATGCGGATAGCACATGTGAAGTAAAGGCCACTGAGTTGCGCTGCCATTAGGGAAGTGCAGTATGACCTAGAGCTGTATTTGACTTTCCAGTAAAGTTCACAAAAGTTCAAGAAAGAAAGTGCCTTGCTGTTGGAATAAGTTCCCGTTCACCTTGAAGCACTAGTCTGCAATTTCCTCAGAAACCTAGGGACCTGAGACAGAAAAGCCAAGGACAAGCCAGTCCACCTTCCCGGGCAAGTGCAACTGCTCCCCTTCTATACCAAATCCTTTAGACTTCTGAAGAGACTGCTCTCTTACCCAAGGTGAATGGTCCGTATGTGTTTCTGAATCCCTGCAGCTGTGCTCAGTACCTTCCCACAGTTTTTCCACAGGCATTTGAACATCACCTTCATGGAGTTCTGGAAATCATGAGTAAAGCAACATTAGTTGCATGGAAGATAGAAAGAAAACCAAACCACCCAAACCAGATATATAGTTACAAAACACTGTGAAGGTTCAGAGCTTCTAAGTCTGAATTTGTAATGATGTAATCGTCTCTGTCAACAGCGTCATGCTACTGAACCCAACAGAATCCCAGTGAAAAGCCACAGGAGCAGCTTGTGCCAAAACTTTACCTCTCCCCACTCTTCGGCGTGGCTTTTTCATTTCCAAGTTCCAGTTTCTGTCTCCCCACTAAAGGAGGTAGATGATATAAAAACTTCCCACACTTCTTTGGAGCCTTTCAAAGAACAACTGATGAGGACTTCTCACTTAATGCAAGCCATCTTCTTAAATTAAGATCTTCCTAAAGCAAGCTCTTATGAATATTTCTGCTCGTGAATTTTGCAACACAGAAGAAATATTGTGCCAGAAAACCATAGCTTCTGCAATGACAATATTCACCCACGAGCTGGCAAAACCTGCTTTTATTTAATTCAGGAGCTGCTGTGACTCTTACTTGGACAAGAGAATGAGAAGCCATCCAGCTGTGTTCAACAGTTTTAAAAGAATATGTGTATAATCTTATTTTAATATTCTTGTTATATTCTTTAATATAACTTCATTGGCCTAAACTGAGTTATCATTGATTTAAAGCACAGCCAACAAGGCTATAACCAGCCCAATCTTCAATATTTTGAAGACTCTGGAGAAAAGTAGTCTTAATTTAAAGCACAGTATGTGGTAACAAACAACACAGATGTTGCAGAACTGAATAGATTTTTTTAAAAGCTAATTTGACCCCAAAACAAAACCTACTTTATAAATTTTAAATTAAAAAAGAATCTAAATAATTTGTACTTCTCAAAAGTCATTTTCTCTATTATTACAGAACACATTATTAAAGAAAACATGAAGAGCTTCAAAATACTGTATTATTATCCTATAATTTTAGTTACATGTAAGATTAAATGAATATATTCATATAAAGCTTGATTAAAAAAAAAAAAGGGAACAAGCATATCCTTAGAGTTAAGTACGTGCTTTGCTGTGTCTTGAACAAAAGCTGACTTGGTGCTTTCTTCAATTTGGATCCTTTGGAACTGCATGCCAGTAGATGGTAAGTTTCAGCATTTGCTAGAAAGATGATGATTAAAATATAATTTTGAAAAATGTCAGCTGATGGGCTTTTTAAAATACAAGTTGATCGTAGTGGCATGTTCTCATAGTTACTTGGCAGTTCTAACATCTCCTGTTTGAAAGTACGGAGGCTAAGGGCTTTAAGATTTGAGGTACCTGATCATACTGTTTATATGAAAAACAACTACTTTGGAATAAATTCTACATAAATTCCCTCTACAATTTTTGATCTGATAATACAATTACCATTCAAATAGATACAGAACTCTTTTTTCCTAACATTAAATGTAATCTATCTAGCAATTCTGATAGATGCATTTTTTACTTTTATAATATAATACTACATACTATCATCAGCTCAAAAACCCACAACCAACCACTGCGACAAGATAAGGACCATACTTATCATTTACATCTTAGGAATTCTGATATGACATCATGAACACCATATCCATCTTTATGAGCACAGAATGGTTAAACATCAATCTGCGGTTTGATGGTAAAACCAATCTCCTAGCTCCACTGTGCTTTTAGCTTTATTGTCAATCCTAGGACTCTGCAAAAACCCATGCATTTTAACATAACCAAATGAAATCTCACTCAGTAGAAATACATAACATAAACCATTCTTCCATTTCTGACTAGTAAAAAAATTGCTTAATCAGGCTTAATGTTTTATTTAAGAAAATAATGGAACATAAATGGTTTGGTGAAGAATAACTACATTAGTGGAAACTTTTAAGCAAGCAACTTTCTTAATGGGAAGCGGTTGCTAATATGACATTTTCCAAACATGAAATGGAAGAAACTTTAATGAGTAAAAACAAGGATGCCAATCACTCTATTTCCAGGTTTATTCCTTCTGATTTTTGCAGCCCTGAAGAAGATACAACCTGAACATTTTTATTTCAGCTTCTAAAGGTGCAAAGCTGTACTCAGATAAAGTACCATGCTGGGACTAGAATCAAAAAAACTGCAGGAAACACAGTTCATTTATAAAACAAAGTTTGGCAGGTAATATTGTTGTTTATCTACTTTAAACATTTGCCATACAGAGGAAAATCCCTGTGAACTAGAACAGATAGTGTAATAGATCTGTGGTGGGTACATAAATAGAAATATTCGAAAACAACTTGGGTAACAACAAAGATGGCAGCTGCAAACCCATCTGTCTCACCACAGCTGAGCAATAAGAGTGATGCTAATAAGCTGAACTTTAACTGAGAAGTAAAAGGCAAACCAGCACGCTTCTGCATTCCTACCCCTCCTGTACCACACCCTCCAAAATCATCTCTGTCTTTAGTTTAACGGTCAGCTCTAACTTCTAATTTATTATAACAAAGGTGTCCTCCAAAATATTTTTCTTCCTTTTTAGCAAGAAGCACAAACATTCTACACCCCTCTCCCACAAACAAGGGCAGAACAGTGTGGGTCAGCAAATAAGCAACTTCTGGAGCAAAAGGATAAATCTGAACAGGTTTAAACAATCATTAAAACTTCTTCCTGCTGGTGATGAAGCAATTAACTGTCTCAGACTGAGCCAGAAACAAAGTCACTAAGCAGAATGAATTCTCTGTTTTTTTCTCCTTCTTACAAAAAGCCCTTTTTCATCTTGCTGTGTAAAATCTGTCCTGTTGCGTTGAGAGGGAAGGAAACTTGGACTAGTGCCATCTCTTTGTTTTCTTTTTCTTCAAGAAGAGCTCGCTTGCTAGCATAACGGTGCTTTTTTGGGGTTAGTTTTGGGCTTTTTTTTTTTTTACACTGTGTTTTATTTAGTCTGCTTTTGCACTCCTACAGAGGATAAATTTGGTCACTGCTAATACTGTATCAAAAGCCATCAGGTTTGATCTCTCTCTCCTCTTTTCACACCATATGTTTGAGCAGAGGAAGCTTCACAGTATTAAGGTATCTGACATGCTGTCAGACAAACAGCACTTTCAGGGAACAAGAAGTATTAAGGCCATATCCAGTTTTTGTGATGACATGTAAAGGCTGCCTGTTGCATACTGCACAAAAAGAATTTGCCAAAGTAGGATAGAAATCCCTTGAACGGCCAGAGGCAACACCTTCTGGAAATCACTCTAGTGTTTTCTGAGCAGGAGGCTCTGTAGAACCTCATCATCTGCCAGGCAAATATGTGGTGCTGATGGCAGCATGTGTGTGCAGTGGGTGATCAGGTTAAACGAGACATAGTGACTAGGCTAAGTACCTACGTTAATTGGATGCCAAGGAAGGATACACATACAGAGCTGTTTGGGTGACCTGTTCCTTTCTTACAGCAAAATAAGTCTACCAACATCCTATCTGCCCCTGGGTATGGAATTTAACGTGAGGCTAACCTTTCTCTTCCTAGGAATGGGTTCATCAAAGAGAAGGTTGCTTGTTTCGGCTTCATCAATACCATCATCTGGCTGGGAAGGTGTCCGAAAAGCTTTGAAGCTATCAGCTGACAGAGGTGGAGATGGGGTGGATGGGTTGGACTGGTCACTGGGAGCGTTCCAGCTCCAGTATCCACTGCTGCTGGTACTAGAAGGCACAAATCCTCCTTCTTTCCAAGATCCATTTAGGGATTCTGTCAGGAACAACAACAGCCATCGTTATAACAGTATCATGTGTTAGGGCTAAGCGGCTCTTTTATCTAAGGCTTAGATGCCATGTTGGTAGTTAACTGTACTTTCAATAAAGGAAAACGAAAGCATTGGATGTAGAGAGGACAACCACATCTAACCCACTGCACACAAACTACATATTCTCCATTTGATTTTTCAGGTGTTTTTAAAAAACAAGTATTTTTCTAAAAAGAAATATATGGTTTGGAAAAATAACCTGTTCTGGAGCATAAACCTCAATCAGCAGTCAGATATTGCATGCATGATTAAGGGAAAACATTCAAATACATCCTCAAGTTTCAACAGGAACACATGACTGTGGTGGGGCGTCAGAGCAAGCTCCAAGCCACCACACGGCCAACAGGAGATCCCCTGGGAGAGGGACATACACTCTGAGCCCCAGGACACTAACTAGATCTGCAAAAACATGATCACCATCCCAGTACTAAAACACCAAAGAAAACCATAATTATACTCTAACTGCCTTCTCATAATCTCCCAGTGTACACACCTCTGCCTAATTTGAATCTCTAATTGAGGTGGTACGTATCCTTGGAAGGATATCCCTTTTTCTTCGTACACGTGTATCGTTAGGCATCTGGTTTCAGAAGTGGGACGCATAGACACTGGGTCATCTCCACACCCACTCGCTGGAGGAACTCCCTCCTCACTGCAGCAGTTCCCCTGACATTAGGTGGTAAGCAGGCAGACGCTTGGACTAACAGGTTATTCTACAAGACAGTGGGTGGGAGAAACAGCACTGCTTTTGCAGTCTGAGGCATGGCTTTAGCCATGCTTCACGTGCTGAGGTCCTCAGGCGTTAGACATTGGCATGTCACTCTTCCCAATCCCTGAAGGGCTTTTGGCAAGAGAGGAGTATGGAGGCCATCGGCTCAGCAAAGGTATGGCCCGAGCGTGTCCGCCGCTGCAACCACAGGCGGCTCTGCCTGAAGCTTCAGGTTCTCACAGGGCTTGAGCACAGGGACGGTTTAGGTGCAGTTTCTCCCTAACTCAGGCATTGGAAGCTTTTCCCAATGACACCGTAGGTGCCTGAATATTGTGCAATACCAGACTTTGGAGTTGGCAAGCAAATAACACCTTATCTGTTCATGAAACATTATTTAAGTGTGAGACAGAAGTCTTTTCAAGCCAGCGCCTGCCTTTAAGAGTTCTGCAGAAGTCACTCCTTCATTCCTTCTCAATTTCTTACAGATAAATTTAACTAATGACATCAGCAAGAAAATAATGTCTACCACCTGCTACCAAAAGCTTAACCCAAAGCCAATGAATTTTTATTTTTTTTCTCCTAATTAATTTGGTTTTGGACGAAACCCTTAATGATTAACATCAGCTGCTCACAAAACAGAATGCAGTGCTCCATCATGTAAGCACATGCATAAAAATACCCCCTTGCGTAGGCAGCAGCCAAGTCCCTGTATTTACTGATCAGGGCCGCAGAGCATAAACGGGATCAACCCTCCCTCCCCCCTCCAAATTCCTCTTTGGAAAAGGACATATACAGTTCCGGTAGCTAATTAAGTTAACATATGAAAATGTCATGTTTTGGTTCATGATTAGCCTTCATGTGGCTGTAATGGAGGTGGGTTTTGTTTCTTTTAAGTATTTATACTTGAGTCTCGTACATCGAGAGATGTAAATCAAGAACATTTTTAAAGTAGCATGGAAAAGACTGAATGAGGCTGACAAAAGGGAAAAAACAAACGCTGTTTCTCATTAATACTAACAAATCTGTCAATATAAAGAAGTTTAAAATATAAATAAATGGAACTTATTCTTACTTTGGGGCTTTTTTCACATTGCTAAAGTTGCGTGAAAGAGAACCAGACCAAATATTACTCAGCTGCAGGAAAACAAGGGCCAAACTCTGATCCAGTTTACATGGGTGATCACTCCCAGTAATTCCAGCACAGATCAGACTTTAATATTGATGCTAATGTTATTTTTTGTACTTCCAGGCAAAATTCCATTTGTTTAAACAAATGTTCCTTTAATTACACTGCTACTTACTGCCCTTTTCTGGAAAAGGATGGAGTAGGAATTCATCATTAGTACATTTGCAGCTCGTATTACTAAGATCAGAGCCGAGCCTTGCAACACCAATTGAGCTTTTTATCAAATTATCAATTTTCAAATCTTTACACTTTTATTGAAGTCTTTAGTAGTCTTCACTCGGGCAAAACTAAGACATTCAGGGAGAAGGTGCCCAACAACAGCTTCAAAATCTTGTGTGTGACTACAGAAAACACATGAATTATTTTTTCAGGCTTGTTTTCCCAGATTTTGGGAAACAAGCAGACAAGCTACGTGAAGAAATATCAAAGAGCACTCTGGCTGCATGAAGAAATATCAAAGGCAGTTAACAGCTACCATTCACCTATTAGCAATTCAAAAGGGCTTGTTTGGAAGATCTTTCCAATTGACAGCTGCTAGCTAGTGTGCACTGCCGGTCCTGACAACTGTCATCTGCTCAAACTGTTTAAGGTGGCAGATACTGCCTTGCCCCACATGCGAGCAGCTCCCCGTGACCAGGGATGCAACGTGGGCCACGCGCGTGCCTCGGCTACTCCAAATCCCTGCCTGGCACATCTGCACGGATCCACCTTCATCTGTGCTTTCAGCTGTGAGCTGGAACAGCTGGAGAGCAGGTATGTTTTCTCCCTTCCATTGGCCTTCCCTGGAGGCTGGCAACCTCCAGCTCTGAGGTGGGACAGTCACTGGGGATGTCACCACTAGAGGTTTCCCAGGGGTCCTCAGAGCAGTGATGCTCCATAAATACTTCTGGTTTTAACATTTGGTAAGTGTGTTGAAAGCACACAGGCAGAAGCCATGGGTGTTCATGGCTAGACTTCCAGCTAGATGGATAGAATTTAAGTTTTCTGGAAAGAAATGAAAAAACCCACACTATTTGTTCAAAAATCTTGAAAGCTGGGACATTCCTCATGGTACAGATTGATTTAAGTACAACATCATTCAGTGGATTGCCCCTGCTTCCACGAAGAACTGTAAAGACTATTTCCCTATTAATTTGCAGTTAGTATTCATCAAAGTACTCCAATTATTTACAGTAGAAGGGTATTTAGTATCGATTTAACAGTTATGAGTAAGAAAAGCCAGTCGTACAAACAATGCTGAGATATCTTAACAAGGGTGTCCTAATTTAAATTATTCTTTAAAATACAAGACTTCAAAAAATTTCTTGTAACTCCAGTCAAGCTTGCACAGATTAATTATATTTCTTTAGCAATCTCATTATTACCATTAACTTTTCAGATTTATTTCTATTTGTGTGTCTTCTGCTATACCATGAATGGAGTAGTCTTTTAAGGGATTATGGATGGGATGATAGACCATCAGAGAGTTACAAAGGGCACAGGAATTGAGGGTATAATTGTGCATCAGCAGACACAGACCTGTCGCTGTGCGCTAGTGGCACAGCACACGGCCCCTCAGCCGAGGGCTGTGATCTGGAAGTGCTTTGCCTCACTGTAGTGTCGAGTAAAATCCGATCTGATTTCCTTGGGGTGGGGACAAGAACAACTGCTGTCATGTTTACTGCATATGTGCAAATGCAAATAAGCTGTTTGGAAAACTAGCGTTTCAGCAAGGTCAGGAAACCTTCCGCAGTGCTGATCTCCCATTTATGAAATGGGGCATCTCCTGTTTCATCAACTGAAGCTGCTCTATGGTTACGGAAGAGGTTTCTTCTCATTTCTGCCAACGCTGCACCAAAAACCTCGACTATGTCGGAGCAAAGCTCACTCAGTATGATGCCCAGCACGCATGGGCCACTGCCAGAAGACTCACCCTTTGTCCTCCACCATGGCCACAACTCCTGAACACAAGCCCCCACATACAGGGCACCCCTCCCAGCAGCCCCTGCCCCAGCGCTGCTCTGACGGCTTACCGTTGGGTCGGACAGGAGGGCTGCGGACCAAGGGGCTGGTGGATAAACTGGTGAGTACCATGGCTGCTGTTACTTTATCCATGTCCAGTTCTTCTGAAGATTTTCTGAAACACAGTGAATGGGAGGCAAGAAACATGTCAGCAAACACTTAACTTTTTTTAGTGGTTTTTTTTTTTAAATAACAGACCTAACCCTAAGCCACTAACTGAAGCAAGCCACCAAGCAGAGTTCTCAAAGCTTTTGTCTTCTGGCAACCTGAGCATACCAACTGGCTACTTTAAGCAAACCAGCTCAGCATAAATAGGAAAAGCAGTGGAAAAAGAGAATACATCTTTGCATAAAATTGTCAGGATTATTGTGACCCTCCATTAGTTTGAACCTGTTCCCCTTTTTCAGAATTTCAGCTATTCATATCCTTAAAGCTAAGTGTCTGTTTAAGTTTTTTTTCTTGGATGAAGACATAGAGATGCAAAACCAGGTAAGATTACCCGTAACATTAATAATATACGCTACTCTCTGGAGGGTGAGGAAGAACTATGAAGTGGAACTGAGGGATGTGATTTTTTCTTTGTTGCTTCTGCTTAACACTATTAACCTTCCTGTACTCTCTCCGAAAGACTGATCCTAAAATTTTCCTAGTCCGATTATAAACTAATTATTTAAAATAATTAGTAGATTGGCAGAAAAACAGTGCAGGCGGTGGAGGGGGGTTTCTGCAGGTGTCATGGGCACCCAAGCCAGCGGGACAACGCAGTGGAAAGAGAGGGACTCGTCGCTGCCTTAGCTCAGCTTCGCTGGGAACTGGCCCTAAGTGGCTGCTTTGATTCATGCAGTTAAGACCAATGAATTTGGGGGGGGAGCGGAATCAGGAGACAGACAGAGGAGAGGTCATGCGGAAGGGGTACTAAGGGAGAGGAGGGCAGCCAGCTTTCCGGGGGAGGGAGAAGAGGATTTGGAGACAACAGATGCCTCCAGAAACCAGGCTTCAGTGACCCCTGCTCAAGGAGCAATGTTTTTTTTAGACAATGCAGAATTTTCATTCGCTTTAAAAAAGTACATAGTATCACTTTTTTCTTCCAAAAGTAACTTTTCCTGACAGGTTAGCAGTACAATGTACCATTTCTGAAGAGTGAACATACCAAAACAAAACTACTAAACCCACTAGGTTTAGCAGACTTCAGCTTTTTTCATCCTTGTGGGACAGTGGTACCAAAGGAGACAGCTTCTTGTAAACGTCTGCTTTCAAACACACAATTCATCATCCAAGACCATCTTCTCATTTACTAGAGATCAAGTTAAATTTGTTCTTACAAAAGGACACTTTTCCCCCCTCTATTCTACATTGTGGGGTTTCTAGAATTTCCTCTGTGCCTTGCCAGGAGCTCTACTTAACCATCAGGTTGAGTCTTTATTTAAAGCCCATTATGAGAAGTGTTCAGCCACCTGATGTTTTCCGTCAACTGTTGATCAGCAAGTCACCAAATCACCATGCTGCTTGCAGTCCCCTTCCGAGAATCCCATTTCACCCATCAGGTTAAAGGCTCATTAACTGGAAACTACGCTACAGTCAAAGTCTCTTGAAATTCTAGTGAGCAAACCTCAACTTTGTCCGTGAAACAGTTCACAGATGCTTTCTGACTGATGCAAGGACCCACGCAGATGCTGATGAACACTCTCCCATGCCGCGTAACAGCTTAGCTCTCATGGCTGTCTTTTGCAACACATCAGTGCCTGGAATCGAAATGCTGATGATGGTTCCTGATGCGTTCTGATTATAGCCATAGAAGCCCTCCTTTCCTTCAGCCAAGGTTTTTGCAAAGAGCACAGCAGCCATATGGTCATCACCGAATCCTGGAAAGGTCTTGGATATCTGCTATAATCAGCTAATACCTGAATCCATCACCCATCAGGTCCTCTCGCCGGCAGAGGAGTATTTCACTCAGAATGCCAAATTCCTCTGGGTCCAGAAGACCTTTCCTAAGGAATGACATGGAGATGCTACATTTTCTGGAGACCAATCCTGCCAGATGATTTTCCAATTACCTAATATCCCAGTATGAAAATCCACTCTCTGAGAAGCATTCAGCTGCTCTGTGGTCCACTCCTGCAAGACTACACCAACTGTCCCTACTCCTTTATCCAGCTGTGAATGAACCACTAATATTTGCACTTCTGCAACATATGAAGACAAAATTACCACAGGTTCCTGATACGCTGGAGAAGCTGATCCCTAGTGTTTGCAATCAGCCTTCCAACAAGGCTCTTCTGTGTGTGTGGCAACAAGACTAACGCGCCCCCGTCCAGGCCTCTGCAGAATTGCAAAATCACTACAGCAGTTGCTGCAAGCATTTGACAAGTTGGTGTCAAGATGTCAAAGTCTAGACCCAGAGCTAAGCCCAAAGTTCCTCCAAATAGTCTATCATTTTAACTTCTTCTGTATTGATGGGGTTTTTTCCCCCTCTACAATGACTCAGACTGCTGCTCTGAAAAACTAACCTTTGCTCCAAATAATTTTGTCAATAATGCCCCAAAATTATCAGCATTGGCATCTGTGCCTAAGATGGAAGTTTTCATAGCCAGGCAAAGGACAGGAATGGTCATGAGACCCCCCTGCCATTTCTAGCCATGCTAAACCACACTCCTGCAATTACTGGAATGCTTTTTTCTACCTGATCCAATTTTACCAGGTTTTCAATATGGAAAGCCCAAATAAACAAAACTTCTAACTTTTTCTCTGCCCATTTTGAATCACAGTCATTTTTACTACTTAGTGCTCCTCAGCTACATCCAGCAAACAAGGAATGCTCTGCTTGTACTTCCCAGCCACAGGAATTTTAGCAGCTACAAGTGTTGGCTTATGTGACTCTGCTCCCAAACACATTTTTACAGTTTGGCTCATAAATGTAAACACACATATTTCATATATCACTCAGCCAGCACTGCTGCAGCAACAGCAGCCTTCGAGAGAGAGGCAAAGCATAAAACCGAAGACAGGAACCACTTAAGCCATCTGCGTTTAGTCAGCATCACATGTGAGTCGACGCCTTAAGACTGTCCCAGTCTTTTCCAGCTTTCTCCGCTGGAAAGTTGAACCTGCACACAGCTGTTCAACAGTGTTCGCACTCAGAGGGGAGAATAACTTGTTTGTTACACATTGATGGTTCACAAACCATTTATTCCACCATTGCTAAGGTGATTTTCTGCAGACTGAAGTTATAATCCCTGGTGTTGCTTATACTGTTATTAGGTGTAATGAAACCTAAATCAGTTGTAAGATCACCTACTAGATCAACTGTGAAGATTTCTTCTTTCCTCTAATCCCACGTCCCAGTCTCCAAATGCCATCTCCCAACTTCTGGACGGATATATTTGTGTCAGCCCAGTCTGCATTTGAGACCAAGCAGTTTTGGATCCTTTATTTCCAAGTCTTTGTAAATCCAAACACATGCCAATGGCTGAATTATAATGAACCAGCTGAGACATAAGCAGCAGAAGTTATAGGACCTGGAGAACGGATCTTTTACCAGCACCCCATGTCTCTCAGCTTCATGTCTCCCTGCTTCCTCAGAAGGGAGAACGGTTTTACTTGATCCCTGCAATACCCTAACCTAGCCAGCCTGGTATTTAAAATTGTCCTTTTCTTTAATAGCTAAGCTCAAATTAAACTTAGTTACTACCCTCACTCTTGCTCAATCCTTTCCTTGGTTTTGCTGATGAATTTACTGCTTTTTTGATAATCATTTAACAGTGTTAAGAAACTCTCACATCTCCCTCAGTCAGAGCTCTCTGCGAGGAAAGGCTGGGTTTAAGCTCCAAAAGATGAGCAAAAGAGGGTCCAAGACGAGTCCAAGGCTACATAAGTGTCTCAAACCAACACAACATGCCAATCTCCTACTGTCCCATTTCCTAGCCAGTAGCTGACTCCCCCGAGGACCCGTGTTTCCTTATGAGACTGAATCCACGGTTTAAGCTCTTGGTGCGATCCCTCCCTACCAGCAACTTGCTGGTGAGGGGACGTCTTCCTGACCTCCCTTCAGGAAAGATGCACAGGTCCTCTTCTGGCCACTGTCGCCTTCGCACTCCCTACTAAGTGTTATTCTCATCTGGACACACCTATACCACACCTATGTTTTTTCTTCTCTCTATCAGCCACACCATCATCTATGGTCAGAACACTTTCTCTCAAAAAATCCTTAGCAATACATATTTTATTCTAGTTTTGAAGTCTTTAGTCTATTCTTTATTATTTGCCTGGCTTAGATCAAAAAGCCTGCAGTTCTTCCTCTTGGAAAGACGGCATCTTAGGTCAGTACTTTACCCAAGCATATTTTAAGGGTCCTGGAGAATATTCTTAGAGTAGAGAAACTGGTAGTGGTAGCAGGTGTTTTTGGTAAAATTGACCTTATTCAAAAGGACAACTAAGTTCATTTTAAGCAAAGAAAAAATAAAAACCAGACAAATTTATTTTTCCTGCCCGTAACTCCAAAGCTTTCAGTTAATTCCCTGACCAGGAACCTCTAACTCCAGTGCAGCGATGCTCAAACCAATGATGCACAGGTTCACCGTACGGAAAGTGCCCTCCTATGATCCGGAGCTGCCCCGACACAGCGTGAGTGCGGACCAGGCAGTGTTTCTTCACCAGGGCACTACTCCCATCAAGAAGGGGAGAGGGGGGAGCAGGGGCAGCAGCATCCTGCAGCTGGCAGGACCAGGCTGCAAGGGGATAGAAACTCCAGCACTGGGAGATGAGCCCACATAGAAGGAAAGGGGAAGGATATTTTCCAATTACTTCAAGTGGGGGTTGGCTACAGAAGGTCACAGACCCAGCCTTCTTCTCCAGAACCACGTCCCCCTTTTGTTCCAGCACTGTTGAGCTTGCCTTTCCTTATCCTACTTTCTAAACAATAACCACCTGAAGCCCATATGCCCTAAACATTCAGATTTATCAAAAGGTTCACGTTTTTCTTTACTTTGGCAGAGGCATGTGCTTACCTGTTTCTTACTGCTATCCTCACCAGAGGGACACAGTAAAAAATAAATAAAATAAACAATTTTAACTACAATTGATCAAGAACAGTGGCAGTCAGGCACAAAAATGCTAGTATGCTATGTTAGCTGGCTTCTGTCCTCCACCCAAAAACCAGCTTATGTCAGGGGTTCACAAAACACCTCGATCTTTTGTTAAGAAAGTAACATATAAACATGCATGCATTAGTATGCTACAACTAGGACAAAATAACAGTATATTTAAACTTCTCTCTCCCTCCCATACTTGTACTTCTAAATGCTCATAGAGACCTCTGAAGTCTTACTTTGACCACCTAATTATAGCCACATCATAGCAATGCCGCCATATGGAGCACTGTATCAATACTGATAGATAAACATGTTGTTACAGGCTTTTGTACACCAAAAATATGATTCATCATATAATGAATCATTGTAATCAGTGCACTAGTAATAACCGAAGTACTTCTGAAAGAAACAAAAATCCTAAATTACATTCTACAATAAATAAAATAAAAAGATTTTTAGGTTTCTTCTATTCATCATTAATGGCAAAGGCAACATCCTAACAAGGAATCAGCAAGAAAAGCCATGCATGGCTGTGACTCCGGATTATCTAAAGTAACTACAACCACTCTTCTGTCTTGAGCAAAGACCTACAATATCATGCAGCAAAATATTATTAATTCATAAAATACCCTACATTTACAATAATATTTGGTTACCATCTAACAACTCAAAATACTGACAGTACAGATAAATAAATGATCTTGCTAGGTGCTGTTAAGTTTGGTTGTTGATTATGAAGATTAAAAATTAACCCACTTGCCAAAGACAAAAGGAAAAATTATAGAGAGAATGATCCATATAACCAGTCCAAGGTCCTGAGCACTCTTTGGTAAAAGCTGTAACTTTTCACAATAAAGCAAAAAGCAAAGGGAAATATTTTCAAAAATTACATTAAATCATTACAGTACTATAATGATACATCTTAAAACTTAAAGGAGCATTACTATTTACACATGTAAAAATAGAACTGGCATCTGATATCCGAAGCACAGACACAATAATACGATGCACTAATTAGAAGCAAGGGATTTTGCCTTTGCTCATCATGGCCAAACATAGAATTAACCTTTTCCACTCTTAACTTTGTGATATTTGCAGAATAATTGCCCTTTCTGTGTCTCTCTCTGCTGTTCTGGTTATACACCAGCAATTTTTTAGGATACTGAGAGCGACTAGAAATTAATTATGATCAAAATCTTTATTATACTAATATAGGAACTTTTCTTCTAAAAAACATATATACCTGAACTTCTCAAGGGAAAAAGAAAAGTGCTTCAAAGGCCACCTCAAAGCTTTCCACCACCCTCAGCCAAGCTGAAAGATTTTGTGATTCAATTATTTAAAGGACCTTTGGAAGTCTGCTGGTCTGTTAGAGGCCAAGGAGAGTTGATAGAGTCATCAGTAATGCAGATACAGACTTTCTATTTGGACTGTAATGGTTTAAAGACAATAAAAAGTCTCTGCAAATTAGTCATATCAGATGGGAGACATTCACAGAGTGGTTCTCAGCATCCTGGAGAAGAAAATACGTTTAACAGAAGAACTGAAGAGAAAGTGGTGTGTAACGCAGGCGTGTTTCTCAAAGTCTTTTATTTTTCCTCACATTAGACCATGCATCACCTTCCACTGCTCCACAAAAAAAGGACTCTGTAAAAACAGGTATTTCTCTAGCCATTATCATTAAAAGCACTAAAACTTGACAGAAAATAATCCGTTCATTTTTACAACCATTTTATAGATTTAGATAACCAAGAAAACGCAATATCCGGCTGTAAAGGCTGGCTGACGCACTCTCCCGTACACCCTTTCCCAGGGCCCCTCTCCTCCCGGCGGGGGTACAGCCCAGCAGTGCTACCCTGGCTGCTCCGTAGGCTACCACCGCACCAGACCTCTTCGGGGAGCGCTGGCAGAGCTGCACCAGCAACACAAAGGATGCCAAATTACTGCGACTTCTGTCGTCTGGTGCAAACACATCCCACGGACACGCTCTGCTGCCGCCACCCCCTCTGCAGCCCGGTGGCAGGAATAGCTGCTCTGCCCTCTAAGACTCCCCAGAAAAGTCTGCTTAAGGCAAAGCCTGCAAAACATGGAAAATGCCTTTTTCGTCGAAGCCTTTTTATCACTGCTTCTCAAGCAACTTGTCTGCCTTCCTTAAAGGCAACAGAAATTTCAAACGTATCCAAATGGTAACAGGACTGAACTCCAGGTCTCGCTTTCTGATTTACAAAGCACAGGATACAGTGTGCTGGGGGTAGGGAGGGAGAGGATGGGTAGTAAAACACTGCTCTCATTATTGGCCCGTGATAAGATCTACAGTTTTTAAATGCTCTGTATAAATGGGAATAGCTAAGCAAGCCAAATTCAACACTGGGAGATAAGCTGCAGTTTACAGGAACAATTTATTCTATATATTGAAAAAGTTGATCCAATTAATAATTTTTACTTTTCAAACAGCTGTGACATATCAGGAGAACTTATCTGGTGCAGAGCCCTCGGGGCAATGACAGAAGCTAAAGTAGTAATATGACATAGAAATAGCCCGCTTCAGAACACAGAAATCAAATAAATGGTAATCACTTGATAGATTATGAGTACAAAGCAAAAATTAAATTCAGAAAGGAATAACAGAACCCTGCAGAGAATCCCTTATGGTCACCCAGAAACCTTGAGGATTTTCTGGGAAGATTTTCTGTTCCATCTCCTCTACTTTAAAGGCCACTTGCTGATGCAATAAACGAATCAGTCAAACAACAGCACCCTGAAGCAATGCAGCAATTATTCCAAATATTACCCAATATATTCATGTTCATCCCTTTCCTGCCTTTAACTTATGCTGCTGTTGTAGCTTGTTCACAGGCACATCTCCTTTCATAAACGGGATTGCTTCAATGGGGTTCTGTTTACAGAAAGAGAATTTCACACTTCTGAGCATTGATGCTTTCTTCAGGGAAAGGGGCTGGACCACTTGCTACAATGCCCAAGAGGTGCTGCTCAACGCAATGCAAATTATCATGCTGAGAATGGAAAAAGATGGAAACTTTAAAAAACCCCCGAAGGTCCCAGCTCATCAAACGTAACAAGAACTGTGCCAGGAAGTGCTGTGATGTGCTAAGGGGACAGCTGATGCCACCTGGTAACACAGAGAGAGGGTAAGACACCTTGCCTCTCCAGGTAGCTGGCGTTCCCGCTACAGAGCTTGCTGCTGCGAGCAGCGCCATTTGCGACCCTCACCCCGCCCCGCAGTCAGAGCCACCCAAACACTACTATGTCTGACGTCTCTTCTTCACAACGCTCTCTCACAGAGACTTTTGCAATACAGTTTTTTTCATAAATCTTCCTTAACCTTTGAGAATAATTTTACCAGTGATTACCTGAAGATACCATTATGGCATATGCTACAGGATTTTTGTCTTTCCCAAAGTAAAATACAAAATGCAACGCCAGAAACATTTTGCTCTTCCTCCTTCTTCCCGCCTATCTATTGCAAACAGTATGTTTCCCACTTTGAATGAATTTAATTCTAACATTTCCAAAATACGTTTTATGATATCGATGCTTATATACAGTTCCGACATATCTACATGGATAACGTTTAGCGCAATTGATCTACAAAAGGTGCTGTAAGTCAATTTTAAAATAATATTTAACTGCTTTTTTCCCCCTCTACACATTAAAATATATTTTTTTTTCTAATAAAATATACATTGATGAAACACTTTTAAAAGCCTGCAAGTCTACACTACATTTATTCCCTTTTCCTCTCACCAAAGAGCCACAGGTTTGCTGTCCTGCTGCTATGTATAACTACTAAAACAAACAAGATGGTAAGCACTTTGCTGAAATCAAATCAGTCTCAAGAATGACCCACAGGGTCAGTTTCTGTTTATTGTTAGTATTTACATGTCAGTCTTTTTGAGTTTTCTGATTCCTCACTTTTTCAAGCTAGAAGCTAACAGAATGGGGAACAAAAAAGCCATTGATTCTGGAGAAGGCTGTCCACAGCCGCCAGTACTACTGAAAGAGATCTGGAGACTAGAGGCAGAACCACCTCTGAGATGACCCTCTGCTTCCTGCCAAGCTGAGATACTATATCCCAAAGAGAGGATTTTCCAAATATTAAACCACAGTTTCTACGGCATACATAAGCCAATAGGTCACAGCACTACAAAGCATCTTTCAGGGTCTTCCTTGCTACTGCAGCGATCCAGGAGACAATCATGGTTCACCTCATAAGTGGTTTTCATCCTTCTCAATCCATCAGAAACCTGTTTCAAAACATGGAAGGCACAGAGCTAGCTCATTTCGTCCTCTCCACTCGCACCTTCCTTTCACCACCATGTCCTTGGACCAATTTTGCAGTTACATTGACAACAGTACCTGTGAGAGCTAGTTCACAGCTATTTTGTCTATGCACACACACATTCCATCGGAGAGCATCCACGTACGGCTCTTCACATGGGTTCTCTTTCCATTTCCCTGATCATCCTACAAGTCTGTCTTTGTCTCTTGTTGATGTGAGTACATCCATCATGAATAGAGCTATTCCAAGTGTTCTTGATACGGTCTTGCCCATATCTTCTACATGGACAGCAGTACTTCCCTGCCTCTGCTGAAATCTCGACGATTTGACTTACAAGGATAGCTCAGTCACCTGTAATGAACAATACAACTCCACAACCATTCTCTTCCTCACTTGTTTACAGCTAATGAAGTTGGAATTAATTGGTGCTAATGAACTTTTTTTTTAAATTTTGAAAGGGTGACAAAAATGTTTCTTTTAAAATAAACGGAACAAACATGACTGACATTTATCTCTACATCCAACCTATTTACAGGCCAGATTTTCATGGTTTTCCTTTCTTGGTTTTAATTTTCTCAAGAAAGATCATTACTGAGATAACAGCACTTCCAGACACTTTTCAGATAGGGCTGTAGGGTATACAGCGCAAATATCGGTAAAGCATAAACTCTCACAGTTCATATGTGAGGCTTTGCAGGCCACTTGGTCTGGTACTCTGTGGCCAGCACTGATTATTTCAAAGGAAGATGCAATAAGGACATTCCCATGATCAATATACCATCCCATTCCGAGGAATTATGGATTTCCTTACACTCTGTGACCAGATTAAAAAACCACAAACAAAATGCTCTAGATCTTCCAATACATCTTCTATCAGCTATGGCTCTGGATACTCCTCCACAGTACCCCCCTCCTCTGTATACTGTCCTCATGTCTGGGCTTCAGTCATGTTCTATGGCAAGCAGCACTGCAATCTAGTTACGCTATTCAGGAGACGATATTATGTTTGATTTAGTTACTTTTCTGACTGTTGTGTTATTTTCACACTACCAGACATGGAGAACAGAAGCTCTAAGCGCAACTTCTGCTCATCATTGCTTTATTTGTTAAGATATGCCTCCTAAAAATTTCCTTTTTGACGTGAACATACACTGTAACTTCAGTATTCTTTTACACCAAGCTCTTTCTATGTTTATCAAGCCACAGTTCAGGCCGAGGAAGAAAAGGTAATGGGAGTTTCAGAAAGATAATGTCTCAATGAGCCAGAGACCCAGCCACTGTTTGATATAATTTATAGCAACCTCCGGTTGCTCCAAATTAAATGTGAATAATTTAAACCAAAGCCCCAGAAGAAACTGGGCAAGAAACTGATTTCACCGATTCTATGCCACATCGATTCAGGAGACAAGCTGATGTTCTGACTGACTGGCAATATGCTGAAGAGCTAAAGAAGGATTGGGTCCTTCTGTTTTAGGAAAGAGCATGCTAGATTACAGACTGAAATAGGTACCACTACATTAAAAATACATCCTGTGGTAAGTAAAACCATATTGCACGTACTTTCCACTGTATAATCCCTTTCCACTGTATAATCTCATTTCAGGTCACATGTAGTTTGCCATTTCTGATTTTTCAGGCAGGTTTTGTGGGGTTTTTTTAATCTTACATTTATAGATAAGAGGTTTCCATTGTTTCATTAAAATGCACCTGAAATTCGAACTTGACATTATGAACTGTACAAGTACCACTACCAGAAGATCTCCAGGCCTAACCAACACAAACTGTCTCAGAAAGGGCACCTGGTCTTTGGTCTCTCAAGAAACAAATAGGGCACAAAGCTATCTGTTCTCTGAACTATCTCTTATAAAGATGAAATATATTTAAGCCAAACACAATCTTTTCTTCTTGTCTTTAAAACAATTGTTCGACCCTTTCAAAGATCTCCCTAACAACTTACTTTCTTCCACAGGAACCAAATACAACCTCATGGATGTCCACCTTCTTACTAGAGCTGAAAAGAGGTCACTCTTCTCACCTCATGATTTAAACATTTGCTGCACTGATATGAACTGAAGATATTTTAAAAATTGTGGACATGAAAACACACACTACAGAACAACTAAAACCTGCCAGACCACTCAAGAAGATGCATGTACAGTAAGGAAATGCCTCTGAAGCCTCTGGGCAGAGTAGGACCTACTGGGCATGAGCCAAAGGTGACTGACATCGCACAGCCACGCCGGGGCTGCTGCTTCCTGCTGACCCATGGAAAGGTCAGGGCTTCCTAAAAGCATCAGTCCCTGCACATATGCTGTATAGCCTGTGCATGTGCATGTGGCTGTCCCAGAGATCCCAAGCAAGAGTAAGTGCACTCGCCACAATTCTCCACAAGAATATTTAGGTATCTATATGAAGTAAAACAATTTCAACAAGAAAATGAGAAAGTCTGGACCATCTAGACTGTCTATTCTAGACAGCAGCCAGCGTTCAGTGATGTCAGCCACTATGCCCCCTTATTATACTTATTTCTTCATTATTCAATGCTAACTACTGTATTGAAGATGCTCCGCCTTAAAAATCCCACTGATGATGATGATTTTAAAATAATCTCCCGCGGAATGCCCCTCTTTAGTCCATAAGCAATTAAAATTGTTTCCTTGTATTTTCCAATTCAGGATGTTCTCTTAGGGTACAATTTTCTAACTGATAAAGGTTTGCAATGAAAAGTGATGGCAGGTGAGTCATCATTTTCTTTCATTCATGTTAGGATTATTTGTTCAAAGTCCTGTATCCCAAATTAAAAATCACAATCCAGAGCTGTGCTTTCAAAACATACCATGGGCACATGTCAAAGTGAACTTGATGTTTCACGCACAAAATCTGTCGATGTTGCAGTTGAGAATGATCGTGCTTGCTGAAATGGCATAAAGTGAAAAGATTGGCTTCGGTAGGGAAAACTGTGCTATGCACCACTACTTCGCATTACATTACACTACATTAAAGATCATCAAGCAAGTTGCCATAGTTCACTTACACTACCCAACATTATTGTATCTATATCAGATCTTCAGATCTTAAACTAAATAAGCATTTTATTTTGGATCCCTTCACCACCAACTAATGTAGACTTATTCATTTATAAACAGTCCTAGCATTTAAAAACTAGCAGCAAACAAGTGGTGATTCGTGACAACTATGGATATACAACTACTTCTCTTTAAAGCCACTCGGAATTCATGCAAGCCCTCAAGAAATTTCGGAGCTCTGGTTTTTCGTCCTTGATCCCCTTCTTTGAGGGAAGGGAAAGCACTGCCCTTTTATGGACAGATAGCAATGGAAAAAAAAAATCCTAGTTTTTATATGTTGATTATATTTTTAAAATACATGGAATACTCCTGGTGGAACAAAGCGGACCTGCAGTTGGAATCTGACCCTGTAACTGAGATGACTGCAACATGGTAATATCAAATCATCAAAAAATACAGGTTGCACAGTCAAGCAAGTGGGGGGATAACACACCTTCTGAGAGCAGGGTAAGACTTTTATCTAATAATCTGCAAGTGGCAATATATAAAACACCTTCCAAGTGGTAGAGGACCCAGAAAAAGCTGGGGGCAGCAATTGCCACCTACGGTCCTATCGGGACAGTGGGAGATTTGGGTAAACCCAATCTGCAAATTATTGCTTTGTCATTTGTTTCCAAGTAGTTTACCTATGATCTGTGACATCATTATAGGAAAAGGTAATCAAAATAGATACTTATATTTTGAATGAAATAAAGACAGAACTTTATAAAAGCGTGGAGATATTATGAAAACAAAAATGGATTAGGACATCTTATGAAACTTGTTTTTGATAAATCACTGTCAGCATACAAGATAAAAGAGGCGAAAAGGAGGAGCTTCAGTCTGTGAGCAGCTGGCAGTCAAGGTTTGGTGCCTGCGTAACATCCACTTTCATTCAGTCCTCTCTGCAGCACCGGGCAACCACAGCTGCCCCCTCCCTGCTCTCCTGGGAGCCCCCAGTTAGGATGTTAGCTACTTCGGGACAAAAGAGACGTGGCCTTCACAGAGAATGAGTTACTTCTCCATGAGTCACTGTCTGAAAGCAGCATTCACCTGACAGCAGTTTTTAATACGATACAAACATGACCACTTCCAGAGGCAGACTACATTGCTATCCTGCACATACACTATATTTTGTGCACCCTGGAGCACTGCAGCTAAACACTATCTTTGCAGAACATTACTGTGTTTTGAAAATTTATCATTTGTATTTAAGGAATAAGTTGTCCTTAGAATATCCATAATTTCTGATTTTTTTCCCCAGAAAAATTAAGGCAACTGAATTTATGCCTTCTCCTTTGCACATCTCAACACAGATGTAAAAACTGCAGTGCAGCTGCAAGTCCCCAGCGGAGCTGACAGCACAGCCTAACTACAGCCTCTTCTCTACCATCACCTTTTGCCTTTTCAAAATAGATGGATCGTATTATTTCTCTTACTCCCCTTCAACAATCTCTTCTTACACACACACAACTTTGATTCTCTTCCCTCTTCAGCACAACTCAGCAGGTCACAGATTTCCCCGGCTTGCTTAGGGTAATCTTTGCCTTATTTCAGCTCCAGCGCAAAGTCCTTATATAACTTGACATTAAGGAAAAGATGTAGGTAGGGAAGTTTTCCTGAATGCACTACCCATCCCACCTCCTCCTACCTTTAAAAGCCCCCCAATCCCACCAGCATAGTCTAGCTGACACGAGTGACTATGAGGCGCATCTGACAACCTGCCCAGCAAAGAGCTCCCCTGGGCAGTGGGAATTGCTCTCTATCCTCTATGAGATAGGTTTTTGCTGTTTGCACAGCAGATCTCAGCAGATGAGCAAATCTAGGCCAGCACAGAATCGTAGAATCATAAAGGTTGGAAAAGACCTCTAAGATCATCAAGTCCAACCGTCAACCCAACACCACTATGCCCACTAAACCATGTCCCTAAGCGCCTCATCTACACGTCTTTTAAATACTTCCAGGGATGGGGACTCAACCACTTCCCTGGGCAGCCTTTTCCAAGGCCTCACCACTCTTTCAGTAAAGAAATTTCTCCTAATGTCCAGCCTAAACCTCCCCTGGCGCAACTTGAGGCCATTTCCTCTCATCCTATCGCTTGTTACTTGGGAGAAGAGACCAACACCCACCTCGCTACAACCTCCTTTCAGGTAGTTGTAGAGCGCGATGAGGTCTCCCCTCAACCTCCTCTTCTCCAGGCTAAACAGTCCCAGGTCCCTCAGCTGCTCCTCATAAGACTTGTGCTCCAGGCCCTTCACCAGCTTCGTTGCCCTTCTCTGGACACGCTCCAGCACCTCCATGTCCTTCTTGTAGTGAGGGGCCCAAAACTGAACACAGGATTCGAGGTGCGGCCTCACCAGTGCCGAGTACAGGGGCACGATCACCTCCCTGCTCCTGCTGGCCACACTATTTCTGATACAGGCCACAGCATCTTTCTTTACAGCATACTGTGAGTAAGGAAACAGAAGTTTATCTTAGCAGGCTGTGCCATCTTCCATTTGTGAAGTTCTTCCTTTCATTAATGCCAAAGCACTTGGCTCAAACACCCAAGTCAGGTTCTCACCCTGGCAGCAACAAGCTCTGGTAGCGAACCATGCAAGCCGAAGTCCATTACAGTACTAGTGTAACAAGTTTCCTGATGAAAAGCATGACCCCAGGCCAACTGCAGCCTACCGTCCTGTTGATGATGATGTCAAAAGTTTTGCAAATTATCCAAAACTCTCCCTTTTTTCAGGGAAAGAAGATGCTACTCTTACAGCCGTGATCATTGTGGCTGCAGCTTCAGTAGTAGATTCAACTCACTCCTTGGTTTGCATTATCAGAAAGGTATTGATTACTGACAGCACACAGAGACGCCCCCGCAAAAAATATCAGTGTGCCTCAGGCACTACTCCATAGGGAAGAAAGGAAAAAAAGGACCCTGAATTGCTTGGCTTGGGACTTTGAGAACCGTGGGACTCATAACTTGGCCAACTAAAACAGATTAAAACAACATTCGTGACAAACAGTTCGGAGAGGAAAGTGGCACTTCTGTGCTTCAGTGATGACTGCTAACAGCGAAGAAATACAAGGCAGAGCCTCCTGCAGAGCCTGCATTAATAAAACTTCCAGTCACTGCAGTTAATGTTTTGATAATGTACAAAATTAAATTGGGGTAAATTGAGAACAGAGAGAAAGAGCACATGTGCATGTGCACAGAAAATTAGAAAAGCATCATTTTACCATTCAAAATAATTTTTTTTTGTTCTACATCTCATCTTCCACCCTCCTGCGTAGGACCTTATAGTTGAATTTTTGATTCATTAATTTCATATAAAATAGGATAAAGAACCATGCACCAGATGCATATTTATCATTCACTTTAAAGGACTATCTTAAAAAGAGAATCGTTAACTTACAATGCCAGAAAAAAAATCATAGTCACACATTTGTGTCTGTACATGATCCACAAACGGGATTTGCTAACAAAAGGTATTCAGCTATAAACATGCAGAGCATGATAAATCACTTCGAAGCAAGCATCTATAATGTCACAGGCTCCAAAAAACATTTCACAAGCAAAAATATTATTAAAGCAACAACACATGCTTCAGGACTGATTTTTTTTGGTCTCGGTTTGCAACCAGGGCCACATTTTGAAGCATTTAAAATAAACTCAAGGGCAGATTCAGACTGTGACGGTTTCCGTACGCCTGCTCTCCTCCCTGCCCTCCCTGCTCAGTGCCGCGCTGAAGGGATGCTCTGTCACAAGGGATACATCAACCAGCCGACCAGCCAGGCTGCTACGCAACACGTCCATCTGTGGTTCCTCTGACTGGCTTTGACCGCTCGCCTTAGGAAAGCCAAGCGTGTGGGCATCCTCTCTTTGTATTTAAAAGGCTCTCCTTGTTCTTTAAATAACTCTAAGGATAACGTTTGTGTGGCTCCTCATTGCTGTACCTGGCTCATGAAGGGCAGCGCATGGAGTCCTGGCAGTACAACACCGACTGCGTTGCCTCTGGGATTGCATACCGGGAACTGGCAAAAGCCTACCTTTCCAAAGCAGAAAAAAACAGAATGGGAGGTGAAAAAGGAAAGGGTTCATTCTTAACCATTTTATTTTGCCTAACTCTTCATCCAGGCTGACACCCGATGACCAAGCATGTTTGTGGCTGAGCTGCACAGCAGAGACCCCAGCCCAGGAGGAGAAAGAGAAAGCTGCTCCCTCCCACTCCCTCTGTCCCTCAGGGGCCCGAGTGCCCTGGCACTGACATGTACAAGACTCCCACTGGTTTGAACTGGTCTGGTTTCTGTGCTTCTGCCTGGATAATGGAACTGTGTAACTGCAAAGGTTTGTCTCCAGTTTAATAGCATTTAGATAAACACACACCTAAGTAACACCTATGCCTTAGCCAAAGGTGAATAATTAGAAAATACAGATTTTCAACTGGATAGTGCTGGGTGTAAACACACAGTCAAACACATTTAAAAAAAAAGGAAAGAAAAAAGCTTTGGCCAACTTCTGTAATTCACATCTTCCTTCAGCATACCTCACTCCCAACAACATATTTGAGACAAATTTAAACATTTATTCATTGATGCGAGAACAGACAATTGTAGCATAAAGCTATGTGTGTTAGGGCTGTTTAAACACCAGCAGACAGATGTTATTTTGGTATCCAGACTCGGAAGAGCATATCTGAACCACCTTTATCACTTGATGGTGGAAGACCTGTCAAAAATATCATCTTTCCAAAATATTTCATGAAAATCTAAAGCAAAATAAAATTATGTTGTTGCACATGTGTTCACAGTCATGCTTCTTCTGGAATAATCAGTAATTTGGGGCACACAACCTAGCAACTTAGAAGGACCAGTTTTTCAGAAAATGTTAAAGTGGCAACTTTCCAAAAAAAAAAAGTAAAAGAAAAAGTTGTTGCAATCAGATAACGTGATCAACACAGCCTCACACATCACTCTTGAATGCGCAGAAATAAAACTGATTTCGCATTTTAGCCTAGAGGACATCTGAGTTATACAGGTAAACCCAAACGTCTAGCGCAACTTTGCTGTGGTATTATTGCCATGGTGAACAGTCAAGAGTTTGGATAATCAAAAAAGTAAGCACAGCCTTCGTTTTTTGATTCATCTTCTCATTTTTTTATTCCTCAAGACTAAGCAGTTTCCTTCTCAGTTGATTTTTTTTAAACTACCATTATTGAAAAAATCACAGAAGACTCACTAGAGTCAGAGAACATATGATATTTTAGAAGTTGCCTTTGCAAAAATTTTCACAAGTAACTTAGAGTATAATCCAGCAAGCAAGGGCTGTGGTCTCACAAAATACAAGATGGAACAGTATTTCTATAGTATATGTAATATGTTCTCTAACACTGCAATATGTGTGCAATAGCAATATCCAATATTTCTGAGTCATTATCAGTGGGTTGGGGGTTATTACAATGTCAGTTCTGAATTTACTTCAGTATTTACTTCAAGAACTGGGAGAAGAGAGACAGCTATGAAAAAGAGAGACTTTTTCTAATGATTTCTGGCAGTGATCTCAATAAGGTCTGTTCCCAAAACTAAATCACAGGGACAAAATCTGTGGGGTCAATATTTGTCTTTGTTAACTTGAGCCTCACTTCAGCTTTAACTTCAATGAACAGAAGTTTGGAAAAAAATGAACATGTTGAGAAGCTTTTTTGCAGCCAGAATTTTAACTGTACTCTTAAATCAAGCTTTAGAGCGAATAACCATTTTCCCCTTTTTTCCTCCATGAAAGTTGTGATTTTTACTACTTTATCAGATGAAAATCGTGCATCTTCAAGCCGTGTCTTAGAACATGTCATAGCAAAGCTGTATGTATAGACCGGAGGATTTCAGCCCATTTACAGACTGCATTTTCCCATGTCAGACTGCTGGGAGAATTCACTAGCTGAAATTTTGTTTCAGTAGCCCACAGTCCTCTGTACTAAACAAAAAGCAGACATGCTAAAAGAGGTACCCTTTTTCCCCCCTATATTTGCACTCCAGAAATATTATGTGAAGTTATACGCTGCCTTTTTCTTCTCTCAGTTAAGATATAATTTGACAAGGGAGGTTTAACAAGTTGAACCACAGCTTGTTAATGTGCAATAGCAATTGATTATGTAACGCTTTTTAAAATTCATTTATAGCGGTGACAAGAATATAGTTATTGGTGGAAAGAGAAAATAAATACCTGCTCTACTCAGAAATCAGCTGACAGCCCTGGTGAGTTGCTACTTGATTTAATTTCCATAATTTTCCAGGGAACACAAAAGACTGAACAAGTTTCTGCAAATACTTGGCTCCTTTAGCCAAGTGATCCTTTTCCCTGTGTTGTTTTTAAGCCAAATGTGCTAAAATCAATTGTTTTGTGCATGACTGGCTATTCCAAGCCTTGTGGAAACAAGCAAAAAAGCAGGGTACCACCAGTGCACTGCATGAAATGCTTTGAGAAGTCCTCAGATTAGAAAAATCAAATGGTCAACTAAAGAAAATGATATATTTTTTTCAAATATTTTACTTTTAATTATACTTGCCGTAAATATCAAGGGTCTAATCCTGTACAGTTCAGTTTGTGCCAAGAATCTTACCAAAACTCATAGTGTTTTTTTTCTCTAGAACAAAACCTCAATCCACCCAGAAAATGTCTGTCTGGCATTTATTATAGGATTAAAATGCATCTGTATTATGACTTCAGCCCTATAAAAGGAAGTGTGATAAATTGCTTTGATTTTATTTATTTATTTAGTTAGGAAAACGAAATGCAGGATTAAGCAATAGCTAAGTGGATAAACTGCCTTACATTTCCAAACCTGGAAAAAATGTTCCCATTAATTTAAAACTCAGTTCTGGAAACTATGTACTGGAAATGGCCACATAAAAATGTACATGTCGGGTCACTTCTAAATAATCGTTTTCAAAATCAGAGCTCCTGAAATACTCAATAACTATACAGGAACACGAGTTAAAATACATGTGTATGGCACAACGCAACAGAGTTATATTACATGTAATATATATGTATATATATTATACAGATAGATTATATACATATATATACACACACACACATACACATACATACACACACAAGTCTGTTCCAAATTAGGTAGCATGGGTCCCAACAGGTAGGATGTTGTGTGCTGGGGAGAAGGCAGCAGAACAGCGCTGCTGCTCCCTGTTTTTGTGAGAGCTCAGGATTAGGCCCAGGCAATGGACCACCTGGCATGATGCCAGCTGAAGAAGTTCGAATCTGCAGCCCCCATCTCCCAGGCAAAGTTCTTACATCTGCGGGAACCTGGAAATCTCAGCTGCACCTCATGAAATCAAAACCCAGCTCCTAATTGAAAAACCGCGTTCTGTTGAGTTTGTTAATATATGAAACCAAGTGGTGATTTCCCTCCTTCCACCTTCAGACCCATCTTCTCCCACCACACCTACAATCTTAAAAAAATAGAGCAAACAATAGAAAAATAAAAAATATTCAGAAGGCTTTGGTAACAAATCTAGGACACCCAAGCCTGTATTTAAGTTTTTAAATGTAGTAAAATATTGCCTCCAGCTAGATTCAGTTTCCCGGGAACAAAAAGGGTATAGTTGAGAGCACTGATTATTCTCACTCTCCTGCAAGCCATTTGCAATCATACTTGATTTATAGTTTCCATACACTTCCTTAACAACCATAATTGAGGGATGCTTTTTGGTCGCAGCTCTAAAACCAATTCTGTATCCTTATCAGGACTAGCAGAAAAGCAGCAGTATATCTCCCCCCAAGTCCCTGTACTCAAAAACCTAAATGTTAACCTCAATGCCAAGAACTGTGTGCTTGTTGGTGCAACGCCCAATGCTGCACGTTCTATAGGATCTGCAAAGAGAAGTACGAGTTTCCATCGAGAAGCACGCGAGAGAAGTCTTTTCGCATTTTAAAACAAATGGTGTTTAAAGCATACATAAGTTTTACAAATCACTGCCATATGCAATAAAATGCATTGTTAAACTACAGGGAGCTCCTTTTGAGGACTTTAAACCAAAAACTTGGATACACTATATTAAGCTTCAGTTAAAGGACTACTTAGAAATACATGCAAAGCTGGCTGACAGGGTGGGATTCAGCTCCAGTTTAGGTACGCAAGTGGACTATGTGCCTGCACTCCTACCACTGTCGACAGAAACCTCGTCACAGTAATTAGCGGAGCACAGAGAGTGACTCAGCTGACCAACCATTATGGCAGCGTTAAGATTGGGCTTGCCTAAATTTAGGTATCCAGCATCTTCCAGATGCCCTAGCATATCTGCCCTAGCAGATGCCCTGGCTGCTAGCTGCTGCTCCCAGAGCGAGGTCTCGGGCAGTTCCCAGGTCACATCCAGAGCTCCACACAGGCGCCTCAAATACCTGACGGCACGTAACACGGCACCGGATGCTTATGTCTAGCCAACTCCATCTCCCACCTGGTGCTTCCTCTGGGGTAAGACGAACTGACCTCCAGGTCAACTGGCCTCTGTACTGAGGAAATCTCCTGACCACAATGACACTGTACATGAGATACTTAAGTTCCACCATCTGAAAGGAAAACCCCATTCTTACTAAGTTTTTCAGAATAAGAAATGTCCTGCATTTAATTCACCTATTATCAAGGTACTTGCTGTTGACTGACAAGCTTAATCATAACTACATTTCTAAAATTAAGATATACCCTACTATCCTGTAATATTTAGTTTTTTCCAGTGGACCCCCCAAAGGTACAGCAAAAGTATAATAGTCCTAATTTTAGGAAAGACAGCGGCAGAGGGAAGAAGTTTGCCCAGCATCAGCTACACCACCACTATCAGCTGGTGCTACCAATTCAGCAGTGAAACCCAGAGCAGATCCCCCTCCATCATTACTCTTGGAACCAGCAGCATCCCCAACAGCATTTTAAGGCAACTTTCCAAAACAATTAAGCTTTACCTCCGCAAAACCAAGGTGTGGGTTTGTCTCAACACTTCTCAATTTGGGTAGCAGACTTATTTTTGCTTTTGCCTCTGAATGAAAACCACTTGCTGTCCTGAAGATTAAGTTCATCCTTGAGCACAGCTGTACATAAAGTGCTGTAAAATATTGGAAACTAAATGCTGTTTATTCAACATTACAGGTTTTGTTCAGAGGGACATGCTGGGTTGGCAATGCTGTAGGCATTTTGAGTTCACCTCTGAATAAGCATATTTTGGCACCGCTCCCATTCACGGTGTGAAATTAAAAGATTACTATTTTGAAAGTATACAAGCTAGCACAGTACACAATCTCTCTGTTGCAGATAAAGCTGATTATAAAGAAGCAAGCACTTAAACTGCAAGTCCATTTGCTTTACTCCAGATTTTCCTAATGCTCCAGGAGTGGGAGAAGGACAGGGAGCACCAGCAGGCTCCCAGCTGAAGCATTTCATAGGCACTGAAGAGCTGTTACCTGCTGCCCATGCTTCTAGAATATTTCATGAAGATAAAAAATACCCTCTTTCTTCATCTGTTTGAGTTATAGAGATTACAAGAATTACACTAAGTCCTTCTACGTTTTCAGTAGTAGGGTTTTTTTTATTATACTACAGTATACAGAGAATATTCTTCCTTTCCCTTCAGGGAAGAGAATGGGTAGTGCAGCATTTCATACTCTAATTGGCCCCTGTGATTTTTTAGAAAATGATGATTTTCTAATTTGGCAAGTTTTTGGTGAACTTACTGATAAAATCAGCTTGGTCTTTGAATTGAATTACTTCCCCCAGCAACTCGCTCTTTTAGTATTAATCCCCAGCAAAATATTCAGCTGTTTGTTCACTTTTGGGGTATTCAGCCAGACTCTCCCCCTAGACCACAAACCCAAAGCTGAAAGGGGGACACAAGTGGTATTAGAGTAACCAGATGTCATAACTCAACCTCTTCCTCTACTTAATTTCAGATTTCCCTGTATTTGTATTGCTTGCTGTGCTACAGTTACTAAGACACATGTATCTAAAGGAAGTGGCTAAAGTACTTTACACCTGGAATGAATAAAGCTATAAAGCTGTTACAGACAGTAGCGATAATTAAGGCTTTAGAAACAGCGAAGTTCACCCTGTCCTCATCTCAGAAGGTCGGTCTTGCACTGAAGGAGAAGGTACCAGGTATCTATGAGAAATGAAAATAATGTTGAACATTTATCCTGTGTTCTACTTCTTAGAAAGGTCCCAAAATATTTTCCAGATGCTAGGCACATTTCTGCTCTCACCATTTGCACCCGACATCTCAACCCAATATCTTAATCTTTGGAAAAATCTCTTAAATGTGTTCTTGAGGAGAATTTCCCTGAATGTAAGTATATAAATCCGCGAACAACTCTAGCCCATGGCTATGCAGGAGGCAGAGTATAGCAGCAGCAGTTCCCAGGTACTTTATCTGATTTTCAAACGGCTGCTCTTACCTGTTTGCAAAATGGCATCATTTCTGTGAAAAAACCCAGACTGGATCTTCAGCCGTTTTAGGAGACCGACTTCCTTCATAGTGGAAGCAGAATTTTTAATTTCTTTTTAAAATTTGTGTAAGGAAAATCTTAACTATATTTAATGCAGTCAGATTCCTGAAAACAGTGAAGGGCAAACCTATTTAGTTCTCAGGTATTTCCTCATGGATTATTTTTAAAAAATCAATAAATAATGAGTCGAAACGTGGCCTCTAGAAATAAAAGAATATGCTTCTTTTTTCTAACAGTCCAAGTTTTATATTTAAATTCCTATTAGAAATGAAAACCCAGTTATAGAGTGGAATAATACAGACTTGTCAATGCTACACTATATCTAAACAAGAAACATATATACATATACATATTAGGTCTACATACCCACCTTCCACAAAAAGGCAATTCGGATTGTTGTTCAAAACTAGTAGCACAAAAATGTTAAGGAGCAGGAATGGGGGAAGAAAAAAAATACCTGCTTATCCTTTTGGGAATGGTAGACATGCCATTTTCTAACAAAATTGTGGAAGCAAAACAGAGTTCACTTTTTTGTTTTGCACTGATGCTTGATTTTATTTAGTAGAAGCTCTCATAGGTCTTTAAATAATTCATAACGCAGCGCCTGTTGTTTAGTTCAAGGAGGGAGCTTGGAGAATGTTAATCAAACCAGAGATGAATTGGCACAGCTGTAAATCCGCAAGACCCCTCCCCGATGAGCTCATCCCCTAGCAGTGCAAATTAGAATGACATCATGCTCGCAAAGGCACACGCGCGCTCACACTCACTCACTCCCTGTCTCCTCCTCCCCACACAGGATTTCTGCTACTTTTTCACATAGCTTTTTCCAGTAAAGATCATTATATACTGCTATTCCTAGGTAGAAGGAACAGAAGCTGGAGGACCTGCCGCTACATCCATGGGTTTTGTCCCATTAGGTCTGCCACAGCTTCAGAACAGACACAAAAGAATACATCCTTCTATCTGGAGAAGAGTGAAACTGCTTATTTATCAGTCCGGCTCAAAAAATACTTAAAAGAAAGTATTAAGAGACATGCCTTTCAACAAGATCCACAAGTACTTTTCAAAGGACTGCTCAATGCTTTTACTTGATTTTCATCGAGCATGCAACTTCATGACCTTTTGCTCACAAAAATGCTCTCAAAACCAGGTCTCAAACAGATGTGTTTGAAAAGTAAAGCGTTCATATAGCCATGCTGTTGAAATTTCTCTAACCCTGTTTTAGTTAGCCATCACACACTTAAGGTGCAGATAAAAAAAAAAATGCAAAAATATGCAATGTAGGCGAATGGCCAGAACCTATTAATAACCGGTAACTTAAACAGACAAACTAAACAGTTAATAAAAATCCCATAGACAGAAATAATGTATGGGAAAGAAGTGCTCGGAGAACAATTTTGATACTAACCTGCAGAAATCGAAGGTGTCTTCCTAATTGTCCATGACCAGAAAGGGCAGCTGCATTTGTTTACTCTTATGAATATGCTAGCCCAGGTCCATAACAAGCTTAGTAACTTCAGCAAGTACAGTAAGCATTAATATTAACAAGCTCATTTAGGTCTATCTCATACTCTTCAATAATTAAAGTTCTTATTTTACTGAAGAAGTTTATAAAATTACTGATTGCAGTAGAAAGCACAGCTCAGTTGTCCGATGCAGTGAGCATACCACTCAGCAAAATAAAACTGGAAACAACTCTCAGTCTCGTATCGTCTACTGGTCTGGTGAACAGCCCACACAAAGATCAGGCTTCTTTCTTTGTACTGAGTAAGGGCATGCTATATACCCCCATATGAGAATGTAACGGGGAAGAAATATAATCTAAAAAGTTTTAAACCTTATCACTATGTATTCCTCACAAGAGACAAAAAAAAATGCTTTCTGCAATTTTGAAATTTTAGATACTTTTTTCTGTCCACTTGTAAAAGCCTTTATAAAAAACAACCTAAGATAACATACTTAAAGCTAAGTAATGTAGTTTTAATGTGCAGTATCACCTCTTGCGTTGTGGTCCAGCTCAAAACTGAGGGACCAGGTTTCTCCTCCATGTGAGAGTGACAGAATATGGCTACAGGAGGTTTACAGGCTTGCCAGTCGTAATTCCAAATTGCTGGATTTTCTAGGCTTCACGTTGTCTGTTGAACTATGCTATCTAAAATCCACAGTTTGGAGGGAAAAAAAAAAGGCACACAGTGGATTCTCGGTAATGTATGAAGAGCTTTGCAGAGAGCAACATACAGGAGAATTAAAACAGGCCTCTGAAGAAAAAGATTATAGCTTTTCAGGTGCACAGGAAAGAGAAAATGAGAAGAAACCAAAAACAGAAGCAGTGCACTTGACAGCGATGAAGGATGTGGGGCAGCAGGATGCATTCAAAAGTCAGCACCACACAGCCTAAGCCAAGACAAAAGGCGCACCATAGCAAGAGGGGTCTTCTAGGCACCAAGGAGGCACGGCTGCTCACCTCAGAGGGAACACAACCAGGGTGTTTTGAAAGTGTTAGAAATGCCTGAGGAGCACTTGGAAAAACCGACAAAGGAATCGGTCACAGGACATGTGCTGGTTTTGGCTGGGATAGAGTTAATTTTCTTCACAGTAGCTAGTACGGGGCTGTGTTTTGATTTGTGCTGGAAACAGTGTTGATAACACAGGGGTGTTTTCGTCACTGCTGAGCAGTGCTTACACAGAGTCAAGGCCTTTTCTGCTCCTCACTCCACCCCACCAGCGAGGAGGCTGGGGGTGCACAAGAAGTTGGGAGGGGACACAGCTGGGACAGCTGATCCCAACTGACCTAAGGGATATCCCATACCATATGATGTCATGCTCAGCATATAAAGCTGGGGGAAGAAGGAAGGGGGAGACGTTCAGAGTGATGGCATTTGTCTTCCCAAGTAACTGTTACGCGTGATGGAGCCCTGCTTTCCTGGAGATGGCTGAACACCTGCCTGCCAATGGGACACATAGTGAATGAATTCCTTGTTTTGCTTTGCTTGCCTGCGTGGCTTTTGCTTTACCTATTAAACTGCCTTTATCTCAATCCATGAGTTTTCTCACTTTTACTCTTCTGATTCTCTCCCCCATCCCAGCAGGGGGGAGTGAGCGAGCGGCTGGGTGGTGCTTGGTTGCTGGCTGGGGTTAAACCATGACAGGACACAAGGAGAGTGGTTGCAGAGGGGCGAAGGGCAGCCTGACATGACCTGCTTGGTGCGGAAGCCGAAGAGGAAAAAGCCAGACTCTTAGGTTAGAGGACATTTTTAGGTTAGAGGACTTTAGGATTATGATTTTTGCATAGCATTTTTAGTGGCTAGTACAGTGGTGTCATTCCTGGACTAGGACCTTTTTCAGATACTAACATAAAAACAAAACAGAAGAGGCTCATAGCTCACTGAACTGCGGAGTAATTTTTCCATGAATGAGCAGGAAGCCTCATTATTTCGAACAAGTCCCAAATACATTTTCAGATATGAGATTCAGAAAATTAAAACACATATGCCCAGAAAAGAATAAATGCATCAACAAAACCATACTTTAGCAATAACATTGCACAGGCGAACGCTACTACAAAACACCAAGTCCAAAGCAAAGGACTGCAGGCATCTCCCACTGGGGCTACCTGATGGAGCGGTTCAAAGTCCCTGATGTGAGCGGCAAGTGAACCAGCAGAGGTTCATACCCTAGGAGGGCACAGTAAGACAAGGCATGATCCCCTCAGAGGGGGGAATTTCTGTGGGACTTGTACAAACACAGGATGCAGTAAAGCAATGCCTGCATAAACGCTTCAGCTCGTCCGTGAATCTCCTTCCACTCCGAGGAACCCTGCCTAGCCTTCTTACGTAAAAATTTGCACGGTGATATGCTCAAGATCTCAGAAAATAAGAGGAAAACAAGCCAAAACATCCCTTCTGATCCAAGTGCAGATTTTGAATCTTGTAAACAGACTTTGTATTATGAAGAACTGTTTGGAAATCTCCCATCTTAGCATCAAATTCTTTGGCAATTAGTCCCTGATCCAAATTCTGTGGCTTCATTCTGCCACAGTTTGAGGATACATACTTATCCTTCAATATTTACTCTTCTTATAATGTCAAACAGCTTGAACCTCTCTCTTCTCCCCTCAAAATGGGATGCCTCAAATTAATCTGGACAAAGGCTAAGCAGAAGGAGAAAGTTTAGATGAAACAACATATCATTTCATCTCTCCACACTATTACTTTGCCCCAGAAGATGCTAGCAAATTGCATCAGTAATGCTTCCACTTGGAAGAAGTAATTTTAGATTTGTAATTTAGAAAAAAAACTTTTTACCTAAGCTCTTCCCCATCTTCTTTCCATCTGCACACAGTAGCAGAAAGATTTAATGCAATCTAGTGACTAATGGCACAGAATTTTAGTCTTTAGTGCTCGATAAGCCTCTCCAAGCAGAAAATATGTAAATGAAGAGTTACAATATGGAAAAACTCTATTGACATAGAAGACTTCCATTTCTGCTGCTTTCAAAAGATGCACAGAATGATTCCCACTTGGATAGTCAAAGTGATAGGCACACTTTGATTACTTATTATTAATGTTTTTTTAAAATAATCTAATTCTGTAAAAGTTATTCTGAAAATCTATGGAATTTAAAACATATCCTTTCTGGGGATTGTTTCAATGACCCTATATATATTCTACTGCATATATATATAGACAGCAAGCGTAACTTATTTACAACTTTTTAAAGGATGGTTTAAAAAACCTCATAGAAGTACCATAATTGCATGCAAGACTTGCTTATGTGGCTTGTTCATAATGGTGCGTATTAATTTACATTTCTTTGATCTGCATAACACAAGATCAGAGCCTCAGACTGCTGCCAGTTTCTCACAGACAGGGATCTAAACCATAAAATGCAAGATGGGCAGATGCACCATCACCAGCTGCAAAAGAAGGTGCATGCCCGGAAACAGGCGGAGGTAGTCAACCCGTTGTGTAACATCAGGCAGAAGTGGCACTTTAAGGAATATCTAAAGACTTGTGGAACAAATCAGGTTGTGCAAGCCATGGGAAACACACAGCTCGGCACAAGGAAAGTATATGGAGAATAAGCAATAAAGGGACTTCTGGATTAAATAACCAGAAAGACTTCAAGAGTTAAGACGGCCAGAAGTAATCGGAGTTGGACAACACAGAAGGATAACCGGCAAGGAGAGGACTATCTGCCAGGTGAGAGGTGGAAGCAAAATCACAGCAGAGAACAGAGCCTTCACCACTGATGTAGGTCCCAGCGGACCAGAAAACACATCCAGAGGTGAAAATGGGAGAGAACAGATCCCCAGCGAACAAAACAGGCAATCTGTAGGACAAAGCTTGGAGAGACATGGAAGCACCAGCAGAGGTGCTGAAATGCCAGCGGGCAGAGTGGAAGGGCTCCCTGGCTAGCGCAGGATTTCAGAAACCATCAGAGAAGACAAAATCGCGCTTCCTCACCAGCTACTTCATTTCTCTGCTTGTACAGTTTCTCTTCGATGTGCCAGTGAAGCATTATAAAATATTACTAATAAAAGAGGAGAAATAAAGTCAGCCTAGGTCTTGTGCTGGCCTGGTTAAAAGGAAAATCACCAATTCACCAAAGCACAGCTCTAGTCAATAGTTAAAAAAAAAGGGTTTTAAAATAGAGCCAAGTTACTGTCTGTTCTAAAAATGCTTACTCTCCAGTTAAAGATAAATAGCACCGGCATAATCAGAATGCTAACTCTGCTCTTCTATGCTTCTCCCGTCCCTAACATCCGCTGTAAAAGGAGAGGTTTACTTTGGTTAAATACAGCTTTTCCAGCTTCAGTAAGATAAGGCAATACTGTATTTTGGGGAGCTCCGTTACTCCGCTCTTCATCCCATATTTGCTGCTAGATAAACAACAGACAAGAACTGCAGGACACCAATGCGCTATTTCAGATCATCACATCAGTCATTAAATATGAAGTTTTCTTCTACTGAACCATGCACTTAAATAATCATTTATTTAGCTCTGCTTCCTTCGACTAACAGCAGACCGTCACATTTCAAATATAATTTTGTCTTCTTTGGACTCAGAGGTTTCCACTATGTGGAACAAGAAAGAGGAGTTTATCAGACTGAGATTAGAGTCTTTTAAGCATTTCCACGCTATTCAATGCTTGCGATGGGATGCTTAGTTTGGAGAGTCTTGCTGAGCAAACGCGAAGCGCTGTGGCAGACTGGCAACATAAGGCGTAGGAACCACAGCTGCTGTACAGAGCCACTGTGACTGTGAGTGACATGTATTTTCTGTAGTACCGTTTCATTTATTTATATATACTTATAAAATATGCACACACGCTGTACAGCCCATTTTAAGTCTCCCACCTATTTTTCAACAAATTAACCTAAAAAACATTCTCTACAAAGCACTCCTTTAGATACTTCTTTGGTGGACATTTAAAGCATGACCAAATTTGCAGCTGTATCACAACTGGAGATGCAGCAAACAAAGGAAGATCTGAATAAGTCAAAAGTAAGATGGGAAAATTAGAACAAGAGTTTTGAAATTATTATACAGTTGAGAAATGGTCTGATGCACAAAAATTTTTATTGCCCATATAGCTTTGAGAAGAAGTTCTTCTTCACCTTCTCTCTTACATCTCTAGCCTTAAGATAAGGGTGCACAGTAAGAGAAGAAAATATACATGATGCAATGCAGTGGATCTCAATTATCTAGCCCTTCATTTAGCTTCAACTACCCAACCACCTCGGACCTCCAGCGCACTCATGCACCTCGCGCTGCGGCTGGCAGGGCAGAGCGACCTGCTCGGAGCCACACAGCAAGTCCTTGCGACCACCTTCCCAAAATGCTTCCAAATCAATTCCTGCTTCCAAATCAGTTACGTTGATTTTTAAAGAAGATCAATGAGTCGGGGGTTAGTACCTCCCCCGCACCTTTCAGGCTTTTGTCCAACCGGGCGTAACAGCTGCATGACTCATGGCTAAGCCAGACCGCTACTGCGGGCACTGCCTCCTCCTTCCCAGGCACTGCCCATCCCTCAGTGACAACACTCCTAGAACCACAATTTCTTAAGAGGTGATTGGTAACAATTATTTGTGAATCACAAACTCATCTCAAAGTTTAAAAGACACCCCGCCTTTTCAAGCTCCTCTAAAAACCCTCGCAAGCAAATTCTCTTCGGCCCAAACATTTGTGAGTTTGGGTTTGACCCAGAGGGAAGCCAGGTTGTTTATCTGGAGCATGTTCAGCAGTTTGAGCTCTACATTTATAAAAACAAACCATTTTTTGCTGTATGTTACGCTAAAAAATTTTATGTGCAAATAAAATCTGCAATGACTAAATGTGACTTACTCTGTCTTAAAGATCTCATTGAGAATAAATGTGTTTGAAAGAAACTAGCGAAGTCCGAGCTCCTCCTATGAGCATGCAAGGATTTTCAAAGGCTGCAGAGTGTCAGCTGTAGGAAGTGGCCAGCCCCTCGTGCTCCCCAGAGGTGACCGGCTGCATGCTCCCCCAGCAGGGCTGCTTGCACCTTGTTTCTGTAATGCATTTCAGTTACCATACGCAGTGCTAACTTAGACCACTGAAATAGTCGCTGGCAGCTGTAACCTCTTCTACAAGCACCGTCAGATTATCAACGTCCACAGGTGTTTCCTTTGTTATGTTTTATTTAATTGAAGGCAAACAAACTAGATGTAATAAATCATTGGAGCTAAGAGTTTATGTGGAGTCCACTTCCCTTGAGGTTTTCCTCAGGAGCCAGAGTGACTTCGGAGCCTAAGTCCCATTTTTAGTAATTCTTCATGAGGCTTAGGTTGATAAGCGTGTAACTGCTGAAAACACAGTACAGGTGCTTTGAACCTCCCTACCTCCCAGCAGCAGAGGAGTCACCCAGCTCATTCCTGTGGCCTGAGCTGTAGAGAACATCAAACTCATGAACATGTGTTTTCTTACCCGAAAAATGTATCCTCCTTCTGCTATTCACTTTTATATTTGGGGTAAGTGAGGTATAAGGTATCACAGATGCTAAGCTCTTCATAAGGTAAGCTACAAAAAAAGAATGACTGATGCTTTTATTCTCCTTTTAAATCTCTACTGCTGTGAAACACACTCTTCTGATGAAGACCAACCTGACTGCAAAATTGGCTTTAAACCAGATGAAAAAATAAGAACCTCAGTTCTTCATCCCCAGACCACTAGTAAAATTTGCTGTTTAACAACTCATCTGGACTGATCAGAGACTGGCAATAACCTAAAACTGCAGCAGGACAGATAGTTGGAATCCACTACCAATGCTAACAACTCTGTTGTTTCCATCTAGACAATTCACTTACCCCAACGTTTTCAGAAAGTAGATGATTCCCAGTTTGACAAATTCATGCACAGGTCTCACTGCAAAACGTCCCAGACAACTGCAAGTCCGGGGCTCAGCACCTTTAAAAGCCACGCTTTACATGACTTGAGTTAATCACCCGAAGATAAAAGGTTTTAAATAAATAAATGACATTTTAAGAATGCATGCTTTTGACCATCCACTGAATCCAAATATGAGAATAGAAAAAGCATTTTAACATTCAAGAGAAACCATGGGCTTTTTTTTTTTGTTAAAGGCCATTAGGCTTAAAAGGCAGGAACGATACATATTTTTTTTCTAAGAGGGGGTGTAAGCTTTTATATGGAGTAGAAAGTATTTTGCTTTGGATTTGGATCAGAGGTTTTTCCCAATTTTTCAACTCGACTTTGAGGCGGGATTTCAAATGAGGGACCTCAGATGGGAAGTATAAAAGGGGCATAAAAGTTAGAAACAGAAGCAGGCTGCTGGGAGTCAGAAGAAGGAGGGCAGGGCTGGCAGTCAGGAAGTCTCCACTTCTAATCCTGGTACAGCCCCTGCCTTGCTGGGCAGCCACTTCCTCCTGCTGCATCACTTCTTGAACATCTTTAAAGCGGTTTTGCTTACTGTTCTCTGTTATTTTAGAACATGTTACTGTCTGTACAGCACTGAATCATAAAAATGCTGTACTAAGCATTATTATTTTTGTTGTCAGCACAGTTGCTATCCTGCACACATTAAAGCGGACCTGATAAATTTTGAAGGTATCACCATCCGAGAATTCTTTTTTTCCCCAAAAATAAATTATCATCTCCCTGTGCACACATGAAGTTCAGTTATAAAGCAGAAAGCATCTTCTCTTCTAAATTATACAGCACACTAATAAGATGCACTGCAGTACGTAAGTATGTAAGTGCACGCACGTGGCCAAGAGAAAGGGTAAGTAGTGCAACGTAGTTAGCAAAGCAGCCATTCTCAGAGTGATTAATTTTTGGATGCCATGTGTTTCAACTGGATGATGCACCTGAAAATACTCAGTAGGAAACGGTCCTTCACTTTTAACCATCCCAAGGTCTATCTTCAGCCCAATTCCCACAGAAAACAATTAAAGTGTCCTTGGGAGGGGAAGGGAAAATAGAAATGACCTCTGAGACTCATCTACACCACAGACTTTTTGAATTCATGTTCACAAGGCTCTACAGATATGCATATATATTTTATATATACTACATATATATATATACACACACTTACACAAAATGAATGCGTCATCATCACCACTGTTTTGCAATCTAGAGTTTGTCAAAACTTATCTAGTGCATCACTATTCAAACAAATAGTAATCAAGTTTCAAAGCCGCAGAGATGGACGGTTGCCAACCCCCCTCTTCCTTTTGAGCATAAAACAATGCGTGTGCTTTATACCTGCTGTAAACAAACCACATTCAAAGCACTGAATCCTCAAACCAAGCCTCCCTACCTCCAGCAGCACTCTGCTGTTGGGAGCCTACGTACGTTTCAGGGAGCAGAGAGGGAAGGAGACGCAGATAGAAGGAGCAGCTGAAGTATATTAAGCATTATAAAAAAGAGACAACTCAGTTTAAATTGCAGAGCTAGCAGTGGCAATAACACCATTGCTTTTAGAAGTGAGCAACAGATATGCCTTCTCTAAACTAGTTTTAGTGCCATCCCTCAGTGGACAAAAGTGGCATTTCTGGGCTTCCAGCCATACACGAACTACAGCAGATTGGGTCGGGTCCAACGCTGGGCCCATACAATGCATTAATGTGGAAAATATTACGCTCCCTTTCCCAGAAAACAAACGCTGAATTCGGTTTTCAGAACTTGTTACTTCTATTACCACGTGAAAACACCAGCAGTCTCACCTGGTTATTCCACTCACTAACCTCACAGAGGTATTCAACTTGACCAGCTGTGGAGCTCCTCTAATCTTCTTCACCACTATTTCACCTTCTATGTTAAAATTGAAGAATAGAGGCAGAGGGGGAAAAATAGTAATAAAGCCACAGAAAATGTTGATGCTTAAAGGGCACAATCCACAAATTCCTCATGAACCACACAGAAGCCACAGGCATCTTCAGTTCCTGCTTGCGATGTGCTCAAGAGTTTCTGCCACTGTGCGTCTCTGCTGACTGGCGTCAGTCCCCTTCCCTTCCCATCCCATCCCCAACCTGACCCCCCCTTCCCTGGAGAGTGCCTCAGTCCCTTGTCCTCGGCAAAAGGCCAGAGCCTGAACAGCTGCGCCACCATGAAATGGGATATTCACCCATGGGATGTTCATTTTCAACCATATTAAATAGTGATTGGGTAAAAGGTGTCCGTTCCACTCACCAAAAAGAAACTGTCTTCCACTATGTAAAATGATAGAGGGGAAAATAAAGAAAAAAGGAAGGGGGTATATTGTTCTCCATGCCCATTGGGATATGGGGAAGAAGCAATGGATATAAAAAGCAATGAGGGATGTTTTAGCTGTAATTGGAAAAAATTCTAGCAGTAAAAATATTTAAACCCTGGAACTGACTGCCCTTCTGAACGACGACCTATCAATAGGTACCAACTTTTAAGAACAGATTAGACAAAGAGTCATCAAAAGGGATACATACAATTGATCTTGCTGGGAAGCAAGTGACCTATATGACCTGTGGAGGACCTTCCACCTGTATTTTTGCTGTTCCAATACTATAAATCAAAATATGCCAATATCTATCGTATCTTTTAAACACATCTTTGAGGCAACAGTATTTAAGCTACCAGTATAATAAGTGAGCAATTATTTGGCATAGATGATGATACGGGAAATCTGGCAATACACCAGAAATAAAACATGCAGTCATGCATCTCCTAAAAGATAGAGGTTGGGAAAGCATTCAGCATATTTTTTAAACAGAACATGGTACGAGTTTAAGGTTGTTAAAATCTGTTCAAATATTTTCCATTAAAACAACAGCAATTCTCTCTATCAACAAGACAAGGCTCTGAGGTAATGACAACATATCCAGTTTTCCCATCAAGATAAACTCTAACATAAAATAAGAGTTTACTCCATGCACATACATACATACACAGATGTTTCAAGGAAATAAATAAATCCTTACCAGTCACAGCGTAGCTTTCTGTAACGTCTTTTATAAATCCCACAACTTTTTCTGTGCATGCTAGGTACTGCAGATGATGGTCAGACCTTGTTTTCATTGAAATCAATTAGGGAAGATGTACAGTAGCAGAGCTAATTTGCTTCAGCAGAGCTACACTAGTTGCAAGAGCAGCCCATTGCGTGTGCAGCTTGACATTGCTCACTCCATCTCCAGTTCTCGTCCTCTGAAGGTAGCTGCCCTACCGGGTAATGAACAAAGCTTTCTCATAGCCTAAAAAAGGCCTGGTTTTGTGTGCAGGGAGGAACCAAGGTGCCCTCAACCCCGTAAAACATAATTTCCGTAACAGGTACCCACTCACATTTGTGCAGAACTGGCAGAATGGGGTCCCCATACTCCTATGAATGGGGTCCTGTAATGGTCTAAAGATAACTATGCATGTTTTGGGCTCAAGTATAGTGTAAACAGAAAACAACTCCTTAGACTTAGCAATATATACTGACAAAACTGGTTTAGGAACAGAGGAAATTAGCCATCTATTCATAATGGTTGTTCTCCAGGCTTTTTATTGTCTACCTTTCACTTGGCTTGTGGGTTTTTGGTTTGGGCTTTTTTGTGGTTGGTTTTGTTTGGGGTTTTTTAGGGTTTTTGTTCTGTTTGTTTGGTTTTTTTAAACTAGAAAGATAAGCTTCTTCAAAGTCTAGTGTTTTCTTTAGGTTGTACTGTTTACAGAAATCGGCAACAATTTGTCAGTCACTGCTTATATAAAGAAAATAATGTGCATGTTATTTGTGGTCTCACCACAGGCGTTACTCAGCAAATTTTAATTATCCTGTTGGTGATTTAGTGTTGTACAGAAACATATTCTAGCATGTATACACATCTGGCCTTGCTTATGAAAGTTTGTTACTTTTGGCTAGATCACAGAAATGAAGATACTTACTACCAAGCAAAGCAGATTTTGAACTTCAGTCTGTTGTTCGCTGTTGCCCCCCCAAACAAAAATTGGATATAATCAGTTTATATAACAAATGTTGATAACTTCACAAAAATAGTAGTGAAAAAATGACGAGCGGGTTCACGTATTTAGTTAGTCAGATTTGCTTTCTCCTAGCTACTTCCTCCCTCCTCGAGCTTGCACTGCTCTCAGGAGCCTTCCTTCCCAACGCGGTAGGGCAGGCAAAGGTTACCTGGATATTTTCCAGGCACACAAATACACTCAGTGCAATATGAGAACAGGAGCTTTTAACCATGTAATTCCTTAATTCAGCACAACACAATTTATCCCAAACATTGTTTATAGAATACATCATAGAAGCACGAGGAGAGAGTCATTTCACAGTATTTGGAAGTATATCTTTTGGGGAGGAAGAAAAATGTATTCCTCATTGGAACTGAAGGGAGGGTTTTAGAAGTCCAACTGTGAAAAATATAAAGTATTTGAAAGAAGGTGAGGCTTGGAGAGTCGCTGGTGTTTTAAGGGATGGCTGGAGCAGAGGCATACCCACAGAAGGAACAGCACGGAGAGAACAAGTGGGAGGAAGAGAATACGCAGCAATAGATGGGTAGGTGGGAGGCTGTAGAGCACAGTGAGTCAACAGGAGATTTTACAAAGCAGGAGGGCAATCTAGGCCAGATGCTTTGTAACTTCCCATGACATCAAGGGATATATTTAGCTCCGACAAGCTTTAATTCCAAAAAGTAGGTAAGAAAAGCAGAAACACATAAAATGGCTTAATATTTGCCCCTTGATGTAGGGATGGACAGAAGGACAGGTTGTTTTCAGTTTTGAAGTCTGACTAAAGATTTTATCTTCCTTAATTCCTGTTTCTGATATATTTGATAGAAGGTAAATAAGCCATACTTCTAGGACCACAGAGAGGTAAATAACGATAGAACCAACAGTACTTTAAAAGGCACAGATGGCACTGAACGACTGTGACAAATTGGACCTCCTTTACAAGGGCTGTATTTTACCAGACACATACAATAAAAACTACCTGGGAGCCAGGGTCTCCTCAGCTGTACCCAAGCACTCCCCTCCATCTCGCGGGGATTTCACGGGTGAAATGAGGACAGCATCTACCGCTGTGGAGGCTCAGCTGCAACCACCATGCTGAGGGGCGGCAGCTGCCGAGACCTCAATCCTTGGCTCGCAGAAGGAAACCTCAGCCGTGCTGGGCAGCGCTGGTACATGGGACATCTACTGATCCCTCATGGTTTCTTTCACAGCAACTACATTTTTCCCTGTCTCATAAATCCAGCTCCCCACTGCAGATATGTTGCCTCTCCAATTCCTCTGCCACAATAATGACAAGCAACTCAATTAATACTGTGAACAGTTTGGACATCTGTACAACAGGTTGCCAAAAAAAAAAAAAATCCCAAGAAAAAAGAAAAAATAAATCCCAAAGATAACTAAGAACATTTGCTGCATAATGTAATTCAAAGCTTCTATCTGCAGGACCAATACAAGCCATATTTATTAATGTTACACATTATGTCTTAAATTAAGATGTAAAAGCTTGGTTTTGTACCCCTTTAATGTTAATGATTTATTATAAGTGTAGTACATATCCAGTTTATCATGGTAAGACCCGTATTATACATTCAATGTAGATTCTCTCTCCAAGCTTCTTACTCAGATCAAAACATAATCAAATGACAAAATTGCTGCATTCCCCTGCATATATTTGCTTCGGAGATTAGCAAGAGATAGTAATGTATCTTCCCTTGCAATACTTTGAACTTCTGTCAACGTCATCATAAAATATATACCACAAAATATAAATAAGTATAACCACAAATCTTTTTACATGACATGTTTTACAGGGCTTTCAACATCGATTAGATTTTTACTGTTATTATTCCTATGATCTAGAAGTACTCTAGCTAGGTACCAGAAGTAGAAACACTCATTTAGAAAGGTTAAATATCAGCAAGATATTTCTCAGGATATCAGAGATGAGTGCACAAGTATGCCACACAAAAGCATGCTTATGCTCTGATTTTTTTTTTTATATATATATGTGTGTGTGCGTGTGTGTGTGTGTACATAAATATGTGTATATATACATATATCTATAAAAATATATATGTGTGTGTGTATATGTATGTGTATATATACATATATATAAAAAAATAGTATTTAATAGCTACTTGCACTTACTATGAGAATTACACATCTGGCATCTTGGAGCCAAGGGCCCGGTGAATCCTATAAAAGCAACCACTATTATGTAAAATAAACTAAGCAACATCGAGAAGCAAGAGATAGCATGAGCATGCCCCATACTAATAGCCCCGCTACTGCCAATTTAGAGAGAAGAGCAGAGGAGAGGGAAGAGGGAAGGCCAAATCATTTAATCCAAGAGGACATTAACAAAGATCCATGACTTCAGGATGCAGTTCTCGGGAGTTAACACCCTAGCAAAAAGCAGCCAAAATATTCTTCCTAAATCATTGGCACAGACTTCTCAGGAAGTAGCATCAAACCTTTTTTTCACAGGCACATTAGAAAGAAATATCAAAATAGGCCCAGCACATCCTCTTCGGCATCCTTTCCCTCCTCGCCCAGCCAGGTGAGGAATCGCCTCGCACCAAGCCATCAGGCGCACAGTGCGTCCCGCTCCACGTGGGACATGGCACTGCGTGTGTGTGTGTATGGGAAAGTCCTTAATCTTTTTTTTAAATTGTACTTCACTGCCTGTTTCAGCTTCAAGGGAGGAACGAATCGGAGATTCACACTGAAAACAAAAGCGATGATCCAAATTAAACAGGAAAAGCAGTCAGACACAGCAGGGAGCTTAAGTTTGGAGCACAGTACGGGATGAAGAATGTCCTTCACATACAAAATTAAGTAAAAGACTACAAAGTATTTTAACTGGGGTTTTCCTGGGGAAGGCATTACTTAAACACAGGGTTTACTTCATTATAAAGCTGACCATGACGACAGTACATCTGCTGCTGGTGGAAATATCACCCTCTGTCCCTCCTCAAAGAAATGGCCAAGACATTAAGTCTTGAGTAACAAACCAAATCAAATGAGGAGCAACAGTATCGCAATATAAGAGTAACTTATTAAAAGCATCAATTGGCTACTGACTCCATTTACCATCTGGAATATTGCTATTACTAAAAACATCCATGTGTCAACCCAGTAGCAGCCTCAATGCAGGATGCCAATGTTGACACTGCAGAGGACAACTATTTCCATAGGACAACACAGCTCAGGTGTCCAGTCACATGTGGGCTTGTGGTATGCTCCTCGAGAGAAGCAAGGACAACTTTCAGATACCTAGAATTTAGTATAATGTATAATTAAAGAAAAGAAACACTCTGCCACTGTATTCTGGCAATGTTATTCCATACTTTTCCCCTCAGTTCCCCAAGAAGGCTATTTTGAAGATGTCGTTATCGAACCATTTCACATACACAGCCACTAACAGCCAACGTTTTATGCCAAAATGAGAACGAAGTTATGTTTCTAAATGTTGGTTCTATACAAAGTGTAAACATACATTGGCTTGGGAATGTTAAATATTTTTAGCAAAATGTCTCATCTCATTTCATCTTTTACTCTATGGATAGAAGAGCAAGGTACTTCGGGATGTACTTTCTCTGCTGGGACCACTAACGCCAGAAGTTCATGTTTCACGTACAAATTCCTCCTGGTCCACTGAAGATGCTACTACCTCTGTTCTGTTCACTAGGTACCAAGCACAGGCAGCCCAAGGTTACTTGGCAGATGCAGTATCAGATCACCTGCGGGAATTCCTGTGGCAGAACTTAAAATACAGACCTGTGCAAAATCGCAAAACTCCTTATGTAGCGAGCTTGACTACCATACTTGAAGAACAAAAACTATTTTTTATTGTTGGCTCGAGAAAACTGTGAACTAGTCGTTCAGTTTATATTAAAAATACACTGAACACAACAGGTTAACTCTTGAAAACTTCCAAAAAGCAGCCATACAGCCGGGTATGGAACTACGCTTTCCATAGGGAAGAAAAGCCACGCTGCAGGTCACGTGCAGTACACGTCTAGTGCAATACAATGCCATCGAGCGCTGCTTCGGTAACAAAGTTAAAGGATTTTTTATTTGGAAAGACTAGCAACTTATCAAAAATTGTAGCTGCTTCATGCAGACTTTGTGCATCTAGCAACACTTCTGTTCCACCATTTTCCCAAAACGACCAGGGAGTAAAAAGGGAAGAGTTGCAGCTTATACTAAACCATGCAGATGACTAAAACCACAAGAAGATGAGGTTCTGCTTCAAATAAAAACAACCTGTTAGAAAAATCTAATTTACATACATATCCTAATCTAGATATTGATATTTCGAAGTGCTTAAGTCCTCCATCCTTTGAGAACATTCCTGTTGTCACAAAAACTGAAGTAGTAATAGGCAAAACAGGTATCTGATGCATATAAATCAATATCATACAGATTAGAAAATCTTTCTTCTAGAAATTAATAAAAGGCACTTTAAAAATAGCCTTTCATCTATACAAACCAATTATACACTTTATGTACCTCATAGATCAACAGGGTTAGATGAGTTTCATTGTAGTGTAGTTGTCTTAGGGATACTAACAAAACACTGAAAAACCCTTGTACACATAATGCAAGCATATTACTATAAATGGAGAAAAGTCACACTTTCTACCTCCTTTTTTTAAAATGTGTAAAATGAATGTTTTCATGGAGGTGATGCTAAAGGAGTAAGACAGAAATCTCTAAAAATATTTTACAAATAACAATCAGTGATACAATTTCTCTCAGAAAGGCAAGCTTCATGTCTTTCCTGACCTCAATAATACGTCGAATACCACTGCATAAACTAGAATGTTTTAATTTTATAGCATTTAAATAAAATTATAGCTATGAACATAGCTATGATGTATTTAATCTATGTAACCATATACATGGTAAGCCATTCTTGCATATTTCACAGATACGCAAGTTATAAACCATGTACCCATTGACTTTTTTCTTTTTCTCAGCACAGATGGCATTTCAAGAGGGATTTTTTTTGTGCCACAGCTAACACAAACCACAAAGAAATTACTCTTATTGAATATTGCCTGCTGTTGAAGAGTGTTTTGAAATTACACCCCATTTTTTAATGGAACTGAAGAGCTGAGAACAAGCCGTGCATTCACAGCAATGGCTAACAGATAAAGCAGCAACGCTGACTGAATGCAGCTCTTCAAGAACCAGCGCCTAATGGTTGCTGCAGATTAAGGACACATTTTTCCTCTGCGCCACATTAGAGGAATCCATTGAAATTTGCTTGGTAATGAGATCATTGTCCATTGGCAACTTCCATCACACGGATAGAATTATTTAGCCTTTTGTCTTGGCTACCAGTGGAAGAAGATTTTAAAGAAAAGTAATTATACTTCTATAGATGAAGACAAATCTTTCTCAGCAGTGCTTTCAACATGGGATTTTCTAGAGAAATGGGAAACTTATATGTGTATTTATAGATACGTATGTGTATATATATGTATACATGCACAAGCAAAATCTTCTTTTGAAAATAATAATTACCTAAAATAATACAGACTCCAATGTCAGGCAGTAGAAGAATTAGCATTACCACATTTAACTGCACAATCAAATTCTCATGCTTTTATTTTTCACTGGAATTTCATTCCCTGGGAATGCCATTGCAAGTCCACAATTAAAAAACTGGACAATAACACTGGGCAAAAATCCAGATGGCTAAAGTCACCAGCTGATGTTAGAAGTTCCCTCTCCTAATATTAATACTACTGCACACATCAGAAGACAGGGTGAAAGCTGAAAATTATGGAAACCCAGCAACAATGAACTAAGAGGTCTGTATGATGACCAGTTGCTACAAAAAGCCCCACCAAACAGAACACCACATATTGATGAGAAGTAAGCTTCATCTGTATTCTTGCTAGGTCCATCACTCTTAAATCATATCCTGCTCTTACAGGATCACATATAACAAATAAGGCTCAAAGACCACAACCACACGTAGTTGCCATTATACCAAACTGTGTGAAAATCACTATCAAATGCAAAACATTACAAGTAAAGAACAGAAAAAGCACTTTGTTTTATTCATGAGATTAATACTGCCTCTGCTTTGAACACTACTGGGAAAAAACTACTTCAAGAGTAATGTTAAGTCATCCAAAACTCACACTTTAACAAGAATATTACGTTGGCAAAATCCTGCTAGAGAGGCCAGCTATCTAAGTATCCAAGACTGGTGATGAAAGAATAAATTGTGCTAGTCACATAAGTGGTTCCTCTACAAGCTGCAACTGATTGAACACGATGGTTGTAGGAATGCCAGTAATACGGTTAAGTACAAGATATCTCGAAACTCTCAGATATGCACACAGTACAAAACAAAGGAGAGAAATGGGGGAACTGACAAAAGTCTACTGAAAAATAAAGATACATTATGCACATTTTCAGAGTAAATTTTTCTACAGCAGGGGATGTTACCCCTTTTTCAACAAACAACCCTTCCCAACATACCGCTGCGGCTCTCTGGCAGTGGGGACTTCTGAATGCTAATGCCCGAGTACCACACGGCTATGAAATCTGATCTTATTTATAACAAGCTCAACCATCCCTACATTCAGCCACTCTTTGAACGGGACAGTCCTACTGAGTGTGTCCTCTGTTCCCCAGCACTCTTGAGACTTGATCCATCTCACCACTTGAAAGGTGAGTTTCCAACAGTTTGCAAGCTGTCACAAACGCTGTCATCTGTCTCAGCATCGTGAGAAGCTGGTTCAGCTATCACGGCAACAAACACTACGCACACCCAGGCAAGTAATCTGGAAAATGATATTCCAGTTAAATGAGCAAGATGACTTTCGGAGTTCTGGTTTGGCTCTGCGGCAGCTACCTGCAGAGTTTTTATTTGCAATTTAATCTACACTTTTCAAAGAAACTTCTGCTACACCGCTTTTGCATGCTGCAGGCAGATCAAAGGCATCTAGAGCTTAAAGCACATATACAGTCTTTCTAGAACACAAAGAAAATTTTGTATTAGAAAACAGCATCAAGAAATATATCATTTTCCTTCAAAATGTGCTAACAGACCAATTCTCTGATCGCTCTTTGGATAAGCCTCTGTTTCCTGTCAGAAAACAGTCAGACCGTAGAAGGCACCACACCTTTTTGCAGCAGACCATGACAAGCAGTTTACCATCAATATTAAACATAATCAAGCTCTAATGACTGCTTGGGTGAAATCCAATCAAGCTGCACACATATTTAACTAAAGTCGTCTAGCAAAACAAAGCAACAATTTACTACTTCAATAATTAGCTGGTGTGGATATTTGGAGAAGCTGCTTTTAAATGCATGGTATTGCCAACCACCAACATTTTTACAGAAGCCCTGAAATATGGGAATGACTCTGGGAGTAATTCTCATTACATGAAAAACAATCATTTTCAAAGTTTCTAACTGTCATGGATGCACAGAAAATAAAACTTAAGAAACAGGAACACTCAACCTATAGGGTGGTAAAAAATCTTGGAGAAAAACAGACCCCAATTAAGTGCTTTTGGGCTAGAAGGAAAGCTAGAGAGCTCAGAAGCTTGCAGAGCTACAGTCAGTAAATCTGAAGCGCAGTCTGGTTTCTTGGCCTTTTGTTTTCACCCATCTGACTGAAAATTCTCAGCAGCCAACAAATAGTTGATGCCCTCTGAGGTTGCCCCATCAATCCACTCTGCCGAAATTGTGAGGGATACAGGAAAGAAGCTCCCCCAAGGAGAACTGAGGAGCCTTCCAAAACAGATGGAGAAGCATCACAGAAGACAACCTCTGAATAAACAACATCTCTGGATAAACAGAAAAGCACAATGTGATCGTCAGGTTCTTCCCTCTGCGAGTAGACTGTGAACTCCTCCTAGTGAGGATATCATAGTTAAGCAGATACTGCTTTTGATCTTGGAGTCAGGCTCCTGGAGAGTTTTGGCTATGAAAATATGCAAATGTTTCCATTGAAATGCATGGTGCATAATCAATCATGCCCAGCAGGCCTTACGGATCAACACCACACTCACTAATCAGAAGGCTGCCCAGAGCTACGTTCCTGGAGAGACCAGGCAAGAAAATCATTTAGGGATGAAAATGCAGCACTGCCTATACTGTTTCTTTATAACGACGGTCAGAAAACATGGCTGCAATTCATTTTGCTCCAGTTTTCTGTAGCTATTCTAGAAGCAGCTAAAGAGGGAGAAAATTCCTAGAGATATGTTTCATTTACTTTATTTCAATTATTTCACATATTCTTCCATTAAATTAGAAACTAATTAGTAGATGAAGTATAGGTACATGAATAAAAATTAATTTTGCAGTAATTGAGCAACTTTTTTTTAATATAAAAGAAACAGGAGATAGTAAAATCCAATATATTATTGGCATGGCAAATGTCACTGCTTAATAGCAGTGAACCAGAAGGGCACAGGAACTAGAAGGTTTTATTGCACAACAGCTATTTTCACACTATAGGAAGTGCTTAAGCAGCTGACGTTTAGCTTTGGCTTGTCCTTTAAGAGCATAAACTTGATGTAGAAAAAGTTAGGCAGTTAGAAAGTTTGTATTTCTTTCTTTTTTTCAGAGAAGATAGGGTACAGGAGGACTGGGAAAAAGGAGAATGATGTGGCAGGGGGATAATACAAATTTCACAATATTTTGAGGTCATCTAGCAGAAGGTTAACAAAAGCAAAACTATTCGAACACTCCCACCCATCAGAGGGGTAGGAGCGATGCCTGCCTAGTTCCTTCTTTAATTCTCTTAACCTTTCAGATGTTTCCAGTTATTCCTTTCTGGTACACCAGAAAGGACACCACTTCTGACACTAATGCATGTAAGTTTTGAAGAGTTTCCAGCTACAGCTGGTCAAAACACTTCTGTCTAAAAGGGCCTTTAACCCCATCACTATTTCCAGACGTTTATGCTCACATTTCCGCCAAAAAAAGGAAACTTCACCCCTTGCTCTCCATCACCCACTCTTCCATTGTCATCCTCCGAGAGGCAGAATCCGTTCCTGCATGCACTGGGTCCCTACATCACTCCCTCACACCCACCGCATCAGCAGCCCAGGTTTTTTCTCGTCTTTCTTGTTGACTTGCTTTGGGAGCAAGTGTGCGTTATGATAAGTAATGGATGAAAATACAAATGAGCAAAAAGGCTCTGTTAACTTCCACGCTGCTAGGACATTGTCTTTGATTACATCTGACCTCTACAAATGTAGCTGCCCGAAACACTGGTAGACCTGTACTTGCTTCTGCCCATAAGACAAGGCGATTAGTCCCTCAGTGACACCACTCTCTTTTTAGAAAATGACCTTTCACTACTCAGATCCTAGGGATCTGGGTTGTGTTTGATCGCTCATGTTTGAACTGCAGGTCAATGTAAAGCGTATTCTCCTCTGTTGTACAGATAACATCTCAATTCTCAGAGATAACTGCAGTTTATAATCAAGTGGTCAGACCCCCTTCTCCAAGACAGCAGTCCTTTATGCATTAAAACTACCAATAAATTTAAAGGGAAAGTAAGGAATTCAAATTTCCTTATTATTTCAAATAATTCATCTACTCAAGCTGAGCATTTATGCTCATCTGAGCTTCAGAAGTAGGAAAGCTATTTAACTAGTGTAAGTTTTGTTCAAAATGACCAAATGAAGAAGTCTGAAAAGGGAAAGACTTAATGCTGTTAACCTCTCATTTCATTTTTGCATTCCAAAACACAAAAATCGGTAAGTAAAAGTCATGGTCTCCTCCTGTTTTAGTCCAAGACACTTCTAGTACTGCACATAACAGAGAGAAAAAGGTCTGCAGTATTTATGCAAGATGAAATAGAAAATGTAAACAGTCGACTTTAAAATTTAATTTAATTTCAGTATTAAAACTCTCCTGCATGTAAAAAAGTATTTATTTCAGTTCTGCTACATTTAGCCTGACACTATTACTTTAAAGAGCCGCCCTATGAAGCACCTTGAATATGTCAGGACTTTGATGGTTAAGACACCTCCCTTGTACAACAGAGACCCCAGTTCAGGTCTTTGCTCCAAATACAACAACAAAAGAACCTGAACGCACACCTTCCACGCTCCAGGCAAGTGTGTAACTGTTGGGCTATTAATTACATTGTATTATTATTAGATTGTTGTATTAATTAATTAGATCTACCTTTTCCTTCCAGATTTCATTAACAAACAAAACTCTAAAGTGTCCATGATTTCCATTAGTTTCCCGTTTTCCTGCATGTGCACGTGTGACGGCCACCAGTCTGTCGCTGCTCTACAGTTCCATCTACTGTAATTTCAGCACACCTCAGTACCAATCACCCGAAACACCAGGGACTCAGTTAAGATATTTTCACATTTCTAAAATTTCAGAGTCTATAAGCAACAACAAAAGCTCTGCGGCTGAACGCCTCAGAAACAACATTTATTATGCCATGTTTTCTGAACTTAGTTATTCTGGATACAGTGCCTCACAAAGATTTTAATTCTTATTCATTGAAATCCTTAAAACCAGATAAGATGGGATGGGCTTTGTTTCATTTTGCAGTCAAAGTGAAGTACACTTATCCATGTTACCAGCTCTTTTGCAGACACTTTTTCAGAGCTGTTATGGAGATACTCATGTGCCCTTGTTAATAAGGATTCTGCAGTATGATAACTTCTGTCTCAAAATCACTTACATATTGTCCTGGGTTTAATGGGATACTGCAAAATTTAACGTTACCCTTTACCTTGGCATCTGAAGTAAAGTGGGTAACCTTCTCAGCTCCACTAAGCTTTTAAAACAAAATAAATAGCAAGCTTCATTTCCACAGCATTTTTCTATTTCAAAACGACAGCTGAAAGTTTTTTGTAAAGAAAGCGTACGTAGCAATAAGAAACTGAAGATCATATTAAACTCCTTATTTCTCCCACGCTTTTGTAAACATCATCTGATTAATTCAAGATGACCTTTCACAATTGGATATGACTGTATCTGTGAAGGCAATCAGCAAGCTGCAAAGGAGGACGGATGTTCTCATCAGAGAAGACAGCCGACCCGCCAAGTCCTGCCAGGAGGAGAACAGAGGAGGAATTCACCTCCGGGGAACATGCAACTCCATCAGCGCAGTCCCAGACAGAAGACGGGAAGAGGCTTATAAAGAGGCAGGGGAACGTCAAATGCCTGGGCTCTCACTCCTCAGAGAATATGACTTAAGAGATCAAACTGTGCTGAAGAGGAAGAGAGACTGGGCATTCCCCTCATTACAATAACAAATATTTAGTAAGATCTTCAAGCAAAGGTTTTAGCACTCTTCCTGTCCCATGTGGACAAATGGCCCAATAAATCACCTCAGATTAAAAGGGAAACTTAAACTTGTCCTCAGACCTGTAGCAATAGTGACCGAGATGTTTATCATACTATCAAATTTAGACTCTAGGTTTGTTTTCTAATTCATTCTCTAATTCTGCTAATGCAGCAGCTCAACCCGCATGTCTGAAAACATGCAACAACATAATATGATCATTTATCTGTTCACAAAATACAGGAACAACGAACAATTTTAGAAGACACCTTTGCAAATAAACATACTTCCTATCATCTTAAGTATCTTGTGCTCACGATTAGTCTTAAGAAGGCATTAATGTTTATTCATTCTCTTTTCCACCTTGTTGGGGAAAAAATACCCATCCCTCCAAGGAAGGATGATCTTGTAGCTACAGAAAGGGGAGCTCGACTCCTTCTTCAGGTGGATTACCTGCATGAAGCCACACAAAAAGGAACTTAAATCCTGTACCTTAGCTGCCTGAATTGTAAAATGGAAATGCTAACATATGGTTTGAGCAGGAGGCTGGACTAGGTGACTTCCTGAGGTCCCTGCTGACCTGAATTTTCTGATGATCCTATTTGCTTTGAGACACATAAGCGTGAATGAGAAGGGCACTCGGCCATTACAGGGTTGATTACTGGTGAAAATCTCAAGTAAGTATCCTAACATTTTCAAGCTTTTAATGCATAGCTTTTTACTAGATATATGTGGGGAAAAAAAATCCTGTCAAAATGCTCATGAACTTTGCAGATTGCACAAGTGTCATCTATAAGAGCCAGAGGAAAACAACAGTCATCCTGTTCTGGATGATGTGGCAAAATCTGCTGGTTTATGTTGGGTTTTAGAAAGCAAATAAACCAAAAAACAACAAAACATCCTGTTTGACTATATATTTTTTAAGTGGCACTATAAACTCAGAGGGCATTTCACTCAATACTATGTGCAAGTGAACTTATCAGACAGGTTAAGAAAAAAATCTTTGCACCCAGACTGATGCCAACACAAAATCACAAACAACAAAAAGAAGGAAAAAGTACTTGTCATCTTGCAACGCAGAATACCCAATTTGTTGTCAGTTTTCACCATTGATACAAGTGAGTCTGTTTAGCATTACTGGGTATGTTTCTTTTATACTCATGTTCAGCATTTCCTAGAGGAGTCATTCACTTTCTCTCTCAAAGCAGTGAAGTCCTTCCCCAAAGTTGAAGGTTCTAGACTCTTATTTTCAAGCCCTTTCTCTTTAAATCACTAGTATGAAGTTCTCAGTTTCTCCTTCTCTTACTATTATTCCACTTAAATATCAGGAAGGAAAAAAAAAGATAAATAAACCTTGAATTTCTTGCTGCAATATACGTCAAGTCTCAGATTAAAGAACAATTATTTTTCTCAAAATAATTCCCTACAGATAGTTTATAATTAAAAGTGTAACTGCCCAGATGCAAATGCTGAAGACACAAACATTTATGTGCATTCACAACAGATCCTCAAGGAGTAAGAAATTAAAAAGCAATACCAAAATCCTCAAATCCCCATTTTGGACAAATTTGATTTCCCTGCATCGGCCTTTCCTCACTACTTTTTTCTAGTAATTCATTTCATAGACCACATTATGACCCATCTGTATACCTATACAGGGATACAACAGAACATAAGATACTACACTATGCAGCGTAAGTCACAGCACACTCCCATGAGTACAAAGTGCCTGCAGATATAACAGTAAAAAATAAAAAGTAAAAATAATTAAAAAAAAAATTGCTAGCAGGTAAGATGATTCTGTGTCTAATTTAGAAGATTACTTCTCAGGGTGAAGCTGGGTCAACAATCTCTTCCTGTTAAGACACGTCCTCTTCTGGGAGTACCTCAGTTGCAGCACATTATAAAAGCAAAAACATTGCAAAAGCAATACAAAGTCCTACGCTGCAGATGGTCTCCGTTTCTGCTACCAGTGTTTTCAATTTTCTAGCAGATCTCTCAAGTAGTGGAGTTGTGATTGACTTTGGACTGCTTGGACACGAATATTAGTCTTATCAGTTCATTGTACTGCTTACCAAACTTGCCTCTAATACGCCATTAAAAAAAAAGGGGGGGGAGGATGAAGCTTAAAACAAAACACAACCAAAAAACCCAACTCTCCTTACCTTGCTGGAGGCACATCAATATTTGAAGAAACAACCTTGCGCTTCTGTTCCAGAAGACAAACAGATCGAGTGTTTTCCTTTTCATATTCATGAGCTCTGTTTGGTTTTTTGGTCTCTGCTGTTTTTAAATCTTCCTCCTTTGTGGTGAACAGGAGAAACTGTTGGTCTGCCAGTTTTTGACTGATGTCACTTTTTACATCCTCCTGTTGAAATGCAGGGAAGGTCATTTCACGCTTGATGCTGGCTGCCTGTAAAATTAAAAGCAATTATTAAATTTTCGTCTAATGCTCCTAAAATGTAGGGGGGGAAAAACCCAATACCCACAGGCATTTACTTCTAATTAGCTCTTTGAATCAGAGAATACATTTCTTTGCCCTTCATAAATTCTGGAACTGCCATTAATTTGTCAGCAGTGTTGAAGACTATCCAGGAAAATAAGCAATTCCTGTCCACTTGATAAAGCAATCAGTTACCTCTTTAGGCTAATCAAAAAGGTATTTGAATTGGAATATCGGAAACCACGGTATATACAACATATATTTAATGTACACACATCTGTGCTGCATAACTATGCGGAAGAAATCCTAGCTGCCCTCCTCCTAAAATTCCAGGAAAAAAGGCAGGATTTATCCAGATAAAAGGCAACCAAGAAATTAAAGCGGAAATCTAGCCACTTACTGGATTCTTTAACAGCTGTATTTGTAAATGAGGGTTTCTCCAGAAGCAGAAAAATAATTTGCTACAATCCAACTCAGCTGCCAGAAGGCAAAGGGGAGCAAGTGATGCCGGCAGGACCTCCGTGAGGAGCCCGGCCAGCTCCACCACCGATGGCCAGCGGTGACGAGCACGGACACAGAAGCAGCGTTAGGTTGTCTCATTGGCTGCCAGCGTGTCCCAGATCTTCAGGTCTGCTGCTTCCCATACGCAAAGATTTCCCAAGCAAATAGCTATCTTAACAAATATGCTACCTCTCTAGAATACAACGTGTCGGTGTTTATAAAGAGAACTATTGCAGAGTTGCAGTGAAGAGCATGGGAAGCCAGCAGAACCAAGCCGCTCCGCCCTCCCAGCAAGCAAAACGAAGTCCAAGATCTTGATTTTCCTCTGCAATACCGTTCCCTGGCCAGCTAGGCTTCCTCAGCTTCATGGGGGCAGACCTATTTTGCAGGCTGTCGTGAGCCTCTTGTCCTGCCATACATCGGCCGAGGTCCTCCAGCCCCTCAGCCTACTACCTTCCTCGTGTCCCTGCGAACACAGAGCCTACCAGAAACATCTGCTAATAGAGTTATTTCTGGATATCTGTGCTTTTAAGATCAGGAGCTTCAACTGCTAACTCGCCGTAAGTCCAGGAGATGCACCAGGGAGGCAACCCCTCCACCCAACCCAAACAGCCAAGCAAAATACGGCCCAACAAAATGGCTGCTTGTCCCACCTTGAGCAGCGGTACTTCCACGCCACATGCACCACCTCGGGAAAATCCACACGCCTTATCGGACTTGCAAACTGGATTTTTAGATACTCGTAAATATCAGCAATAGCTGATCTTTACAGTGGAGAAATCCAGGATGTGTCACCCTCAGATAGTAACAGCACCAATAAGCTGAAATTCCTATGTAAATTCTTCTCCCTTACTCCTCCTCCTTTTCATTGTCCAAAAAAATTAATCAATGTCTATGTGTATATATTTATGCATAAAAATATATAAAAATATATTCCTCTCCCCACAAATCTCCCTGTTTATAGCTTTTAGACCTTGGCAGGTATAAAAACGCAAGCAATTCTAAGTTCACAGGAAAGACAATCTTGCCAAGGTAATTTTGTTTTGTTAGTGAAGTATATAACATTGCTAACACATAAATACTTCGCACCAATGATTTAATTGTCTCATTCCAGTGTTTCCAGGGAAGGGCTTTTAGCAGTTGCTTCAAGAACAAAACTAGAATTGTTACTTTATGAATGTGCATAGTAGAAAGAATTAGTCATTTTACGCTTCTTCACACACAGATGACACATTACCAAGAAAATCCGCCTGGAAGACAAAACAGTTAGCATGTGATCACATAGATTTAGGAGAAAAACATATAAACAACATAAATTTCATTCTGATTTAATGATTTTTTTAAAAAACCTCTTAGATTTACAGTAAGCCCTTTTTTGAGTGTCTGAGGACCTTAACAGATGCTGAGTTGCCTTCAATTTTCATCAAAATTGACTTAGAAGTCATGCACTAACGCAAAAAAAAAAGCCTGAAAACAGCCAAGTTCCCATATCCAGGCCCTAGAAATGATATAGTGCCAAATGAAGGTACGTATAAGACTTGAATTCCATCCCCTCCATTGCCATATGGTCTTCCATTGCATGACCACATACCTTTTCCTCCCTCCCCAGGATTTCCACCTTATCCAGTGCAGAGGACGGTGCTGCGCAGGACACGAGCTGCTACACCCGCTGTGTGTGGTAGGGTGCTGGTGCACACACGTACAAGGCAGGACCCAGCAGTTTCCTCCTTGCTCTGAGCAACCCTTAGCAGAGAAAGCACCGAGAGCATGGGAGAGGCACAGCCTCCCTCCTTCCCTACTCTCCAATGCCAGACTGAACATGGTACTCATCAGGGTGATTTTTTTTTTTTTAACCTAATAAATCCATTTTACCAAAGGAAAAAAAAAAAATTTCCTCCATTTGTGAATCTGTAATATTTTACTCAGTTTCAGCAAACATATTGTGCCATACATTATTAAGTTTTCTTTACTGACCTAAATAGTGATGACAAAAGGTTGCAGACTCAGACAACAGTTGTACAAATAAAGCCTAAACCGTAAAGAGCACTTGTACTGTGGTACCAGATAGTCTATTCATATATATCAAAATTATTCAAACCCAGTTCAAACATACTCAAATAACGGTTTGGTTTTCATATGTCAATGCACCATAATTAATAGCCAGCCCCATGCAAGCAAATGGAAGTGAGGAAAAACAAAAATCACAGAAGCAAGTGCTCAGAAGGTTGCAGAGCTGCTGACAAGCAGTTCAGGTCCTTTGTCCAAATGGCCAGAAATAGCCAAATCCAATGCTTATAACTAACCCTCTCCCTCAGTTTTCAATAGATGTTTGGAAACATTAACCTCTTTCTAAATTTTCCCTTGAGAGCAACTGGAGATAAAGAATCTTTTCTGCTTTAAAAGCAGGTGATCATGAGAGAAAGCCAAGAGTTTCCTTTGGTGGCCACTCTCCGGTAGCCTTCTCCTGCTCCGCAAGCAGTTTTTCTATTTTAATTCATCCATGTCTACAAGAGCCATTTCCACTTTAGACACCTGCCTTATCTGGAAGGCTGTGGAGTCTTTTGCTGGAAATCCAACCACTTACACAAGCAGTCATTGATGTGGGGAGTACCGAGGGCCACAGTCACGCGACTGATCAGGTTCCTCGCTTTGTGGCAAACACATCGATTAACCACCAGGACCCGCCTGCTTTCAAGCTGTGCTTCACCATCACTCACAGTTTGGAGATAACACAGACAATTTCCAATATATCTTTCCAGGTAAGTTAACTGTTCTGCCAGATCTTATCAGGAACTTTTTTTTTTTCTTCACAAATTCTTCATACTCTTTTAACCACTTTGAGGCTTGTGGTGGTCCTCTAAGTCCGTAACATGTTTCAGCAAAAATTATGTGGAAGGTCTAACCCAAGCAGATGCAGCCTGTCTTGTAGACAGCCAGATGTTAACACCATAACATCAATTTATTTCAGCTTACTTCCAATACTTTGCATTTCTCTCTCCTTAGTTGTTCTCAAACTCCATTATTATGTTGTTCCCTAATGGTTTGGCTTTTCTTGTCATCATACCTCCATATTTGCCACCTTATTTTCTCCAGTAACAACTGCTGATAAAAACTTACACAGTTTTTTTCCATACACTTGATTAATTATCGCTCGTACAAGCCATTTTATAATAGGCTAACTATTGTTTTTCTATGCAATTCATTGCATATTTTCATGCTTCAGCCATTAGCAACCTTCAGCTTACTTTCAACCGAGTCCTTTGCAACCTGGTCTCAGGCAACCAACATCGCTTGGAAGTTCTGTCACAGAAACAGGATTTATGAACCATCTGCAAATTTTAAAAACTAGCTTTGTTTCTGTCTGCAGTTACTCTCACCTGCCTTTGACAACTTCCCTCCCATCACCACTGGGCAAGGGAAACTTTCGATATGCTGCTGCTTGGAAACAGCAGCTCAGCATCACCTGCACCTTCCTCCCTGGAGCTCATGCTTGGGGTCTGATCTGGCTTTACTCCTTCCACTGCTTCTCAGCAAGCACTGGCCTTCCCACTCGCTCTCCTCTGAGTTTTCAACACCTAATACCACGACCATTTCCACAAACTTCTTCAAAGGTGTGAGCTGGGTCAGAGAGTGGTCTTCGCTTGCTCGTTTCGAAATATTCTCGCTCGCCGAGCACAGCAGCACGGTGCTGTGGCAGCCCTACTCTGGCAGACCAAGATAGGTGCCACTTCAACCAGGGAGTTTGGTAATCTTCCTGCAAAACTGAAAGTCATTTCTTGCTTTGGTTTCTAAGCAGAAACTTTATTAAAGAAAAAAAGGAAACTTTTAGTTTCTGTTTCGAAGTTATCAAGACAATGGTATATATATAGGTTGAAGGTTTTACTTTTAAGTTAAAGTTCTTGCTTGAGTCATTATTATTATTTAAGTGACAAAGTTTAATACTCCACGTGACAGCTAAATGATTACCACAGTTAATATTTTCAGCAGTATATTAATAATTTTTCATTGCAAAAGCCATCTTAACCTGCCTATGGAAATTTGTGTTTGGTGGTATCTTGTCATAACCAAGTTGCTAGTCCTCAACTCCACATGCCCCAATCAAGACCGCACATTGCAATGGAAGTCCTGCCCAAATTAAAGCATGCTCAACATCGACACAAATTTTGAGGAATTTAGAGGAATTTTTCTTTGTTCTTTACAGAGGATGTGCAGACTGCAATTTTTCAATCGTTTAGGCCTTAACTTATCCGCAGTCAATTTTTTTTATGCCCAAAAGCACATCCTGATAAGATGCTCACATTGCAGTCAAACTCCAGTCTTCTCCAATTTCAGTTAGATTTCAGCTTGGATTTTGCCCTGAACAGCAAAAAAGTTATTGATCAGACACTCAAGTATTGAGCTGCCTAGTCAAAGGATCAGCAAACACTAGAATAAGACGACCTATCATATTTATATGCAAATGCAGAGACTTATATTTGTCAGACTATATATGTCATCTCTTGAGTACAACCAGACTGGGCTTTAGCATCTTCCTTTGCTTCTGGTGCATTGCTGCTAAAAAAATGAAGTTACTTATTTTCAAACAGTTTGCTAGTATTTAACAGGCATTAAGACGTCTGTGTTTCCTATACAATGGAAAGTATTAAACTCCCAAGACAAGCATAATTTACCTGTATGTGACCCAAATGTATAGACATATGCCTTCAAATATAAAAACTGACTCCCACCTATGTTCTTTCAAATTTCCTATTTTTTTATGCAGCACCTGTGGATCAAGGTGGGCACACCAGGAGCACAGACCTTATTTTCAACAGGCTCTGTAATGGTCTACACAGACAGATGGCAACAGAAAAAAACTATTGAAAGAATTGCCATGCCACATACCATGCCGACTTTGCTGACAGTTTTATAAACAACTCAGGGGCTGACTTACCGACGAGGAGTCGGGCAGCGGGCACTGGATGTGATGGAAGTGCACAAGCAGAAGGCTTGTCAGTTTTTTACATTTGAAGGCATATTTCTATACATTCAGGCCACATACAGGTAAATGATCTGGCCAAGAAGCAGGCCAGCAAACAGAGGCTTGGCATGTGTCACGCTGTCGGGCAGCAGGACGGCAGCGAGAGCCCAGCAGGCTCCCCTGATCTTCTGATCTTCTAGAAATAGGCTAACTCCTATTTCTCCTCACGTTGTCTACTGGGATTCTGGAAGGACTTAGATGTGTGAGAAAGTCCCCTCCGTGCACAGTTTGAATCCTTGAGGCCTGGGTAAATTACATAGTCTTGCAACTATGGCCTATTTTGTGCCATTATGTTTTGTTCATACAGATAAAAGAGCTCATTTTACAATAACAGCAATAAAAGTAACTCTAAAAAACATTAAAAATATTTTATGAGGGTGGAGGGAAGTATCTGTACAAAAGTTGACTGCATCCAAAACTCCCTATAAAAAACCAAAACAGGCTAGTGGGAATACGCTTTGGAAAAATAACTGCTTAAAAAAACCCACCTTACCTTAATAATCCTGACGCCATTGCCATGTTTCCATTTTTGTACAAACTTCCTTTTCTCCCTCAACCTGTAAAGCTATACTTCCTTTACTTTAGCTACAGGCCACCAAAACTGGACTCAACCCCAGTGTCACTTCATTCCAAAAACAACAAGATCCCTCACAAGCCACACTGGCTACTTCCCAGATTGGCAGGAGGCGGGGGGGGGAAGGGGGGGGAAACACGCTAATTAAAAAACACATACCAAAAAAACCCACCCCAACAACAGTCACCCAACACACTGCTCCAATTCTGGATAAATGTGCATTGTCAACAGATAAATAATTTTAACTTAATTGTGAGTCCTAGGCCCATGTACAATATTAACACTATATAGCTGTTAAAGAAGACACAGTTCAGGATGAGGATTTTTGATTTCCATCTATTTTACTATGTAATCAGTTGGTCTAATTCCATCAGAAGCTCTTTTGATTAAACACCAACTAAAAAAACACCAATAGCTACACCAATAGCTGTTTAACAACAGCCAACCTACTGTATAACTGTTGTTTTTTATAAACAATTTTTTCATTCTGACTTTGTGACCATCTCTTTCCGTTTTCTGAAATAGATGGAAGCATGCTAAGTGTTAGGGACTGCCAATAAAAATTCCATCTGGTAAGAAAACAGAAGTCACAGGATTTTTTTCTACACAAGGCTTCAGCAACATTTTTGATCCACTACAGAACAAATATGCAGCTCAATGGGGGAAGCAAAAGAAGGAATCAATGTATTTCAGCCTAGCATATTAATGGAAAACAGGAATGCAATGTATATATTTAACACGATACACATTTAAAAAGTTCAGCCAAAACAAGAGCTCAATAACTGCAAGACTCTTTCCAGGCCAGCCTGAACAGCTAGGCTATGCTCTAGGGACAGGGATAAGCCACTTTCCTGAACAAGAAAGAAATCACAGCAAAATACAACACGCAGCAATGAGAAACACCAAACTTATTACCAAGATAACATCATGCAAGTAAAAAATATTTAAATTAAATCCCCGGAAGGACAAAGGTTTTGGTTTATTCATACTACTTCATACAGTATTTCCAGTTGAAGTTCCCGTAACAGAGTTTTTTTATGTAAAAAGGCACTAATTTTTGCCATCCCAAAACAGCGTCCTCAGTGGAAGTAAAGAATGCATTGAATTTCCATTTCACCAGAAATCTCTATTCATACTAAAATACAAAGAGATAAGACAGATTCTTGTAATGATGCTTGGAAATGATCTGCCCTGAATTTCAATGTATTGTTACATTTTTTAGTATACTTTGCATTTAATTTCTTGCTTCACCAGCGGTTGCTCATTACAAATAAACCAGGTCAATCTAATTACTCGAAGCATTTGTAAACTGCTGCTCTCTAACAATACGGAAGATAATGCATTTTAAGGTCACTGTAAGTGTACTTTACAATATATAGTATGCATTAATGTATAGTAACATAGTATTCATTTTCAACCAGGCTAGGAGAAAGTCCCTATCTTCACCATTTGTCTGAATATACCAAACCATGCATAGAATATATTTTCTAGATATTAAAATAGAAATCTAAACATTTATGTTGCCTAGATTCACAATACGGTGTTAGGCAGCAAGAACCGGAGTCTGCAAGAAGTTTCTACCCTTTCATCATCACGTGTATGCCAGCGCTTATCTGGCTACATATAATTCATCTACAAAAACCGTGTACCGCAGCACCAGCCTAAGGTGTTTCTGAATTACACAGCATCTACCCAGATGAATGACAGAAACTTTCACTCCCACATTTGAAATTCAGTACCCGCCCAGGTACCTGTTGTACCCCAAATAAACCACTGACCAACTCGTGACATGCTGCATTAACTGGCACGAGAAGCACAGATGTTACTAACACTGGACAGAGAGGTGTCACTAAGAGACAACGAGGAACACTGGGAATCCATAGCCCTTCCCATACACCATTTTCAGGTCTAAACAAAAATGATTCAGAGATATTTGAGCCTTTTTCTCTCCACCACATGAACAAAGGGATGAAGATGTGAAAGTATGGAAGCTTCTTTTCCTATCCCATATGCAGCCATAGTAAGTTCCTTACAGAAAAGTACAGAAAAGATAATCAGACACCAATTAGTAACAATTACCAAATATTAATACTAATTATTGAATACGTGCATCTTCAAAATTTGCTTGCAATACTTAAGCCTCAAAGAAATCACTCCGTGCTCTGTATTCTGGATATGCTGCGCATGCAGGTGGATGACTTGCAGTCACCGCTCTGCAACCCCGGCTAGCTGGGTTCAACTGGACGACGGCCCCCGGGCACGGCATCTCTGGAAGGATCTCCACAGACACCTTTCAGCCCTGTTTTCCTTTTCTTAAATAAAACAAGTCCCTGAGAAACACATTGCCTCTAAACATCTAAAAATTAAGAAGCTAGCTTGGAAAACCTGAAACAGAAGGAAAGTGGAGGATCGTAGTTGCAAAAAACAGGTTTATTTTTCATTTAGCAATCCTGTTGCTGCACTTCAAGCTTTGCCAAACACGCTCACCATCAAGCGCTCAGGAATCCACCAGGCTAAAAAGGACTTGGCTGGCCAGGAATGGGCAGCCATAACTGCCTTCCCAATTATTTGTTTCACAAACAGTGAGTTTAAAATGAACTAAACCAATTATCACATTTTCTCGCAGCGACGTACGTGCCTGGCCGTGCAAGCGGCAAGGGTGCCTGCACGCAGCAGGTTCCCCTCGCCTCTCTTCGGCGAAAGCAGCGTGACCAGTGCCTAGTGCCGCCGGGGCAAGCTGTGGCCACGCACAGGACAGGAGAGGGACTGGAAACGTGTGCCCTGGGCTGGCCAAGGAGCACTGAAGGACAAAAGAGGAGGATACACCTGGGTCTTGCTGGCCACCTCTGGGAAAGTTTAAAAAAAACTAGAATTGGAGATAAAAATGAGCGTGCTAATGCAAGGCAGCAGGGAAGTTCAAACAAACTTTTTTGTTCTTATTTCTATTACATTACTGGTTGTAATTACAAGCTGTAATTAGTGAGCGCCATCAAATCAGGTGTTCTTACTGTGCTGGCTGAAACTCTGAAACCTCAGGTCAGGGTATTTTCTCTGGTATGCCTATGAACATCTATTTTCTCTGAAATGGCGATTTTTCCCACTTGTGAGAGATGTAAAGAGGGTCCTCGAAGCCAGTGGGAAAGTATCTACTGTCTTTGCTGCCCCTAATTTTCATTCTGTCTACATTAAGAAGTTGTACACAACAGCTTAAGTTTTAAGTAGCTTAATACAGCCTTGTGTATGGACTGTCTTACGGACAGAAATATCAATCTGGCCTGTATTTCCCAAATTTCATGTGCAAATAAAGTATCTTTAATTTCAACTATTTCAAGACCATTGCTGAAGATGTATGAGAAGCGCCACTTGTCTCTCTTTTCATTTGGTGGTTTGGGAACAGTAAGAATGGCAGCAGTTCAAAGCAGAAGGGAGAAATACCATCACTTCTTCTATCATCTCATTCAGGATAAAGCAAACAGAGCTTCCAAAAATCAGACCATACAAGAGGCAGTGAGGAATTCCCCACCCTTAGTAGAAGATTTTGGAAATGCTGCCTCACTGCCCCTCAGTAAGAAACGCTTAATTGGTTCATCTGCATTGGAAAGCCCTCATCCTCTGTCTGGATAGACATATATAGCAGAGTATGTCTAGTGAAAAGAAAAAAACAGATTAGCTTTATTTTCAAGATCTCTTGCAAATAAGGTGAAGAGAGGTGTGAGATTTCCAAGGTCAGAAGCGATTGCCTGACTTTGGAAGCAGCCAGCCAAGACGAGACGCTACAGATCCTAGATTACTTAAAAGGGTATGGAAATGTAATCCATTTGCCTTAACATCTTGGGAATAAAGAGACCTTGCTCTTTTTTTTTTGTTTGTTTAAATTATGCGATTTCAGTGAAATTAAACCAAATGTATCCAACTGTTGTAACTTTTGAATGAAAGAAGCGCTGTGAATGAAAGCTTCAAGGGCCAGTGCTGATCCCTGAAGCTGAGAGCCTGAAAGAGATATTACAAGATCAGAATTAAGCCCACGTTCTTGTCTCCCCTAACTGATCTCAAGCCTGGAAGTAGAAAGCATGGTCCTTCAGAGAAGATGAACGAGCAAGGAGTGTTGTCCCCAGTTAAGAGATTCTCCCAAATCTATGTTCGGCTCCAGACAAAAACATTTAGCAGTTTTCCTGTTCAGAGTGGGAGAGATGCCAAAAAAGGAGCTTATTTTTGGGTCTGACTACACAGAGAAGTAGTATCACAGAGTTTCATCTCATTATCCCTGGAAGCAATGGAATAACACCAGTACAAACCTCCAGAGGCCAAACGTGACCTTCTCTTCCTCAGCCACTCCAGACACCAGCCCTCTATCACACCACTAGAGGGGTGCAACGATGTCTCATGGGAGAAAAGCCTTCAAAAGAACCCAAAGAACAATCAAGCCCAAAGTCAAGCACAGCCCAACTAGCCAAATCGCTGCTGTCCTCTAAAGGAGGAAGGCTTGCTCCCTTTCTCGCCTTCCTTTTCCTCCCTATGCATGCCCTAGCTGAGATATCCCATCTTTTCCTCTGCACTATCAAGATGGTTGACAAGCCTTTCCCTGAGTCACCTTAACTTTTGAAGTTACAGAGTCTACAGACTCTCTGCTGCACGTGTTTCCCGCTGTTTCAGCAGCCCACAAAAGCACACAACGAATTCTGGCGCAAGCCCAAGGTAGCCAGTGGCTCCACGACTGGGAGTTGGAGGAAGGACGGAAGGACGGAGAGGGGAATGCTTTACCCTTTTTGGAACTGATGAAACATTAAATCATCTCACCATGGCTCCATAAACACCGTCTGGTTTTATCCAGCACCCGGGCACAAAGCGCACTGTGCTGCAAAGACTGCTGCTCCAGCGGAGGGACCTACCAGCATGGAAAGAGAAACACCTGCAAGACCTACCACTTCTCTCCTGCCCTGAGAAAGTAAGGACAATTGTCTAGAACAGCGGTGGCCATGCATATTGAAGGAAAATATCATTGTAAATCCTTAGCAACCACCAGTTCACCCTTATTCATTTTTCTGCTTTTTCCGTATGGCTCTGTAAGCCAGACAAGGACTACTTTCCATGGCCTTACAAACCACGAGCTACAGAGGAACCACCACTAATCCTGACCTAAGAGCAGAAAGAACTGCATCCCAGTGTTCTCTTTAGAAGTATTTTAAAGTACAAAAATCAGATTTTTTTCCTTTGGCAGTACTTATATTTGTCACAATTACATTAAAAAAAAGAGACTTATTGAGAAATATGAGGTCAAAAGCATTTCTGATCCAAAGAGAGTTCTTACCACCATTTCAAAGGGATATGCATGTATACATAAAAGATCAGGTTGGCTTAAATGTTTAGCTCACCAACTCTACAAATTCCAGTTTATAGAAGGTGATTGTACAATTTGTTCTCTATGTCATATGATGCAGGTATTAGCCACTTTATTTGCTGAAACAGAAAAAAAGAATTTAAGTAACCATCCAGTCTTATAACTGCTTGTCATAACTGCACTACCTATCTAAAGTTCAAGTAACCTTTTATCCACTATGTTAAAAAATACATTAAAGATGGTAAAACGATGAGCTCTATAATTTCACACTTTAGCATCCAATCATTGAGGCATTTTACCTTCCTGCTGATTCTGTGTCCAGTGATCATAACAGTCTTCTATAGTCTGAAGCAGTACTAAAAAATTATTAGGACCGCTGTGGAAAGGTTTTAGGACACTAATGGATTCACCCTTGTGGTTACGTAATTGGGCTGAAATCCCAAATCTGCTTCAACTAGCAGGACTTTTCCATCAACTTCAGCTGGGTCAGGATTTTAAGGAAATTTGATTCTTCATGTTTTGCAAAAACACCAATAAAAAGATCTGTATTTTTATCCAAAGTTCAAGCAACAGAAGTTATTAAGTTTCCTGTCTTCATTAGTTTTGTTGTCAAACAACAAATACCACCCACACATGTACTTTTTAATACAATGAGACAAATGTCACTGCAATCATCGTTTGGGATTGGAAAGTTTGGCAAGGTGCCAAAGCGGTGAAAGTGATCCCATCACAGATTGTTCAGCAACAGCGGTAACATTAAATTCCTATCTGCTCTGTTCGGCAACATGCTACAGTGAAAAACGTCAACGAACAGCAAGTTCATGAAATTGAAGCTGATTGCCATAGGAGCTAATGAACGCTCTTTTTATTCCCTTTGTATTTCCTGTTCAATTTTCGCAAAGAAACAAAAACACTGTAAGAGTTTCTCTCTTAGCCTACCATCCTTCTACAGAAGGATAGCCTCAAGCAGCAGGAGTGGTCAAGCTGCTCACTATTTTTAGAAATAAGCAATTCAATAAATCACTTGAAAGTATTACAAAGCCAATGGGCACTCTCATTCTGAGAGGAAAAAAAAAAAAAAAAGCATCACTGCACAATCCACAGCAGTATTTACAGAGCAGACACCAGCCAGGACCAGCATGCTCCGTACTGCCCAAGCAGCAAAGCTCCCACCTTTGAGATGGCCAAGTGGCACAGTTTGAGGCACAGATTTATCCCACAGTCTGCTAAGACCTCTCTGGTCCTCTCGTATCACTGGAATTTCTAATCTAGCAGCTGGGAAAACACAGAGCAGGACTCGAGGGTTCAAAGCTGACCTACAGGACTGTTAGGCTTCTCCGTAACCTTGGGTCAGAAGCAAGGTTGGAAGAGCACAGGGTCAGGAAAGGCACAGATAGTCCATGTGTCCGCACCTGTTGTAGGACACATTTAAAACGTTAATAACCAGATCATGAAAAGCACTTTCTCAATACTTAGTTTTCAGATGAAAAAAAAACCCATCACTTCTATCTTCAAGAAGGAGGACCCAGGGAACTACAGGCTGGTCAGCCTCACCTTGATTCCAAGGAACATAATGCAGCAGCTAATCGTGGAAACCATTTCCGGGCATATGAAGGACAAGAAAATGATCTGAGTAGTCAGCATGGCTTCACCGAGGGGAAGTCATGCTTGGCCAGCCTGATGAACTTCTAGGATGACATGACTGGCCTGGTAGATGAAGGGAGAGCAGTGGATATTCTCTGTCCAGAATTCAGGAAGGTTTTTGATGCTATCTCCCATAACATTCTCATAGACAAGCTGTTGATGTATGGGCTGAATGAGCAGGCAGTGAGGTGGGTTGGAAACTGCCTGAACGGATGGACCCAGAGGGTGTTGATCAGCAGCATAAAGTCTAGTTGGAGGCCAGTAAATGGTGGGGTACCCCAGGGGTCAATACTGGATCTAGTCCTGTTTAAAGTCTTCATTACTGATCTGGATGATGGGGCAGAGTGCATCCTCAGCAAGTTTGCAGATGACACAAAACTGGGAGGAGTGGCTGATACACTAGACAGTCATGCTGCCATCCAGAGGGACCTCGACAGGCTGGAGAAATGAGCCAACAGGAACCTCATGAAGTTCACCAAGGGAAAATGTGAAGTCCTGCACCCGGAGAGGAACAACCCCAGGCACCAGTACATGCTGGGGGCTACCCAGTTGGAAAGCAGCTTTGCAGAAAAGGCCCTGGCGTCCTCATGGACACCAAGTTGAACATGAGCCAGCAATCTGCACTTGCAGCAAAGAAGGTGAATGGTGTCCTGGGCTGCATTAGACAAAGTATTGACAGCAGGTGGAGGGAGGTGATCCTGCCCCTCCACTCAGCACTGGTGAGGCCACACCTGGGTCCAGTTCTGGGACCCCAGTACAGGAGAGACATGGATGTACTGGAGAGAGTCCAACAAAGGGCCACCAGGATGATTAAGGTACTGGAGCATCTCTCCTATGAGGAAAGGCTGAGAGAGGTGGGACTGTTCAGCCTGGAGAAGTGAAGGCTCAGGGAGACCTCATCAATGTGTAGAAATACCCGAAGGGAGGGTGCAAAGAGGACAGAGCCAGGATCTTCTCAGTGGTGTCCAGAGGCAATGGGCACACACTGCAACACAGGCGATTCCCTCCAAACATCAGGAAACACTTTTTCCACTGTGAGGATGACTGAGCACTGGCACACGTTGCCCAGGAAGGTTGTGGAGTCTCCATCCTTGGAGATACTCAAAAGCCATCTGAACATGGTCCCAGGTAACCAGCTCTAGGTGGCCCTGCTTGAGCAGGGGGGTTGGACCAGATGAGCTCCAGAGATCCCTTCCCACCTCAACCATTCTATGATTCTGTCATAAAGACTGAGAAGCACATCTCTATCCACCAGTACGTACTGCTTACCTGAAGGCAGCCAACTGATCATTCTCAACTGAACTCATTCTAGACTAAAAACGGTCTAGCAAATAAGGATCAAAACTGCTAATGGCTCCACTGTACCTCTTTATTCTCACATAGTTACAGTTTTTTAATACAATTCCTTTTAAGGGCAAAGTGGTTATGTCTGGTCTGTGTGCAACAAACAACAAAATTACATCAAAAATCCTCAGCAAATTACTCCGATTCATTCTTCATTATGGGAGAAAAAATACCATCTTACAATCTCACCACCTTCAGCTCTGCCTCCAGTAATCCATACTATGAATAAACTTTTTTTATTTTTAATACGGAAGAAAGAAAATCCCAAGTCTAGTTTCCACACCAACTTCACTAGCCAGTTTTTTACTCAAGGACTATAAGAAACTGAATGAAGTTTGAAATTTAAAAATGAATTATCTACTTACAAAAATATGGCTAAGCTGCTGGTGTTTATCTGCCTCTTGTCTCACCCTTTCGTTGTTCATCAGTATCCATACGTTATCTCTTGTGTCACTCTTCAACTTCGCAGAAGAGGGTAGAGCAGGATCATGCTTGTTCTGAGTTTGCACACAGCCTAGCCTAACAGGGTCCCGCTCCAAGATCAGAACACGAGTTCTGGTGTTCTAATAACTAGTAGTATTTATAAAAATATCTTTATCGTTATTAGTTTCAGAGGGAACATGTCAGTTTACTCTTAGGTTAGCATGCAAGTTCCTAATGTGTCTTACAGATCTCCCCACCACTAAGCAAATCTGATATTTGGAAGTTTGCATTCTACAAATTGCCTGTTAAAATATATTTGCACACACATATGAACTATGCACACATTACAACTTTGCTCATCAACCAAAAAAAAAAAAAGTTTGTTTTGCCCAAGAGCCTATAGTCCATTCAAACAGTAAAGCTGAAGCTGAAAAGTTTGTTTTAAAGGACGACAATGAATTCACACCTGGCTTCAGAAAGACTGCAGAGAAAAGGAGCAAAGGAGCAGAGAGCGAATTCAACCCAGCCAAACAACGCACGTAAGTAACCGGCAACTGATTTCTTCCAGACAAACTCTGAAGATTCTTCTACATCCCATATATCACACAGATGTCTCTCTTTAAAAAAAGGCAACCCCCTCCCTCCCCCCCCCCCCCCCCCCAAAAAAAAAACAAACCCACAAAAATCATGTCCAAAAGCATACTTTTTCCTGGATTAAGCTAGACTCCTACCAATATCTGCCATCCCCACTCTGAAACCTCTGGCACAGACTTGCATGTGCTCCGTACTTGTTGCAAATTCTACTTTGCGAGATGGGCAAAACTGAGCCCAATGTGCAGGAAGCTGAAGTCTTGCTTACACAGCTTGGCCTTTCATAATCCTCCTGCATCACAGCACTGCTCTCTAGACCTTTAGTTTTCAGACTCTTTATCTGCTCATTTCCCGTGATTTTGGGAGCTGCATATTTGCAGGAACAAATCCATTTGCGGGAAATTCATCCTTCCGAACTACCAAGAAGTGCTCACACACAAGCCAGTATCTGGAATGGATAATTTCACAGGTGCTTATGGTGAGGTAAAGGGCAGAGACCACGGAAACGTAATGCTTGAGGAACAGGAGCAGCCCCCATACTCAGCTGGGCTAGAAATGTCCTGTGTCCATATTCTGAGCCAGGGGACAGAAAACAGGCTGGAGATGAAGTGGCAGCTCAACTGGGTTAAACAGAAGAAAGCACTAACGCCTTTACTATTTGTAACAGTAGAGAAAACATTGCGCAATGTTGGCAAGTTATCACAAGCCCATGTTCATTACCAGCCCAAATCCTCAATCATAGTGCTTTAGTGGTTTACAGGCAAATTAGCGTAGCTCTGCAACTTGCAATGAGGTTTGCTCACCAAGTACCAGATAAACTCAGCGCTGCAGACCGGTGATGGACCCTACTTCATAACCTTCTCTCCATACCACCAAAACCAGCAGTTTCCATGAAGTGAATTAACCCCAGTGCGGTACTAACATGGCTGCTCGTGGTATCTGAACCAAGCTCCATACAAAAGATGAAATAAATAGGACGGCAATTAATCCATGCTTCAAGACAAACTAATGGTAATTACGCTATTTATTCTTTTTCCTCTAATTTCAAATGGCTGGAAATCTACATGCAGCCAAAGCAGCAAGCATGGGTTGCAAAGAAAGAGTTTCACGTGCAAAATGAGTCTGTAAAATCAGCACCTTGGTGTTACTTGTTTTCCCATACAGATGAATGAACTAGTTCTGATAAAATAAGAAATCCCAGCACTTCTCAGCAAGGCTTTACAGGCTCTCGAAGTCTTTCTGGCTATCCTGCCATTATCCACCAGCGACATACAGCATGCTCATGCCTTTTCCAGCATCACGTTAGAATCACAGGGGGAAAAGAGAGCAACAGAGGTGTTCTCCAGTGTCCTCCACTTGAACATCTATGTGGCTACAGCAATATAAAGAAGCAATTTTTGTATCTTCCCCATGCCCAACAGTCTTTCTGACTCCCTTTTTTGTCATTATCTGTTCCCTCCTTACAAGACTTCAGAAATTGCAGAAATAAGATTTGTCTTTATAAAGTACTTCTTCCTGTCTCTCTACCCCCACGCTTAAGAGTGAGGGTCAAAAACAGACCACCAATGGTGCAACCACACAGTGGCTTTCTTTCTGGTGGAGACAACACGGCTACGAGACCTGATGGTGCAGGTACTTTTTTCTTCTTGGCTAGTGAACCAAATCCTCAGGCACTTTTTAAAAATATTATTTCCATCGCAGTCCCTATGATGCATTCATCCATGTATCACAGTCACTCCATGGAAATGACTTTGTGAAGGGCCTGTGAAACCTCTAGCTTTAAAATGCCGTTCCACCCAAGGGCACAGACATCAAGTGCACGTGTCTGTCGTCCGTATCTATACCACACACCAAAACATGGTGTGCCGCTTTTTAATTGCATTATCTGGATAGCGTATACTGCAAAACCAGCATCCCGACCACTCTGCTTTCAAGTTTGATCAAATTTTGAAGCTCCTCAGGACGTCTCTTGTTCTGAAGGGTATTGGAAACTGCAACAATTTATGCCCTCTCTCAGCAGTGGACACCCCTTCAATTCCCTTTGCTCCCGGACCCCAACTCAGAAGTCCAGGTCTGGGAGTCAAATGCTGCTGACCCCGTGCCAGTTCTCTGTTTGGCAGGAATCTCATTTGACAAACCACAGCCAGATCATGCCAGCCCTATCACCCTCCTGCAGTTTTGCAGTCGGTCCTCTGCATTCACTTCATGCCCACTTTTCTCAATTCTAATCTGTTGGTTTAAAATTCCTTGGAAGAATCCTTGGAAGAATCCTTAGATTAAGCTTTATGTACTCCTACATATCAATCCCTAAAGAAATATACAGAAAGCAAAAACAATTTCTATAAAATGTTAAATTAGAACAGTTTTCCTAGTTTCTAGTACTTACAAATATAAATACTGAAAGCGAAAATGAGGTAGGTCATGATGGCTAGAAATACTCTTATCAAGTCAGTAAATACCTGCACCTGGTTACTGAACTACAGCGCTGCAGACGACTTGAGAGTTTATTACGTATACTGAAAGTAGCCTAATACACATCACTCCACTCATCTCACCTACGAGGCAGATTTACTTTCCAGGTAAGTAAATACATGCAAGCACAATGTTGTTATATGCACATATAGTCTTAAATGCAAGAGAGAAATACCAACGACCTTGATTTATATTAACAGACCTACTACTTGAAAACGTGCTGAGGGCTGACAAAGAGAACAGTACACTCCAATAACGCACGTTATATGCAATTTATACCTATGTAATCCAGCTGATATTTCAGATTATTGTGCTCCATTCGAGAATTTCACACTTTTTACCTTTTAGGTACACAGAGGAAGTTTATCTAACCCTCCTCTACCACTTGGGAGTTTTGGTGCGATGGGGAGACTGACAGAAGCCCATTATGGTGCCCTTCATCCTTGGACTACCAGTCAAGTGTCAACAGGTTTTGTAGCAACAAAGTTATCCAGCCTGTCAGGCCTCAGTAGCACAGACGGTCTGACCCAGGCAGACCATAACCACATCTTGTGGCCTTTGACAGACTCACTGAACAGCTACAAGGACAGGATCCAATGACCCAACTCGGTCAGATTCATCCTGTCACTGCTATATCAAACTTGCTCTGAAGCAATATGGGAATAACGGATAACTTGTATTTCTGCTGCTGCTTTCCTTTAAGTTTTTTTTTGTCGTCTGTTTGTTTTTGTTTTTGTTTTGTTTCCTTTTTTTTTCCTTCTATGGATACAGCGAAGATCCCAATGGTAATATGGCACTACTACTAGACCAACTCTGATCTCTTGTTAAGTAAGAATCATTATCTAGATTTAAAAAAAAAAAAAATCCAAATGGATACCCTTTACATTTTCACACACATTTATTTTCCATAACCAGCGCACACCTATCACATGAATCCTCTGCAGACCTACACGCAGACTTAACCTTACTATCCGGGTTATCCCAAGAGAAAAATAATTATAGAAAACCCCACATGATAAAATAATTAAGCCTATGTCTGCAGGACCTCAGCCTGCAAGTGTTCAGCAGGTTGCTCCACCACGCACCAAATTCAGAGGACCGCCCGGGCGCACTTCGGTGGGATTTGAATCGGTCCCCAGCACAGTATCGCTGCGCTCAGAAACTTTTCACAAATCGCCCGTCCAGGTCTCCTCACCACGGCCACGGTCCCTCGCAGGAGCCCTCCCGCGCCCTGCCCAGCACACACACCCCGCGGGCACGACGCCACTCTTGAGAAAACCTCTGTGCAAACGGCCAGGCTGAACACCCCTCACCACCCCCACCAGCCCTGCTGCCGCGCTCTGCGCCCAGGGAAGTCAAACTACTTCAGACACCGGTGACTCCCCACGCACGCCCCCTTTTAGCCGCGCAGCTGCCCGCACCGGCCGCCCCCGGAGCTCCGGAGTCCCCGGAGCCAGCCCGCCGCCGCCCTCCCGGCGGGCCGCAGCGGGCACCCGCTTCCTCTGGGACTTGTTGAACGCGGGCCCCTCCGCGCCCGGCCCAGCCACCCCCGGGGGCCGCCCCGCCGCCAGCCCGCTCCCAGCCCCGCCGGCAGCCGCAGGCCGCCCGGCCGGGGCGGGGCACACCGGCCGCCCCCACCGCTCCCCCGGCCCGGGCCGGGGCACCGGCCGGCCCGGCCTGCCCCGCCCCGCCGGCCCGGCACCCCCGCCCGGGCCCCCCCGCCCGGGCCCCTCCGCCGGCACCGAGCCGGGCCGGGCAGCTGCCGCCACCACCCCGCTCCCGCCCTCGCCCTCCCGGGACGCACCTTCAGGTTCCCCCGGAGGGGGCCCTTGCCGTGGCCGCTCAGCGCGGAGGGGGGGCTCCCCAGGCCGCCCTCCTCCTCCTCCTCTTCCTCCTCCACCTCCACCACCACGTCCTCGTCTTCGTCCTCCTCCTCCAGCGCCGCGGCAGAGCCCTCCCGCCGGGGCGGCCTCCAGGCGCTCTCGGGCTTGGGGGGCCGGACCCCGTCCGCCTGCGCGGCCGCCGGCCCCGCGCTCAGCCGCCGGCTGCCCATGCTGGAGCGCTTGGCCAGGCGCCGCGCCTGCATGGTGCCTCCGCCCGCCCGGCCCGGCCCGCCTCCCGCCACGCTCAGCCCCGGCTGCGGGCAGCGGCCCCGCCGCGGGCGCGCAGCGGCAGCGCCGAGCCCAAGGGGCGGCGGCGGCGCTCACCGGGGGGCGGCGGTGGGTGTGTGCGGCGGGCGCGCCGCGGCCATGGGGGCCCGCGGGCGCGGCCGCCCCGCCGCTCGCCCACCTGCTCCCGCCGCCCGCCTCCTCCGCCGGCCTGCCCGCCCGGACCAGCTGTCGGGCGCGGCGCGGGGTCCGCTCCCGCTCGCCTTCCTCGCCGCCGCTGGTCCCCAGCACCAAAACCCGGACTGGATTCCCGCCGCCCGCGGCTCCGCCAGGCGCTGCGCGGGGCCGCGCTGCCTCCCCCCGCAGCCGCGGGCGGGCTTCCCTGCGGAGCGGCGCCGGCCCCCGCTGCCCACCTGCCTCGCCCGGGTACGCGGAGGGGAGCGGGGGGCCGGGCCGTTCCTGCCGGCGCGGCCCCGCCGGCCTTTAGTCTGTTTAAATGGCAGGAGGGCCGGGGGTGCCCGGCAGCCTCGGCATGCCGGACAGGCTGCCAGATGTCTCAGGCCTGGGTGAAATAAAATCATTTCACCTCTCCCCAAAAAACGTAAATGGAAAAAAATGGAACTTTTGGAAAACAAGCTGAGAGGAGACTGGGGTTTTTTTGAGATGAAAAATTGAAGCAGAGCGATCTACAGCCCATTGAGAAAACTAACCAGGATGGTTAGGGAAGTAATTTCCAGTTCAAATTGTAGTACTTCTGCACTTTAAGCTTTAAAATACCTTTCTGAAAAGTTTTTTAAATTAAAATAATTTCCAAACAGTTTTAAGCTATTGTAGTCACCATTTAAATTTATTATAGGCTTCTATATCATTTATTAAAGCCTCCTGAGATTGAGTTATACTTAAGGTTGCCACATGCTTTTCCTAACTTCTTCCTCTATAAATAAGTTCTAAGTCCGCATTTACATGTTATTTTTGAGCCATATATATATGCGCTTTTCCATTTACAAGGGAATTACAGTCGTTTTTTCAGTGTTCAATACCTTTCTCCCCACACATTCTGTTTGAGAGACATGCCAACAGGCCAAATGTACACATAATATATCAGCATGGGGCCAAGCTTCACCCCTAATGCTAGGTTAATTTGTCACTGTCAAAAAGTAATGATATTTATTCATTTTGGAATATAGCATGCAGTGCTTTCTATGCAAGAAATTATAGATAATACAGTACCCATTCTTAAAAAAAAAAGTTATTTTTCATGTTGAACTATGGAAGTTGTTTCAATTTTCTCAACCCAACCCCACAAACCAGTTGTTTTCGTTCATTTTTTCAAGGTTTCCAGAGACTGTGCATCTCTGGACAAGATCCACAACAGAATCACTGGCAGAGGCTGGCGTATCAGGTCTTCCAGCAGGATTTCCCCACACATCGAAAAGTGACATTTCCAGACGTTTTACCACGCTTTGATCAGCTGCACGCTGCAATGTCGGGTCAGCCCATCTCAAAGCAGAACAGCAGTCACAGCCCCTAGTACACGCCACCATGAGATGTCCCGTCTTTTTTCCTGCCACTGCATGAGTATTTAGCTTCTTGATACTTGGTTGAGTGGATCAGTCATGGTTTTATGAAGCTGATGTTGCATAAACAATAGATTTGTGGAGGGAGAAAAAAAGAATAAATGCTTTTTTAGTTTTATTTCTAAACTGAATGTTCAGATTTAAGGTTTAGATTTGACAAAAAGTTATGCTTCAGTTTTGCCTTAAAAATTAATTCCACCATGAATTTAAATGGTATTCTCAGTTCCTTCATACTCATACCTCAAGGCCATAGAAATTGGATCATTCAAATACCTCCCAGTATTAAAATTATTTGAAATATTGCATACTATTTGAATACCACCTAAATCTAATTGTGATCTTCTGTAGTGGCCTGTGTTCACAGTTATCTGAATTATAATCACTTTACTAAAGGTGCCATTTCTATCTGCTGCATACTGGGATAAATTTTTGGAGACTTGCTTGAGGTTTTCAAAGGTCTGTATGTTTTAATTGTAGCAAGAACAGAATAAAAATTAGAAATTATACACATCTAATGTGTTAACCACTGAATTGGACTATATGTGCTAGCATGAACACTGCAAAGAAGAGAATGGAGACCAAAGGATCTCTTGTAGAAAATAGTGATAGTAAAGGGTAGTGGAGCTTGCACAGACATGTCTGTTAACTTCCATGACACCTCACACTTCAGCCTCTATCTGAACTCTGCATTCAGCCCTTTTGTCAGGTTAAGACCGGGACCTGCTGTAAGGTACAGCTGACTTGATGCCTCTTGCCCCGAGGTTTTGGGGGACGAACATAAAAGCAGAGATTGTTAACCAATAATCAGGCTTTCAGTTGTCAGTTCAACAACAGTTGTTTCAAAAATTACTATCTGGGTTCTCTGGTTTGGGTGCGTGGCGGCAGGAGGCAGAGAGGCTCAGACAGGTTCTTAGGGACACATAAAACATGCCAGGCCTGCCTGCCTGCCTGCAGGCGGTTGCTCCATCCTCCAGGATGCTGCCTCTTCTTCCTGGACTCTGGCAGGTCATGGCCCCTCGGCTCTCAAAGCAGACCAGGACAGCAGGTGAGCCCTGCAAAAATTGGGCAGGGTGACGGAAGAGGAGTGTAACCAAATTCTGGTGGAAGGAGAGGAGGCAAAACAGTTTTGGGATCAGGAGGCAAAAGGAAGAGTAGTCCAGAGTTCACTGGGCTGATGAGCCGGGGAAGGGGTTTAGAGAAGAATACTGACTTTTGATTAGTAATCTGAGCTGCTAATGCTTTTTACTCCTGCTGGGTTATCAAATGCAATGAGAAGCCAGTGTTGACAACTCTACAACAGATTGGTTAAAGATTTCTAGCACTTCCCAGGCGAGCCAGATTGGAGCTGTAGTAAGAATAACTTCTCTTACAATATTTGATACAAGCAAGAGATGGAAATGACTGTTTGCTCCATCTCTTCCAGTCTGTCTGACTTGCACTATGAATGGAGCTGAAGCTGAACCCATATTGCCCTTTCAGTGCTTCCCAGAGGAGTTAAATTATGGAGAAAGTTTTCTAAGGACAGTCAGGGAGTCCTAGATACAGTTCTCTTCAGTATCTTTACATTAAATAGTTAAGAGTCAAACACAAGCCATAATCCAGTATCACCCATCAACATTTTTTCCCAGAGACTCAGTCTTGGCACTCTTGGGGTGAACTTGCTGAACAATTCTGGCCCATAGCCATGTCCTGATATGGAGTAAATTCTTGTGATAGACGGGGTAAGATGGTAATACTTAACTAAACAGAGATATCTCATGATTGTACTACAGCATAATACGCCTCTAACAAAAGTACAGGCTCTGGCTGTAATAATAACTGTTTACATGTCAATGATTTCCAAGCTTATTAAAAGTTAATGTGCACATTCGCACTCCCTTTGTGTATACAGCTTTCCAACACAGCAGAAGTGTTTCAGATGCTTCTTTGCCTCTAACCTTAGCAATCAGTTCATATTTCCAAAAAAGAAATGTCTCTCTCCCTCTAAACACATGAGACAATTCGAATGATAAGTATATATAAGCATATATTCCTCCAGCAGTTCTTCTAGAAAAATCTGTGAAGGTCAATTACTGTGACAGCTTTGCAGTTCATCTTGAATAATTATTGTCTAACTTCTTTCAGTAAATCCACTGGGTGGTTCTGTGCACTAGCCACCGAAAAAAAATCTAGCTTTCCCTGGCACTGTCTTAACTAGTCTACACTGATTGAAGTCTGGTAGAGTTTTCTCATGATACATGCTTTTTCCAAACATTTTATATAGTCCATCTCTCAGTTAAGTATTCCTCTCATTTTTAATATAATTATTTACTGATCTTTTTGAGATTTTGTTCCATTCAGCTACTGCTACTTTATACTGTGATCGTGACTGCAGGCAAAGCTTGCCTGACACCAAGTTGGGAAAGAGTCCCTTTTGCTTTGAAAGGTGGAGATTTTTCTCAGGGAGGCACTACTCTGTAACCACCTCGCTTGCTGGTCCCAGAACTGCTTCCTTCAGGGACGATCAGTCAGTAATGCGGCTGCCAGCAGCAACAAGCGCTAGCCAGGGCTAACAAGCAGTAGTACCGGTGTGCTTTAGTTTGCCTCACAGGAGCAGGCGGATACATTGCATTTTGCTGGACCACCCAGAATCCTGCCTCAGATATCGCCACTTCCCCCCCTCCCTTCTTTTTTTCTGATGTGCCTGCACGGAAAGTATACATTTCTTGATTTATTTTCTTTAGTCTGTGAATACTTTTTCCCCTTGTCCCGGAATGCCACCTTTTTATCACTAGAGGCAAGATCCCCTCTGCTCCTACCTCCTCCCAGACTGATGCTAAGCTTCAGTTCCTTACCTTTGAAAAAAGTCTAGCAGCAATAGGAAGCAAAGAAACCATGAATTCTGAATTTTCAGCGCATTTAATCACCACTTTTTTTTCTAAACATAACCTGCTCGAACAGTCGTTCACTTTTCACTTTTTAGCGTGCAACAAAAGTATTTGTGCGAGCTTTAGTATTCAAACCAGCAAAGGCACTAACCATGTGTGTGTTCCACTTCTCTCATAATCCCAGGCATTTGAGCCCCTGCCAACTTCTTTATTTGGGGACCCGCCTTCTCCACACCCCCTTTGTAAACTTTGCATTTATTTTGCTTTATAGTGATCATTGAAGTTCTCACTCCAGCTGGGAGGACAGTCAGGCACCTTCAAGAACAAGGGAATGATTGACAATATTAGGCAGAAAATTGTCTACCAGATGCTGCTCAAAAGGAGAGGTGGCAACCTTCCGATCCCCTCCTCAGTAAGTGAAATTGTCGCTTCTGTGACATGCCTCTGCCCCAGTCATCAACGGAGCGGGGAGCACAAGGTCACTTCGGCGTCTGGCTGTTGTGCAGCAAAATGCCACCCTGCAGACAAGGCTACGCCTTCTGCTTGAAGGAGGTTCCAGTGCCAGCCATGCGTTGGAATGAAGCAGCAAAATTCATCAGCCATTACGCATTACTCTTTGCAGTTACTGCTCTGAAACATTTACTAGTTCTGAATAATCTTACTGGTACAGAAAGGAATTCCGTATAGTCCATCCTTGGACTGTGAGAGAATGAACAGCTTTTTTAAAACCCCAAAGTTTTTGCTCTTGTCGATAGGTAAATAAATGCAATTTACATGTTTATGTCTCTTAAAATGCTGTTTCCCAGAAAAAGAGGTCAGCTCATCAGAGTTTCATGCTAGTATTAATACAATGATTACAGTTTCCCCTTGTTCAAATTAACTAGTCTGTGGAAGACAAAAGGATGAATTTGAAAAAAATAAGACGAACATTTTCCTACTTAATTAGTCCAGAGTGACCACACAGGCGGGGCGGGGGGGGGGGAGAGAGAGAGAGAACACTTCTTTAAAAAAAGCAGCACAGGGTGGAAAAAAAAGTCAGTCTGCACTGAGGGCAGAAACACAAGAAACACAGGCCTCTGTCATGCAAATCTTTGAGCACATACTAGAGATTTTTTTTTCTTTTTTTTACACAAAAAAAACTATTTAAGGGAGTTTCAAAGTTGTTTGTGCTCACTCTATGTGGTAACAGCAACGTGGTCAATAATGACCCCTAAAATGACACAGGAATTAAAGGCAGGATATAGAAAAGGAATGATGATAATTGAAATATTATTTTAAGTAAGTGTATTCATTAATTGTCTTAATTTACGTGGAACTTCCTCTGAAAGTTAGATTAAACATGTATTAAGAAAAATGCAAGATTGGCATGTCAACTTCCTCTTTCTCAGTGAAGTGTCAAAGAACTCAGCTTGAGTCTTAGTGTGAAGGCTGAATTTGCAGAGGTAGCAATTACGAAAAAATAACTAGCTGTTCCTTTCAAAATGAACAAATTAGATCAGGCACTCAGGAAAACATAAATATTACAGGACACATAAAACTACTTACAGACTCACTTTTTATATGGAAACTCCACTGTAAATCTTGTGGAACCAAGAAAAAATAGCTGTCAGTCAGTGCCAGCAAAAAAAATATTTACGCTAGTAAATTAAGCAATGGGTACAGTTTCATTTTGATCATCTTGCTACCTATCATAAGATAGTATAGTTTTATTTGCATAAATTCTTAATGTTGGAGATGAATACTCTGCTTTGAAAAGGGCACTCCACATTTTTTTGGCATGCATACCACACTGACGTTAACCCTAAAGGCTCTGTAAGTAAATACCACTGCAACCAAAATTTAAGGGAAACACCAGACAGCTAGGTAACTTGAAGATCACCCACATCTCAAAGATTTTTTTCATTAATCAGCTGAAAGCCAGCTCACTAACTTGAGACGTAGGAGCCATTTTCCGAGTCGTACATGTTCCTATTTTCTAGTGAGTACACAGGGTTCATTAAAGCTAGTTGGTTGGGTTGATTTTTTTTTTTCCAGGGAAGCTCCCTGATGGAAGTTTCTCTGGAGGTGCTCCTTCCACTGAACTGCTTAGGAGTCTTCAGCAAACCTGCGAGTTTTGATGGCCCGTTTTTCCCTAATAAAAAAAAAGCTGAAAAAGACATCTCTAGATTGTTTGTTCTGCTTTTCTCCCTTTCGGGAACGAGCTGCCCCGTTCGCCGTGGGGAAACCCGGTTGACCTCTTCCTGCCTCTCCCACCCTGCTCTCCTCCATAAAAACCCCAAACAAACAAACAAACAAACAAACCCCACGGAGCTAGAAAGGCACACATAAAGCGGACTCGTTTGGAAAACGGACTTTTCCCCTGCAGGAACATGCCCTTGGCTGTCACACCGAAGATGAGCTGAGGCTGACGGCAGCTCTCTCCACCCAGCCCCGCCCGCCAGCCGCCTCGCACCGCTGGCCCTGGCTGTGCGAGGGCCCGGCGAGCTCCCGCAGCCCTCGCTCCATGCTCCCGCCCGCGATCCTGTTCAGCTTTTGCCTCAGATTTCTCCTCCTGCCGGCAGAGCGCGGCCCGTCAACATGTGCGGCCCTGTCAGCGCGGTCCGCCATGCCCGCCCGGCCGCCTGCCCTCCGCACCGCGGCCCAGCTGCCGCCGGCGGGGCGCCGGGCGCTCGTTGCGCAGCAACGCAGGGGGGAGGAGAGGGAGCGGGGGGGTGGGCGCTGAGGGGAGGGCGGCGCCCGCCGCGCTGAGGGGAAGGCGGCGACGCCCCGCACGGCCGCGGGCTGGGGCGGTGGGGAGGGCGGGCAGCGCCCTGCCACGGGCGGCGGGGCGCCGCCGGCACCGCCCGGTCTTTCGGAAAAGGAGGCGTTAAGGCCTGGGCTGGCCGAGAGGGAGGGGGACGCGGCCGCCTTGGCCTCCCGCGGCGTGCTGTCCCGCCGTTATTGGTAACTGCGCATTTCCTACGCCATGGCGGGGGTGGGCGGCCAGGCTCGGCTCCTGGCTGCGGCCCACCCCGCCTCTGCAGACCGCGTTCCTTTTCCCCTCTCCGTGTCACCGGTGAGGTACGGTTTCTGCAATAATCAGTTTTGCATTTGGTTATAAATACACATCTTAAAGCCCCCATTACTGAAATCGGAGGATTGTGTAAGACTTCCTGCTTCCTTAAAAAAAATACCCAAATAAAACCTTTGTAGTCTTCCTCTGTGGAAAAAAAGTTTGGAACTTGATACAAGTAAACAGCTCGGAAATCAGCAAATACATAAAAGGACCCAAACTTGGCTCAATCACACCTCATGATTGTTGAGCTAGAATTGATTAACTGGGAACCTATGACTGGAATTAGGTTGGGACAGTTTGTACTCCAGCAGCTACCTGTTTTACAGACATACTACAAATGTAAGCATGTAATATTAAACACATCGTGGGTTTTGGGTAGAATACACTTAGTATAAAATGCAGCCAAGGTCGCCACTAATTGCTGTGGCACGTTCAGTTCTTCAAATGCAGCAACCCCCCCAGGAAATAGCAAAAGCTCTTTAAATTTCACATGCTGCATCTCATTTATTTCTCTGGCTGGTGGTTAGGGCTTTGGTTTTGTTCTGAGAGGGAAGGTCTAGTAAAATTGAAGAACTGAATTTTGAAGTGGCAGTGTTTAAGCATTTTCTTGTGATTATTTTTTCAAGTGTAATGTTTTAGCTTGAATTTCTAAGTTAATTTTTTTGTTTCTAAATGGTTGGGTTTTGTTTAGAAACACTAGAGCTATTCTGTTTTGCTGGCTTCCTTTGGTAAAGGTGTGTTGTATTTTAATCTATGATTTGTGTAAGCAAAAAGAAGACCTTGCGGGTACTCAAAGTGTTACTAAATACAAAGGGTTCTTTTCCAGTGTTTATAGAACAAACTTATGTATGTATAAACTTTTTTTTTTTTTTTAATATGAATGAACTGCTACTCCAGGCTTTGTTGTGGGAGGAATGGAGCAGCAGGGTGGTGGAGGGAAGAGGGGAGCACAGGGAGAAGCCAACCCAAATCTTCCTGGAGGCTTTCCCTCCTCTTGGTGCTAAAGATACTTGGTCACAATGCAAAAGTTTGGTGTAGATGGCAAGATAATGAGTTTCACTTGAGCTACAGTTTAATGAAGCATCTACTGCCTTGTCTGAGTAATTTGGAACATGTTACTTAGATAAACACAGTCTCAAAGCAGAAAACAAAGGCAGAGTGAAGCGGCTCAGGGAAACACGACATAGAGAAGGAGCAACAGGAATGGCGGAGGATGGCTACAGTCACAGAGGAAGGACAGCAAAAGAGGAGTGGGGGGGCAGCGGGATCAAGTAGTAGGAATGGGAGAGTAGCCTTGAGGCAGTGAAGGATAGCAGAGATGTTAGTGAAACCAAGAATTTTGTTTCTAATACTTATTTCCTCGCATTTTTCCCTTGAACACAGGCAGTTTACTGGGACAGGGGAGAAGAGAAGTAGGTAATCAAACTGACATTACACCCGTGTGAAAGAGGCTTGGGATAATTACGCATGATACAGGTAAGTGTCCTGAAGATACCTGATACAGCTCTTGTTAAAAATTTGGATCATTTTCTTTCTGTGTCTCTATTTCTGTGGTCACATTGCCCCTCGTGTTGCTCACAAGTTCAGCTGTCTGGAAAACCCAAACTTAGGAGACTTGGGACCTAGATTATCATTTTCCTACAGTAGCACGAAGTTCAGAATATGTTACAGAATAATAGACATAACTAATTTTGGAGAAGAATTAACCTCTTCTGCCACAGAGCATTAGGTGAGCAGCCTGTCACATGAATTATTATTTTGAGTATTTTAAGTTTAATAACTGAAGTGTAGCATAATTCTTTCAAAAAGGAGATTAGTTAACCGACACCATCTATCCTTGCTAGTTATCCACAAGTAGATTACAGAGAATGATCCTCCATTTGCACATGCATTTTGCAAACTTACTCCTCGGTTGTACACTTTATTTTGCAAATTGCAGACATTGAGATGAAGGGTCTATAATTTCCTAGCTTGCCTTTCTCTTGGAACACTGGTGCTGCACTGGCACACATCCACTTTGCTGTGACTTCATTTGAATACAGCAAATTCTTTATTATGATTAACAAAGGGTTGCTTTCTGGTCTGCTTTGAATCTCAGTCTGCTCATGGAGATTAGTGGGTTTTGAGCAATGCCAGCTCACTAAATATCTCCGCTTCACTGATCTCAAAGACATTTGTGACAATGGATTTAGTAGTAATTTTCATGCGTGTTCTTGCCTTTGAATGGATAATACCTTAGTAGTTCTGCTTTCCATTGCTGTTTGAGTCTCCATCCCATTCAAAAGGGTTTAAATTCAAAACTTCTCTTTGCTCTTATGTTGCTTCTTTGAGATACATGAACACATCTGTTTGCGGTTTTAATCCTTGAATGCAAATCCCCCCATCCCTTGATACTGTTTTGGGTGAATACATTGCAAATGTCTATGTATTATCTCCCTCCTCACAGTAGAAACAAAACTTTCTTTCCCAAAGCAAGATTATCAGAAATTGTTCTTCAATTGAGCAGGAAGAGGCTGGTGGTTTTAAAGTAGGTGGGACCCAGTTACATGTCCTGATGTAGCCATATGTCTCATTTGGCCACAAGAATTAGAGAATGGGCAACAGTAAAACCTCAGATCATCAGCCCCTTGTATTTTTTCATGCCAATGTCTCCATTAACCTCTTCACCTGTTAGCAGGTATTACATACAGACCTCATTTAGCTGTTAAGTCTGACTGAAGTATTTGTGCCAAGTATGCTTTTTAAATTGGGGTAATTTCTTTTCAAAACATCTGTTTAGTATTGTTTTCTTGTACAGGTTTCTCTCAATTCCACTGCAACATAACAAAATAATCTTCTTCCTGCCCCAGATACATGCCTCAACTTTGTCTGAGTTACTCAGAAAGAGAGAGATTAGAAATAGATGGGTATTTATTTTTATGATGTAATCACAAAATACATGCAGTGAAATCTAGAAACATTAGAGATATCCGTCATCTAAATTTCTAATTTTCCAATTAAGGTCATGGGCATAAGCCACATTGTATGTTGCCACTTACAGAGGCTTTCTTTTATACTTGTAGTCCCTAGTCTTCTCAAGGGACTCCTGACCACTAGAACATTTGGGTTTTAAAGTTCTTCTTGCCTCCAGTTTTAAGATGTATTTCTTTTCTTAGAACCTTAACAGGTAAAGTGCTCTTGTGTAGCCAGAGCTCAGTGTTCTGAATAGCTTGCATTTAAAAATAAAACAATTATTAGCAAACTCATCCCTGTTTTATACTACTCACTGCAAAACAGTCACACAGGTAAGATTTTCTAATGGGTAATAACGGTATGGTATGGTGTAGTATGGTGTGGTATGGTATGGTGGTCTAGGTACAAAGAAATACATTTGTGTATTTCTCTTACTCCAGCTGGAGCAGGGCATCACCAGTGTCATCACCTAAATCATGAAAATTGTTCATTTAGAGAAATCCCTCATGGAAACAGGGCCTTATGTTGCTCATTTATTTCAAGGAATAGGGTAACAGAGAAGTAAAACCGGGAGTTAAGCTTTTTTGAAGAAGGAGTATTTGCAATTTGGGCTTTATTTTCACCATGTTAGTAAGAAATACCATGTGGCCAAACAATATCTTATATTGATGTTTATCACATTACTTCTGTGAACACAACCTTATATATTAAAGCAGGATCCTAGAATGGCAAATTTTAAATTTTCTCTAAGAAAGGTAATCAGCCTTTTTCTCCTTCCTGAAAATTTCTTGAGACAAGGAGTTTTATTTTATCTTGATGTATTAGACAGAAAATTAGAAACTCTTCAAAAATACTAGGTTATATTTCTGGAAGCAGAAACAGACCCCAAAAGCCTTGTGTTGCTGCCAGGTCAAGCTGTAGACTTCTCTTTTAATTGCTCAAGGAGAACAAACTCCAAAGCTGGGTTTGGTTTCAGAAAATGGATGAGCACAATGAATTCCTTATTAAACTAAAGAAATTTACTAAACTGACTTTCTCAAAAGAGTAAAAGCAAAAGTGCCACAAGCTTCTAGTTCACAGAAAATCCAGATCCACCAACACAGACATAAAATAGGTAAGAGAAGTAGAAAGTATTAAGTAATGCTGAAAAAAACCCAAACAGACCTTGATGGTAGTTTCCCTACAGGGAAGTTGCTCCCAGTTCAGGATTTGGCTATTGTACTCCCAATCCATGTGCAGCAAAGGGTATAATTTATTCATAGTATTTCAGAGGCTTCTTCTAGGCCAATCCTTGAAGATCTGTCCTACGCAGTATCTTTACCTGCATTCCAAAGGCCTATACTGTCCTCTGAGGTACAGTTTCCCACTGATGAATCCAGTGGGTCAGTCAGGGCATTCGCTTCTGTACATAACACACACTCTGAGATCAGCAGCACAAAACCAAAGGTGGTGGCATAAAAATCTTGCAAGAAAGCAACATCAGTGCTGTGCTACACTCACAGCAACACACCATGAAGAACGTGTTCACCAGTAGCAGCCTGCCTGGGAGAATTGCTTCCCTCTCGCTCCAAGTGCCAGATCAGCCTGAGCTGTGAGCCACTGATCACTTCCACCATCACTTCCATGGTGTTGGGTGGGAAAGAATCCGTAGCCTTGGGCTGTTAAACCTAAGGCAAGGTTTCCCTTCCCAGACATGCTAAAGGCAGTGTCTGAACTGCCACCCAGCAATGTGAGATCGCTCCTGCGTCATTACTTGCCCAGGTATGTACTAAATCTTACCGTAGAATCACAGAATAGCTTGGGTTGGAAGGGACCTTTAAAGGTCAGCTAGTCCAACTGCCCCTGCAATGAACAGTGACATCTTCAACTAGATCAGGTCACTCAGAGCCCCGTCCAACCTGACCCTGAATCTTTCCAGGGATGGGGCAAATCTTGCTCAGTGGAATTTATAATCATATTGTTATAAAGTGTTAAAAACTGGCTTTCGGTTTTGTACTGAAATAGACGTTTTCTCGCAGCGTGACCCTGGTCTTTGCTACTCAGGTAGCCACTTCCAGCTCTTCTTACCAGACCCAGTGTTTCCACATACTTGTTTTGCTCACTGGGGTCACATCATCTTACAGATTTACATTGCTTTCAGCACAAGTCACATTGTAGCTAAAACATCTTTCAGCTGTCAGCATTTCCATCCAAGGTAAAAAAATACAGACCTCTAGTCCTTGAGTTCTAATTATGCTCCAGCCACCCTGATTC